>NC_141695.1:1253224641-1253862390 GCF_964263255.1 Lissotriton vulgaris | reverse complement strand
GATCCAACAAAGGATCAGAAGGCAGAGAGACTGAAGGCGGATGCATCTCTAAGATACTGCCCTCGCTAACGCCGCACTGGCCTCCGTGCCCATCCTAGGCAGCGACAGCAAGTCATCTGTAGGGGACGGTTGCAGGCTAATCCGTCCACGAAACACAGAATAAAGAGCCAGCCAGTGCCCCCCTGGGCGCCTGCTCTAAGGAGCATCAAAACAACCATGGGAGTGGTGAACCCTCTGTGGCCTTGGCCTACCAACAGAGAAACAGCCAGGGACGGCACCAACATCGACTGACGTCGAGACGGTGCCGGGTCGACATCGATAACCACCGAAGAGGACTCGTCCGCCCGGCATCGACTCAACCTCCACGGGTTGGGAAAATGCGGGGAGGAACTGGAGTTGAGCCCTGTGCTGCAGCCACATCTGATGTTGGCACAGGGAACCCCACAGGGCTGTGTGGAGATGCTACAGGAGCGCCTGACATCTGGCATGGATGCCCCACCGGGCTGTGTCCAGACGTCGCAGCGACTCTGGGACCAGAGTCAGGGCTCGTGATCGGCGCGGAGGGCGAACCGATTCGTCCCTACCCCCTCTGTGGGGCCTGAAGGCATGCCAGGGACAGGGGGTGACCCAAAGATGGCCTGCAAAGACCTAGGATAGGCTTCCATCTGGGTCTGAGTTGCCCCAGCACCAGGGAATGGTGGGTAGGTGGGGACCGACTCCTGTGGGCCTGTGACCAGCTAAGACCGAGATCAGCGAGCCCCGTCACGGTTATGCGAGGCCGAAGACCTCCTGTGCTTACCTGCATCAGGTGAGCGAAGTCCGAGGAAACGACTCCGCGACCTGTCCCGAACATGAGACCCAGCATGAGAAGACTGGCGTGGCTTGGACCCCTCCGCTGGAGATGGAGAACGTGGGTGCGAGGACTCCGAAAGGGACATCCAGGCGGACAGCAACTTCATACGACATTCCTGCAGGGACTTCGGCTTCAGCCGCCGGCAGGCGACATACTCCGCAGAGTCGTGGTGTTTTCCTAAGCACCACATACAGATTTTGTGTGGATCCGTCGTCATCTGCTGCGTACAGATCCCACACTATTTAAAGCCTGTAGGCATGGCACACTGTTCCTGGGTGCTAAAAGGCATTGAGAAGGCCTGAAAACAACAAACAGGCCACTGGATCCGCGTTGGGATGCAGAAAAGAAGAAAACTGACATCAGTACTCTGGGAGGGACTTATATAGCTCCACTGACGTCTTATGCGTGGACGGCATCAGGAGGGAGCCGGGCGACGCTTCCCCCGGCGTGCAGAGGTACTGCTGGAAAAATTTGCTGGAGCCAGTCGGAAGCCTGGGAATATTCCAAGTTAAGGATTCTGCGGCTAAATGTCTATCAGATAGATGTATTCTGGTAGTTCTTGTTTACTTCTCTTTTTAGGCAACACGTGTTTCGTCACCAACTGTAGCTGACCGCGACTTCATCAGGGCTGTTACGTCTGTGCGTTAGTGTTATCTTTCAGACGGTTTTAATTCTGTCCCTGTCTCCCGAAATCATTCTGTGGTTCCGATAATTTATTCTGGCTTAACAGTATTAATAGTGTTGTCTCAAATTCTTTTTTTTCAGGATTACGAGTAATTACTCGTGCAGCCTTCCGTCATCTAAGCGAGTACGCTTTTGCTCTGGTGGAATGAGAAGGTAAACCCTCAAGGGGTTGCTTCTTAGCCAATGCATAGCAAATTTTGATGCAGAGTACAATCTATCGCGATGGTCCTCTTCTGCACCGCCCGTCCTTTCTTCACTCTGACAAAACTCATGAAGTGTTGGTCGTATACCAGGGACATTTTTGTGAGGCCAAGTTAGTACAACATTGCTCTTATTGGGTCCGAATGGCAAAGTTGCGCCTCTTCTTTGAAGGTATTAGGTAGAGCGTAAAACGTTGGAAGAGTGATAGTTTGGCCTATGTGAAATGGAGTGACCACTTTCGAAGAAAGGAAGCTCTTGTACGAAGCACCAGTTTGTCTGGGTAGATATTACGATAAGGAGGCTCGGATGACAAGGCCCGAAGATCACTGACGGTCAGCTGCTATTACCACAGAAAGGTCGTCTTGATGGTAAGGAAACTGAGTAGACAATTGTACAGAGGCTCAAAGGGAGCGGACATGGGGAAAATGATGACTAGATTGACGTCCCAACTGGGGCATAACAAAAGGAGTGGGAGCAAAGATATGTTGCAAACTTTTCAAAAATATATCTACAATAGGGGATTGGAAAAGGGGAGGTTGATCAGGCAACCGAAGAAACGCAGTGATTGCAGAAAGGTATCCCTGCACAATGCCCAGAGCAGAGCCATGCTTGGCAAGAGAAAGAATAAACAGAAGAAGAACAGAAAGGGGGAAGAAAAGGGATCAATGTTTCTTTCTGTACACCATGCCACTTACTTTTCCCTAAGGCAGGCGTAAACCGTAGAGGGACGCATGGCTGCCAAGATAACATTACAGACTTTGGGTGGAATGTCGAAAGCTGTCAACTGTTGCCACTCAATCTCCACACATGAAGGTGCAGCATTTACAGGTTTGGGTGGAAAACCCTCCACTACTGCTGCAACAGACTATTCCCCCAAAGGGGTCGTCTGATCGGAGGACAGATGGCATGATTATCAGCTTGGGATATTAGACTCTCTTTGCCCAATCTGGCACCACAAGGATGACTTGAGCACGGTTGATCCTGATCTTCTTGAGAACTCGGGGAAGGAGTGGGATGGGCGAAAAGGTGTACATGTGGCCTGAGCACCACTGAAGACGAAAGTGCCTCCGAGCCACAGCAGCCTTGGAAACCCCAGCGCGCAGAACTGCTGACATTGTGCGTTCTCATCAGTGGCAAACAGATCTGACCAAGGCTCTCCCCATTGCTGAAATAGACTGTACACCAGGTCCTGAAGGAGAAGCCATTTGTGATCCGCCATGCAGCCTCGGCTGAGTTAGTCCGCTCTGGATCTGCCAGATGATGAATCACCACGGTTAAGCCCTGCTGTTCCAGCCATGTCAAGAGACGCAGGGCCTCTTGATAAAGGGTCTACGACCCCGCCCACCATGCTTGTTGCAGTGGTATTGTCCATGAACTCTTGCACTAGCCTTCCCTGGATGAAGGGTAGAAAGTCTTTCAAGGACAATTGTCTCACTTTGAGCTCCAACAGGTTGATGTGGAGTCCGGATTCCGCTAGAGACCAGAGTCCTCTGATCACCACCACTTCTGAATGGCTGTCCCATCCCGGGAGTGACTCAGTCACTACTGTCAGATCTGGTTGGGGAAGGGAGAGGGGACTGCCCCTGACTCAATTGCGTTTCGTAAGCCACCACTGGAGGTCCTTTGTAGTTCCATCTGCGATTTGGACCACGTCAGAGAGATTCCCCTGAAGCTGCACCCACTGGAACTTCAGGTTCCACTGCAGACCCTGCATATCCAACAACATACGTCACAAGCAAGATGCAGGTGGCCATGAGGCCCAGCAGCCTCAGAAGTCAGTCTCACCGAAATCCAGGGTAGAGGCGGAAATATTGGATTATCGCCTGAATATCCTGGACTCACAGTTCAGGAGGATAGGCCCGAAACTGCACTAAATCAAGAACGGTGAAGATGAAAGGGAGTTTCTGAGATGGAGTCAGGTGTGACTTCGACACATTGATAGTGAACTCCAGCGAAAGCAGGTGGTTTGCCGTAGTCTGGAGGTAGGACACAAGAGCCTGGGGTGAGCCCACCTTCAACAGCCAGTCATGGAGAAAAGGAAAGACTGGCACCCTTGATATCCGCAGATAAGCTGCAACCACCCACATCTCCATGGTGAACACCTGAGGGGCACTGGTGAGGCCAAAATGGAGCACAGCGAGCTGAAAGCACAAGTTACTTACCTTCGGTAACGATATATCTGTAAGAAACAGTAGTTAGTATTAGATTCCTTACCGTAGAATATCCCCAGGCATCAGACTGGATCCGGAAAATTTTGCGTAGCAGTACCATTGCGCGCCGGTAGGCGTCGTCTGCGGCTCCGCGTCAGTCGTCGGCAGCGCCGGGATGGCGTCGGAGTACTTAGATGCCGCCCTCGCGCGCTGATGTCAGTTCTTATACACAGCTTTTACGCGCCAGAAACGCAGAGCCATGATAAAAACCAACACTGGTGCCATGAAACTAGGGCCCTGTAAGGGATGACCTTAACCCTAGGTATCAGTTCGCAGAACGGGGAGGATGGGTGGGGCGGTAAGGAATCTAATACTAACTACTGTTTCTTACAGATATATTGTTACCGAAGGTAAGCAACTTGTGCATCTGAAAGAAACAGGTTAGTATTAGATTCCTTTACCTTAGAATAGATACCCCAGCAATACCAACCCCGGTGGTGGGTCTGCGAACTAATGATCACACCAGAAAGTCCTGGAGAACAGAACGGCCAAAGAAGCCATCTCTCCGGACTTGGCCGTCCAGGCAGTAAAAATTAAAACAAATAAATAAATCTTTATTCGGTTTCATTATTACAAAGAAAACCATAAAAGTATACAAACATTTCATAAAATGTAACAATACTAGTAGATATTTAATTCGTAAAAAATGTAAGTCACCATTACTTTGTCAGGAAGGTTAAAGATTATTGTTTTGAAGGTTTAGCCTGTGCTTAAGAATAAATTTTAGGAAGGTGCTAACAACTTTACATACATGTGCAGAGTTTAAAAATTGTAGCCACAGCATAGCAGGACGGCACCTTCTAAGGTCTAGAGATCGGAGCAATGGGATTAGCCAAAGTTTGCGGTGTGCAGCGTAAAATTTGCAGAACAGTACGGTATGCATTGTTGACTGCTCTGATAGTTCATCACATGGGCAGACCGTTAGACATTCTTCCCAACTGTTTCTTTTAGGGAATGCTACAACCCTGTGGAAAATGTTCAGCCTAAATCTCGCAAGTAGAAAACGTTCAAACTGTGAATTTACGTAGGTTAGGTATGGTTCCATTTCCAGGGTAGTCATGACCGCTATGGAGCGCTGTACAGATGGTTTCTTAATCTCCACAGTGATACGTAACTCTTCAAAATGGCTCAGCGCCTTTGCCTTTAGTTCTTTTTTGATATTTCGGCAATGGTTTCAGGATTGTGATAATACTCCGCCATTCCTAGGTCTGTAAAGAGTTTTTTTTACGTATGTTAACCAGTCTATTTTTTCAGCACAGTCTAAGGTCATGCAGTCCGTAATAATGTCTTTGGTAAGGGTGTTTTTTGTTGACACCCATATTCGGCGCCAAAGAAGTACGGGTTCAATTTTGGCCAAATCCTCAATGTGTGGTAGTCCCAGTTCTGCGTGACAGGCGAAGGTGGAGACTCTTTTTGGTACCGCAAGTAAGAATCTCGTAAATATGTTCTCTGCTACCTGGAGGGCTTTTGTGTTTTTATGTCCCCACAGGCCCGCCCCATAGAGTGCGATGGAGTGGCTCTTAGCTCTATAGATCTGAAGTAGTTCAACCGGAGGCTTTTTCCCCAATTTTTGGGCAACTTTCATAAGAGCACGATAGAGCGGAGGAGTTGATGCTTACGTGCTTCTATGGCTGCTCTCCAGTAAGTAAGGGTACTGGGGGGTGGTTTCTAATTTTTCGTTGTTGAGGAAAATACCTTTTCCATGTTTCCTAACTTGGCCAGCAACCATAACATAGGTTTTTTTTATGTTTATATGGAGATCTAGGTCGCTCATGAATTTTGCGTAGCTGTTCAGGGACTTTTGTAGCTCGCGTGGGGTGCGTGCTAAAAGAACCGCGTCATCCGCGTACAAGAGCGCGGGCACCAGTCTATTTTTCACACGGGGCAAGTCCAAGCCGCCCCTCAGCATTTCTACCTCGAGACCGTTGGTATAGAGGGAGAAGAGGAAGGGGGCAAGGACGCACCCCTGCCTGACCCCGCGCTCTACGGAAAAGGATTCCGACAATTCACCCCGTACTCCAAAACGCACCCTGGAAGAGGCGTTAGAGTAAAGTTCTCTAAGGAAAGTCACGAGAGCCTTATCTATTCCCATATTGGACAGCACAGACCATAGTTTTGCATGGGAAACGCAGTCGAAAGCCGCGGAAAGGTCGACATAAACCATGTAGACCTTCCCGCGCTTTGCCGACACATATTTTCCCATCAAGAGGGCCAAGTTCAAGGCTTGTTCCGTTGTTCCGAGGCCCTCTCGGAAGCCGTACTGGATATCCGAGAGGGTCCCGGTATCGTCCGCCCACTCCTGTAAACGCTGGAGTACCACTCTACCCAGTACTTTCCCCAATGAATCAAGGAGGGAAATTGGTCGATAACAAGTCACCTCCTCTCTATTTCCCTTTTTAAAAATGGGTACCAGTATTGATTGTGTCCAGGAAGTAAGTAGGCCACACTTCATTGTTGCGTCGAACACCCTGGTTATGATAGGGGCCCACAGATCTAATTAAAATTTGAAAAAATCAACTGGTACCCCATCCGGGCCTGGGGCTTTTCCACTCTTGCTGGCATTAACTGCGGCTATTACCTCATGTAGTTCGACTGCCAATGGAATTCGGAATGGTTTATCCTGATTTGGGCTATTGCTTCTATCTGTGAGGGCTACTGGTGGGGATTGACCAAAAATCTTTGCAAAGTGATTAACCCAGGTTTGACCCTCGATAGCCACTTCTATGCTTGGGCGATCATCTGTGTCTGTCAAGAAAGGTGCTTTTACCACCTTCCAAAATAGATCGCTGTCTTTATTAAGTGAACTTTCATGCAACTGATCCCATAGTGCCTTTTTTAGCTCTTCTTTTCGCACTTTACACGCAAGCCTATATTTTTTCCTCAAATTCCTAATCTCCTCCTGATTTCTTGTTGTTTTGGATAGTGCTCTCTTTAGGTTTCTATGAGCAGCTGTACAGTCCGGGTTAAACAAACCTTTTTTTCTTTCCTTAAACCCTTCTGATTCACGGTAAGACATTCATTTACTTTTTCTAATACTAGCTTGAAATGAGATAAAACTTACTCTTCACTGGCCTCAGGGTCTAAACACTTCAATATTGCAGGTTTTGCTTCAGTTACCACCTTATTCGTCAGCTCTTTAGGGTCGATCTTTCCCCACCCCAAGGTGTAGCCATTTGTTTTTGTAAGCTGTATGTTATTCTGGGTAAGGGTGGACATTATAATCTGGGCTAATGGCTGGCCTTGGTCCAAGGTTAATTCAAAGGCTAGGGCCGAGTGATCACTCAACGTGTTAATTTTAACTTTGAAGTTTGTAGTCCTATTTACTAGGGTTGCTGTGATGAGAATATAGTCAATAGTTGTTTCACAGCCCCTACCGAGATAGGTGGGGTCCAGTTTCCCAGTTAAGGGGTTTATTTGATTTAATATGGCTAAGCCCAAACTGGACATAGTTTCATTTAACAAATCTCCCACCACTGAATGGCTAAAATGGGTTATTTGAACGTCTGTTTCGCACCCCATCCCACAAACATCACTGTTAGGCTTCACACAGGGGTGATGGTTGAAATCACCTCCCCAGACAATGCTTGGGGGTTCCAGCCCTAGTTTTAGTCTCGTGCCGCTAGTCAGTTTCTTGCAAAGGGCCCCCAGTATTTTTGTTCTCTCGATTTCCACTAAATTATCGTATAGGTTAACGAGAAGTATTGTCCTCTTTGTCTTAAAAACCAACTTTAGGATTTGATAATGCGGTTCTAGACTAAGTGCAGTGACTTCCAGGCCTGGTATAGTGTTTGATATGTAGATTATCAGCCCGCCTTTGGCTCTCCCATGGGTTCCTGCAATCCCTGGTGAAAAGTAAGTTTTATAGCCTATCAGGTGCATTTCTTTCGTGAGCCAGGTCTCCTGAAGGGCTAAAACTTGGCATTCTTTAACAAACTCTTGGATACTTCCATCCAAAATTTTATCTCGGAGACCCGCAACATTCCAGAACATTATTTGGATTTTTTCTACTCTCCTAGTAGGGACCTGTCCTTTATTTGTCCTATTTTCCATGTCTCTTACGGCTATCTCCGAATCTAGGTTATGTTCCATATTGGTTAAAGTGGGGGCCGTGTTTGTTAAAGTGGGGGCCGTATTTGTTTTACTACGTCTAATGGGATTTTCCCCCTCCCTCGGACTTGTTCCATTCAATTGGGTCAGCTGGATTTGACCTTCATTACTGCAAGTTTCAGCTGGAATGCCTGGGATGATATCATCCAGAGGGGTATCTCCTTTTATCATGGGGGATTCTTGCAGCGGAGATTGATTACTGGCAAGTCAGTCTATTCCTTCTAGGCCACACAACGTTGAGAAAGGGTTGAATGTTGGTATGTTGTAATCTGGGAGTATCGGTTGGTAATTATTATTAATCAAATTGCTCAGGTATAGCTGAGGATAAAGTGGTTGCAGGGGTTGGTTTGAAAGATGATTCTGGGTGAATTTATAGCCTACTTCTCTCCACTCTGGGCGTTGCCTTCTGATGTGATGGTGTACTGGCTTGTTAATTAATTCCCGTGGGTAGAAGTAGCTAACATAATGTGTCGAAATATTGTCCCCCCCTATGGCCTCATACCAATCTCCTATGGTTCTCACCGCCCTATGATCCTTAAAATTGATGATTATCACATCCCCCCCTTTTATCTTTCGGCCTTGACCCCACCCAGACAGCCCGCCTTACTGACAGGATTTCTCCGTTAACATGTGCAGGGAGGGGTCTATTCTGCTTCAACCAATAAATAGTTTTGTTTTTTAGAGCGTGATAATTTTCTCTGACCCCTTCAGCTAGTTCTGGTACTCCTGCCATGATGATTGTGTATGGAGCGGATTCAGGAGGTAAATCAACTATCCTGCGTCTAGATCTTTTTGGGCGCTGTGGCGACTGCTCGCCCGACTCTCTAGTTGGTATGGGGTTCGTGGGGGGATTAAGATTAGTGTTTGGCAAGGGGAGAGTTCTTTCTGCAGGATTCTTCCCTGCCATGTTGTTTCCCCTTACAGTTGCTTTAGCCCATCTTTTGCCTTATTGCTGTTGAGTGGTTTGGGATTTTCATTATTTGTTGTTTCTTTTGAACTTTTAGCCACAGCTTTTTTCCCTTGCATAGTTCCAGGTTTCAAAGGCGCACTACTGGTGGATGGTTGTTCCAGTGATAAAACGTTTTGGCCGATAGGGTTTTCTATGGGATCTTTATAAAATTGTGGCGATAGTTTAGTGATGGCCGCAGTGTTGTCTTCTATTTGTTTGCCCAAGTTTTCTAAATGGGTGCTTATTAGTCTTGTTCTCTCCAGAAGAGGAAGCATAAGTGCCTTCACTATTACCTCTATTCTGGAGAGAAGTTCAGCCTCCATTTCAGGAAGTAATCCTGTCTTGATACGAGTTTTCTGCGCCATACTGGGCATAGGGGGTAGTGTGGGAGGGGGGGTTGTGTTCAAGATGGTGATTGTATTTTGAGAAGGGGGGGAAGGTTGTCTCTTTCTTTTCTTCGGATGATTGTTTGTTTGTTCTAAAGGAGGTGGAGGGGAAACGGATAAATTGGGGGAACTAGATAGTCTAGCTGTATTAGGACTAACTAGGAAAATTTCAGGGGCTGGGTCAGGTTCAATACTGGCTGTATGGTTTATTTCCTCTCTCACCTCGTTTCCCAAAAGCGCAAGTGAATCAATATCAATGGGGGGAATGGTGGAAGTCAGGGAATCTGAAACGATTACATTTGGTGAGCTGGCTTTCCCAATCAAACCTAGGGAGGAGCGCTTACCGGTTAACAAGTCCATCGATAAGCGCTTTTCAGTGTCCGCTATTTCTTTTTCTAAAACGATCGTGACCCCTTTAAAGAATTGATCGATAGTCCCTGTTACTGGCCCCTTTGATGTATTTACGGTTATATTCCTGGATTTTCCAGGATCCCAGGACATGGTTATACGTGGGTGTGTATTCAGATATATAAAGGACGATGAGCAATGTCTCGTACGGGGTAAATTGGTAGGAGAATCCTTGCTAATAGCGTCAGGGGAGATAGACTCTTACCAAGGAGTAGACGTTAAAGAGGTGGCCCGTCCCGTCCTTGATCGACCTTGGACGGTCTTAGACGGCCCGCCCTTTGCCCGGGCTTCGCCCTGGGCGCTCCCGCGCAGCGGTGTTGTAATCCAGTTATAAGGGTGGGGTGAGGGGCGGGGCAGGCAGGGAGAGCGACCCAGTTGTTGCGGGTCTCGACCTCACGCAGGGACTCCTGGTAGATCGAGTCCCTGCGGGTCAGCTCGCAGCCCTGCGGTTCCCGCTCACAGGCACACAACACAGCGGGACCCGCGCAGCGGGTCCGGCAAGGAGCTGAGGTAAATCCGGCGTTATCCCTGCACTGAAGCGAGGGCTGGCTCAGTCAGTGACTCCCAAAGCAGCAAAGCAGGTTAGAAGAAATCCCAGTGGTGAACGTTGCAGCAGGTCTTTATCTGCTGAGGCGAGGGCGGGGCAGGCAGGGAGAGCGACCCAGGTGTTGCGGGTCTCGACCTCACGCAGGGACTCCTGGTAGATCGAGTCCCTGCGGGTCAGCTCGCAGCCCTGCGGATCCCGCTCACAGGCACACCGCGTAGCGGGACCCGCGCAGCGGGTCCGGCAAGGAGCTGAGGTAAATCCGGCGTTATCCCCGCACTGAAGCGAGGGCTGGCTCAGTCAGTGACTCCCAAAGCAGCAAAGCAGGTTAGAAGAAATCCCAGCGGTGAACGTTGCAGCAGGTCCTTATCTGCTGAGGCGAGGGCGGGGCAGGCAGGGAGAGCGACCCAGGTGTTGCGGGTCTCGACCTCACGCAGGGACTCCTGGTAGATCGAGTCCCTGCGGGTCAGCTCGCAGCCCTGCGGTTCCCGCTCACAGGCACACAACGCAGCGGGACCCGCGCAGCGGGTCCGGCAAGGAGCTGAGGTAAATCCGGCGTTATCCCCGCACTGAAGCGAGGGCTGGCTCAGTCAGTGACTCCCAAAGCAGCAAGGCAGTAGTGTCTTGCGAACGTGTGCAGCGAGGCCCACGTAGCAGCCTGACAGATGTCCTGCAAGGGGACTCTCCGAACCAGGGCAGTAGTAGCCGCGTTGGCCCGAGTGAAATGGGCCCTCAGCCCAACAGGAGGCTCCTTTTTAGCCAAAGAATAGCATGCCTTGATGCACAAGAGGACCCACCGAGAAATGGTCCGCTTGTGTACCGCCCGTCCTTTCTTAGCGCCCACATAACCAACAAAGAGTTGGTCATCCACCACGAACTGGCGTGTGCGATCCAGATAGTATGAGAGCGCACATTTTGGGTCCAGACGGTGGAGCCTCTCTTACTCTTTTGAGGGATGCCGAGCCGGAAAGAAGGTGGACAAGGTAATGGACTGCCCGATGTGGAAGGCTGTGACTACTTTGAGCAGGAAAGAGGGTCGCGTCCGCAACACAACTTTGTCCGGATGGACAGAAAGGAAATGAGGTTTAGAAGAAAGAGCCTGGAGCTCACTCACTCTCCTGGTAGAGGTGATGGCAACCAGGAAGAGTAAGAAGACGAAGAGGACAGTTATGAACCTGCTCGAAGGGAGCGCACATCAGGTAAGTCAGAACAAGGTTCAAGTCCCACTGAGGCATCACGAAAGGATCAGGGGGAAACATAGGAGTGATGCCCTTCAAGAACCTATTTACAACCGGGGACTTGAACAAAGAGGGCTGATCAGGCAGCCTTAAGAAGGCAGAAATGGCAGAGAGGTAGCCCTTGATAGTGCCCAGAGCGGAGCGCTGCTGGGCAAGAGAAAGAAGAAAGAGGAGAACCTCAAATGGGGGCAGAGAGTGGATCCACAGCCTTTGCTGTACACCATACCACAAATTTGTTCCCCCTTCAGGCGTATACCGATTTTGTGGAGGAACGCATGGCTGCCAGAATCACATCACAGACTTCAGGAGGCAAGTCAAATTGCCTCAACTGTTGCCGCTCAATCTCCACACATGGAGGTGGAGGCTGGACAGGTTCGGGTGGAGGACCGTCCCCTGCTGCTGCGACAGAAGATCCTCCTGAAGAGGTAGACGAATCGGGGGAATCGACTGACATGCTGAGTAGCTCGGGATACCAGTATCTTCGTGCCCAGCCTGGAGCCACAAGGATGACTTGGGCCCGGTCACGTCTGATCTTCTTCAGCACTCTGGGCAGAAGTGATATAGGAGGAAAGGCGTACAACAGACCGCAACTCCACTCGCGACGAAAAGCGTCTCCAAGCGAGTGCCGCCTTGGAAATTCCAACGCGCAGAACTGATGACATTGCGCGTTCTCTTCTGTGAGGAATAGATCTAACCAAAGCTCTCCCCACTGCTGAAAGAGACCTTGCACCACGTCAGAGTTCAGACGCCATTCGTGATCCATCATACACCGACGGCTGAGGTTGTCCGCCCTGGCGTTCAGGGAACCTGCCAGTGGTTGAACCACCAGGGTCACGCCCTGATGTTCACTGCCAGAGGCGCAGAGCATCCTGGCATAGGGTCCAAAGCCCCACCCCGCCCTGTTTGTTGGAGTACCACATGGCGGTGGTGTTGTCCGTGAACACCTACACTACACTCCCCTGGCAGAGGGGAGGAACGCCTTTAGTGCAAGCCGGATCGCCCACAGCTCCAGAAGGTTGATGTGGAGCCAGGACTCCGCCGGAGACCAGAGGCCTCTGATCTCTGCATCTCCCATGTAGCCCCCCAGCCCTTGGAGGGACACGTCCGTCACAATTACATGCTCTGGTTGGGGTAGGGAGAGGGATCTGCCGCTGACCCAATCGCGGTCCGTGAGCCACCACTGCAACTGTCTTGCAGTGCCCTCCGAGATCAAGACATAGTCGGACAAGTTGCCCTGATGATGGGCCCACTGAAACTTCAGGTCCCACTGCACCTGGCGTGATGCACCAGAAGGATGCAGGAGGTCATCAGCCCCAGAAGCCGCAGCGTCAACCTGACAGACTCTGGATAACGGCTGAAAGATTGGAATCGGAGCCTGAATATCCCGAACCCACTGTTCGGGAGGATAAACCCAAAACCGCTCCGATGAAGAGGCACTTCTGAGAGGGACACAGGTGCGACTTCGACACATTGATGGAGAACCCCAGCAGGTGCAGGAGGTCGGCGGTAGTCTGGAGGTGGCTCACGACTGTCTGGGGCGAGCCCGCCTTCAACAACCAGTCGTCGAGGTAGGGGAAGACCGAAACCCCTAACCTGCGCAGATGAGCTGCGAGCACCGCCACCACTTTCATGAACACCCATGAGGAGCTGGTATGGCCGAATTGGAGAACGGTAAACAAAGTGCTCGTGGCCTACCGTGAACCGCAGGTAACGCCGGTGGGCCGGCAGGACGGGGATGTGAAAATATGCGTCCTGCAAGTCCAACGCTACCATCCAGTCTTTTGGGTCTAGGGCAGCTAAGACCTGAGCCAAAGTCAGCATCTTGAACTTCTCCTTCCAGAGGAAGGGGTTGACGTTCTGTAGGTCCAAGATAGGGCGTAGGCCCCCTTTGCCCTTCTTGGGAACCAGAAAGTAGTGGGAGTAACAACCACACCCTACTTCTGGCCCAGGAACGAGCTCGATGGCCCCCTAGGCCAAGAGGGCCGACACTTCCTCTAGCAGAAGTTGCAAGTGATCCCCCGACACACGGTGGTACTGCAGTGGCATGGCTGGAGGGGGTCGCCTCGAAGGGGAGGGAGTAGCCCCTTCGGACGATTTGCAACACCCACCTGTCCGATGTGATGGAGCGCCAGTGGAGGAGGTGATGGCGACCCCTGCCCCCCACTGGCGTCAAATGGGCCTGAAAGCTCTGACTAGGAAGGCTTTGAGGCGGATGCTGCGGGGGTGGATGTTACCTGGCAGCGCCATTGTCCCCTGTTACCGCTGCGACGGTAACCACGCCCGCCGCCACGCTGAATGGTAGTCTGCGGCCCGTGGCTGGCAGGACGTGTGGGGGCGCCCCTCCCTTGGCCACGAAAGGAGCGCTGGGCAGAAGTTTGCTAACGCGGGGCCGACAGGCCCAAGGACTTGGCCGTAGCCCTGGAGTCCTTAAAGCGTTCCAGCGCACTATCTGCCTTGCCACCGAAGCGTGGTTGCCATCGAAAGGCATGTCCATACGTGTGTTCTGGACATCGGCCGAGAAGTTGGCGGACCTCAGCCAGGCGTGGCGGCGAACCGCCACAGATGTGGAAATCGCTCTTCCCAGCGAGTCTGTGGTTTCCAGTCCACATCGAATAGAATACCGCGCTGCTTCTCTTCCCTCCGCGAGGTCTTGAGCGAGCTTCACCCGGGCTCCCTCCGGGCACTCAGGCAGCACGTCCGCATCCCACAGAGAGTGGGTGTAACAGCCCAAGAGGCACGCGGTGTTGACCGACCGCAATTCCAAACTAAGGAAGGAGAACATCTTCCCGAATTGTTCATACCTCTTGGATTCCCGATCTGGTGGTGCAGTCGGAAATGCGGATTGGGAAGTAGAGGCCTGGATAACCAGACTCTCGGGGTGGGGTGGGTGGACAAGAAACTAGGGTCGCCCAGAGCATGGCAGTGGCGCCCAGCGACGTTCCTATCTACAGGGGGACCTGTAGCGGGCCTGGACGAGGACGTCCGTGAGAGCCTCATTAAACGGCAAAAGAGGGTCTGGGGAGCTTACCTGCGGTTTAAGGACCTCCGTGAGGATGTTAGACCTCACCTTTGCGACGGGGAGCTCAAGCGCCAAGGCCTTGGCCGCCCTCGTCAGCACCACACTATAAGCAGCCCCCTCCTCCGTAGCCACGGTAAGAGGGGAGACAAAACTAGTGTCTGAGGAGGTATCCAGGCCACTGACTTCCCCTAGTTCCTGTGTCCAGTCCTGAAATGACCGACACGTGCCAGGGGGTCCTCAGACCCCCCCCAGTCTCCCTCGTCGTCCATGTCCTGAAAATCAGGTGTAAAGGATGGACCCAGAATCTCAAAGAACTCCGCTTTGGCCGGCGCCGAATGCGGCGTCGAGTGACGCCGCTCCAACGACCGATCCAGACTGAGGGGTGGACCAGGGACGGCGTTGTGCAGGGACGACGCCGGGGATGACACTCTAGGGGCCGACGCCGGCGGGGTCATAAGGTCGACAAGCGGCGACCCGGATCCAGATTCAGCGGGACCTTGCGGCGTCGGGACCGAAGTCGCAGACGACGCCGGGGCCGAAGCACCCAGCCCGCTTGGGCTCCCAGTCAGGGCCGCTTGGCCCGAAGGCGCCGCGGAACCCAACGGAGGAGAGAGAGACCTTATGGCCATGAGGAAGGCATCGCTCTCCTCCGGCTTTGCGTTCTGCCCAGGGACCGGCGGGTATGGAGCAGGCCGCGACGCCTGCGGCTCCGGCAGATACGCGTGGGCGTTGTCACCTGAACACTCGGCCGCATCGCTTGAGCTTTGGGGGGGGGGGTCAGAAGAGCGATGTCGCCTCTTTGACTTCTTGTGCCTCTTACCTGAGGACTTGTAGCCCCACGAGTGGTGTTGAATCGCAGAGCTGTGATGACTCCGGCCCTGGGACCAGTCCCTCGACCTCCTTCCGGACCTGGACCTCGAACAGCGCGGGGCTGACTGCCGGAGCTCGAGGCGCTTACGGGAACACTCCCACCTAGCCTTCGACGTCAAGGCCCGACGAACAAGTTACTTGCCTTCGGTAACGCTTTTTCTGGTAGATACAGTATCTGCCTTTGGATTCCTCACCTTGTGAATATCCCCCTGCGTCAGCAACATTCGGAAAATTCTTTAGTAGCACGCCGGCGTGGATGACGTCATAGGAGCACGGCATCGCGCGCGACTCCGACTGACATCACAGACTCCTTATTAGACCTACGTCGACGTGATGACATCAGTTCCACCCTTTTTTCCGTGCCTTCGAGGCACCCGACGGACCAGTGACTGAAGATATACACATATACGATGTACATAGTACATACAATTCAAAACAACACACATAGTGCGTAGCCAAGGTATGAAAAACCAAAATATATACAAATATAAATATACATAAAATACATAAATACAGGTATAGAAAAGTGGACAAACGGGAGGCGGGTGGGTCAGTGAGGAATCCACAGGCAGATACTGTATCTACCAGAAAAAGCGTTACCAAAGGTAAGTAACTTGTTCTTCTGATGGATACATCTGCCAGTGGATTCCTCACCTTGTGAATAGAGTCCCACAGCAGTCCCCTCTCCCGGAGGAGGGTGTCCACTCTCCTATACCAGAAAATCCTGGAGGACAGAACGCGGAAAGTGGCCGTCCCTCCTCACCTCGGTATCGAAGCAGTAATGCTTCGCGAAAGTGTGGAGGGAGGTCCAAGTCGCGGCCCTGCAAATATCCTCGACAGGTACACCTCTAGACAAAGCAGATGTTGATGACTTTGCTCTAGTAGAGTGAGCTCTTATACTCTCAGGAGGTTCTTTACCAGCCAGGGTGTAGCAGATCTTGATGCATAGTATTATCCATCTCGAAAGTGTGCGCTTGTGCACAGCTCTACCTTTTCTGCAGCCAGCAAATCCAACAAACAGCTGGTCATCCACTCGATAGTCCTTTGTCCCATCAAGATAGAAACTCACCGCCCTTTTAGGGTCCAAACGGTGAAGCCGCTCCTCTTCCTTGGAAGGGTGATGGGGAGGATAGAAGGCAGGAAGGGTAATAAACTGTCCTAGATGGAAGGGAGTCACCACCTTAGGCAGAAAAGCAGCCCTGGTCCTAAGAACCATTCGTTCAGCATGAATGTTCAAGAATAGGGGCTTTGAACTAAGAGCTTGAAGCTAACTTACCCTCCTTGCCGAGGTAATTGCAACTAGGAAAACCGTCTTAAAAGACAACAACCTCAAGGGACAATTATGCAGAGGTTCGAAAGGAGAACCCATTGAATAAGTAAGTTACCAGATTCAAGTCCCATTGAGGCACAATAAAGGGAGAAGGAAATTTATTCGTAAGCCCCTTCAGAAATCTCAAAACAATAAGAGATTTAAACAAGGACGGATGATCTGGCAGGCAGAGAAATGCAGACAACGCCGAAAGATAACCTTTAACTGTTGCCACAGCAAACCCTTGCTTCGCCAAAGAAAGTGCAAAAAGAAGCATATCTGACAAACGAGCCCTCAAACGATCGATGGACTTCTCCTCGCACCAAACCACAACTTTGGACCATCTATAAGAAAAAATGGATTTAGTGGAGTCACGCCTGGCCGATAAAATGACATCCACCACATCGTGCGGGAGAGAAAAGGAATTCAGATTGCCCCATTCAATCTCCAGGCATGAAGGTGTAAGGTCTGGAGGTGGGGGTGTAGAACCTGGCCCTCCATCTGAGAGAGGAGATCTGCCCTGTGAGGGAGACGGAGCGGCGGGCACGAGGAGAGGTGGAGAAGATCTGTGTACCACACCCTTCTTTGCCAATCCGGGGCGATCAATATGACTTGGGCCCGGTCTTGGCGAATCTATCTCAGAACCCGAGGAATCAAGGGTATGATAGGAAACGCGTAAGGAAGCCGTGAGTCCCAACTCAACTGAAACGCGTCCCCCAAGGCTCCCTGTATCAGAAACTGGAGACTGCAGAATGACGGGCAGTGAGCATTCTCGTGAGTGGCGAACAGGTCCACCTGAGGAGTTCCCCACGTCCGAAAGACGTGACTAACCACCTCCGGGTGAAGCCTCCACTCGTGGTCGGCCGAGAACCTCCGACTGAGACTGTCTGCAGGTACGTTCAGAACTCTGGCCAGGTGATTTGCTATCAGACAAATCTGATGATCCTGAACCCAGGACCAGAGACGCAGTGCGACCCTACCCCTCCCTGTTTGTTGATATACCACATCGCGGTGGTGTTGTCAGTCAGGACCTGAACCGACCGACTGCGAAGGGAGGAAGGCCTTGAGTGCTAGACGAATAGCCCGCAACTCTACAAGGTTGCTGTGAAGCAACCTTTCCTCAGGAGACCAAAGACCCTTAACCTCCAGATCCCGAAGATGAGCACCCCACCCTAGAGTGGATGCATCCGATATCACTGTGGCCACCGATGGAGGAATATGGAAGGGCTTTCCTTGAGACAGATTGCCCTCCACACTCCACCAAGATAGATCCGCCGCAGCTTCTCTGGAGATCCTCAACGACTCTCTGAGATCTCCTTGGTGTTGATACCAATGCCTGCGGAGGCACCACTGGAGCGCCCTCATGTGCCAGCGTGCATGGTTGACCAACAGAATGCAAGAAGCCATCAGACCGAGCAGACGAAGGACCTTCAGGACTGGAACAACCGCCCCATTGAAAAATAAAGGAATCAACTCCTGTATGTCGCGAATCCTTTGAGGAGGAGGGAAAGCACGACACAGTTGTGTCCAGTACCGCATCTATGAACAGGTTGCGCTGGGAGAGCACCAGGTGAGATTTGGGTACATTTATCGAAAAACCCAACCTTTGTAACAACTGAGTTGTCTCTTGCAGATGATGGAGCACTATCTCTGGAGAGACTGCTTTGATCAGCAAGTCGTCCAGATAAGGAAATACCGGAATCCCTGACCTTCTGAGATGTGCAGCCACCACAGCCATCACCTTGGTGAAGACTCTAGGCGCAGTAGTAAGACCAAACGGAAGGACCACAAACTGGTAGTGTTGCGACCCCACCGTAAAACGGAGATGCTTCCTGTGCGACTTCAGGATTGGGATGTGAAAATACGCATCCTGCAAGTCGATCGACACCATCCAGTCCTCTTCCAGCAGCGCCTGAAGAACCTGTGCAAGGGTGAGCATCTTGAACTTCTCCTGCTTCAGGTAAAGGTTCAAGATCCTGAGATCCAGGATTAGACTAAGCCTGCCATCCTTCTTGGGGATCAGGAAATACCGGGAGTAGCACCCCTGACCCCTTTCCTGCTCTGGAACCACCTCTATCGCACCCTTTTTGAACAGTACCTGTACCTCTTCCTGAAGGAGCAACAGGTGGGCCTCCAAGCAAAAACCCTGGCAAGGAGGGTAATTGGGAGAGAATTCCCAAAAGGGAAGAGCATATCCATTCTCTACGAGATTGAGAACCTAAAGATCTGATTTAACCGATTCCCAATCCCGTAGAAAATAAGTAAACCGACCCCCTACAGGACCCACGTGATCCGGAATGGTGAGTCTAGGAATGCTTTGCTGTTGTAGGTGGGGGGTGGGTATTAGAGGAGGAAGTAGAGGAGAAGGAGGCTTAACGTCCACGAGGACAACCCCTTTGTCTACCCCTGTAGGACTTGTACAAAGGATTTTATTGCTGCTGCTGCTGCTGTTGGTTCTGCTTATAGGTACGAAAAGTAAACCTTCCAAAACCCTTGTACTTCTTGGTGAAAGAGCCTCTAGTCTGCAGACCCAAAGATCTTGATGTTGCTCTATCTTTAAACCTTTCCAAGGCAGCATCAGCTTTCTTTCCGAAAAGCAGACTGGACCATCAAACTCTCTGGCAGAGGATGAATAGACAAGAATTCAGGATCTCCAGGTGCCACCCTATAGCGTCTTGCAACTGATTTTGACACCGCAGGAGCAGTAAGAGGCCTCTTCCAGACTTCCAATATAGGTTCAGTTAGAGCCTCAGTAAATGGTAGAGTAGGCTCAACCACAGAGGACGGAGAATGGAGAACCTCCGTAAGGATGTTAGACTTGTACTCCACAGATGGTAAAGTCAAATTTAAGAGTTCTGCAGCTTTCTTAATCACCCCATGGTAAGGAGCCACATCCTTAGAAGGAGTATCAGATACAGCGGGCAACTCCCATTCCGGTAAAAGTTCCAAACCACTTGCATCCTGCAACTCTTCAAAGTAATCCTCCTGATCCTGAAGTTTGCCTTCTTCAACCTCAGGTTCCTCATAATTTCTCTCCTCCATAAGGCACTGCGCTCTACGCCTCGACCACTCCATCCGAATCGTTGTCGTCGGGTCCGGTAACGACTCCGATGGAGTCGGGGCCGGCGTCGAATTAGGAGCTGGAGCCGCCTTTGAATGAGAAGCTGGAACCGGCGTCTAACCTTGATTTCGATCCAGAGATCGCGCCGGAGCCGGCAACGCCGTGCACAGAGTCGATGACCTCGGTGGAGCCAAACTATGCCACGGTGGAATCTGAGCCGGCTTAAACTAGCAAGAAAGGCGCCGGAGCATAAGCTTGAGGCATGCCCAGATTAAATGACAATGGACCCATGGGACCACCCGGTGCACCAGAGGGGTACATTGCTCTTGCATATACGCCATACATGGCGTTTAGAAAATGCGAAGGGTCCTGACCTGGACCAGGAAACTGAGGGTACGAACCCACTGGTTGCCCCTGAGGAGGTTGTACTGGATTGGACTCCTCCTGTTCCTCGGGCTGATGTACCGGAGTCGCTGAAACCTGAGGAGCCTCAACTTCCTCTTCATCATGCACCGAAGACTGGTACGGCTCCGGAGACTGATTTGATTCCGGATTCGGTGTTGGTTCCCGAGACTGCAAAGGCGAGGCCTCACCTTCAAGGCTTACGAGCTGGAGAGGGAGATATCATGCCCTTATGATGTCTTCGAGAGGATGACTTCTTTTTCGAGTCTGACTCCCTGCAGGAATGGTGTCTCAAACTATGCTTCTTCCTCTTATGCTTCTTCGAGGAACTCGAAGCAGACTTCGATGCCGACTCCGACCGAGACCTCGACTTCGATCGCCTTGGTCTTGACCTCAAAGTCCTCTTGGTATCCTTACCCCTAATTTTGGCAAGAATGAGTTTTGCCTCTCGTTCTCGAAGAGCCTTTGGGTTCATCTTCGAACAGGAACGACATCCCTTGACGTCGTGATCCGAGCCCAGACACCACAAACAGTCACCATGAGGATCAGTAATGGACATCATCCTGGCACACGAGTCGCATGGCTTAAATCCTGTCTTCTTCGATGACATCTTCGACGGAAGACAGTCCAAACAGATACAGAACAAAAGTTCACAATATTAACAAAGTTACTATCCGCACAAAAGAAGATCCCAAGAAACCGTTAGTGTCAACGATGCGGAAAAAAGGGAACTGATGTCATCACGCCGACGTAGGTCTAATAAGGAGTCTGTGACGTCAGTCGGAGTCGCGTGCGATGCTGTGCTCCTATGACGTCGTCCACTCCGGCGTGCTACAAAAGAATTTTCCGGACCTTGCCCTGTACTTTAAGTCCAAGAGATTGGTCCGTACGTTGCTGTTAAGTACCTGTATGCAGCATATCATTTTGATCCATAGGATAACATTACTGCTTCAGAAATTGTATTAATTTTTGTTTTCCAAACCTGTACAAATTCACAACTCATGTAATTGAACCTGATTTTGATGATCTTGGTGCCAAAAGTTATATACATATAAGAGTAATTTTTGTAAATTTGTGTGGTTCTCTTTATCGAGCCGTGTGTATCATTTTGACCGAGTGTATATATATTGCAGCTGTCTCTTATAGGCCTAAAGATGCTTCAACACACTACTCCCTAGAAGAGCACCTTGAGATTGCTAGAGCAAGCGCCTGTCCACTCATAGGGCATACCTGTACTCTTTGCACAGTATACCTCTTTTTGGTATACTATATAAGGAACCAGATTCCTATACTATCTATAAATAAATCAGAGTAATTTGCAAGAATTAAGAAATGTCAGAAGGAAATACACAGCCTTAACATAAAGCAGAGTTTAAACCGCTCACTTGAGAGTAATGACTATTCTACTTTTTGGGCCAAACAGGCAAGAAAAACTTGAATTTACAGATTACAAATATATTAAAATACATTTGTAAAATTTAAAAAATGCCAAACGTGCACATTTATGAATACCAGAGAGACTACCAGAATGGAGAATTGGTTGAAAGCTCCAGCATAGAAGGCCATGAAGTCAAATAGACAGAAAAGACAGACACCTACCTAAAGAACAAGTTACTTACCTTCGGTAACGATATATCTGTAAGAAACATTAGTTAGTGTTAGATTCCTTACCTTAGAATATCCCCAGGCGTCAGTCTGGATCCGGAAACTTTTGCGTAGCAGTACCCCTGCGCGTCGGTAGGCGTCGTCTGCAGGCCTCCCCTGCGGCTCCGCGTCCGTCGTCGGCGTCGTGCGCCGTGATGACGTCGCTGGAGTATATAGACGCCGCCTCCGCGCGCTGACGTCAGTTCTTTGTACACAGCTTTTCCGCGCCAGGAGACGCAGAGCCATGAGAGAACCAACACTGGTGCCATGTAAAACTAGGGCCCTGAAAGGGATGTCCTTAACCCTAGGTATCAGTTCGCAGAACGGGGAGGATGGGTGGGTTCGGTAAGGAATCTAACACTAACTAATGTTTTACAGATATATCGTTACCGAAGGTAAGTAACTTGTTCATCTGAAAGAAACACGTTAGTGTTAGATTCCTTACCTTAGAATAGATACCCCAGCAATACCAACCCCGGTGGTGGGTCTGCGAACCAATACAAAACTACACCAGAAAGTCCTGGAGGACAGAACGGCCAAAGAAGCCATCCCTCCGGACTTGACTGTCCAAGCAGTAGTGCCTCGCAAAGGTGTGCAGCGAGGCCCACGTAGCCGCTTGGCAAATGTCCTGCAAGGGGACTCCCCGGCCCAGGGCAGTGGTAGCCGCCGTGGCCCGAGTGGAATGGGCCCTCAGCCCAACAGGAGGCTCCTTCCGAGCCAAAGAGTAGCACGCTTTGATGCAGAGGACGACCCATCGAGAGATGGTTCGTTTACAGACCGCCCGTCCCTTCTTCGCACCCACGTAGCCAACAAACAGTTGGTCATCCACCCGGAACTGGCGTGTGCGATCCATGTAAAATGAAAGCGCACGTTTTGGGTCCAGACGATGGAGCCGCTCTTCATCCTTTGAAGGATGCGGAGGCGGGAAGAAGGAAGGGAGGGTGATGGACTGCCCGATGTGAAAGGCCGAAACAACCTTGGGCAGGAAAGAAGGTCTAGTCCTCAGAACCACCTTGTCAGGATGAATGGACAGGAAAGGAGGTTGGACAGAAAGAGCCTGGAGCTCACTCACTCTCCTGGCAGAGGTGATGGCAACCAGGAAAGCCGTCTTTAAAGTCAGGAGACGGAGAGGGCAAGAATGAAGGGGCTCAAAGGGAGCACACATCAGAAAAGTTAGAACCAGGTTCAAATCCCACTGAGGCATCACAAACGGAACAGGTGGAAACATGTGAGTGATGCCTTTCAAGAATCGAGTTACAATCGGGGATTTGAACAAAGAAGGCTGATCAGGAAGCCTTAAAAAGGCTGAAAGGGCAGAAAGGTAGCCCTTGATAGTGCCCAGAGCAGAGCCCTGCTGGGCAAGAGAAAGAAGAAACAGAAGAACCTCCGAAAGAGGGGCAGAAAGAGGATCCACAGCCTTTGCTGTGCACCATGCCACAAATCTGTTCCACCGACAGGCGTATACCGACTTAGTGGAGGGACGCCTGGCTGCCAGAATAACATCACAGACTTCAGGAGGCAAGTCAAATGGCCTCAACTGCCGCCGCTCAATCTCCAAGCATGGAGGTGGAGACTGGACAGGTTCGGGTGGAGGACCGTCCCCTGCTGCTGCGACAGAAGGTCCTCCTGAAGGGGCAGGCGGATCGGGGGACCGACTGACATGCTGAGTAGCTCGGGATACCAGTACCTTCGAGCCCAGTCCGGAGCCACAAGGATAACTTGGGCCCGGTCGCGCCTGATCTTCTTCAGCACTCTGGGCAGAAGTGGTATAGGCGGAAAGGCGTATAACAGACCGCAACTCCACTCGCGCCGAAAGGCGTCGCCGTGCGAGTGCCGTCTTGGAAACTCCAACGCGCAGAACTGATGACATTGCGCGTTCTCTTCGGTGGCGAATAGATCTAACCAAGGCTCTCCCCACTGGAGAAAGATGCCTTGCGCCACGTCCGAGTTCAGACACCATTCGTGATCCATCGAGCACCGACGGCTGAGTTCGTCCGCCCTGGCGTTCAGAGAACCTGCCAGGTGTTGAACCGTCAGAGTCACGCCCTGACGTTCCAGCCATTGCCAGAGGCGCAGAGCCTCCTGGCAAAGGGTCCACGACCCCACACCGCCCTGTTTGTTGCAGTACCACATGGCGGTGGTGTTGTCGGTGAACACCTGCACTACACTCCCGTTGACAAAGGGGAGGAATGCCTTCAGTGCCAGACGAATCGCCCGCAGCTCCAACAGGTTGATATGGAGCCGGGACTCCGCCGGAGACCAGATGCCTCTGATCTCTGCCTCTCCCAAATGGCCACCCCAGCCCTGGAGGGACGCGTCCGTCACGACAACGTGCTCCGGTTGGGGAAGGGAGAGGGACTTGCCCCTGACCCAATCGCGGTCCGTAAGCCACCACTGCAGTTGTCTCGCAGTGCCCTCCGAGATCAAGACGTGGTCGGACAAGTTGCCCTGATGCTGGGCCCACTGAAACTTCAGGTCCCACTGCAGAGCCTGCATCCGCCACCGAGCGTGATGCACCAGAAGGATGCAGGAAGCCATCAGTCCCAGCAGCCGCAGCGTCAACCTGACCGAAACCCGGGATAGCGGCTGAAAGATGGGAATCAAAGCCTGAATATCCCGAACCCGCCGTTCCGGAGGATAAACCCGAAACTGCGCCGAGTCCAGAAACGCTCCGATGAAAAGGAGCTTTTGAGAGGGACACAGGTGTGATTTCGGCACATTGATGGAGAACCCCAGGTCGTGCAAGAGGTCTGCCGTCATCTGAAGGTGGTGGACGACTGTCTGGGGCGAGCCCGCCTTCAACAACCAGTCGTCTAGGTAGGGGAAGACTGAAACCCCCAACCTGCGCAGATGGGCTGCGACCACCGCCATCACCTTTGTGAACACCCGTGGGGCGCTGGTAAGGCCGAAGGGAAGCACGATAAACTGAAAATGCTCCTGGCCTACCGTGAACCGCAGGTAACGCCAGTGGGCCGGCAGGACGGGGATGTGAAAATAGGCGTCCTGCAAGTCCAACGCTACCATCCAGTCTTGTGGGTCTAGAGCAGCCAAGACCTGAGCTAACGTCAACATCTTGAACTTCTCCTTCCGGAGGAAGCCGTTGACGTTCCTTAGATCCAAGATAGGACGTAGGCCCCCCTTGTCCTTCTTGGGCACCAGAAAGTAGTGGGAATAACAACCACGCCCTACTTCTGGCCCAGGAACGCGCTCGATGGCCCCCTTGGCCAAGAGGGCCGCAACTTCCTCCTGCAGAAGTGTCAAGTGGTCCCCCGACACACGGTGGTTCTGCGGTGGCATGGCTGGAGGAGAGGTCTCGAAGGGGAGGGAGTAGCCCCTTCGGACGATTTGCAGCACCCACCTGTCCGAAGTGATCGTGCGCCAGTGAGCGTGGTGATGGCGAACCCTGCCACCCACTGGCGTCACATGGGGCCGAAAGCACGGACTAGGAGGATTTTGGGGTAGATGCTGCGGGGGAGGGTGTGGTCTGACCCCGCCGTTGTCCCCGACCGCCACCACGGCGGTTTCCACGGCCGCCACCGCGTTGAAAGGATTGTTGCGGCGCGTGGCTGGCAGCACGTGTGGGGGCGCCCCTTCCTTGGCCACGAAAGGGACGAAACGAACCCGTTTGCTGACGCTGGGTCGAGAGACCCAAGGACTTGGCCGTGACCCTGGAGTCCTTGAAGCGTTCCAGCGCGTGGTCCGCCTTGTCACCGAAGAGGTGACAGCCATCGAACGGCATGTCCATCAATGTATTTTGGACATCTGCCGAAAAATTGGCGGATCTCAGCCAGGCGTGGCGACGAATCGCCACTGTCGTTGACATAGCTCTGCCCAGCGAGTCGGTCGTATCAAGACCACACCGTATTGAATATTTCGCTGCATCTCGGCCCTCAGCCACAGCCTGACCGAGTTTTGCCCGCACCTCCATGGGGCATTCTGGCAGCAGTTCCGCGACCGTATCCCACACAGAGTGGGTGTAGCGGCCCAAGAGGCAAGCGGTGTTGCAAGACCGCAGGCCCAAACTAATGGACGAGAAGACCTTTTTGCCAAATTGGTCATACCTCTTGGATTCCCGGTCGGGCGGGGCCGACGGGAATGCGGACTGGGAGGTCGAGGCCTGGATCACCAGACTCTCAGGAGTGGGGTGGGTAGACAGGAACTTGGGGTCGTCCGGACAAGGACGGTGGCGCCTGGCCACGTTCCGATCGACAGGCGGACCTGAAGCGGGCCTGGACCAAGTGCCCAACAGAACGTCTGACAAGGCTTCATTAAACGGCAGCAGTGGCTCCTGTGGGCATGACTGCGGTTTGAAGACCTCAGTGAGGATGTTAGGCCTCACGGCCGCGACGGGGAGCTCAAGGTGTAAGGCCTTGGCAGCCCTCATCAGCACCACAGAATAAGCAGCTCCCTCCACCGATGCCACGGAAGGAGGAGAGATCAAACCAGGGTTAGGAGAGTCGTCCAGACCACTGGCATCCCCCAAGTCACCTGTCCAGTCCGGGTCATACTGGCACTCGCGTGACAGAGGGTCCTCGGACCCCTCCCAACCTTCACCGAACTCTTCATCTTCTCCGTATTCGGAGTCAACGATGTAGACCGGCTCCTCGGGGTTCATGGGCCCCATCGGCGCCGGGACCGGCGTCGAGCGACGCCCATCCGGCCGGGGAGGCCGGAAGACCAGCCGGCGTTGATCCCGAAGGCCCTTGCGGCGCCGGGGTCGGAGCCGTCAGCGGCGCCGGGGCCGGAGCACCCGACGGCGCCGAGGCAGGGACACCCGAACCGCCAGGGCCCCCAGACGGTAGCACTGGGCCCGAAGGCACCGTAGGCCCCGTCGGAGAACCGAGCGCCCTCATGGCCATGAGGAACGCCTCGATCTCCTCAGGCGTCGCACCGTGCCCAGGGACCGGAGGGTATGAGGCAGGCCGCGCCGGCGACTCTCGCGGAGCCGCGGGGTTGGGGTCACCCGAGCCCCCGGCCGCATCGCGCGAGCGTCGGGAGTCGGGGGTACGATGACGACGCCCCGACTTCTTGTGCTTCCTACCTGACGAGCCTGACGAGTGGTGTTGACTTCCGGAACGCTCGGCGCGGCTCCGCGATCGCTCCCTCGACCGCTCCCTCGACCTCCGGCCGGACCGGGACCGCTCCCGGTCCCGACGTGGGGCCGACACCCGGAGCTCCAGTAGCTTGCGGGACCGCTCCCGCCTAGCCTTGTTGGTGAGGGCCCGGCAGTCGACGCAGGAGTCCACGTCGTGGTCGGGGCCCAGACACCGGAGACAGAGGCGGTGATGGTCTGTGACCGACATCGTGCGCTCACAGTCATCACAGTGCTTGAACCCAGGCATCCTATCAGGCACAAGAGAGAAATAACTATTGAAAAACTTGGTCAAAAGACCGGAGTACTGCTCTTCAGATCTGCGTCCACTGGCGCGGAAAAAAGAAGAACTGACGTCAGCGCGCGGAGGCGGCGTCTATATACTCCAGCGACGTCATCACGGCGCACGACGCCGACGACGGACGCGGAGCCGCAGGGGACGCCTGCAGACGACGCCTACCGACGCGCAGGGGTACTGCTACGCAAAAGTTTCCGGATCCAGACTGACGCCTGGGGATATTCTAAGGTAAGGAATCTAACACTAACGTGTTTCTTTCAGATATAAGAAGCCATGCTTACGATCAGTCAAACCTTTCAGTGAAAGATCTCACAAGAGGTCCAAAACCCAAGCAAACTAACACAAGAACATTTTAGAATGCTTATTGTTGGAAACGGTTAGAAATGCAGGACTGGGTACATTTTGTTTTGTTCTCTAAACTATACAGCCCCTTTAAGAAAAATCTGGTTTAAAGTATGACATTCTAAAGTGGATATTCTCTTTGGGTGAAGCTAAATGGATATTGTGTACAAAGAATGCAAACATTATTGTTGGATCACAAAGGCAGCAAACAGAACTAATTTGTTCTCAGCCTGACAGAAAGGCATTCCAACATGGGAATTCTCAACATTCACATTCTTAGAATCCCCCTAGTCAGAATGTATGGACCTTCTACAATGAATAATATTAACAGCGACTATGGATTCAGATTTCCTCATTTACCAAAACCACATCCAACTAAGCATGTAAAGTTTTCCTGAGATCCTCTTCCACATATCTGGCAATACCTAAAACAGGTGGATATTACGGATCCAGAGTGGGAAAACAAAAGCTTTTAGTAAATGCACATCCACTTGTCACATATCCCCTTCTCATCACACACAACCGGTCTCCTTTTACATGAAGGTCAACCCTCAATTAACCCATGACTGGAAACACCAAGGTAATCACAGTTCTACATTTCTAAAATCTCAGCATAGCTACAACATATCATACAAATACAGTTGTTTCATGCCTTATTAAACATACATGTTTTTCATAGACAATAAATTTGACAGCTCCATTCAGTGTTTAATCATTGGAACAACAACAATTCATAAAAGTTTCCCTCACCCGCCCACAGAGCCAAACACTAGTATTGGTGTGAAGTGAGGGAACAAAGCTGCGTTTTTCCCGATTCTACACGATTACAAAATGCATTTTGTCCTTAAGGGAGTTCCCCTTTCTGTTCAAGCATAATTCTGTGCACTTAGCATTCTCATCCTGCATATTAGGGTCATAAGGGATAGAACCTGATTGATAAAGATGATTCAAACTGAAAATCGGTAATTCAGGGCAGCCTTTCATTTCCATTCAGAACATTTGATAATAGAGCCAGCAGAAATGCCTCCTGCTACTCTTCCTTCGTATGTGCATAGGAAGTCCTCAGCAGGCCTAAGCTAATTTCAAGTTCAGCTGAGCACAAACACTATGCACCATTCTCCCTCTGTAAGGGGCTAGCAGAACTTAACAACCAATGTTGGTCGCTTTAAATTACAGTATGACCAAAAGATTTTCCAACAAAACAAAGCACAAATGCTTCTTTACAACTTGCGGTTAGCACCAAAACTTTAGTCAGCAGTCTGGGGGTTGCTTACATCCTGTTCGACTGGTCCTAATTCTTTCTTTTCATAACTCTTTCCCCGAAGATTTGGAGTTCGTATTCTCCCTTCAAGAGTGGAGTTTGGATTATCCAAATTTGCAGCCAATGAGGTTGACAGTTTCTCTTCAGGAGTAAAGTTTTGATTCACTGGTGTTGGTGGCCTAGACTTATCAGGATCTTGACCTAGGGGAGTTGAGGGCCTGGATCTCGAACCTAGGCACTCAGTGGTTGAAGAGGATGACCTAGGTTTAAGAATACGGTACTGGCCTGCAGGGGTGGATGGCCGTGATTTAAGGGTTGTGTTCTGGCTCACTGGTGTGTATGGCCTTGATTTAGAAGCAGCATTCTGGCATAATCGTCCTGGTGGCCTCCCTTTTGAAGCAGGAGTTTTACTCACTGGAGTATGTTCTCCATTTACAGGGGCTGAGTTTTTACCAGTTTGTGTAAGTGCTTTGTCTTTAGAAGTCAAGCTCTGTTCAACAGGTGTAGCCTTGCTCAATAAACAAGCAGAATCCAAATCTGATGCAGTTACATCTTGGTGCACAGTGTTCTTTAAGATAAGCAACTGAGTTTTTTCTTTAGAACTGGGACACTGACTAGTGGGTGTTGAAGTCTCTTCAAGTGAGCAGTTCATATCCATAGATTTCCCTTTAAGCTCAGGATTCGGACCAAGAACCGGGAGGAGGTTTTGAGAAGACTTTGCCTCCTGA
The DNA here is from genome assembly GCF_964263255.1 of Lissotriton vulgaris. Taxonomy (NCBI): domain Eukaryota; kingdom Metazoa; phylum Chordata; class Amphibia; order Caudata; family Salamandridae; genus Lissotriton; species Lissotriton vulgaris. The sequence continues at coordinate 1,253,832,784 of NC_141695.1, read as the reverse complement.
ACTGAAGATATTTCTGCTGCAGGAAATTCATTTTGCCTTGAAGGTGATCCTCCTTTCAGTGTCAATGTGGGAGCTTCCACAGTAGTTGATGGTTTTCTTTCTTTTGGGACAGGTTGATTGCTTTTATTTTTAATTGCTTTATCTGCAGAATGTTTGGAAACATCCAGAAGGGAAGGTGGCACATACTCGCGGATTTCTCCAGGTTCTAGCGGGTGTGGCCCACAGGGATCATGATCTGTGCAAGAGAGTCGTCCATCCAGCTTAGAGATAAACAACATGCCTTCCCTATGATGCTTGCAGAAAGAGCTGGGGCACATCTCACAAAATGAGGCAGCTTCCTTGCCACAAGAATCACATTGATGCCAGGGGCACTCCCATTTGCCTGCAAAGGGAAGAGAAGATGACAGAATATAAATCAGCCAGGTCAATACTCAAAATGTCAGCCATGTGCCCTTCAAACCGAAAGCCCAACTGTCACTCAAGAACCAAAGCAGAGAAAGCTATACATATTTCAAACAAACAGCATTTCTTCAGATTTGATAAGGCCAGGAAGAAACTCAAGATATAGAACATTGCTTCTATATTGAAATTATGAGGGAAGAAAAGCAAAGGGTACAAATCAGGAATTCATAACTATATATAAAAAGATACACTAAAATCACTTTTAAGCATCATGAAATTAACAACTCTACAACCTACTTTGACTCAAAAATCCAATCACTAATGTACTCTTGGGTTAACTAAAGTAGACAAGGCAAAATGGGCAGCACTTCATGAAACGGAACTGGCCGTACATTATGGCTGAATTCCAACGCATGATGTTGTGTTGCTATGGAGAATAAATGAAGGATTAGATTCAACTTACTTTCAACTAGAACACATGGTTCCAAACTACTTTTATTTTGAATTTTCCAATTATGTAGAAATTTGTAGTTAAAAAAACAGGATACTAACACATTTATTTTACTGCATTTTCCTTAATTGCTACTAGTTATAGTAGTGCAGACATTCTTAGACATTCGGTCAAGTTACATTTTAAAGATTCCATCCCAATCTTTTTAAAAAGATTTCATCCTACCTCCAGTCCACAGTTTCTTTTTACCAACTTGAGAACATTGAGGAACATTACATTTGTAAGAGGCAGGAAAGGAAATGTGTGAACTGCTCTTAAACTTTTGGATATTCAAAATTACATCATGACGGTAAGCATAAATGATCATCTCCCACAGTTCCAGCAACAGTGGGACACACTGCAGCGATGGAGAGTTGACTAGGTGAGCAGAACTGATGAAAAAAAATGTTTAGCACAGCAGCCCCCACCAAACATGAATATCTTAATCCAAATAGCACATTCTCAAATGTGTGGGGAGATACTAAGGTGGCTGCTCTACAAACGTTGGTAGCAATATGCACATCAAATCAGAGCTGGGTCAATAAAGCAAAAACATTGGGAAAAAATAATATATGAGATTTGGATTTAATAATGTATAGATAAGATATAAAAAATATATTTATATGTGTGTGTGTATATATGTATGCATATGTATGCGTATATATATAGACGCCGTGAACAAGCAGCGGCTGCTGCGAAACGCGTCGGCTTTTGTTTGCCTGACTTTGGAGTATTCAATGAAACGTTAAATGAAATAAAAGGCAAAGTTACGAAAACGAGTACCTTGGTGAGTGCGACCCTTATTTCTTGGTAATCCAGGATTCTTGGCAATATATATATATATATATATATATATATATATATATATATATATATATATATATATATATATATATATATATATAGCAAGTGTAACCTCCCAGGCTCCGACCGCAGCGACCCAGGAAACCACGCAGATCCAATAACTTATTTTCAGGCACAGGTTTTATTTAGAGCCGAACCAAACAATCTGACGCGTTTCGGGCATCCGCCCTTGCTCACAGACAGTCAGAGTTGGAAATGACCACATTTAAATACCAAATGCATGACAGTGAAAGTGCATTTTTTTCGTTTTTTTGTTAAACACCACGTGGTAATAAAAAGAGAGGACAAACTACTAGTACTGCATGGAGTAGTCTGTTTTCCAAACATTTCAATTTAGAAACAATCGGAAATAAGCTTAAATTGCTGGTTAAAATCCACAAATTACTGTGACAATGTTAAAACATGCGATATATAGGAAAATGGTACAAAAAACATAAAGTGCATAGAATGCCTATATATGTAATACCAAATATTTATAATCAGAGCCCCCACATACATAGCAAATTTGTAGTGCAAAAATGCGTAGTAAAGTGCAAAGTGCATCATTAAAAATGAATGTCAGAATAGACGCAATCAAAATTAATAATACCAATTATTTGTGCAAAATATGCCATAATGTAAACATTGTATTATTGCATCTATACATATTTCTGTGCAAATCAACGCAGTTTGTAAACATATGACTGTAGCAGCATATTTGTAGGGCAAAGACTATATGATATAAATACCACAGGAATATTCTTGTCACATATCCGATTGTAAAAAAGCGTACGTTTCATGGAAGAACAGAGAATGCCTATTGTCTATGTCCTCAAAAGGTTGGTGTTAACCAAAAAATAATACCTAAACATGATTTGTGAATCACCGTGAATACAAAAATAAATGGAAAGGTAAAATTTACGTGCATAAACCCAACAAGGAGATATAAGATTAATCACATGGGGGAGGGCGACAGCCTACCAAGACTCACATAACCAAAGCAATACAGAAAGGGGGGCCTGTGCAAAACTGAATTACAGAAACACATGTAGGTCCTCCGTGTTGTTAAGCCCATTGGGGGATCTGCTATCTAGCTCAAGAATGAAGTGGGATTCCATTCTTCTGAGCATCTTGACCCTATCTCCGCCCCTTCTAGGTTTGTCAATTGCAGAGATAACAAAATAGGACAGGCACTCCAAATTGTTGTTATGTACAGCCTTGAAGTGCCTGGCCACCGGATAGGCTGGGTCATTGTTAACGATAGCTAGTAAGTGCTGGAGGATCCTAACATGTACAGGCTGTCGTGTACTGCCGACATACCTTAAGTCACAAGTGCAAGTTAAAACATAAATGGCAAATTCAGTTTTACAATTGTATTGACCCTTGATCTGAATTGGGTCAGGACTGAAAGGCGTGTAATACTGCCGGGTACTTTTGCCAAATTTACAGGCCCTGCAAGAGGTGCAGCGTATAAACCTAAAGACCAGGTTTTCATCCATTCCTGTTTTTTTCTAAGTTCAGGAAAATCATGGCAAATATGGGACCTGAGTGAGGGACCTTTCCTAAAGGTAACAATGGGAGCATCAGCAAGTTGGGGTTTCAGTACAGGATCAGTTTTAAGAACTGGCCATCTTTTAGACATGATAGATCTTATTTGTCTGGCCTGTCTACTATAAGAGGTTATGAACCTAGGATTTATGGTGTTAACATCAGTCATAGTAGATGTTTCAGCAGTGCTTTTGGTCTCTAATAAAGAGGCACGGGATCTACTTTTGGTTTTCTCCACTGCTGTCTTTAACACAGATTCACGATAACCTCTTGCCCGAAACCTGTCCAAGGCTTCGTTAGTGCATGATTCAAGATCAGAATCTGTACTGCAAATTCTCTTAATTCTTAAGAGTTCACCCAAAGGGATATTGTCAACTACATGTCGCGGATGTGCACTGCTGGCGTGAAGAATACTATTGCCAGCAGTGCTTTTCCGATGTAGCTTTGTTGCTATTTGGCCATTGCGAATAAAGACTTTTACATCTAGAAAGTCAGCCTCCCGATCACTGATGGAACTCGTGAATTTGAGATTTTCATTGTTGTTGTTAATAGTGTCAATGAACATTTGTGCACTGTTCCTGTCCCCCTGCCATAACAAAAAAACGTCATCAATATAACGAAGCCAAAGCAAAACATGACTGGAAAAAACTGGGGCGTGTTGCCGCTTGAGGACCTGCTCCTCCCACCAGCCCACGTGCAAGCACGCGTAGCTGGGAGAGAAACAGGCCCCCATTGCGACTCCACGCTTTTGCAGATACAGATCACTCCCAAAAAGAAAGAAATTATTATTGAGACACCATGATGTTAGCTCAATTAATACTTTGTTATGATGGTAACAGTTCATAGGCCTTTTGCCAAGAAAGAAGTCCAATGCTTTCAGGCCAGACATATGCTCTATGCTCGTGTAGAGCGATTCAATGTCTAAAGTAATCATGAGCATTCCATCATTCCACTGGGTGTTCTGTATTTTAGCAAGAAAATCGCCTGTGTCTCTCACATATGTTGGCAGGTCCTGGACCAGGTCTTGCAGGAAATAATCTATGTACTCAGTGACATGCTCTGCCACACCTGCAATAGCCGAAATAATCGGTCGGCCAGGTACCGGTCTAGTCAACTTGTGAATTTTAGGGAGTAAATAAAGTTTAGGCAAAACAGGAAATTCAACATGGAGGAACTCAAATTCTTGTAAGGAAATCATGCCCTCCCTTTTGTACTTAAATAGTAGTTTCTTGAGCACATCCTTGGAGGTTTCAAAGTGTCTCATGTCGGTAATGGAGTAGCATGTATTGTCACTTAACTGTCTTTTGGCTTCCTTAATGTAGTCGTCTTGGGGCCAAATGACCACATTGCCCCCCTTGTCAGCTGTTGTTACAATAATATTATGGTCATTGCCCAGTTTTTTGACCAATGAATGGTAATCAGTTTCCTGTTTGCTTCTGTATCGCTTTTTGTGTTTAATCCGATGATGCAAATGCTTTAAGTCTTCCACTACCACGTCCTGGAAGACATCTATGGAGTCTCTAGGCATGGTAGGATTGAATTTGGACGCTTGTTTGAAAGGACTGATATTAGCTCCTATTTGGGGAATGGCTGCTGCTCTTAATTCATCCTGTGTGGATGCAAGGTCATTAGCTGGTGCATCATTCGCCAAAAGATTAAGAACAGTTAGTACAGTTCTAGTGTCACTGGCCGGAAGTATAGGCACATTGGGAAGAATGCTGATAGTAGCTGCAATTCCTTGTGGTGTCTTGTTGCTAAGACCTTCCTTAATATCAAAGAATTTTTTGAGCTTAAGTTTTCTGATATACATGTATACGTCTATACGAGTCTTGGCATAGTTAAAGTCAGTTGCTGGACAATATGAAAGTCCAAGACTTAAAAGTTGTTTTTCAGCCAAGGTTAAGTCAATGGACGACAAATTGACTATTGTGTTGTCACTTACTTGTTTTTGCGCCAGTATTGCCGCTTTGGTTTTTTGGGCGGCTTTATGTTTTTTGCGGCGCTGGCCCCGTCTTCTGTTGTTCCTTGCGCGTTTTGCTGCTGCTGCTGCACCTTTGTCTGCTGTTTGTTCCGGGGCCTCAGTGATTGAAGTCTTTCCAGGGATAAAAAATCCACTTCTTCCCCTAGGTCCAAAATGACTGAGCTTGCTTCCCAGGTGCTGCTGGCATCGTCATCCGAGGTTGGCGCACTCGTAAGTGACTCATTATCACTGTTTGCTTGGCTAGTGCTGCTTGTTATGGATCCCTGAGCAGGAGCCGAGGTAGATGCTTGCTTGTCCGATTTGCCTTGTTTTGCTAGCTGCGCTTGTTGAGCAAACTTTGAGCGCTTCGCATTATCAAATTTGCGCGCAAAGGTAAATATTCTACCTTGTGCGTAGTCTTCTTTATCACGCGCAAATTTAAAAATCTTGCGAGCTTTTATTTTTTCTTCCTGTTTTGATAAGCGCTCATCAATTTCCTTACGAGATTTGGTTATGAGGTCATGCGGTTCAAATTTTAACAATTCCTCATTAATCTCCGCAATTTCTTGCATAAGTTGCTCGCGATCAATAACAGCATACTTGACCAAAATCTGTATCAGTTTGGCAGATGACTCAAGGTTAGCTTGGCCCCACTCTTTCAGCATGCTGGGATTTGGTCTATCGTAACTCGGCGCCAGCAAAATGCGTAACCCTCTCGGGACTCTATTTTCCTCTAAGTACATAGTCAAAGATTTGTGCTCCCACCATTTGGACATTTCGGAATACATGCATTTTTCCAATCTTCTCAATGCAGATCGAATTTGGCTTTCCACCGTGTTGGAGCTATCAGTTAAGTCCGTTTTATTGCTGCCTCCTCCCACACCCGATGTTACTTTGGGTAGGTTAGAGTACAAGGCGGCCGCCGCCGCTTCCCTGCCACGGAGGGTCTCCTCTGACATGGCGCCTGGTTCGAATTGCTCAAAGTTGTTATTTGCACCGGATTACCCGAGCCCGAAAATCCTGCTCCCAGGGTAACGTGTAAGTGCCAAATGTTCCTCCCCACCGTGCCGCTTAATTGCAGAGTGCTCACCGCTGGAGTCCAAGTCGTCAGGCGAGTCAGCGCAGCCGCGCCCTTTTTGATCTTCGTAAACGCCACAGAATCTCCCAGCGTGAGCGTTATGCCTCCACAGACACAGGGGCTGTTGTCGACGAATTTCCTGACAGGAAAGGCTTGAGGAATGATTGCACACGACAGCCAACTTCAGGGGAGTGGATCCGCCTCGGAAGCAATCACCTTCCGAAAATTACATCAAGCAAGTGTAACCTCCCAGGCTCCGACTGCAGCGACCCAGGAAACCACGCAGATCCAATAACTTATTTTCAGGCACAGGTTTTATTTAGAGCCGAACCAAACAATCTGACGCGTTTCGGGCATCCGCCCTTGCTCACAGACAGTCAGAGTTGGAAATGACCACATTTAAATACCAAATGCATGACAGTGAAAGTGCTTTTTTTCGTTTTTTTGTTAAACACCACGTGGTAATAAAAAGAGAGGACAAACTACTAGTACTGCATGGAGTAGTCTGTTTTCCAAACATTTCAATTTAGAAACAATCGGAAATAAGCTTAAATTGCTGGTTAAAATCCACAAATTACTGTGACAATGTTAAAACATGCGATATATATATATCACACCAAACATAGTTCCATTTTGGGGGCCTCCGATCCTGCAGGATGGCTACTGCGTCAACAGGAATGGAGAATCAGCCATTTCAATCCACAAGAACAAAGTGCAGAGCCCGATTTCGAAATACATCTGAACATTTATTATAAGATTGTACTGGCTGCATGCTCATACCCTGATGCTTTTCGTCTATTTCAAGACTTGTCAGGCGAGTATCCTTACAATGCTAGCTAGGTGCAACTGTTTAAATTCAAAAGATCATGTGATCTATGTTGGCATACTACTTTATCACGAGGGTCAACTAAAACAATCACATTACAAAAGGGGGTGGTGATGAACAGAGTGTCTGAATTGAGCAGACCACTCTTACCCAGTCCAAAGATCAGGGCTTGATCCATCACCGTTATTTATCTCACTGCCCCATCCCAGCTCAGAACCTGGCTATATGCAAATCAGTCTGTCCCTGGCCCAGTGCATCGTGGGAACAGGGCAGACTAAACTACCAAGCCAATTCTTTACCAGAAAGGAGCCAAGCTACCGGGGACCGGTTTCTGGCATTTCAGCCTCTTCGGCCCGGCTTGCTTGAATCCTGATGGAGCAGTGAGAAAGGGACTCATGTCTGAGTATACCCTGCCACACCTATAGTGGCCAAAATCGATTTACAAAAGGGGGTGGTGATGAACAGAGTGTCTGAATTGAGCAGACCACTCTTACCCAGTCCAAAGATCAGGGCTTGATCCATCACCGTTATTTATCTCACTGCCCCATCCCAGCTCAGAACCTGGCTATATGCAAATCAGTCTGTCCCTGGCCCAGTGCATCGTGGGAACAGGGCAGACTAAACTACCAAGCCAATTCTTTACCAGAAAGGAGCCAAGCTACCGGGGACCGGTTTCTGGCATTTCAGCCTCTTCGGCCCGGCTTGCTTGAATCCTGATGGAGCAGTGAGAAAGGGACTCATGTCTGAGTATACCCTGCCACACCTATAGTGGCCAAAATCGATTTACAAAAGGGGGTGGTGATGAACAGAGTGTCTGAATTGAGCAGACCACTCTTACCCAGTCCAAAGATCAGGGCTTGATCCATCACCGTTATTTATCTCACTGCCCCATCCCAGCTCAGAACCTGGCTATATGCAAATCAGTCTGTCCCTGGCCCAGTGCATCGTGGGAACAGGGCAGACTAAACTACCAAGCCAATTCTTTACCAGAAAGGAGCCAAGCTACCGGGGACCGGTTTCTGGCATTTCAGCCTCTTCGGCCCGGCTTGCTTGAATCCTGATGGAGCAGTGAGAAAGGGACTCATGTCTGAGTATACCCTGCCACACCTATAGTGGCCAAAATCGATTTACAAAAGGGGGTGGTGATGAACAGAGTGTCTGAATTGAGCAGACCACTCTTACCCAGTCCAAAGATCAGGGCTTGATCCATCACCGTTATTTATCTCACTGCCCCATCCCAGCTCAGAACCTGGCTATATGCAAATCAGTCTGTCCCTGGCCCAGTGCATCGTGGGAACAGGGCAGACTAAACTACCAAGCCAATTCTTTACCAGAAAGGAGCCAAGCTACCGGGGACCGGTTTCTGGCATTTCAGCCTCTTCGGCCCGGCTTGCTTGAATCCTGATGGAGCAGTGAGAAAGGGACTCATGTCTGAGTATACCCTGCCACACCTATAGTGGCCAAAATCGATTTACAAAAGGGGGTGGTGATGAACAGAGTGTCTGAATTGAGCAGACCACTCTTACCCAGTCCAAAGATCAGGGCTTGATCCATCACCGTTATTTATCTCACTGCCCCATCCCAGCTCAGAACCTGGCTATATGCAAATCAGTCTGTCCCTGGCCCAGTGCATCGTGGGAACAGGGCAGACTAAACTACCAAGCCAATTCTTTACCAGAAAGGAGCCAAGCTACCGGGGACCGGTTTCTGGCATTTCAGCCTCTTCGGCCCGGCTTGCTTGAATCCTGATGGAGCAGTGAGAAAGGGACTCATGTCTGAGTATACCCTGCCACACCTATAGTGGCCAAAATCGATTTACAAAAGGGGGTGGTGATGAACAGAGTGTCTGAATTGAGCAGACCACTCTTACCCAGTCCAAACATCAGGGCTTGATCCATCACCGTTATTTATCTCACTGCCCCATCCCAGCTCAGAACCTGGCTATATGCAAATCAGTCTGTCCCTGGCCCAGTGCATCGTGGGAACAGGGCAGACTAAACTACCAAGCCAATTCTTTACCAGAAAGGAGCCAAGCTACCGGGGACCGGTTTCTGGCATTTCAGCCTCTTCGGCCCGGCTTGCTTGAATCCTGATGGAGCAGTGAGAAAGGGACTCATGTCTGAGTATACCCTGCCACACCTATAGTGGCCAAAATCGATTTACAAAAGGGGGTGGTGATGAACAGAGTGTCTGAATTGAGCAGACCACTCTTACCCAGTCCAAAGATCAGGGCTTGATCCATCACCGTTATTTATCTCACTGCCCCATCCCAGCTCAGAACCTGGCTATATGCAAATCAGTCTGTCCCTGGCCCAGTGCATCGTGGGAACAGGGCAGACTAAACTACCAAGCCAATTCTTTACCAGAAAGGAGCCAAGCTACCGGGGACCGGTTTCTGGCATTTCAGCCTCTTCGGCCCGGCTTGCTTGAATCCTGATGGAGCAGTGAGAAAGGGACTCATGTCTGAGTATACCCTGCCACACCTATAGTGGCCAAAATCGATTTACAAAAGGGGGTGGTGATGAACAGAGTGTCTGAATTGAGCAGACCACTCTTACCCAGTCCAAAGATCAGGGCTTGATCCATCACCGTTATTTATCTCACTGCCCCATCCCAGCTCAGAACCTGGCTATATGCAAATCAGTCTGTCCCTGGCCCAGTGCATCGTGGGAACAGGGCAGACTAAACTACCAAGCCAATTCTTTACCAGAAAGGAGCCAAGCTACCGGGGACCGGTTTCTGGCATTTCAGCCTCTTCGGCCCGGCTTGCTTGAATCCTGATGGAGCAGTGAGAAAGGGACTCATGTCTGAGTATACCCTGCCACACCGTGGAAGGGTATACTCAGATGTGAGTCCCTTGCTCATTGCACCATCAGGATTCAAGCAAGCCGGGCCGAAGAGGCTGAAATGCCAGAAACCGGTCCCCGGTAGCTTGTTTCCTTCCCAGTGTAAGAATTGGCTTTTGTAGTTTGGTTTGCCCTGTTCCCATCATGCACTGGGACAGGAACAGACTAATTTGCATACAGCCAGGTTCTGAAACTGGGATGGTGCAGTGAGCTAAAAAACGGTGTTGGATCTAGCCCTGATCTCTTGACTGGGTGAGAGTATTCTGTTTAATTCAGAGACTCTGTCCCTCACCACCCCTTGTTGTAAATATTTTTGTCCACCTTAAGCGTGGAAGGGTATACTCAGATGTGAGTCCCTTGCTCATTGCACCATCAGGATTCAAGCAAGCCGGGCTGAAGAGGCTGAAATGCCAGAAACCGGTCCCCGGTAGCTTGTTTCCTTCCCAGTGTAAGAATTGGCTTTTGTAGTTTGGTTTGCCCTGTTCCCATCATGCACTGGGACAGGAACAGACTAATTTGCATACAGCCAGGTTCTGAAACTGGGATGGTGCAGTGAGCTAAAAAACGGTGTTGGATCTAGCCCTGATCTCTTGACTGGGTGAGAGTATTCTGTTTAATTCAGAGACTCTGTCCCTCACCACCCCTTGTTGTAAATAATAACTAAAACAATCACAACCTCACTCGCACCAGCAATTTGAGTATTGTATTGTATTGTAATTGCATTTATATAGCGCTTACTACCCCTGACGAGGTGTCGAACCGCTTTTTCGTCTAGTAGCACGCTACTCCGGGACCCATAGAGGATTAGTGTTGAATTAGTATAGTGAAACGAATATGCTACTTACCAGTATGCATCTGTTCTTGGCATGTAGGGCTGCTGACATTCATATCTGTGCATAGATTGCCGCCTAGTGTTGGGTCCGGATGATTGCACATTGTTGTCCTGGAAGAGTCTTCGAAGTATCACGAGATAGGTGGCTCCTCCCCTGGACTACAGTGCGCATGGGCATCAACTCCATCCTCAGATTGTTTTTAGCCATTGTGGCCAAGATGGAGTGAAACTCAGTGAATGATGACCATGTAAGAAGTATATGTGAATTCTGCAGCTGCTACAGGCGCCGGGGAGGAGGGCGGGCGATATGAATGTCAGCAGCCCTACATGCCAAGAACAGATGCATACTGGCAAGTAGCATATTCGGTTCGAGGCATGTGGGCTGCTGAATTCATATCTGTGCATAGAATACATAGCAGTCCCTCCATTAGCGGCGGCCGCCCGTGCCAACTGCAGCAGTTTGGAAAAGTGTTTTGAGAACAGCCTGCCCTACAGCTGCCTGCTGTTTGGAGTGCACATCAACACAATAATGCTTTGTAAATGTGTGTGTGGTAGACCATGTGGCTGCTCTACATATGTCTTCCAAAGGAATGTTTCCAAGGAATGCCATAGAGGCCCCCAACTTTCTGGTGGAGTGGGCCCTTGGCGGAATGGTGAGAGTACGTTTTGCTTTTAGATAGCAGATCTGGATACATTTAACGATCCACCTAGCAATACCAGCCTTGGAAATAGGGTTACCTTTGTGGTGCGGTGCAAAGGCGACAAAGAGTTGCTTAGTCTTCCTAAAATCCTTGGTCCTATCGATGTAATACATCAGGGCCCTTTTGACGTCAAGGGTGTGGAGCATTCTCTCCGCCAATGACTCAGGATTTTGGAAGAAAACAGGCAATTCAATAGTCTGGTTGATATGGAATTGAGACACCACTTTGGGTAGAAATTTAGTGTTAGTGCGAAGCACCACCCTGTTAGGATGAATTTGAATAAATGGCTCTCGGATAGTTAGGGCTTGTAATTGCCTAACTCTCCGTAGCGATGTAATTGCTATGAGGAAAGCCACTTTCCACGTTAAGAACTGAATCTCACAGGAGTGCAGTGGCTCAAAGGGAGGACCCATCAGCCGTGTGAGGACCACATTGAGGTTCCACTCCGGAGCTGGTGGAGTCCGCGGAGGAATGACTCGTTTGAGTCCCTCCAGAAAAGCCTTAATGGCAGGCACCCTGAAGAGGGAGAGGTGCTGCCTATTCTGGAGATAAGCGGTCATCGCAGATAGATGTATGCGAATGGAAGTATAGGCCAGATTACATTTGTACAGATGGAAAAGGTAACAGATGATATTCTGAATAGAAGCGTCGAACAAGTTACTTACCTTCGGTAACGAAATATCTGTAAGAAACATTAGTTAGTGTTAGATTCCTTACCTTAGAATATCCCCAGGCGTCAGTCTGGATCCGGAAACTTTTGCGTAGCAGTACCCCTGCGCGTCGGTAGGCGTCGTCTGCAGGCGTCCCCTGCGGCTCCGCGTCCGTCGTCGGCGTCGTGCGCCGTGATGACGTCGCTGGAGTATATAGACGCCGCCTCCGCGCGCTGACGTCAGTTCTTTGCACACAGCTTTTCCGCGCCAGAAAACGCAGAGCCATGTGAGAACCAACACTGGTGCCATTTGAAACTAGGGCCCTGAAAGGGATGTCCTTAACCCTAGGTATCAGTTCGCAGAACGGGGAGGAAGGGTGGGTTCGGTAAGGAATCTAACACTAACTAATGTTTCTTACAGATATATCGTTACCAAAGGTAAGTAACTTGTTCATCTGAAAGAAACACGTTAGTGTTACATTCCTTACCTTAGAATAGATACCCCAGCAATACCAACCCCGGTGGTGGGTCTGCGAACCAATACATTCCTACACCAGAAAGTCCTGGAGGACAGAACGGCCAAAGAAGCCATCCCTCCGGACTTGACTGTCCAGGCAGTAGTGCCTCGCAAAGGGGTGCAGCGAGGCCCACGTAGCCGCCTGGCAAATGTCCTGCAAAGGGACTCCCCGGCCCAGGGCAGTAGTAGCCGCCGTGGCCCGAGTGGAATGGGCCCTCAGCCCAACAGGAGGATCCTTCCGAGCCAAAGAGTAGCACGCTTTGATGCACAGAACGACCCACCGAGAGATGGTCCGTTTATGCACCGCCCGTCCCTTCTTCGCACCCACGTAGCCAACAAACAGTTGGTCATCCACCCGGAACTGGCGTGTGCAATCCACATAAAATGAAAGCGCACGTTTTGGGTCCAGACGATGGAGCCGCTCTTCATCCTTTGAGGGATGCGGAGGCGGGAAGAAGGAGGGGAGGGTGATGGACTGCCCGATGTGAAAAGCAGAAACTACTTTGGGCAGGAAAGAAGGTCTAGTCCTGAGAACCACCTTGTCAGGATGAATGGACAGGAAAGGAGGCTGGACAGAAAGAGCCTGGAGCTCACTCACTCTCCTGGCAGAGGTGATGGCAACCAGGAAAGCCGTCTTCAAAGTCAGGAGACGGAGAGGGCAAGAATGAAGGGGCTCAAAGGGAGCACACATCAAAAAGGTTAGAACCAGGTTCAAGTCCCACTGAGGCATCACAAACGGAACAGGTGGATACATGTGTGTGATGCTTTTCAAGAATCTCTTTACAATTGGGGACTTGAACAAAGAAGGCTGATCAGGAAGCCTTAGAAAGGCTGAAAGGGCCGAAAGGTAGCCCTTGATAGTGCCCAGAGCAGAGCCCTGCTGGGCAAGAGAGAGAAGAAACAGAAGAACCTCGGAAAGAGGAGCAGAAAGAGGATCCACAGCCTTTGCTGTGCACCATGCCACAAATCTGTTCCACCGACAGGCGTATACCGACTTTGTGGAGGGACGCCTGGCTGCCAGAATTACATCACAGACTTCAGGAGGCAAGTCAAATGGCCTCAACTGCCGCCGCTCAATCTCCAAGCATGGAGGTGGAGACTGGACAGGTTCGGGTGGAGGACCGTCCCCTGCTGCTGCGACAGAAGGTCCTCCTGAAGGGGCAGGCGGATCGGGGGACCGACTGACATGCTGAGTAGCTCGGGATACCAGTACCTTCGAGCCCAGTCCGGAGCCACAAAGATAACTTGGGCCCGGTCGCGCTTGATCTTCTTCAGCACTCTGGGCAGAAGTGGTATAGGCGGAAAGGCGTATAACAGACCGCAACTCCACTCGCGCCGAAAGGCGTCGCCGTGCGAGCGCCGTCTTGGAAACTCCAACGCGCAGAACTGATGACATTGAGCGTTCTCTTCTGTGGCGAATAGATCTAACCAAGGCTCTCCCCATTGCAGAAAGAGGCCTTGCGCCACGTCCGAGTTCAGACGCCATTCGTGATCCATCGAGCACCGACGGCTGAGTTCGTCCGCCCTGGCGTTCAGAGAACCTGCCAGGTGTTGAACCGTCAAAGTCACGCCCTGACGTTCCAGCCACTGCCAGAGGCGCAGAGCCTCCTGGCAAAGGGTCCACGACCCCACCCCGCCCTGTTTGTTGCAGTACCACATGGCGGTGGTGTTGTCCGTGAACACCTGCACTACACTCCCGTTGACAAAGGGGAGGAATGCCTTCAGTGCTAGACGAATCGCCCGTAGCTCCAACAGGTTGATATGGAGCAGGGACTCCGCCGGAGACCAGATGCCTCTGATCTCTGCCTCTCCCAAGTGGCCACCCCAGCCCTGGAGGGACGCGTCCGTCACGACAACGTGCTCCGGTTGGGGAAGGGAGAGGGATCTGCCTCTGACCCAATCGCGGTCCGTAAGTCACCACTGCAGTTGTCTCGCAGTGCCCTCCGAGATCAAGACGTGGTCGGACAAGTTGCCCTGATGCTGGGCCCACTGAAACTTCAGGTCCCACTGCAGAGCCCGCATCCGCCACCTGGCGTGATGCACCAGAAGGATGCAGGAAGCCATCAGCCCCAGCAGCCGCAGCGTCAACCTGACCGAAACCCGGGATAGCGGCTGAAAGATGGGAATCAAAGCCTGTATATCCCGGACCCGCCGTTCCGGAGGATAAACCCGAAACTGCGCCGAGTCCAGAACCACTCCGATGAAAAGGAGCTTTTGAGAGGGACACAGGTGTGATTTCGGCACATTGATGGAGAACCCCAGGTCGTGCAAGAGGTCTGCCGTCATCTGAAGGTGGTGGACGACTGTCTGGGGCGAGCCCGCCTTCAACAACCAGTCGTCTAGGTAGGGGAAGACTGAAACCCCCAACCTGCGCAGATGGGCTGCGACCACCGCCATCACCTTTGTGAACACCCGTGGGGCGCTGGTAAGGCCGAAGGGGAGCACGATAAACTGAAAGTGCTCCTGGCGTACCGTGAACCGCAGGTAATGCCGGTGGGCCGGCAGGACGGGGATGTGAAAATACGCATCCTGCAAGTCCAACGCTACCATCCAGTCTTGCGGGTCTAGAGCAGCCAAGACTTGAGCTAATGTCAACATCTTGAACTTCTCCTTCCGGAGGAAGCCGTTGACGTTCCGTAGATCCAAGATAGGACGTAGGCCCCCTTTGTCCTTCTTGGGCACCAGAAAGTAGTGGGAATAGCAACCACGCCCTACTTCTGGCCCAGGAACGCGCTCGATGGCCCCCTTGGCCAAGAGGGCCGTAACTTCCTCCTGCAGAAGCGTCAAGTGGTCCCCCGACACACGGTGGTTCTGCGGTGGCATGGCTGGAGGAGTGGTCTCGAAGGGGAGGGAGTAGCCCCTTCGGACGATTTGCAGCACCCACCTGTCCGATGTAATTGTGCGCCAGTGAGCGTGGTGATGGCGAACCCTGCCACCCACTGGCGTCACATGGGGCCGAAAGCACGGACTAGGAGGACTTTGAGGCAGATGCTGCGGGGGGAGGTGTGGCCTGACCCCGCCGTTGTCCCCGACCGCTGCCACGGAGGTTTCCACGGCCGCCACCGCGTTGAAAGGATTGTTGCGGCGCGTGGCTGGCAGCACGTGTGGGGGCGCCCCTTCCTTGGCCACGAAAGGAGCGAAACGAACCCGTTTGCTGGCGCTGGGTCGAGAGACCCAAGGACTTGGCCGTGACCCTGGAGTCCTTGAAGCGTTCCAGCGCGTGGTCCGCCTTGTCGCCAAACAGGCGACAGCCATCGAACGGGAAGTTGGCGGATCTCAGCCAGGCGTGGCGACGAATCGCCACCGTTGTGGACATAGCCCTGCCCAGCGAGTCGGTCGTATCAAGACCACACCGTATAGAATATTTAGCTGCGTCTCGGCCCTCAGCCACAGCCTTGCCGAGTTTTGCCCTCACCTCCATGGGGCATTCTGGCAGCAGGTCCGCGACCGTATCCCACACAGAGTGGGTGTCGCGGCCCAAGAGGCAAGCGGTGTTGCAAGACCGCAGTCCCAAACTCAGGGACGAGAAGACCTTCTTTCCATACTGGTCATACCTCTTGGATTCCCGATCGGGCGGGCCGACGGGAATGCGGTCTGGGAGGTAGAGGCCTGGATCACCAGACTCTCGGGGGTGGGATGGGTGGACAGGAATTTGGGGTCGTCCGGACAAGGACGGTGGCGTCTGGCCACGTTCCGATCAACAGGCGAACCTGAAGCGGGCCTGGACCACGTGCCCAACAAAACGTCTGACAAGGCTTCGTTAAATGGCAGCAGTGGCTCCTGTGGGCATGACTGCGGTTTGAAGACCTCGGTGAGGATGTTAGGCCTCACAGCCGCGACGGGGAGCTCAAGGTGTAAGGCCTTGGCAGCCCTCATCAGCACCACTGAATATGCAGCTCCCTCCTCCGACGCCACGGAAGGAGGAGAGACAAAGCCAGGGTTCGGAGAGTCGTCCAGACCACTGGCATCCCCCAAATCACCTGTCCAGTCCGGGTCATACTGGCACTCACGTGACAGAGGGTCCTCAGACCCCTCCCAACCTTCCCCGTACTCTTCATCATCTCCATACTCTGAGTCAACGATGTAGACCGGTTCCTCGGGGTTCACAGGCCCCATCGGCGTCGAGCGACGTCGGTTCGACTCCGCGTCCGGAGTCGGGGAAGGAATGGGGACGGCGCCGCCCGGAGCCGGCGCAGGAGAACCGGCGCCGCGCCGGGGCGGCGTCGGGGGTAACCCCGATGGGATCGGCGCCGACCCCGAAGGCCCTTGCGGCGCCGGGGTCGGAGCCGTCGGCGGCACCGGGGCCGGAGCACCCGATGGCGTCGAGTCAGGGACCCCCGAGCCGCCAGGGCCCCCAGACGGGTTCACTGGGCCCGAAGGCACCGGAAGCCCCGTCGGAGAAGTGAGCGCTCTCAAGGCCATGAGGAACGCCTCAATCTCCTCAGGCGTCGCACCTTGCCCAGGGACCGGAGGGTATGGAGCAGGCCGCGCCGGCGACTCTCGCGGAGCCGCTGGGTTGGGGTCACCCGAACCCCCGGCCGCGTCGCGCGAGAGTCGGGGTACGATGACGACGCCCTGACTTCTTGTGTTTCTTACCTGAAGAGCCCGACGAATGGTGACGACTTCCGGAGCGCTCGGCGCGGCTCCGCGACCGCTCCCTCGAACGCTCCCTGGACCTCCGGCCGGACCGGGACCGCTCCCGACGCGGGGCCGACACCCGGAGCTCAAGCAGCTTGCGGGACCGCTCCCGTCTAGCCTTGTTAGTAAGAGCCCGGCAGTCGACGCAGGCGTCCACGTCGTGGTCGGGGCCCAGGCACCGGAGACAGAGTCGGTGATGGTCCGTGACCGACATTGTGCGGTCACAACCGTCACAATTCTTGAAACCGGTAGGCCAGCCGGCGTCGACCCCGAAGGCCCTTGCGGCACCGGAGCAGTCGGCGGCACCGGGGCCGAAGCACCCGATGGCGTCGAGCCAGGGACACCCGACCCGCCAGGGCCCCCGGACGGTAGCACTGGGCCCGAAGGCGCCGTAGGCCCCGTCGGAGAACTGAGCGCCCTCATGGCCATGAGGAACGCCTCAATCTCCTCAGGCGTCGCACCGTGCCCAGGGACCGGAGGGTATGGGGCAGGCCGCGCCGGCGACTCTCGCGGAGTTGGGGTCACCCGAACCCCCGGCCGCGTCGCGCGAGCGTCGGGGGGAGTCGGGGGTACGATGACGACGCCCCGACTTCTTGTGTTTCTTACCTGAGGAGCCCGACGAATGGTGACGACTTCCGGAGCGCTCGGCGCGGCTCCGCGACCGCTCCCTCGAACGCTCCCTGGACCTCCGGCCGGACCGGGACCGCTCCCGACGCGGGGCCGACACCCGGAGCTCAAGCAGCTTGCGGGACCGCTCCCGTCTAGCCTTGTTAGTAAGAGCCCGGCAGTCGATGCAGGCGTCCACGTCGTGGTCGGGGCCCAGGCACCGGAGACAGAGTCGGTGATGGTCCGTGACCGACATTGTGCGGTCGCAACCGTCACAATTCTTGAAACCGGGCATCCTACCAGGAACCAAAAAAATATTACAAGTTAAACAAAGTTGGTTAAAAGACCGGAGTACTGCTCTTCGGATCTGCGCTTACTGGCGCGGAAAAAAGAAGAACTGACGTCAGCGCGCGGAGGCAGCGTCTATATACTCCAGCGACGTCATCACGGCGCACGACGACGGACGCGGAGCCGCAGGGGACGCCTGCAGACGACGCCTACCGACGCGCAGGGGTACTGCTACGCAAAAGTTTCCGGATCCAGACTGACGCCTGGGGATATTCTAAGGTAAGGAATCTAACACTAACGTGTTTCTTTCAGATTAGCGGGTTAATGTTGTGGTCTGCACAATAAATGACAAACCGCTTCCATTTTGCCGCATAGCATGCTCTGGTGGTGGGCTTCCTTGCCTCCTGAATGATGTCCATACAGTCGGAAGGCAAGTGCAGGTAGCCAAACTCTAGGACTTCAGGAGTCAGATCGCCAGGTTGAGCTGTTGCGGATCTGGATGCTGAATGTCGCCATGGCTCTGCGTCAGAAGGCGGGGTGTGAGACGGAGCCTCTGATGCGGTACCACGGATAGTTCCAGAAACGTGGTGTACCATGGTTGGCGAGCCCACGTTGGAGCAATCAGGATGAGAGTCAGCGAGTGCTGCCTGATGTTGCGTGCCACCAGCGGTATCAAGGGTGCTGGGGGAAAAGCGTACACAAATTTGCCTGACCAGTTCATCCATATCGCATTGTCCTGCGACTGTGGGTGTGGGAACCTGGCGGCGAAGCTTTGGCATTTTGCGTTCTCCCTTGTGGCGAAGAGGTCGATCTCTGGATGACCCCACCTCTGGAAGTACGGCTGGAGTACTGATGGATGTATCTCCCACTCGTGCATTTGGTGGCTGTGCCTGCTGAGCAGGTCCGCCACCTGATTGTCCTTGCCCGGGAGGTGTTCTGCCATGAGGAAGTGTTCCTCCCTGCTTTTGAATGTAGTACAATGCCGTCATGTTGTCCGTCCGGATCAACACGACCTTGTTGCACAGATGTACTTTGAAGACTTTTAGTGCCATGAAGATCGCCATAAGTTCTAGAACATTGATGTGCATCTTCCTCTGCTGTTGCGTCCATAGTCCCTGCACAGTGTAATGGAGTACATGAGCTCCCCATCCCTGGAGAGAAGCGTCCGTCGTCAGGATGATCTGTGGCACAGGCTCTTGGAACGGTCGGCCCTTGCAAAGGTTTCGTGGATTCCACCAATGCAGAGAGTTGTATGCCCGACCGCTCACCAACACTAGGTCTTTCAACTGCCCGTGATCCTGAGTCCACTGACGTGCTAAGCACTCCTGAAGCGGACGCATATGTAGCCTCGCGTGCGGGACTATGGAAATGCAGGAGGCCATCATGCCTATCAACTGCATGAACACTCTTGCTGGAAGCGAGTGTTGAGGTCTGAATTTTTGTATCAGCGATTGAATGCTGCTGACTCTCACTGAATTCGGCTGTGCTGTGGCCGCCAGAGTGTTTATGGTTGCACCCAGATACTGCCGTACGTGGGCGGGCTGGAGGTGGGACTTTGGGTAATTCAGTGAGAATCCCAGATCGTGCAGGAGGTGAATGGTGTGGGACATGTGGGCGGCACACTGCTGGGCTGACTTCGCTTGGATGAGCCAGTCGTCCAGATATGGGTAGACGTGGATGTTCCGTCTCCTGAGATGCGCCGCCACTGTAGCCAGGCACTTTGTGAACACCCTGGGTGCCGTGGTGACACCGAAAGGCAAAACCTTGAACTGGTAGTGCTGGTTTTGGATGGTGAACCTGAGGTATTTCCTGTGTTAAGGGTGCAGTGGAATGTGAAAGTACGCATCCTTTAAGTCTAAAGTTGCGAGAAAATCCGACTGCCTGAGCAACGGGAGCACTTGCTGCAGGATCAGCATATGGAAGTGCTCCGACAGGATGTAGCAGTTGAGTGGCCTGAGGTCCAGGATGGGCCTGAGGGACCCGTCCTTCTTTGGAATTAAGAAGTACAGGGAGTATACCCCTGTGCCTCTTTCTTGCATAGGCACGAGCTCTATTGCCCCTTTTTGCAGCACGACGGTGACCTCCTGCTGCAATAAGTGCAAGTGCTCGTCCGACATAGGACGGTGCCTTGGGGGCATGTTGGGCAGAGTGGATGTTAGCTCCAGACAATAACCGTATTGGATAAGCTTTCTGACCCACCTGTCCGTGGTGATGGACTTCCAGACGGGCAGGAACTGCTGGAGTCTCCCCCCGACCGGTGTTGTGTGGTCGGGGGGCAGTGACAAGGCGTCACTGTTTGCTGGTGGTAGAGGACCTGGAGCTGTTGTTGCCACGTCCTCTGCCTTTGGCGCGGTTGCCACGATATCCACCTCGACTCTTGTTGGCATAAGTAGTCTGGGTGTTGCCCTTGTAGTATTGCGTGGTTTGTGAAAGCTGACCCCTTGAGACGCCTCTAGTGCTGGAGCGACGAAAGGACCCACCCCGAAACTGCTGGGACTGTAAGGCACCCATGGATTTAGCAGTGTCAGTGTCCTTTTTTATTTTCTCTAGGGTGGGGTCAACTTCTGGGCCAAACAGGTGATCTGGGGTAACTGTTTGGTGGAGGATGGTGGTTTGGATTTCTGGCTTAAACCCAGAGATTCTCAGCCAGGCATGTATCCGAAGCATAACACTGGTGTTTATAGCTCTGGCAGCTGTATCGGCTGCGTCCAGAGCGCACTTAATGGAAGCGTTAGAGATTAGCTTCCCCTCTTGAATCAGCATCTCAGCCCCTTCTTTGTATTGATCAGGCAGGTGTTGCAACAGGGTCTCTAGTGTATCGTAGTGTGCCCTGTCATAGCACGCTAGAAGCGCCTGTGTGTTAGAGATGCGCCATATATTGGCTGCCTGTGCTGTAACCCTCTTCCCCGAAGCCTTAAAGACCTTGGATTCTTTGTCTGGGGGAGGAGCATCACCCGTAGTCTGAGAATTAGCCCTCTTCCGGGCATTCGAGACGACAAGGGAGTCCAGAGGCAACTGTCCTTTAATGTAGGTAGGATCAGTAGGCGCCGACTTGTACTTTTTGTCAATCCTAGGGTTTATCACCCTCGCCCTGGTAGGTTCCTTAAAGATCTCAGCAGCATGCTTTAAAACACCTGAAACTGGGATGGTGCAGTGAGCTAAAAAACGGTGTTGGATCTAGCCCTGATCTCTTGACTGGGTGAGAGCTTTCTGCTTAATTCAGAGACTCTGTCCCTCACCACCCCTTGTTGTAAATATTTTTGTCCACCCTAAGCGTGGAAGGGTATTCTCAGATGTGAGACCCTTGCTCATTGCACCATCAGGATTCAAGCAAACCGGGCCGAAGACGGCTGTAATGCCAGAAACCGGTCCCCGGGAGCTTGTTTCCTTCCCAGTGTAAGAATTGGCTTTTGTTGTTTGGTTTGCCCTGTTCCCATCATGCACTGGGACAGGAACAGACTAATTTGCATACAGCCAGGTTCTGAAACTGGGATGGTGCAGTGAGCTAAAAAACGGTGTTGGATCTAGCCCTGATCTCTTGACTGGGTGAGAGCTTTCTGCTTAATTCAGAGACTCTGTCCCTCACCACCCCTTGTTGTAAATATTTTTGTCCACCCTAAGCGTGGAAGGGTATTCTCAGATGTGAGACCCTTGCTCATTGCACCATCAGGATTCAAGCAAACCGGGCCGAAGACGGCTGTAATGCCAGAAACCGGTCCCCGGGAGCTTGTTTCCTTCCCAGTGTAAGAATTGGCTTTTGTAGTTTGGTTTGTCCTGTTCCCATCATGCACTGGGACAGGAACAGACTAATTTGCATACAGCCAGGTTCTGAAACTGGGATGGTGCAGTGAGCTAAAAAACGGTGTTGGATCTAGCCCTGATCTCTTGACTGGGTGAGAGCTTTCTGCTTAATTCAGAGACTCTGTCCCTCACCACCCCTTGTTGTAAATATTTCTGTCCACCCTAAGCGTGGAAGGGTATTCTCAGATGTGAGACCCTTGCTCATTGCACCATCAGGATTCAAGCAAACTGGGCCGAAGACGGCTGTAATGCCAGAAACCGGTCCCCGGGAGCTTGTTTCCTTCCCAGTGTAAGAATTGGCTTTTGTAGTTTGGTTTGCCCTGTTCCCATCATGCACTGGGACAGGAACAGACTAATTTGCATACAGCCAGGTTCTGAAACTGGGATGGTGCAGTGAGCTAAAAAACGGTGTTGGATCTAGCCCTGATCTCTTGACTGGGTGAGAGCTTTCTGCTTAATTCAGAGACTCTGTCCCTCACCACCCCTTGTTGTAAATATTTTTGTCCACCCTAAGCGTGGAAGGGTATTCTCAGATGTGAGACCCTTGCTCATTGCACCATCAGGATTCAAGCAAACCGGGCCGAAGACGGCTGTAATGCCAGAAACCGGTCCCCGGGAGCTTGTTTCCTTCCCAGTGTAAGAATTGGCTTTTGTAGTTTGGTTTGCCCTGTTCCCATCATGCACTGGGACAGGAACAGACTAATTTGCATACAGCCAGGTTCTGAAACTGGGATGGTGCAGTGAGCTAAAAAACGGTGTTGGATCTAGCCCTGATCTCTTGACTGGGTGAGAGCTTTCTGCTTAATTCAGAGACTCTGTCCCTCACCACCCCTTGTTGTAAATATTTAAAACACCTTTTAGCATAGGCAGAGTTTTTACAGTCTTTTCTGATACTAAAAAAGTGTCAAAGAGGAAATCCGCATCCACAGGGTCAGCATGCAGCTGCACATTGTGATTGTTGGCAGCCCTTTCAATGAGGGCATTGAAAGCAGCAGAGTCTTCTGTTGGTGAAGTCTTTGCAGAGAAAAGTTGAGGGCCTTGTCCTGAATGAGGATCCCCTGGGTCACCACCAGCTGCCCAGGGCTCAGTTGTATCCTCAGGGTCTGTATAGACTGGATAACTGTATTCATCCTCCTCATCACCCTCACCAGCGTCCACATTGGAGTAAGTGGGCGACACATCATGAGTCTGTGGTGAAAGGGGTTCCACCAAGACCGGGGAGCAAGCAGAGTCCTTCTTCTTCTTGAGAGGGAACTTGTAAGACTCCAGTTGGGGTTCTGGGGTGATTTTCCGCTTCAGGAGGGAAAGCCTGCCCGTTTCGGCGTCGATGAAGTGTTCCTGACGCTCATCCCCCGAAGGACGTCGAGGCCGCGGGCCGTGGACAACCGACGAGGCCTTCGGCGCCGAGGAGACCTTTTCGGGCATGCCGGCCACTGCCTTGGGAGCGAAAGCCTTCGGCGCCGTCTTAGGCGGCAACGTAAAGAGGATCGGCGTGGACGCCTTAACTGGTTTCGCCACAGGCTTTGCAGGCGGAGGATCCTTTGGTTCGACCGCCGCGGTGCCGTCCCTGATGCGCTGCAGGGAGTCCGTCACCTTTTTGGTGAACGAGGCGGATGGACGCGCCGGTTCAGCGGAGTCCTTCGAGGCCATTTTCGGAGTAGAGTCCTTCGAGGCCGCTTTCGTTGTCGACTCACGAGGTGCAGCGGCCTTGGCCTTGTCGTGCGGACGCGGGGCAGAGAGGACCATCAAGTCAAGTCAAGTCAATAGATTTATATAGCGCGCTACATACCCATAGGGTCTCAAGGCGCTTGAGGAAGGGTGGGGAATTACTTGTCGAATATCCAAGTTTTAAGTTGCTTTCTGAATGCTAGGTGGTTCTGAGTAAGGCGAAGGTGAGTGGGAAGAGAGTTCCAAGTTTTAGCTGCCAGGTAGGAGAAGGATCTACCTCCTATGGTGGTTTTGTTGATGCGAGGTACAGTGGCAAGGGCTAGGTTGGAGGATCGTAGCTGACTGGAGGGAGTGTAGAAGGATAGTCGTGTGTTGAGGCATTCGGGTCCAAGTTCGTAAAGTGCTTTGTGTGCGTGGGTTAGGAGGCGGAAAGTAATCCTCTTATTTACGGGGAGCCAGTGGAGGTTTTTCAGGTGACCAGAGATGTGTTCTTTACGCGGGATGTCTAGTATGAGCCTGGCTGAAGCGTTCTGGATGCGTTGGAGTTTTTTCTGGAGTTTTGCGGTGGTACCGGCGTATAGGGTGTTTCCGTAGTCCAGGCGGCTCGTGACCAGTGCGTGGGTGACCGTTTTTCTAGTTTCGGTGGGGATCCAGCGAAATGTTTTTTTGAGCTTCTTTGGGTCACCGAGAGTTTTCTTCGGTTCGTCGACAGCCTTCTTCGGCTCGACAAGGCCCATGCCGGCGTCGACCGTCCTCGGCGCCGACGAGCCAGTATCGACCACCTTTACCTTAGTCTTCGGCGCGGCAGACTTCGTCTCGACGCCCTTGACTTGGGCTTTTGGCTCGACAGCCATCTTCGGCTTCTTCGGCGCCGAAGCCTCAGAAGTTTTCGATCCGACCAAAGAGATGCGCACTTTCGGTTTCGATACTTGCACCTGCGCAGTATCTGGCGTCGAGACCGTAGGTTTCACTTTCGGTTTCGTTTTGCCAGGGAGTGGCTCAGTAACTATGTCCGTGGCCGGGCCCGAAGGCGGGGCCGTGGAACCCATATCGAGGTCTTGGGTAAGGCCCGAAGGCGATCCCTCGACCTGGGCCTTATCAATAGGCACGGCCCCAGAGTCAGTTTGAGGAAGCTCCTCGTCCGAGCTATCCTCCATGGCCCCAAGGGCACCGCCGTCGTCTCCAACCTCCTCGACGACTTCTTCGCTTTTGAACACCTCAGCATCAGCGTCGTAGTCTTCTTCGACGTCCGACGCGGGGTTTGATTCCGAAACGTCCTGGATATATTCTTCCTCGACATCCCCAGCATTGAAAATGTCCGTAGGCGCCGGAGCAGATTGCTGGGCCTCCAGGCGCGCAGCTCGTCGATGCTTAAGTGTCTTCTTGGACCTGAAGCGTGAACAGGCCATACACTTGGCCTCATCGTGGTCCGGCGACAGACACTTGTTGCACACCGGGTGGACGTCGATGTGTGGGTACTTCGAGTTACAGACCGGACATCTCTTGAATGGACTTCGGTCCATGATGGATGGTCGATAAGTCAGGAGCGTCGACTAGGCCGAACGCAAGACAATACCGACGTATAGACTAAAGACCTTTTGGTCTCAAGAAAGTTTTTCTATCGATTCCGACAAGAGGGAATTAAAGACATCCGAACCCAATGGCGGAAAAAAACAATCTGAGGATGGAGTCGATGCCCATGCGCACTGTAGTCCAGGGGAGGAGCCACCTATCTCGTGATACTTCGAAGACTCTTCCAGGACAACAATGTGCAATCATCCGGACCCAACACTAGGTGGCGATCTATGCACAGATATGAATTCAGCAGCCCACATGCCTCGAACCATGCAAGTACATTTTAAGTGGTGGATAGGTTAGTCAGTTATTTGGAATGATAGCAGAAGGATGGAGGAGGACAAAGGTTTGTATTTATATAGCGCTTGTTGACACATGCTATTCAGGAAGCCTACAAACGATCAGTGGTGAATTAATATGATGAAATATGAAGTAATTTCAGTGGTGGATATTAGTCAGCTACTTGGAGTGAGAAGGATAGCGGCGGGATAAAAGGGGAAGAAAGATTTGCATTCATACAGCACTTGTTACCCCTGATGGGTATTGAATCGCTTTTCTGGCGAGTAGCACGCCACTCCGGAACCCATAAAGGATTACTGTTGAAAATGAGTATAGTAAAAAAATATGAAGTTATTTGAGTAGTGGATATGTTATTCAGTTTTGTGGGTAGTATATTCGTATAGTTTAATATGGAATTTGAGAAGTGAACATGTTAGTCTGTTAATTTCGATTGAAAAAGATAGTGAGGGATGAAAGAGTGAAAGATTTATTTACTTTTTTTTAGGTCTTGCAATAGGAGGAGGCTTTTGGATGAGTAAAAAGGAGTTTTGGAGGGGAGGACTCAGAGGAAAGTTTACAAAAGTTTGTTTTAAGGGATCAGTATAGTAAAAGAGGTGTCAGATGATGCAAGGAGGGGTAGAGTACGAGAGGGTCTAGAAAGGGTTATTTTGGCAATCATAGTAGTGTGTATGGGATTTGGGATAAATGAGTGAGTGGATGTAGAGGATATATTGATAGATGTATAGGATGAGAGATAGGGTAGTGCAGTGGAAGGAGTAGTAGAAGAAGTTTGAGTTGAGTCAGAAAGGCTGGGGAGGTGGTGCAGCATGTGGGTCATGTAGTAATGTTGTAAATTGTCCAATTGATGAGAGGCGGTTAGAAGAGAGGTGCTGTATTGCTGTATCTGTGTTAAGTGTGGTGGAAGAGTGAAGCTTGGCATTGGAGTTTGTTCCTTTGTGTGGTTTGAAAGGTGGGTATATGTTTGTATTTTGTGATGGTAAGCATTATGAGGTGTTGCGCTTTGAAGATCTTGTTGTGCTAGTGTGTGTGATATGTTTTGCTTTTGAGGAGTAGTGAAAAAGGGTGCTGATGTATATGTTTCATGCAATGGATTTGGTAGTGTAGTATTGTTTGTGAGAAGAGGATGTGACATGGGGGGGGGTGGCGATGTGTTCATGAGTATAGTGTATGTTGTGTGTAGGAGGGAATTAAGTAGAGGTGAGAGTGTTTATCTTAGACTGGTTTGTTGCAAGAGTTACAAAGTGTGGTATTGTGTGTGTTGTGCATTAGTGTTATTATGGTAGAAGGGAGAGGAGGGTGTTTGTTGGACAACTGATGGAAGGATGATTATACTTTTGTTAGTGATAAAAGGTGGTCTGTTAGGTGCAATTAGAGCAGGGAGAGGGTGTCTGAATGGGATGGTGTTGATTGGCGTTGTGTTCGTGAGGAGTGTATTGGTTAGTGGTATAGTTCTGGTTTCACTGGCTTGTGAATACAAAATGGTGGCTGGGAGTGCACTGTTTTAACATACAGGTCTTAGTACAGAGCAAAGGAGAAATTTGGAGGGAAAACAGAAATTGGCACCAAGGAATGAGAGGGACAAACTACAGAGGTTGGACTGCAAATCCCACAATTCAACACATTAAATGGAGGCAATCATGGGCAGGGAAAACCATAAATTTAAAACACAACACATGTGATAAAATATGCAATTACAGGCAGGCTAAAACTACAATTTTGTAACTGTAACAACCACAGGCATAGACAGTAAACACAAAGTGAAAATCGTTTTTTAAACAACTTTTTGTCTTGGGAAGAGACAGCACTAGTCTGTCTCCTTACCACTTCCTGGACTCTGCTCACTGCAATCTGGGGCACAGGTAGGCTGCAACTCACAAGTTTCTGGACGTCAGGGTAGAAATCACGAACAATGAAATTCATACCAGTCTGTTTAGGAACGCCACAGCTGGTAACAGTCTGGTACATGCCATGAGCAGCCAACCTGACAACCTCAAAGGGAGCATCACCTATGGAACTCCTCAGAGCATGACGCAACTGCAGCACCAATGCATATTTCATGGCTAAACAATCCACCCTGTTATCCAGATTTACTGAACGAGGTTATCCCGGTAGGGTTCTCAGGAAGGTAGCTGAAAAGGTCAATATGATCAGTAGGACCACTACCCTACTTGAGACGCCAAACAAGATCAATGAGAAAGAGGGGAACACCACCACCAGGGTCATACTCAGATCTAATGGTAATTCCAGTGATATACAGAAAATCCTAGTGAAGAACTGGGATATTTTGACCAGCGCTCGTCATAGTTAACTCCATACCGGACAAGCCCACAATCAGCTACAGGAAGGGACGTAGCCTAAAGGACTACTTGTGCACAGTGACATTACGACCAGAGAACAACCATAAGGGACTCAATCTACAAGGCTTTTTTCCAAGCGGCCACTGCAAGGCGTGCCACAGTAGCCACATGAAAAAGGAATTCTACAGACCGGGGACTAACACCAGTAGGAAAATACAATTTCTCACCTGCAGTTCCTGTTTTGTGGAGTATATCCTTGAATGTCCTTGCAACCTCAGATATGTAGGAAGCACCACTCTCGTGGCCAAGAAGAGGGTTCTCAAGCACATGCGGGTGATTACCAACAGAGACCAACATTACTCTATAGCACGACACTTCGAGAGACCATTTCTCAGATTGTTCTAAACTAAGATACTATGCAATTAACAGATATTTCCTGATGCTAGGGGTGGCAACAGGGTACTGAAACTCAAGAGGAGAGAATCAAGATAGATCATTGACCTAGGAACCATATATCCAGGGGGACACAACAGTGATGAAGAATTGGGTATACATTTACATGAGGATTAGGTTATGGTGCAACCTTTATTGCCATCATGTTTGCTTTTGTCCTACCCCCACTGATGTGCACGTTGTAGCTTTGTTGTATCTTTCTTGGGCTGACTCACAAGTTACATGATATACGTTTTGTTCATTGTTTATACAATCATACATTCCTTCAAAATGTGTGTTCATGTATTCGTATTGACCTGGATCAGGTGCCTTCAGAAAACCAAAACCAAACGACCTTACTCCCCGGAGATGCCTGTGGCATTATTAGAGGCGCTCTCACATGAGGGTCAATGGAGGGGGTTGGAGGAATGGGCACAAGCGGGGGTTACTAAGGTGGGTGCTTTATACGGCGATGGGGAACTTCTCACATTCAAGGCCTTCCGGGCTAGTTGGGATATCCCGCAGGGGCATTTTCTGTTATATGGGGCAGTCACTGGGGCCATGCAGAGACATTGGGGCCGGGGAACACTCATTAAGGCGGTGTCATGTCTTTATAGAGCCATTAGAAGGGATTCCACAGGGCCGGTGGAGAGGCTGAAAGATAAATGGGAGGTGGACACTGGGAGCCCCATTGCAGAAAAGGACTGGGACAATACACTGCTCCGAGCCACCAAGGTCTCCCGCAATGCACGCTTCCAATTAATTAGTTTTTATACTCTGCATAGGGCGTACATTTCCCCTGATAGAATTAACACCATCACTGCTAATCATATTTTCCTCCTGTGCTGGAATTTTCAAAAGTCCATTGATCATGACGAGCTGGGCTCATCATCAGCCTGGTAGGAGGCTACTTCATGACGAGCCCAGCTCGTCATGAGCCTGGAAGGGGTTAACCGATATTTTGGTCAGGAGGATGCATGTTGCTCCAGATGTCAGGAAGAGGGGGGCTAGCTATCTTCACATGATGTGGAGTTGCCCGAGGATAGAGGGGTATTGGCAGAAGGTGGTTCGGGAGATAGCGTGCGTCACAGAGAAGGAGATTCCATGCACCCCATGTCATGTACTACTTAACCTATTTTCCCACTCCGCTAGAACCAAGATCACAGTTAGGTTCCAAGACCTGGCATACATTGTGGCGAAATGTGAACTTACCAGCAAGTGGAAGGCCCCGGCAGGTCCGGGGGTTGGCAACTGGAGAAGGGAGCTAGTGAAGTGGGCAAGCTGTGAACATAGAATCTTGCTTAGGAACGGTAAACGAGGTATAGGGAGATTGGAGCACGCACAGGCCTGGGGGTTGTTGGTAGATCTGCAGAATGAGGACCAAGAGTCGACGCCCAGCTCGCCAGGAGAGGGATTCCAACTAGCTGACCCTGGGACACCGGGTCTAAACAGAGCTGAAGGGGGGACATAATTGGGCCATGGCTATCTAACATCCACACACTTGATGTGCCTTCGGAATGATGTATAAAGATATGGCGAGTAAGAACAAGACCCAGACCATATGTGCAGCAGGAGTTGTAGGGGGGAGGGGGTCGGCAGCAGCAGAGGTGGGGGGTGGGGGGTGGGGGGAGGGAGAGGTACTGTTAAGTTCTGGCCATTGCCAAATATCCAACATAGCAGGCATTGCGTAAAGGAGTAGGCAGGTGTATGGCTAATGGAGGCTGGAAGAGGGGACATACAAAACCACTGGGGTAGATCCTTCATGGAGATATTTGATTGCCTCTGGCTTGGATGAAACTGTAACTGTGTTCAGCTGAATAATAAATGCCAATAAAGTCTGTTTAAAAAAATGTATTCGTATTGACCCCTGTTTTTCATTTTACTTATGACACTGCTCTTGTCTGTCTTTACAGGAGGAAAAGAAGGGAGCCATGGTATTCAACCGTCGTTTACCTTTTGGGCTCCTTACCCTTTCTTCATGAGGCATCCACTGAGCGCTCCACGTACCACAGATAAGAGATAGATAATTTCACTCATGTCACATTTTTAAGTCTCATTTGCAATTGTATTGTATTAGATTGTTCACTGTTGTAACTTTTGCTTGTATCATACATGCGGGTGATAAAGGTATCTAGTGGGCGCCATATCGCTCTTTACTCTAACCCACGGATCAAGTCATAACCCACTTGGGTAGCAATGGTACCTTGCCTTATCTGGACACTCATTGAAGCCATCAGCGCCCCAAGCCGCCTTCGTACTAGTCACAGATTGAACTTCACCCACACGGGGTTTACCATTATGAGCAGAGCGGTCATTCTCTGGGCAGCCATATTTCAGAGGGCCCTTTCTTTAACATGACACTTGTCAACACAGACCATAGCAGGGACATTCTGGATAGAGCTGTCATTTCCTTGGCAACCATATCCCAATTGCAATATGACACTTGCCGACACAGACACCATGGATCATCAGTCTTTCTAGGGATTTGAGTACTGTGACACACTCACGTTTCTCAGCATATTTGTTAATTTAGAGGATCAACTTAACGGACTGTGATTATACCTTGGTGTATTTTGCTCGTAATTTTCTCACATGCAATGAACTCAAATTTGTGCAGGCCAATTGGTTGAATTATGTTCAATGTGTCCCTTAACAAAGAACTTTGCGATGGAACTATACTGTTATTTTCAGCAATGTGCTTTGTATAATGTCTCCATTTCAAGATGCAAACTGCGTTTTCATCATGTCTGACAGTATTGTAGCTGCGCAGTCCTACCACTATGTCTAGACAGGAATTTTCAGTCCTACAACTATGTTGGATAATGACTATGTATTGATGCCTCTCTACCCATCACTCTGTGATCTAGGCCGCTGGACGGCCGAAATGCATTACTACAGATTTATGAAGTAATAAATCTACATTTGCATTCACCATCCTCGCCTGAGACCACGTTTTACTCTTCGTGTCAACACATTTAAATTACCGGCTGGCTCCGCCGGCGTGCCACCTCCTGTGGGTCCCAGGTTTTCCAGCAGGAGCAAAAAGTGTACAGATATATATATATCTATATCTATCTATCTATACTACTATTATAAAGGAAGAACTTTGAACCTTTGAGGCGGGTAAACTTGGGAACCACAGCGCCAATCCACACACCCGATATATCGTTGTAATCGTCAGGGTGTGCAGATGGACATAGGCTATATAAACGTAATAAATATACGTTATTTAAAAAATTTACCGGAAAAAAGTAGTCCCTTGGAATAAGCGCTGGCCACGACGTGCGTGCCCGACGTGAGGAGCGCGGGGAGGAGCGGCGCCCAGGAGCGCGAGGAGGACCGGCGGAAATGGCATGGGGAGGAGCGGCGGACAGGAGGTGAGGAGCGGCGGACAGGCGGGGTGGAGCGGTGAGCGGCGGATGAGGTAGGTTATTTATTTATTTATTTAGGTGCGGTGTGCGGCGGAAAAATGAAGCAAAAATGAAAATCGTGAGCAAGAGGAAGCAAACGGAGCATTACAAAAGTGAGCCAAACGGTGCATTACAGGAGGAAAAAGTTATGTGTGCAGGTTACAAAAGCGTAGAAAGTAAACATAGAGGTATAGGAGGAAAAAGTGACGTGTGCAGGTAGCAAGAGGAAGCAAACGGAGCACTGAAAAAGTGAGTGCATTACAGGAGGAAAAAGTTACGTTTGCAGGTTACAAAAGCATAGAAAGTAAACATAAAGGTAAAGGGGGGAAAAAGTGACGTGTGCAGGAAGCAAGAGGAAGCAAACGGAGCATTAAAAAAGTGAGCCAAACGGTGCATTACAGGAGGAAAAAGTTACGTGTGCAGGTTACAAAAGCGTACAAAGTAAACATAGAGGTATAATACTCCAATATATGGAGGAAGGCTCCGGGGGACCCATGGACAACATCGGGGCGGGCGGGGGCCCTGAAGCCTAATTGCTCCCGGACAACGTCGGACCGGGCTGCTAGTATATATATAAAACATTACTTACCTAAAAAGCATATGTTTGTGGAATGTAATACTGTAAATTAGTTTGCCATCTAGTGTTGGGCACGGATGTGTGCAAGCTGTTTCTCTTCGAGGAAGTCTTTTGAGACATGAGGTAGTGTTACTGTTCCTCTTGCTGGTAATGCATGTAACTGGAAACTACACTTCACAGAAAGGAGACCTCTACAAATGCCACCTTGCAAGCAAACAGTTTCCACAAAGCATCAGTGAAAGATAACATCCAATACGGAGAATTTTTGAGACTCCGTCGCATTTGCTCATAACAAAAAGAATAGGAAGAACATAGCAAAAAAACTGCAAGGAGATTCAAACACCGTGGGCACAAAGAGTGTATCATTAAAAAATGCTGGAAACAAGCCAACGAGAAGAAACGACAAGACACACTGGATGTGAAACACAAGGTATCAGAAAACAAATGAAAATCAACCAGCTGGGAATTCAGTGAGATTGATTCTGGATTATACCAGAGAATCAAAACAAATAGTGGAAGTTCTCAGGAAAAATTGGAAGTTATTACAATTGGACCCAACGGTAGGACAAATAATGGGCAATCATCCCAACATCACTTTCCGCCGTGCCAAAAATGTAAGAGATAAACTGGTACACAGTCATCATCAATGGCAAGAAAACAAAGAAAGGGACACAATGGTTAAAGACAAAGGGCTTTCTAAAATGCCACTCATATAAAGTTTGCCAGATTGCTAAAAACACAACTGAAGTCAAACTGGCCAACAACAAAATGTGGCAAATAAAGGAGCTCATAAGGTGTAAGAGTCAATTCGTTGTGTTCGTGATTGAATGTCTGTGCTTATTAAAATACATAGGGAGCACCAAGTGTAAACTGAAAAAGAGAATACTCGAACACGTGCGAGCATCGAACAACAAAGCTAGGAGCAACGCCGTAGCGAAACACATGGAAACCAGCCATGAAGGGGACTAGAAATCTTTGTGTTTTTATGCGTTTGAAACTATACTTTTGCGTGTGAGAGGTGGAGATCGGGGAAAAGAAACTGAGGTGGAGGGAATCCCGTGAGATATTGAATTTCAGAAATTTTGCGCAGTGTGGCCTTAATCAAAGTGAAGAACTGTATGTTCATTTTAATGGAACTGAGTAATAAGAGAAGAGTTTTGTAATGCTTACCCTGAGTAATGACATTTTATCTACATATAGGTAAAACACAGAAAACAGGTTAAGGAAATGCTTTTTTAAATATGGTGGTGGTTTGTTAATTAGTGTCCCAAGAATGTTTGAGCCCTTTGTGGTTACAATTGATTCTTTGTCTCGTACACCCTACATATCAAAACATAGTCACAACCATTGATAGCTTTGGGAAAGGGCCTCAATGTTATTTGAATTCAGAGGGGCTTGTAAGAAAGTCAATATAAAAAAACCTAATTGCCCACTGGAGGGCTTAAATAAATAAATAGTTGCCAATACCATAAACAGAGTGTGTCTCTTAAAAAGATCATGACACATTGATGACTAAACGTGACGACCCATCGCATGATGGGAATTGCGATTTTCCCCACACAGCAACAAATGTGGCCCACGGGCTGTTAAAATACAATCGAAAGCCTCATATGCCCACTGGAGGGCTTAAACAAATAAATAAATACATAAATAAATAGAGTGTGATGTCCTAAATAGGTTTGTTCCAAATATTTTAACAGTCCAAGTCACTTCATAAAATAGAAGAGCTAACCATGGGACTTTCTCAATATGAACACCGAATCGGAGTTCCGAGGTTTAGAAGTCACACGTGGTGATATAATAAAATAAAAGATGTTGGTATCGGGAACAGTTTAATTACTGCTCAATGCGGTTGTGATGTCACTGTGAAGAAAGGGTTGTAAAGAACACATTGGATCCAATGTTTTAATTGTATGGGTAAAATTTGACAACGTAGGATAAAAGTGAGAAAAAACAGTTTTTGTTGAGATCACACACCATAGGCACGTGAAAATGAGCGATTGTATTACTTAAGGGACATTTCGTTGTAAGTAGACAAAAATAAAAACAACACTAACAAATAAATAATAATTAATAAGTATGAGACATGATCAAGTAAGAAAGGGACATTCAACAATTGTCAAACAATGTAACACCACCATCATTACTGCAATACAACGTTAAACATATATTTGTTGTTGCCTACTATTACCAGAATGCTTTGCAAGGTGCTTTGAGTTACATCACGAGTCACATGTTTGGTGAATCTCTTTTTATAGGGTTCTTTGAATGTTGTAATAGCAACCGTGACCAAGTTATCAGTTGATAACGAAACCCGTCGGTATTTCTTTGTGAATCTGGGTGTTTATCTCCAATTAAAGAAATTTGGGGAAACGCTGCATCCTGTGAGTGCGTACTCATTTTCCTGACAAAGGAAGCTGTGGTGGATAATTTTCTGCGTGGCTCTGCCGAAGAGTTCCGCACTGAGAAGAGAAGCGCCAGGGGTCCGTGATTTCGAGCCTTTGTGGATATTTATATATATTTATATGTATGAGTATATAGAAAATATTACTTACCCAAAAAGCATATGCTTGTAGAATGTAATACTGTAAAGTAGTTCGCCATCTAGTGTTGGGCACGGATGTGTGCAAGCTGTTTTTCGTCGAGCAAGTCTTTTGAGACATGAGGTAGTGTTACTGTTCTTCTTGCTGGTAATGCAAAAGGATATTGACTCCACTGTTACATTGTTTTGTGAACGTGAAGTAAAAAGTGTCATTGTGAAAGTAACTGTAACAAACACAGGTAGGTGTCCGGGGAGGAAGGTGGGTGTATGAGAATCTAGAGCACTACATGCCACAGATGATATTGGTTAAGTAACATTTTCCATTTGAGGCATGTGTGGCTGTAGATACACATGCTAAGCATAGGCTGTAAAAAAGGTCTCCATAAGCGGTGGTTAATCTGTGGGAGTTACAGTTGTTTGAAATTGTGTCCATAGGACTAATTGTCCTACATTGACTTGTTGACGTGCCAATGGATCTACTAAGTAATGTTTTGCAAATGTATGAGAGGTAGACAATGTAGCTGCCTTACATATATGAGCTATAGGTATGTTTCAGAAAAAGGCCATTGAAGTACCTTTTTTATGAGTGGAGTGAGATTTAGGAGGAACATGAGAAACTCTTCTGGCTTTAGCATAGCATGTTTGGATGCATCTAACAATCCATCTCGCAATGCCTGATTTAGATATGGCCTTTCCTTTGTGAAGGTTTTGTGAAAGAAACAAATAGCTGTGTTTTTCGAAATGGCTTAGCCCTGTCAATATAATACATGAGAGCTCTTTAAGGCATGTAAATCCCTTTCTGCAACAGAATCAGGTTGTGGAAAAAAACACAATAGACTGATTAAGAAGGAATTGTGAGCCTACTTTAGGTAGGAATTATGGGCTGGTTCGATGTACAACCCTATCCTTATGTATTGTGAAGAATGGTTCTTCTAAGGTTAATGCCTGGAGCTCACTAACTCGTCTGCGTGAAGTGACCGCAATTAGAAATATTACCTTCCAGGATAAAAACTGGAAGGGGCAGGAGTGGAGGGGTTCAAATGGAGGGTCCAATATTCTTGTCAACACAACATTGAGATTCCATGTGGGAGCGAATGGAGCTCTAGGACGAAGGACTCTTGAGCCCATAAGGCTTTGACAACTGGAATTGTTTTTTAGCCCTTCTATGAAGGCTTTGGCACCTGGAATTCTGAAAAGGGAAGTGTGTTGGCTATTTTGAAGATATGCAGCGACTATAGTTAGGTGTAGCTTTATAGAGGTGAAAGGTAGGCCTGTTTGCAAATGAATTAAATAGCAGACAATGTCTTTGGCTTTCGCTAATAAGGGATCAATTTTCTTGGATTAAAAGTAGTGAATACACCTTTTCCATTTGGCAGCATAGAAGGCTTGCATACTTCTTTAAGAATATCCATACATTGTGGTGGGATATTGAGGTAGCCAAATTCTAAGACCTCAGGAGCCAGATTGTACGCTTGAGTAATCTGGAAGTCTGATTTCTCCATGAGAAGGTCCTGCCTGTTCGGCTGTGTCTCGTGAGGGACTACTGACCTTTTGAGAAGTGGTAACGTATGAGTTACTTACCTTCGGTAACAATGTATCTGGTAGAGACGATTCTAGCCGCAGAATCCTTAACGTAGAATTATCCCCAGGCGTGAGACTGGATCCGGAAACTTTTTGCCCAGCATCCCTGCGCACCGGGGGGACGGCATCATGCGGCTCTGCACTGGCATCGTCTGCGTACGTGAAGTAAGCAAGGTCACATAAGTCCCACCGCGGCGCGTTTGTCTTTTTTTTCCGTTTCCGCGTACAACGCGGATCCGGTTCATGCTCTGAGCCTGGTTAGACCTTTTCCTTCGATCTTTCGTGCGCTGTGGGAACAGTGCGTGGATGCCTTTGGGCTTCAAGTGTTCGTCTTGTGGGCGCTTGATGTCGGCGACGGGCCCTCACCTCATTTGCATGTGGTGCTTGAGGGAGGATCACAGCTCCACTGACTGCGAGGCGTGTCAACGGTTGAAGGCAAAGTCGCTTCTGCTGAGGGTTTTCGGAGCGGCAGTCATCGTCGTCTTCATCCATCTCCTGTGCCGCAAGAGCGTCGCTCCCTTGTGGGTAAGTGTCGCAGTTTGTCCCAGAGGGCGGGTTTCCGGCCTGTTGGGGGCGTGGGCTCTCCGCTGCTGATGCGACCCAGCGTATCGTCCCCCTATCCACCGTTCCCCGGTGAGGGGGCGTGAGAGCCCAGATGGAGACATAGGCGGCGGCTTTGCAGGCCATGCTGGCTTCTCCTCCTCCTTCGCCTCCTGGGACGTCGGTGGATCCCTTGCGCCAAGCGGGCCCTTTGCGGCGTCAGCGGCCCGACTGGTTCGGCTCCAGGCTTGGAGGATGTGGTGCCGTTGGGGTGCGGCCCTTTGGGGGTCCCTCCTTCAGACCACAGCGCCTCTGCCTTGCCGCAAACTCCTGCAGCAGTCCCTGTGGTGTCGTAGGAGGTCGCCGGGGCTCGGGTCGCATCCCCAAGCCCCCCTCAGCCCTTTAGACAGGTGGTGATTCTGTCTGAGGCCACGGTGACGCCGCCGGCAGCTGCTGGCCCTGGCGGCGCCACAGGGGTTGGTGGACCTTTCTAGTCCCGTCTTGGGTCGATGTTAGAGGGGGATCCGGGTCGAGGTGAACTGGAATAATAAAGGTATCCCTGAGATCGAGTGCCGCCATAAAGTCTCCTTCTTATAACATACGTATGATGTCTTGGAAAGTAACAATGTGAAAGTGCAGCGGCATTGTCACCATGTCACTAAAAAAGGAATATGGTACAAAGCCTATAAGCATCTGTACTTGGCATGTAGTGTTGAAGATTCACCTGCTCTGCATACTCCTGCCGGGCTCGAACGTGTACAACTTGTTTTTCTTCTAAGAAGTCTTTTGAGTAACGAGGTATGGTGACTCCTCATATGACTGGTAAGAGGCATGGGCATCAACCACATTGTTAGATTTTTTCCACATGGCAGGTGAGATTAAAGATGGAGTATTGAAAAGAAGATGACCATGCTAACGAGAAAGAGAAATTTGCAACAACTAGATGCTTCTAGGAAGGAGGGTGGGCGCATGTGAATCTACAGCACTGCATGCTACAAACAGATGCTTACAGGGTAACAGTAACATTCTTTTGTGGCACATGCTGCTGTGGATACATAAGCTCTGCGTAGACTGTAAAGTAGTTCTCATTAAGCGTGGCTGGGTGGAGAATGTACAACAGACTGAAAAAACATACCTAAGACAGCCTGGTTAACATTTGCTTCTTGCCGTGCTAAGATCCACGGAGTAGTGCTTGGTGAATGTGTATGGTGTGGACCAAGTAGCTGCTTTACGTATGTCAGCTATGGGGATGTTGCCATGGAAGGCCACAGAGGTGGCCTTTTTGTGGGTAAAGAGAGGCCTCGGTGGTGCAGGCAAATGCTGTTTGGATTTAGCATAGCAGGTCTGAATGCACTTGACAAGCTGTGTGTCTGCGCCCAGTTTAGAGAGAAAAAAGCTCTTTGTGTGGTGCAGTATCAGCTGCGTCAAGGGCACACATGATGGTGTTGAAAATTATTTGGCCCACAGAGACAAGCATGTAGCCTCTAGCCTATATTGCTCTGGCAGGTGCTGGAGAAGTTCCTTCATCTTGCACCAATGGGACCTTATGTAAATATAAAGTAAGTAAATCGAATTGCTAATTTGTCAGTGAATGGCCAATTGCACAGCGACCTTCTTGGCTGCCCTGTGCATTTTCTTACTTTCTTTGCCTGGCAGAGGGACATCAACAGTCCCTTGGGTATTTTCACCCTTGAGCACAGTGTGGACCAGCAAGAAGTTTGGTGGATGTTGACCCAGGATGTAGGGCGGGTGTTTGTATTATTTTTTTTATATACCCTCTGTGTAACCACTCTGGCCCTTATGTGCTCTCTGAAGGTGGCAGGCATAGTTTTCAGCATGTCTTTGATGATGGGAAATAATGGCATAGTACTTTGAGTGGTGGACAGTGTCTTGATCAGTAAATCTTCGTATTCCTGGACTGTGTGTAGATCTACTCTGTGGAATGTGGCAGCCCTGTGGATGACCTCATGGTAGGAGGTGGGGAGGACTTGGACGAATAGAATTCTGGATCCATGTCCCCAGGAATCAACATTGTAGCTGTCCCAAGGGTAGTCTCTAGGATGAGGATCGTAGGAGGCCTGGTAGCGATCTATAAGGTACAAGACACTAACCCCTCCTCCCTCATTAGAGTAGCAAAGAGAACCCACTGGGAAAGAAGGTGACAATGTGGGGGTGACTGGGGATGGAGGTGGCAGAGGAGCAGGAGGAGAAAAAGCAGGGGGGGGGGGGAGGTAATGGGCTTGTGTCCCTGTCCTGGTGTATTATTTTTTACTTATGAGTTGTTAAGGGCTCCAATGCGAGCTCCTCCTCAAAAGTCCGTTTGTTCTTCCAGGGAAAAGTGTTCAGCACCTTAGGAGGCAGCTTGGTAGAGATCTTCTGAGCCCGCAAATCGATGAAGAAGTTCTTCCTGGAGATGCTGAAGGATGGGCTGATCTAGAGCCACAGAAAAGCATTCCTTTCCATCACTGAGCCTTCACTCATACCAAGAGGGAAAAAAGAGAAGACGAGGCACTAGGCCGGAGAGGGGTTTTGAGTGGAAAAACAGCTGTCATGCCTAACGGCGGTTGCAACAAGAGGAAAGAGAAGCAGATGTAACTGTAGACTGTTCGTGCCACAAGGACAGGATAGACTGTAGGAGTCCGATGACAAACACTATGAGGTGTCGACCTGGAGCCCAATTAAAATGGCTAAACCAGAAGGCGGAAAGAATTAAACTATGAAGCAAATGCCCATGGCTTTTACCAGTCATAGGAGGAGTCACCCTACCTCGTACCTCGAAAAACTTCTTTTCAGAAAAACAAAATGAACACGTCCGAGCCCAACACTAGATGAACAAGTATGCAGAGCATGAGTATCCGCTGTAACTGCAACAAACATAGTTCCAAAGGGTTAGGTTTGAATACAAAAGACAAACAAGGCGCAATAATGACGCCATAATAATGAGGGTGTCCAGTCGCTGGGGGCCGTTGGGAAGATTAAACGAGTTATTGCCCAGAGTCATTTGGTGGTGGGCTAACCTGTCGCCGGAGCCGGGGATTGAACCTTGAGCCCCCGTGATCTGGAGTCAGTCGCCCTGGCTATCCAGGAATAAAAGATGAAACAATTGTATCGTAGCCCGAATATCCCGGATTCGCTGCTCAGGAGGATAGGCCAGAAACTGCACTATGTCCAGAACAGCTCAGATGAGAGGGAGTCAGGTGTGACTTTGGCACGTTGATAGTGAACCCCAGTGAGTGCAGGAGGTCCGCCATAGTCTG
This sequence comes from Lissotriton vulgaris, assembly GCF_964263255.1. Taxonomy (NCBI): domain Eukaryota; kingdom Metazoa; phylum Chordata; class Amphibia; order Caudata; family Salamandridae; genus Lissotriton; species Lissotriton vulgaris. The sequence goes on along the minus strand of NC_141695.1, from coordinate 1,253,792,580 downwards.
GAGGTGGGAGACGACAGCCTGGGCCAAGCCCGCTTTCAACAGTCAGGCGTCGAGATAGGGGAAGACTGGAACCTATAATCTGTGCAGATGAGCTGCGACCACCGAAATCACTTTCGTGAACACCTGAGGGGCGCTGGTAAGCAGAATAGAGCACAGGCCTTTGTCCTTCTTGGCACCAGAAAGTAGCGGGAATAGCAACCAAGACCTACTTCTGGCGCTGGGGCCCTTTCTATAGTTACCTTGGCCAAGAGAGCTGAAACTTCCTGGCGGAAAAGTGCTGAATGATCCTCAGACAGCGATTAAATGATGGTGGCATGAAGGGAGGGGTAGTCTTGAAGGGTAGGGACTTTCTGCGAAACCCACCTGTCCAACATGATATGTGCCAATGGGGGAGGTGATGGCGAATCCTGCTGCTCACTGACTTTTGATGGCATGGAAAGTCAGGACTACGAAGGTTTTGTGGCAGCTGCATGGGTGGGAAGGGTGGACTGGCCCCCTGGCCCCCAGACCCGCGATGCTGGATCCCATGGCATGCTGAGACTGGGTAGCTTGCGTGAACCGGTGGCTTGTTTGGGCTGGACGTGTTGGGGTGCCCCTTCCGTAGCCACAAAAGGAGCGAAAAGCACACTGAGGTGGACGAGTCTCCGCTGCGATGCCCAAGGTTATGGTCGTAGCTCGAGGATCCTTAAAAAGCTCCAAGAGCAGAGTCTGCCTTGTCACCAAAAAGGAGACAGCCAAACATGAATGTGTCTGAATGGGAGCCAACCCTTCATTGTTCCCGGTATTAGGTTTTTTCACCCCTAAAGTCACCATTGTATCTAGGAATGTAATGTATGATGTTGAACCCTTGCCTTTACACTACTTTGTCACAAACTGGTGATCATTTGTAGAAGTCATACAAAAAAGTTAAATAAAATTGTTGAAAAACAAAGCCCAATGCAGATTCAGGCTGAGTTACTAATGACCTATCTCGCTTCTCCCAGCATTGGGGGAAATGCTGGAGCAGTTGGTCATTATAAAGATATCACAATTAATAGAAAAGAATGGGATTGAGCACTACACCTCGAATGATGGAGGCGGAATAACCAGCAGAACAAATCGCTAGGGGAAGTCTTTCTTTGCAAGCGCTCTACTTTTCTCCTTTCACTTACAGTTTTAAGGAACTGAGATAACCCAAGTGGGTTATGACCTGATCCTTAGGGCTCTGGGTTGAGTCCTTCGCTACTTCCCATCTATATGGCACTACTGAGGAAGGTCATGAACAATGAGGCTTCAAGTTTGTATCTTATGAAGAAAAGACCCAGTTATTACTATCAATTTAGCAAACTGACACCTCGGTCGTAAAGAGAATGTCCATGACAGTCTGACTACAGTTGCTAACAATACAGCTGTATGAAGTTGAATTCAGGTAAATCTCAAATTTGGATTTTTGGTGCTCCCGCCTTCCTTGTGGCGGAAAGATCCCAGGGAACCTCCAACTCCCAAACTGGAAGCATGAAATCTCAGTATAAAATTTAACAACAATCTGCCTGGGCACTCAAGGAAAACGGTGGTGGAGGCCTAGGTTACTGTAGGTTGGACTAAACAAATGTGCTGTGCTTGGGACTCTCAACAGGGCTACTATACAAGCTACTGCTGGTTCAAAACAAAGCTGCTCGCTTAATTTTGAAATGCCAAAAAAGACAATTTCAATAGAAAAATCTATGCAATTTCAAAGGCTTCCACTCACTCAATGGCTCACATATGAAGCTATGCCAGTCTCCTACATAGCAATAAACCAAAAAAGGACCTTTATACTTAGAGAAGGTTCAGCATGTAAGTTCCAGGTAGGGAACTTCGCTCCTCCAATCAAGGATTGGCCTGCACCCCAGGGATCCATAAGGAAATGTCTGATGGATTAACCTTCTTGTTTCTGGCAGCAAAATTATGTAGCTCTCTGCCGAAAGCTCTGTGACTTTGATCCGCAGAAGGCCTTTAAATCCGAACTGAAAACTCATCTGTTCAGAGCACTATAGCAACCTACTGGTTTGAGCGCCTGGACGCTTCCTTTCGAATCAGCTGTATGCCTAATAAATGGCTCTTTCATCATTCATAGACTGTAAAGCAGTTCTCCCCTACAAACAGTAGCTAGTGTGGAGGAGGCAGATGTCTGAAATAAAGTCCTTTGGACCGCCTTGCCTGTTGTCTAGCAAGGTCATCCACACAGTGGCATTTGGTAAAAGTGTATGAGGTTGACCAGGTGGCTGCTTTATATATGCCAACCAGGGGAATGTCCCCTGGGAAGGCCAGAGGTGCAGCCTTCTTTCGTGTCAAGTGTGCCCTTGGTGTAACAGTGAGGGCTCTCTCTGCTTTATGGTAACAGATCTGAATACACTTGACCATCCATCTTGTAATACCTGCTATAGATATAGGCTGATCCTTGTAAGGCTCCATGAAGGACATAGACCTGGTCTGACCTACGAAAAGATTAGTCCTGTCAATGTAATTCATGAGAGCATGTTTAATGTATAAAGTGTGCAGTCTTCAGTCTGCTACGGAGTCTGATCGGGGAAAAAAGACTGGAAGTTCTATTATCTGATTAAGGTGGAAAGGGGATATCATATTGGTTCTGAGTACTAACCTGTCCTCAGACACCTGAATGAAAAGTTCTTGTAATGCGAGTGCCTGCAGTTCGCTAATGCTTCAGAGAGAGATAACTATCACTAATAAAGCCACTTTACAGGAAAGGGACTGGAAAGGCCAAGAGTGGAGGCTTCAAAAGGGGATCCACGAGTCTGGTGAGAACTACATCAAGGTTCCACACTAGGCAGGGGGGTATGGGTGTCCTCTGTGAGCGATTACCTGTATGAGACCCTCCATAAAGGCCTTAACCAATGGTATGCAAAGGAGGGAGGAGTGCTCTCTATTCTGCAGGTAATAAGCTGCTAAATGGAGGCGCATGGAAGTGTATGCGAGGCCTGGAGAGGAAGTAAATATCATATATCCTGGACTTTGCATTTAAAGGGGTCCAGGTACCTAGACATGCAGTAGAGGAAAATCATAACAAGCTTGTGCAGTTGGTCTACGAGCCTCGCGCAAGTGAGTCTCAGCTAACTGAATTCTAGGACCTCAGGTGCCCGATCGCTACAGTGAGCTGCTTGCAATCTGGGTGCCTGATCTGGCCTTGGTTTCTGGTGAGAATGTCCAGCCTGTTAAGGAACTTCTTCTGGGGACTGATAAACATTTCAATGAGTGCTGAGTTTCAGGGCAGTCTAGCCCAGGTGGGGGCTAAGAAGATGAGCGTCCGAGATGTTTGTCGTATCTTCTGTACTATGAATGGATGAGTGGGAGAAGCAGAAAAGCGTAAGAAAATATCCCTGACCAGTTCATCCGTAGTGCATTGCCCAGGGACCGTGGTTGTGGGTACCTGGAGGTGAAGCTGGGCATTTTGTATTTTCAAAGGTGCCAAGAGGTCTATTTGTGGGGTGCTCCGGGGGTAAAGGTTTCTGTGGAGGACTTGTTGGTGGTGTGCCCACTTGTGCACATATTGGTTCATCCTGCTGAGCAAGTCTACAAGATCATTATCCACTCTCGGAAGGAACTCTGCAATCATGTGGATTGTGGAGGTTTGGAGGTAAATCTCTGCCATGCTGCTGGGACAGCAGGTCTTCCATAACAGGTAGTCAAAGAGGATGGCATGTGCTCAGATTTATGAGTTCAAGTGCCAAACTATCTTCGCTCAAACTAGAGCTGCCAGAATGAGATGTGCCAGTTCCAGTCTGACTTTCTTCAGGAATTGTATGATCACCGACTGAGGAAAAAACACGACTGGGCCTCAGCGAAGTTGGAACGAGTCTCAGAGAAATCATTATTAAGGCAAATTGGCCAGATACTGAATGTAGAGAAGAGGTCTACAGAGGGTGTGACTCACTGGCTGAAGATAACCTGTGCTATTTCCAGATGAAGATGCCAATCGCGATCAGCAAGATGATGCCTAATGAGTTTGTCTGGCTTAGGATGAGTCTACCACCTAGGGGCTTGATCGTCAGGGAGATTTGCTCTGCTACAGCCCCCAGAGTCTCCAGAGTGACCCCGCTTTGCACTGACTAGAGTAGTACCATATAGTCATGTGTTTCACTAAAACTTGGATGCCTCTACCCTTGACGGAATGCAGAAAAGCTCTGAGTGCCAGATGGATGGTGCACGGCCACAACAGTGTGATTAGCTGCTCCATCGGAGACTAGAGTTCCCTGAGCTCTATGCGAATTAGGTGACTGCTGCAGCCAGAGCAGAGTCATCCGTCATGAATGGAGGGATCAAGGAAAACATTTGCTGCAAGTAAGACTAGCAAGAAGTTTCCACCATGGAAGGTCCCACGTCACTTAGTCCAATATGCGGATGCTGTCCAAAAGGCATCCACCAGTGCTAAGCCCAACAAAACTGAAGCCTTCGCTAAAGGGCCAGCATGTGCTGGAGGTCATGAGGTACAAGCAGGATGTACAACCCCAGGAGGCCCAGAAGTAGGGACAGAACAAGTGTTTTCATCTGAAAAATTAGAGTTATAGCTTGAAAGTCTCAGGTTAGTTGCAAGGACAGAAAGACCTTCAAATCTACAGAGTCTAGGATGGCCCATATAAAAAGAATCATCGGCACAAATCAAAGATGAGATTTCAGTTTGCTGAAAAAAAAAATCACAGCCACAGTGGGCAATGATATTGCAGTCTGCAGATGAGTAAAAAACAGTTCAGGCAAGCCTGCCCTTCAAGAGCCAGTCACCAAGGTACAGGAACACGTGACTCCTTGGCCAGCCAAGATGGACCACAAACACCGACATGACCTTTGTGAACCCTGAGGGGCTGAGGTAAGGCTGAACGACAGGACAGTGAATCAAAACTGTTCTAACCATAGAACAGACATATCTCCTGTGGTACTGCAGAATAAGCCCATGGAAGTATGCATCATGCAAGTCCTAGACACCATCCAATCCTTAGAGTCCCGATGATATTCATCAGCATGAGGCCCAAAATAGTTATCAATCACCTGTCCTTCTCCGGGTCCAGGAAGTACTGGAAGTAGTATCCCATATTCCTTTTTGTCTTGGTGACCCCTTCAACCGTGCCCCTTGATAACCCCACCATCACTTCTCAGGAAAGAATATTAGCACAATCCTCTAACATTTCGGCAAAAACTGGAGATGCCTGCTGATCAAAGCCAGGTGAGTCTCCTGAGTACAACAGAAGACCCCATGGCACTGGTCACTGAATATACGTGTCCAGGCCTGCTCTGAGAATATATTTCGCAGACCTCTGTCTGCCCAGACTACCTCTGTAAAGTTGTATTTTAAGTGCCCGGGAGGTTCAGCACCACTATCTGCGCCATCTCTTATAGTGAATGGGTGCATCTGGCCAGCAAGCAGATGGCTTACATGGCCTTGAGCTCCAAACATCCTGTGAAGAAAACAATTTTTCGCACTTAATCCATTTTTTTGAAATCCCAGCTAGAAGGCAGAGTAGCAAAATAGACTCCTGGAACGGACTCTCATACTACCCAAAACAGGCACTTTTTTTTTACAATTCTTTTTACTGCAGTGATAAAGTACAGTACAGCAATTACAGTAAATATCAGTATGCAAAGCATTACGATAAAGTTCATGACAGAGGAGTTTTTCAAAAATCTTCTATTGTCCAAGGTATAAAACTTTCACCGCCTATCTGTTGTGGCAAGGCCATATATATATTGCCCCCGTCACTCAATCCCACTTGGGTCAATTCTCGCAATAGGTGCACACAACATCCCCCTGCTCTCATTCCATCTTCCCCATATATTTGTCCATTTGTATGGACATCCCCTTCCCTCACAGACCACCTTCTCTGCCTGCATGCACCAATCCATGTCAGACTTTCACTCACGCAAAGTCGGGGCAGAGTTTGCCCGTCAAAATCTAGCTAGGTTTCGTTTGGCTACGGCAAAACCGAGGGTGACCCAATGCAAAACAGCCATTGTTATGCAGTGATGGGCAAAATAACGGAAAAAAACGGAACCTCCTGAGGCTTGAGCCGGGAGTAGAGCGAATTTGCGCTTTTTAAATATAAAGTGACAGAATTTCTTTTGCCTTTTAAAAACTTGCACTCACCTGCACTGAGCACTTTGCGCTTTCACGAGCCCTCTGACAGCTGAGCTACAAGCTTCCTCTGGCGAGGGTTTGTTTTGGTTTCCCTGCCGCCATTGCCCAGGACATAGGCCACGCCCACCTGGCCAGGCCACGCCCACCCCTACCTTCCCGCGCTATATAGAGAGCGCTGATTACAAGCGCTGCATCTATAAAAAACGGAACCTCCTGAGGCTTGAGCCGGGAGTAGAGCGAATTTGCGCTTTTTAAATATAAAGTGACAGAATTTCTTTTGCCTTTTAAAAACTTGCACTCACCTGCACTGAGCACTTTGCGCTTTCACGAGCCCTCTGACAGCTGAGCTACAAGCTTCCTCTGGCGAGGGTTTGTTTTGGTTTCCCTGCCGCCATTGCCCAGGACATAGGCCACGCCCACCTGGCCAGGCCACGCCCACCCCTACCTTCCCGCGCTATATAGAGAGCGCTGATTACAAGCGCTGCATCTATAAAAAACGGAACCTCCTGAGGCTTGAGCCGGGAGTAGAGCGAATTTGCGCTTTTTAAATATAAAGTGACAGAATTTCTTTTGCCTTTTAAAAACTTGCACTCACCTGCACTGAGCACTTTGCGCTTTCACGAGCCCTCTGACAGCTGAGCTACAAGCTTCCTCTGGCGAGGGTTTGTTTTGGTTTCCCTGCCGCCATTGCCCAGGACATAGGCCACGCCCACCTGGCCAGGCCACGCCCACCCCTACCTTCCCGCGCTATATAGAGAGCGCTGATTACAAGCGCTGCATCTATAAAAAACGGAACCTCCTGAGGCTTGAGCCGGGAGTAGAGCGAATTTGCGCTTTTTAAATATAAAGTGACAGAATTTCTTTTGCCTTTTAAAAACTTGCACTCACCTGCACTGAGCACTTTGCGCTTTCACGAGCCCTCTGACAGCTGAGCTACAAGCTTCCTCTGGCGAGGGTTTGTTTTGGTTTCCCTGCCGCCATTGCCCAGGACATAGGCCACGCCCACCTGGCCAGGCCACGCCCACCCCTACCTTCCCGCGCTATATAGAGAGCGCTGATTACAAGCGCTGCATCTATAAAAAACGGAACCTCCTGAGGCTTGAGCCGGGAGTAGAGCGAATTTGCGCTTTTTAAATATAAAGTGACAGAATTTCTTTTGCCTTTTAAAAACTTGCACTCACCTGCACTGAGCACTTTGCGCTTTCACGAGCCCTCTGACAGCTGAGCTACAAGCTTCCTCTGGCGAGGGTTTGTTTTGGTTTCCCTGCCGCCATTGCCCAGGACATAGGCCACGCCCACCTGGCCAGGCCACGCCCACATCTCATCCCCCTGCCAGCTATAAATCATGTGTCCATACAGGAAGCGCAGCGGACGAGCGCAGCGGGCGCGACGAATGCGCGCCGAAGGCGCGCATAAGGCAAGCTCGTCTGCGCTCGTCCGCGCCGAGTCCGGGCCAGGGGCCACCCCCCCTACATCCTATGCCAAACATCCCATAACCTACAGTGCGGAGGTTCTCCATGGCATGAGGTCCTCAGGTCCGGTCTGTGAGCTGCATCGCTACGAGGTAACGTCCCTTCCAACCATTTGTCCACATTGCAACGCCCCTTTTACCCGGTGGCAGACTAAATCACCGAAGCAGGAATACCGTATGTTTTCACTAAACTGCAGATCTCTGCCAAAACATAAGGTGGAAATCTCGTTTCTACTAGAAGATCGCTCGCCGGACGCAGTATTTCTATCTGAAACATGGTTGACACCCGATTCTGACCCGGCTGTTGTAACCTCCCTCCCCTCGGGCTTTCAAATCATCCGACAAGATCGTCCAGAGGGTAGAGGTGGAGGGTTAGCAATTATATTCAAGGAACAATATTACTGTAGACTCATCCCGGAAACTATTCCAGACTGTGAGAGCCTCGCTTTCTCGCTGGAGTTCTCCCCTAACCATTGCTTCTCGGGCACATTGATATACCGCCCACCTGGTCCCCCTAAACAATTTCACAATCTCTTATCAGTAATTATGGCACCACACGTTAGCACTTCTGCCAATTATACCGTGTTAGGTGACCTCAATTTTCATTTTGACTCACCGCTGGACTCTCTGGCCATTACGCTAGCCGATGACCTGGCTGCTTTGCAACTTAGCCAACGAGTAAAAGCATCGACCCATGTGAAGGGTCACCTGTTAGACCCAGTGTTCAGTAACTGCGAGGACCTTGTGGTCGGGTTTCCGCTCCCCCTCCCGTGGACTGACCACTTTTTGGTGCCCTTTACTTGGTCTACTCAGAAATCCGGGCCGGTAAAACCATCGATAAGACTTGCCAGATCCTGGGCACGGATACCTACAGAGGAATGGAAAAGCTTACTAACGAAAGAACCTCCCCCTAACAATGAGGATCCATGTTTGGCTAACCAGGCCTATGAAAACTGGATCCTGCACTCTCTCGAATCCATCCTCCCCCTCAAGAAATCAACGGTAAAACGCCTCCATAAAACAGAACCGTGGTTTTCAGAGGCACTTAGGAACAAAAAGCGCCAATGCCGGCAAATCGAAAGGAAATGGCGCTTAGACTACTCCATGGAGGAAAAGACTCGATATCGAGAGGAGATAAAAGCATATAAAAGGGAACTAAAAGCCGCCCAAGCAGTGTACTTCTCTGACAAGATTTTAGCTGCAAAATCCAAACCTAGAGAAATTTTTCAAACCCTGCAAAAACTCACAAAACTCCCGTCTCCAATCGCTTTGAAGGAAAAGTCTGTTTCCCAGTGCAATGACTTGGCTGAATTTTTTTCAGCAAAAGTAAACAAAATATATGCCTCCTTTCCCTGCACTCTTACTTCCACCCCTCCGCTAACTCAGGATAAAATCAAGACCTTAGACTCCGCTCCAGCCCCTCCACCTCTGCTCAGTCACTTTCCTTGCATGGATCTCGAAGTATTGGAGTCCATGGCTCGGAAAGTAAAATCCGGATCTCCATCTGATCCGGCACCCCCTGAGGCCATGATGTTGGTCCTTCAGACTGTCCTACCGATCATTAGGAACCTGCTAAATGCCTCCTTTGCCTCGGGCATCGTCCCTTCTGCTTGGAAACGGGCGATGGTCCGAGCGCTGATAAAAAAGCCCAATCTGGAACCATCGGATTTTGGAAACTATCGTCCGATTTCCCTGCTTCCCTGGGTGAGTAAGATCGCGGAGAGGTATGTCAATCTCCAGCTGGTCAGCTTCCTTGAGGATAACCAGCTGCTAGACACCACCCAGACAGGGTTCAGGCCTAAGCATGGAACAGAATCCGCCCTCCTAATGGTCATCGAGGAGTCCAGGAAAATCCTTGATCAGGGAGGATCAGTGGCAGTGGTCCTCCTTGATCTCAGTGCGGCATTCGATACGGTCAGTCATGCCACCTTACTGAACCGTCTTTCGAATGTCGGCATTGTGGACAAGGCGTGGCTCTGGTTAAAATCTTTCTTGAGCGACAGGTCATTCCAAGTGTTTGATGGACAGACAGTGTCTTCTAGCATTCCCCTGAAGTGCGGAGTCCCGCAGGGCTCCTCATTAAGCCCCGCGCTTTTCAACATCTATATGAGGCCACTGGCTGAGGTAGTTCGTCCGTATGGAGTTAAGATCATATCCTATGCGGACGATACCCAGCTGGTGGTCTCATTAGCGCAGGAGGCTCTTCAACCACGATCAGAGGGACTTACCAAATGTCTGGAGGAGGTGAAGACCTGGATGACTCAGTCATCATTAAAACTTAATGGTGACAAAACGGAGCTCATGCTCCTGGGCCCCGCCGACCCCACATTTTTCAATTCACTGTGGCCCCCCTGTCTAGGTCCCCCCCCGGCCCCGAAGGATAACATCAAAAGCCTAGGGGTATGGCTGGACAGGAGTCTCTCACTCAACACCCAGGCCACAAAGCTTTCAGCCACCTGCTTTGGAATACTCAGGACACTGAAGAAAGTTCTTCCTTTGCTCCCAATGGAGGCAAAGCAGATAGCCATACAGGGCCTGATACAATCACGGCTGGACTCCAACAACGTCCTATATCTGGGTGCACCAGAGTACACCTTAAAGAGACTACAGCTGGTACAAAACTGTGCCGCGCGTACTTTGCTGCAGATTCCTCGCAGATTGTCAGTGAAGGCGGCTCTGACCAATCTTCACTGGCTCCCAGTACGTAAGAGAGTCTTTTTTAAAGCAATGTGTATTGCCCATCAAGCTTTCTGGGATTCGGGTCCTCCAATCACCCGTGATCTTGTAAGCCAGTATCACCCAGGTAGAAATTTGCGCTCTAGTCAGGCCTTCATGGCAGCAGTCCCCAGAGTCAAAAGGTCTAGAACTGGCGGAAGGACGTACGCCTTTAATGCTGCCAAGTTCTGGAATTCCCTCCCGTTTCACCTGAGATCCAATCCTGATCTCGTTTCCTTCCGTAAACAATTAAAAACACACCTATTCAATTCTGTCTAACTTAACTTAGCTTTCCTTCCCTCTTCTTCTGGTTCCCAACCTCTTATCCTTCACTGGTTCCTTTTAGCGCTTGGACGCCTCAGGGCAGCAATCGCGCTGTTATAAATTCACTTTCATTCATTCATTCATTCATTCATGAGATGGCCCTCTATGCAATAGATGGAAAGGGGAGGTCACAATATGGACCAGATCCAACAATATACCATTGGATGGGGAGGAGATACCAGGAATATGTAGAGGCCTGTCCCAGGCCCCTCTGCCAAAACCTTTAGAGAGCCCCAGTAATGAGGAAGAATAAAATATGATATGAATAAAAATTTGAAATGAATGAGGTAGCAGGGTTAGAGACAAGGGGTGAGAAGATGGGTCTGGAAAGGCTGAACAACAAAGAACAGTATAAATGCCAGGCCATATGAAAATTTCAAGTTAGCGAATGTTACACTGCCTCTTATTTTCTTCATAGCAAGACGGAACAAAAAGCCCACAACTATCAGTTGATCCACGTTATTGCTATAAGTTACTGATAATAAACGTCTGGGCATTTTGACACACCAACTCCAAACTAAAGTGATACAACAACATGGTGATGCCGTAAAATGCTTGCCGGAATTTTCATTCAAAAGAAGACTTTTTTTTTTCTTCTATTTTTGCTCTCAACTCTTATGCCCTAGCTGAGCCCTTAACTGTATTAGTCCGTGATAAGGAGTAACGAGTTTGAGCTAGTGCAAATGTAAATGACAATACCTTTCATTTATGTTTTGGTTTTTAAAACATAAATAAAAGGCATTGTCATTTACAATGCCAATAGCTCAAGCTTGCGTAAATGCGAGACCTATTGCATTGCAAATGCTTGTTTTTTAAAATGTCGGGACGCTTGGACAGTACTTGAAAAGCCAGCAACTCCATGCCACTGAACACCTCAAGCACTGCACAGAATGAACAAGTTACTTACCTTCGGTAACGATATATCTGTAAGAAACAGTAGTTCGTATTAGATTCCTTACCTTAGAATATCCCCAGGCATCAGACTGGATCTGGAAATTTTTGCGTAGCAATACCCCTGCGCGTCGTTAGGCGTCGTCTCTGGCTCCGCGTCCGTCGTCGGCTGCGCCGGTATGATGTCGTCGGAGTACTTAGACGCCACCCATGCGCGCTGACGTCAGTTTTTAGAAACAGCTTTTCCGCCCAAGATTCGCAGAGCCATGCTAGAACCAACACTGGTGTCATGAAACTAGGGCCCTGAAAGGGGATGACCTTAACCCTAGGTATCAGTTCGCAGAACGGGGAGGATGGGTGGGGCGGTAAGGAATCTAACACTAACTACTGTTTTTTACAGATATATCGTTATCGAAGGCAAGTAACTTGTTCATCTGAAAGAAACAAGTTAGTATTAGATTCCTTACCTTAGAATAGATACCCGAGCAATACCAACCCCGGTGTTGGGTCTGCGAACCAATACTTACACCAGAAAGTCCTGGAGGACGGAACGGCCAAAGAAGCCATCCCTCCGGACTGGACTGTCCAGGCAGTAGTGCCTTGCAAAGGTGTGCAGCGAGGCCCACGTAGCCGCCTGGCAAATGTCCTGCAGGGGGACTCCCCCCGACCCAGGGCAGTAGTAGCCGCCGTGGCCCGAGTTGAATGGGCCCTCAGCCCAACTGGTGGCTCCTTCCTAGCCAAGGAGTAGCACGCCTTGATGCATAAGACGACCCACCGAGAGATGGTCCGCTTATGCACCGCCCGTCCCTTCTTCACACCCACGTAACCAACAAAGAGTTGGTCATCCACCCGGAACTGGCGTGTGCGATCCATATAGAATGAAAGTGCACGTTTTGGGTCCAGACGATGGAGCCGCTCTTCATCCTTTGAGGGAGGCGGAAAGAAGGAGGGCAAGGTGATGGACTGCCCGATGTGAAAAGCAGAGACTACCTTGGGAAGGAAAGAGGGTCTTGTACGCAACACCACTTTGTCCGGATGTACAGACAGGAAAGGAGGTTTGCACGATAGAGCCTGGAGCTCACTCACTCTCCTGACAGAGGTGATGGCAACCAGGAAAGCCGTCTTCAAAGTGAGAAGGCGGAGAGGACAAGAATGAAGTTGCTCAAAGGGAGCGCACATCAGGAAAGTAAGAACCTGGTTCAAGTCCCACTGAGGCATCACAAAGGGAACAGGTGGAAACATGTGTGTAATGCCCTTCAGAAAACGAGTTACAATAGGGGACTTGAACAAAGAAGGTTGATCAGGCAGCCTTAGAAAGGCCGAAAGGGCAGAATGGTAGCCCTTGATAGTGCCCAGAGCAGAGCCCTGCTGGGCAAGAGAAAGAGGGAAGAGAAGAACCTCAGAAAGAGGGGCAGAAAGAGGATCCACAGGCTTTGCTGTGCACCATGCCACAAATCTATTCCATCGGCAGGCGTATACCGACTTTGTGGAGGGACGCCTGGCTTGCAGAATAACATTACAGACTTCAGGAGGCAAGTCAAATGGCCTCAACTGTCGCTGCTCAATCTCCAAGCATGGAGGTGGAGACTGGACCGGTTCGGGTGGAGGACCGTCCCCTGCTGCTGCGACAGAAGGTCCTCCCGAAGAGGCAGACGGATCGGGGGAACGACTGACATATTGAGTAGCTCGGGATACCAGTACCTTCGAGCCCAAACTAGAGCCACAAGGATGACTTGGGCCCGGTCGCGCTTGATTTTCTTCAGCACTCTGGGCAGAAGTGGTATAGGCGGAAAGGCGTATAACAGACCGCAACTCCACTCGCGACTAAATGCGTCGCCGAGCGAGTGCCGCCTTGGAAATTCCAACGCGCAGAACTGATGACATTGCGCGTTCGCTTCGGTGGCGAATAGATCTAACCAAGGCTCTCCCCATTGCAGAAAGATGCCTTGCGCCACGTCCGAGTTCAGACGCCATTCGTGATCCATCGAGCACCGTCGGCTGAGTTCTCCGCCCTGACGTTCAGAGAACCTGCCAGGTGGTGAACCACCAGGGTCACGCCCTGAAGTTCCAGCCACTGCCAGAGGCGCAGAGCCTCTTGACAGAGGGTCCAGGACCCCACACCGCCCTGTTTGTTGTAGTACCACATGGCGGTGGTGTTGTCCGTGAACACCTGCACTGCACTCCCTCGGACAGAGGGTTGGAATGCCTTCAGTGCCAGACGAATCGCCCGCAGCTCCATAAGGTTGATGTGGAGCTGGGACTCCGCCGGAGACCAGAGGCCTCTGATCTCCGCCTCTCCCATGTGGCCTCCCCAGCCCTGGAGGGACGCGTCTGTCACAACTACGTGCTCCGGTTGGGGTAGGGAGAGGGATCTGCCGCTGACCCAATCACGGTCTGTGAGCCACCACTGCAACTGTCTTGCAGTGCCCTCCGAGATCAAGACATGGTCGGACAACTTGCCCTGATGCTTGGCCCACTGAAACTTCAGGTCCCACTGCAGAGCCCGCATCAGCCACCTGGCGTGATGCACCAGAAGGATGCAGGAGGCCATCAGCCCTAGAAGCCGCAGCGTCAACCTGACCGAGATCCGGGATAACGGCTGAAAGGTCTAAATCAGAGCCTGAATATCCCGAACCCGATGTTCGGGAGGATAAACCCGAAACTGCGCTGAGTCTAGAACCGCTCCGATGAAGAGGAGCCTCTGAGAGGGACACTGGTGTGACTTTGGCACATTGATGGAGAACCCCAGCAGGTGCAGGAGGTCGGCCGTAGTCTGGAGGTGGCTGACGACTGTCTGGGGCGAGCCCGCCATCAACAACCAGTCGTCGAGGTAGAGGAAGACTGAAACCCCTAACCTGCGCAGATGAGCTGCGACCACCGCCATCACTTTCATGAACACCTGTGCGGCGCTGGTAAGGCCGAAGGGGAGCACGGTAAACTGAAAGTGCTTGTGGCCTACCGTGAACCGCAGGTAACGCCGGTGGGCCGGCAGGACGGGGATGTGAAAATAAGCATCCTGCAAGTCCAACGCTACCAGCCAGTCTCCGGGTCCAGGGAAGCAAGGACCTGAGTCAATGTCAGGATCTTGAACTTCTCCTTCCGAAGGAAGCCGTTGACGTTCCGTAGGTCCAAGATAGGGCTTATTCCCCCTTTGCCCTTCTTGGGAACCAGAAAGTAGTGGTAGTAGCAACCACACCCTACTTCTGGCCCAGGAACGCGCTCGATGGCCCCCTTGGCCAAGAGGGCCGTAACTTCCTCTTTCAGAAGTTGCAAGTGATCCTCTGACACGCAGTGGTACTGCGGTGGCATGGCTGGAGGGGTCGCCTCGAAGGGGAGGAAGTAGCCCCTTCGGACGATTTGCAGCACCCACCTGTCCGATGTGATGGAGCGCCAGTGGAGGTGATGCGAACCCTGCCGCCCACTGACGTCAAATGGGCCTGAAATCTCAGACTAGGAGGGCTTTGAGGCGGATGCTGCGGGGGTGGATGTGGACTGGCCTCGCCGTTGTCCCCGGGCACCGCCACAGCGGTTACCACGTCCGCCACCGCGCTGGATGTTAGTCTTCGGCCCGTGGCTAGCAGGACGTGAGGGGGCGCCCCTTTCTTGGCCATGAAAGGAGCGAAAGGCAGCAGGTTGCTGGTGCGGGGCCGACAGGCCCAAGGACTTGTCCGTAACCCTGGAGTCCTTAAAGCGCTCAAGCGCACTGTCTGCCTTGTCGCTAAAAAAGCGACGGCCATCAAATGGCATGTCCATAAGGGTGTTTTGGACATCAGCCGAAAAGTTGGCAGACCTCAGCAAGGCGTGGCGACAAATCGCCACCATCGTTGCCATCGCCCTGCCTAGCGAGTCCGTTGTATCCAGTCCACACCGGATGGAATACCGTGCCTCATCTCGACCCTCCGCAAGGGTCTGGGCGAGTTTAGTCCAGGCCTCCTCCGGACATTGTGGCAGCACGTCCGCGACCGTGTCCCACAGAGAGTGGGTATAACGGCCCAAGAGGCACGCGGTGTTAACTGACCGCAACCCCAAACTCAGTGAGGAGAACGTCTTCTTACCATACTGTTCGTACCTCTTGGATTCCCGATCGGGAGGAGCCGTCTGGAATGCGGTCTGGGAGTTAGAGGTCTGTATGACCAGGCTCTCGGGAGTGGGGTGGGTGGACAGGAAGCAAGGGTCGCCTGGAGCCGGGCGGTGGCGTCTGGCCACGTTCCTATCTACAGGGGGACCTGTAGCGGGCCTGGACCAAGTGCCCAGAAGAACGTCAGACAAGGCCTCATTAAACGGCAACAGAGGCTCTGAAGAGCTTGCTTGCGGTTTAAGGACCTCAGTGAGGAGGTTAGTCCTCCCGGCCGCGACGGGGAGTTCAAGGGATAAGGCCTTGGCCGCCCGCATCAACACCACACTATAGGCAGCCCCCCTCCTCCGTAGCCACGTTAGGAGGGGAGACAAAACCAGTGTCTGGCGTAGTGTCCAAACCACTGGCATCCCCTAGCTTACCTGCCCGGTCCTGATGAGACTGGCACTCACGTGCCAGAGGGTCCTTAGACCCCTCCCAATCCGCCTCGCCACACATCTCCTGGTACTGAGGCTCAAATGATGGGGCCGGATCATAGAAGAAAAAGTCTTCTCTCGACGTTGAATGCGGCGTCGAGCGGGCCGCTCCGGGGTCTGAACCGAGTCGAAGGGGGGACCGGGGACGGCATCGGGGGAGACACCCTAGGGGCCGGCGAGGTCGTAAGGTCGACCGGCGACGACCCGGAACCGGATCCAGCAGGGCCCTGCGATGCTGGGACCGAAGTCGCCGAAGCACCAGACGGCGCCGGTGCTGAAGCACCCGGCCCGCTTGGGCTCCCTGTCGGAGCCGCGGAACCCGACGGAGGAGTGAGCGACCTCATGGCCGTGAGGAAGGCATCGATCTCCTCCGGCGGCGCGTTCTGCCCAGGGACCGCGGTTATGGAGCAGGCCGCGACACCTGAAGCTATGGTGGAGCTGCGCAAGTGGTGTCGCCCGAACCCCCGGCCGTGTCGCGCGAGCGTCGGGGGGAGTCAGAAGAGCGATGTCGCTTCTTCGTCTTCTTGTGCCTCTTACCTGAGGACTTGGAGCCCGAGGAGTGGTGTCGACTCTCCGAGCTGTGATGACTTTGGGCCCGCGACCGGTCCCTCGACCTCCTTCTGGACCGGGACCTCGAATGGCGCGGGGCCGACTGCTGGAGCTCGAGGCGCTTGCGGGACCGCTCCCGCCTAGCCTTCGACGTCAAGGCCCGGCAGTCGGGGCACAACTTGTCATCGTGGTCGGGCCCCATGCAATGTAGACACCGGCGATGGGGGTCGGTAACCGACATCAGTCGGTTGCAGACGACGCAGGGCTTGAACACGGGCATCCCTACCGGCACCGTCGGAGTGAATCGACTTCGAAGAAAGATCAAAAATGATCTAAAAAGTTTAGTCAAAAAGTGACTAAGGGTACCACTTTTTCCGGATTGGCACTTGCTGGCGCGAAGAAAGAAGAACTGACGTCAGCGCGCGAGGGCGGCGTCTAAGTACTCCGGCGAGGTCATCCCGTTCCCAACGACGCCGACGACAGACGCGGAGCCGCAGAAGATGCCTACCAACACACAAGGGTACTGCTACGCAAAAGTTTCCGAATCCAGTCTGACGCCTGGGGATATTCTAAGGTAAGGAATCTAATACTAACCTGTTTCTTTCAGATATTAGTTTTTTTGGCTGCATATTTAGATATATATATATATATATATATATATATATATACACATGCATACATACATATATGTGCATATATTTTTTTAATGCTCTGGGGTCCCTGCACATGGGCGGGACTATTTAGTGCTTACGACTTTGATGAGTATCATCTGGAAGAAAACTAATGAAACACCGTGTTCAGAAGCACTTGTACCAAGGAAAAATGACAGATTGAGCAAAGTCGGAACGAACAGCAGCTTGAAGAAATCTTGAAAAATAAAACTGGAGCAAGGGGAATCAACTCTTCTATACTAATTGTCTTTGCCAGATGGCAAAAACAGAAAGGAGTGTATTGACATTCTAGGGACACCTTAAGGTAACATCATTAACTAATTACATTAATGCTTCTGGTAGTCTTGAAATAATTACAGGAAAAAAGATGCTGTTCTTTAATAAGACCTTAGTTTAAGAAATCTGACTAATCAACATCAAAGGGTGTGTATTCAATTTCTTAATTTCCACTGGCCATGGCAAGAATTTGTAGCTAAAGTTTTCTTACCCACTAGCATACGATTCCCACTTGTTACAGATATTTACCTGCTGGCCTTCTACTGAGATTGAGGCAGTCTGCATGATACACCTTTGGACAGCCTGGCTTCTTGCAAGAAATAAGTTGCCCAGCATCACCACAACTAAAACATTCATCCTCATGCTCTTTGATCACTGCTGTTGGTGCCCTGCGTCTAAACTTCCTCTTGGTCTTTTCATCCGTAGACGCAGGCTGATTCTGAAAGGGAAAACAACTTAAGTGAACATGATGGTTTGTTTTTTTTCAGAACAAAATTTTATTGGAATTTTCGCTGTTGACATGATGGGTTTTTACAAAAGATTCTGACAAAAAAGAGGGAAATTATCTTGAGAACAAACTATACGTTAAAATTCTCATAGAACAAAAAATGTAGACTAAGGCTGTACCTTTGGACGCACACCAAGAAAGCCACTGCAATTTGGAGCACCACATTTGCAAACAGTTTTTCCGTTTCCCAAGCATTCCAGGTTATAGTTGAAAGTCAGCTCTGTCTCTGTAAAAGAGTAAGAAAAATAATCCACATTTAAAATAAAGCTATAATATATAACAGGCTACAGATCGCCACCTTTGCATTGCAACCATAGAATTCGACAGAAATAGCTGCCTTTTCTTTGGTTCCCAATTCTGCCATATTTGGACACTCTTGCTCTTGTGTGTGCTAGTTTTGGCCAATTGCAGCCTTCATGTGATAAAACTTGCCATCTTGAGCACAGGCACAGGGTAATTACATGGTTGCACATGGAGGAATCTGCAGCTCTAGACTCATGGTTCTAAGACAGTAGGGCCTTATGACCCTCACCCTAACATGACGCTTACTATGGTTACAAGCTTGCATCAGCTTCAAAGCCAGTGGCATAGTCTACAAGGTAGCAAAAAAATATCACTCAACCCTAGCAGGCCGGTAACAAAATACCAGTGGCTAACACAAATCACAAAGTTTTGTTTAGTGCGACTGGAAATCAAAAGAGGAAAAATGGAAACTGGCACAAATCAAGCGTTTTTAGATTTTGGCTACAGACTGCTTTAGGTGTCTGTTGGCATGACCAATTATTTCCAAGGCATTATATAGGTTTAGATTGGGCTTTAGTTCAGGCCCCTTGGTCATGAGTGGGTTACTTGGTTGTCAATCTTACATCCCTGCTCCCGATTAGATTACTTTCTCCCTTATTCTTATGTTTGCCCTGCACAGAAGCATTGAGGTGTTGCACTGTTCTTTTAGGATTAGTTGTATGCTTCCACTGCATACTTCAGGGGACTTTTTTTTTTATTACGTTGTTGGCACTCCCGGGGTATGGATATGATAATCTATTCTGCCTGCTTCTCGCTCTTCACTCCTTTCCCCCCACACCCATTCAGTTTAATACAATAATTGTTTTGTTTAATTTTGTATGCTTATCTGGCAGCTGCAAAGTGCTGCCAGGCAGTGTTCTCTTTCATCACTCCCCCACTTTACGCTGCTCGCAAACATGCTCCCCATCTCACATTGATTATTTTTGTTTTCAAGGCTGCCAGCTGGAAAGTGCTGCTGGGCCAGTCACTAGCTTTTATCACGTTTGAAGCAGCTTGCTGAATTGTTACTTTTTTATTTCAATTTACCTGTCAAATGGTAGCCTCCATGTGCGCTGAAAACCCATTTTGAAATATATATATATATTTTTTAAAGTAGAAATCACATTCTAAGGCATGCATTCACATGCATTATTATACATGCACACGAAGGCATTTGGGGGGAAAAAGCATAAGCAAAGCCAATAGCTCAGCAATTTAAAGCCTAGTGCTATTTGCTTTGCAAATGCTTATTGAACTACAGACCATTGATGTGGAACTGTGTCCCACCAAGGTGGAACTTTGGTGTTTCTCTTCTTCACTTTGAGAAGGAGATGAAAAAGCTTCTCTTCAAAAAAACATTGAGTCCAATATTATACAGAAACGTATTGGCTCGTCTTGTTTTAATGGATGCTTTAATAAAAGAAACCAAGACCTATGTACTCTTTCTTGGGTCGCTGCCCTCCGCACCTCATGCTTATTTACAAGATGCTGAATCATTCCCCATTGACCTACATGTATGAAATTTCACTGCTTCCCAGCTAGGTATGCACTATACAAGTCTCAACAAATACATACATTCCAACTTCAGAATCCACCATACCAGCTTGGATGTCACAAAGAGCAAAGAGGCCAACTCGGGTGTCTCCATTTACAGTCCACTTCTGTGTTTCGCAGTTGGGCTGACAGCAGTGATTCATAAATCTTGAATGGTTTCCTTTGGGTCCAGCATCAATGATACGATCCTAAAATTAAACCATGACCAATGGTGAGGACTGTGAAACAAGCACTGTTCCACACATGAAATCCAATTTGCATTATAGTCGAAGTTTGTAGAAAGGGATTCAATGACGCATGTAAACATCAAGTTCACTAACTTAAAGACCGTACAGTGTGAATCAATCAAGGGTTTATGTGGGATGAATGAGGAGTTAACCAATGAAAACAGATCAAATTCAAATTAATTCAGAATACACTCAGTGTAGTATGTTGTGTCGAGAAAAACTGAAAGAAAATGTCAAGCAGCTGATTGGGGGTTGATATAATTATCAATTTTGACAGTTGGCAAATTCTAACAGAGCCAGTTGTTTTTTGAGTCAGGATAAGTACTCGGTTGTGCAAACACACAAGCCACCAAAGATGGATCCCTCTGAAACCCAGGTTCTTTGTTTGGGGACCAGATCCTTTCACACAACCAATGGTCAAGGTTTGCCTTCAAAGTTGGTCGAGTTTCCAATAAAAAGACTACATTTACAAACATGCCAATACAGTCCTAGAACCACAGACTAATTCTGGGCATGTGCAGACAGCACAGAACAATTTTGGGCATGTGCAGACAGCAAAAAATAGCACTGAGAATGTTACTTGTAATTCTAGGATCTCCAACACAACAACCTTCTTTGAATTTGTAAGCATTAGAAAATGTCTGTGTGTCTGGCGCTCTTAACACATTTTAAAGGACGAAAATAATCTATACAAATGATCTCATAATCAAAACAAATATGACATTACAGCAACTTTATTTATTTCAAGTAGTAATTCAAATGTTTTAAATGGCATTTGTTTAAAAATACCACTTCAACTGCTTTCACAAAAAGGAAAAACAAGTTAGGAGATGGTGTATGCAGGCATCACAAGTTACATAAAAAATGTTGTCATGGCTCCTTTACGGAATCTAGGAACCTCCGTTAGGCAGCTAATTTTCACGGGTAGGTAGAACAAAATACCAAATTAATAAACATATATAACTGCACTTCTGATTTAAAGGAGAGAAGGATTTGGTTATGAAATCTAGGGTGATACATTTGTTAGAGAACTGGGTTTACAAAAAAGCCACATCCAGTTTATCAATTGAGGACTAATATTCATAAATGAAGGCTATTCCACTAAGCTAAAGGTGAGCATTTGATGAGTAAAAGTGACAAAGAATGGAAATCAAATCGCACAAACAAGTCACACAGGCGGATCAGATCCTCTAAGGTAACATCTTTGTTTTCAGTTTTAATGTATTCATATTCTATAAAGGTATGTATTGATTGTCAGGTTACGGCGAATCAGTCATGTAGGACATTAAACATCTAGCTATGAACTGCGTTTATAATACTATGTGAGTGGTTGATTTAATAATTTCCATGTAGGTATTTTGACTTGCATACATACATTGTTAATTGTAAATCTGGTATAATTATTTTCCACACAGGTGCACTCCTAAGGTCCATTCATAGTGGCCCCGCACAGCTTGGGTCCCATTCACCCTTCCAGTTGATTTTGAATCACAAAAGCCACATATGCAAGACTTTGAGGAAGAAGCCCATAAGTTTGAACAGATTATTCATCAACTCCCTAGAAATAGTGTACTTCTTTATGGGCAAATACCTTGTAATGAAATGTAAAAGTAAATGCAGCCACATGTACATTTATAAACGATACCTGAAACCGATATTTACCCACATAAGGAAGATAAGGTAGTGCCCAGGTTGAGTTAGGACAGAGCAGAACTCATGCAAATGAAGAAAACTCTCTCAAATAGGGGGAAGAACATGCGAGCTGCAGGGGGCCTTCGAATGAACTGAAAACAAGGTGGCTGCAATTTAGAGGTCACTTACTTTTTTCAAGAAATGCCTTTCTGACAAAGGGAATGTTTGCTGCATGGTATAGGGGCGTGTTCTCTGCCCTCCGTGACCAACTACTTATGTATTTGGTGTCCTGACTTATTTTGACCTTAGGATTAAACTAATATAGTATGCACAGAGACCTAGGCCTGTTCCTGACTATGTGAGGTCCTGGACCGGTCCATTGATCTGGAGGGGCACACCAAAAGTGTCCTCCTTGTTGGCAAACATATGAAAACAAGTTACTTACCTGTAACTACAGTTATCCAGTATTGGTATCTTTCATAGATTTACTTGCCTGAATCATTCCCCGTCGCCGAGGCGGGAGTCCCACGGTAAATTACAAAAGTAGTGCGAAAGGTAAATAGTAGTAGTAGGCCAAAAGAAAAAGGTCTAAGGCCTAAATCTTAGTAGCCTATCTACCTCATTATGGTGAAAGAACCAAGTCAGCTCCAAACAATCAGCACCCTCTAGAACACTCAGCAGAGCAAGTTCTCCTCAGATTTTCCTTAGCACAAGTGGGAAGTAAGTATCCCAAATAATAGAGAACTGACTCTCCGGGGAGGAGGGTGGGTGCATGTGAATCTATGAAAGATACCAATACTTGATAACTGTAGTTACAGGTAAGTAACTTGTTTTCTTATCCAGTATTGGGGTATCTTTCATAGATTTACATCCCTGAATCAGAGTAGCAAACAGTATACAAAGTATACCGTCCGTTGCGGATGGTGGAAGACAAGTGTTTGTAAACTCCCAAACTGCATCCATAATGGTTCAGAAAGTTTAAAATAAGCAAGTCTTTAAGAAATCAAAATCATGTAAGATACATTATCAAAATGAAACATGCATACAAATATCACTATATGGATATCTATTTATAAATATATGTAGCATGAATAGTGACAGCCATAAAATAGTAAGTAATTCTTTATTGTTTGGTTAATTAAAACCATTACAATGTTTAGTATTTCACAATAGTTAAAACAAGCTTTTAGTGCTACAATAAAAAAGTAAAAGAATAAAATCAGTGACCGAGAGGCTGTCGTGAATTTCAGTAGACGTGTTCGGAGCACAAGATTGTCTTTAATAACTGAGTTCTTAAGTCAAGATAAAGGTCGGGCCTCTGGCAATAGGCCTCATTTTTTGCAAAGCTGTCCAGGAATTTAACTGATCTGCAAATTAGTTGTGGATCCGCTGTACAGAGGATTTGGACTATCGCAGTCCTGCAGGTGCGTACTCCTTGCTCATTGAGCTTGTCTTTTAACCAATACCGCCGACCTTGGTACAAAGCTGGACAGATGCAAACTATATGTATAATGTCTTGTTTGCCTGCACCACAAAGGTCGCATTCTGTTGTTTCTTGTGGTCTCCATTTTGGTTGGTCCAGTCTTGTTGGAAGATTGCCCAGCCTTAAGTAGAGAAATTTACGTTTAATGAAGAGCGAGAATGCAATGTCTAAATAAGCTGCTGGTGGGGGCTTTGTGTATGATTTGATAGTCATCCAAGCGTGGGTTTGGGCGCTGAAGGTTATTTTGTCATTGAGGAATGAGTGCTTCTTGGCGATCCTCTTAACCACCTGTTTAAATGAAGAAACCGGAAATTTTGTTTCCCACAATGGTCCCATCTCAGTTGTGTCTAATGAGAGTTTTAGGTACTTTGCATACTCAGAGTTCAGGCTTGTGTCGATTGCTTCCCACAATGCCCCCTTTATTTTGTTCTCCTTATTCCTCCAAACGTTATACCAGAATTTGATGGCCTCATATTTTTTCAGTAGTACTTGAGATTGTAGCCCGAATTCAAGTCGTACTTGCGCTGGTGAAGAACTGTTTGGTAAGGAGAAAACCAGTTTGTAGACTTTAGTTTGTATTTTGTCTATGAGAGTTGCACTTTTCCCCTGATGTAGTACACTCCCATATGCTATTGCGGGTAATAGTTTTGCTTTCATTGCGGTTAGCAAAGGGGAGACAAGAGGATCTTTAAGCTCAGTTGCCAAACTAGTAAAGGCGTGCAGTAAAGTAGACTCCTTTTTTTCCATGTCCTTAAAATGCAATTGGAAGTTAAGGCGCTTGTCTAGATATACCCCTAAGTATTTATAGCTATTTACCGAATCCAGCTGGTCATTGTTTATTCAGAAAGTTGGTGGAGTTTTTTGTTGTCGTGTTATGATCATTGTCTTCCTGACAGTTATTGTTAGTAAATTCTTTTTTGTATAAGCGGTCATGTCGTGCAATAGGCGTTGAAGGCCAATTTTTGTCTGGCTCAGCAGTACCACATCGTCCGCATACGATAGATGCGTTACACGGAGGATACCTAACCGAAGAGGATGTGCATTGACCTTGTCCAAGCTTTCTGCTAGATCGCCCATAAATAGATTAAATAAATGTGGGGCCAAAACACAGCCTTGCTTTAGACCGTCGGCAGTGTTCATCTTCCGGGTCAAGCGATGCCCATTATCGATTTTTACTTGCATCCAGGCGTGTACAGGTCAATGATGGGTAAAAGAATTGAGTCCGGTAGGCCCTGGTGTTTTAGTTTTGCCCATAGCATTTGCCTGTTAACACGGTCAAACGCCGCCTTAAGGTCCACAAAAGAGGTGTAAAGCTCCTGACAGTTCTGTAGACTTTTCTCTGCGATCAGGCATAGGGCCATTACATTCGTCATTGTTCCCATGCCACAGCGAAACCCAGACTGATTCAGTGGTATTTTGTTATTCGCTTCTGACCATTGAGCCAGGTCTGCTAATATCATTGACTCATAGTATTTTGCTTCGGCGTCAATAAGGGCGATCAGACGGTAGTTATTTGGATCTTTACGGTCTCCGCCTTTGTAAATTGGAGTTATGATCGCCCCCCTCCAGCTCTCTGGGATACCACCTGTGTTGCTTACTGTTGGAAACAGTAAATTGAATTTGCTGGCCCAGTACTGTGGGTCCTCCTTGTAGATGGCTTGCGGAACGCCGTTTGGACCAGGGGCGCTGTCTTGCCTACTTTTCTTAATTATTTTTAGTATACTTTGTTCGTCATCTTGCCTGGGGCTTTTTACCCTGCTTTCGCGGACTTTTAGCCGGATCCCTTGGTGGACTTGGGCGATATCTTCCCACTCTGATTTATCTGTTACTTTGATTGGCAAAGTTGTAGTTGTCTTCAAATTGTTTTTAGAAAATATGTCCATAATGTGTTGGGTCCATTCTGATTCGGTTATACAGGTCATACTTATTAGTTGAGATGTCCGATTTACGGAGTTAACTTGTAACCAGAAGGCCCTTGAATCTGCTCTCTTTATGTTATGCAGTAGTTTAGACCAGAATTCATTCACAAGAATTTGCTTTTCAGTCCATATTAATTTCTTGTATTGTTTCCTGGCCTTACGTACTGCTACCCAGACGCTGGGATTTTGAGTTTGACCATGTTCTTGAGGCGTCAGTTTTTTCAAGTGCCTCCTTAATGCTCGTGCTGATCTATCAAATCTGATGTTAAATTTGAGAGGAGTTCTTGTTTTGTTATTTGAACTGGTCCTCGGAAGTTGTTTCAAATAGTCACTCCAAATTTCTGGGCTCAGAACATTCTCTGTAAGGAGCGCTTGTAGTAAGTTCTTAGCATCGTTAGCTATTTGAGGGAGAGATTCGCTCGTCCACTTAAGCCGCTTCAGGTTAATGGTTATAGTGTTGCCTGTTAACATGGGCGCTGGTGCGTGTTTAGTTATGTCCATTCTAATCTCAAAGTGTTGCATTGAGTGGTCGCTGTCCAAAGAACAAATTATGTGGAAGTCTTGTACTTGGCTTAGCAGGGGTAATGTGACTAACGTGTAGTCTAAGATGGAGCTTAAGTTAAGTCTTCCATTTAGTACCCTCAGGCCAAGATTTTCAAGGTCTCACATAAATTGTTTGCCCTCCTTATCGTTCCTCCTAACCTGAGGAATTGCCTGCGGCAGGACATTCCAAATTTCGTTTGCTGTGTTGATGTTGACTTCATCTTCTGGTTCTTGTAGCAGATTAGAGTTAAAATCACCAGTGAGAATTATCTCCCAGTTAGGATGTTCCAAACGCATATTTGAGACCACTGTAATAATGCGTTGAAAGAGTGCTTTTTGAGAGTTTTTTTTGGATTAGCATATGTATTTATTAAAATTAAAGTTCTGGTTATGGCCTTTATTGTGCTTTCCAATTTTAGAATTTGCATGTCCGCCGTCGTTGCAGCCAGCTGTGTAACTTTGATCTTTAAGGCTGTAAAAATATAGACGGATAGGCCCCCACTTGCTCGCCCAAAGCGCTGTGGGAGGGTCGCACTTACATGATAACATAAACGGCCTGGTATATCAATTGGTTCGGTTAGCCACGTTTCCTGTAGGGCTATTATTGCGTATGGGTCCCAGGTGGCAGCTTTACCGTTTTTATTTACAATGACTTTTGCGCCCGCAATATTCCAGGAGAGTATTTTTATGACATGTCTTTCAATGTTAGTTGACTTACGGGAGGTTCAATTAGGGGATGACTATTGCGGCCGTAGGTGCTCGTACTCAGCTGCTTCAGCTCCCCTAGCACCTTGAAGGACCGAGCGTGTTGGTCGAATCATCCAAACTTGATTTGTACTCTTGTTGTTCCTTCTTAGGAGCGGGGATGGGTACGCTGCCTTGGCCACTTCCTTCAAAAGGATACCCCATTCCGTCTCAGAGAGAATGCGGGTCACTATTCCTGCCTCCCTCCATGTAGTAAGTGTGCATTCTTTTTTCGCCTCATCGTTCGCTGTTGTAAATTCAACCGACAGAAGGTCTGCTGAAGTAAGGTGGCCAAGGCTTGGGATTGCTGATGTTAAACGAAGTATATTCCCTCGATTTAGGTGATCTTGCGAGCCTTGTAGCTCATATTCGGGGATAAAGAGAAGTTTCCCTGAGTTGGTGGTTTCCTCTTTTAGCATTTGTGAATTATCACAAATTTTGACAATTTGACGTTGATTCGTTTGCTTGCGACTTTCAATGTCTATTTTATTAACGGTGTCATAGTTTTCAAGTGGGTAATATGCACCGTTCTGGAGTCGTTTTTGTGGCATAGTTAATGTTTTTGCTTCTTGTTCTATGCTTGTTGTGTACCTCATTTCTGCTAAGCGCTCATTTGCGTCAAACTGGTTTTCAGAGCAATATCTTCCCCCTACCTTGCTTGTTGTTACAGCGTTAACTACCTTTATGTCGGTTGGGAAGGTGACTTTGATGAGGTCAACATTTTTTCTGTTCTCATTTGTTACCGGTTGCCTCTCAGTTTGTGTCCACACTTGAGATGGTGATAAAAGTTGAGGGTGCTATATCATTATTAGTTGTTTTTTTGGTGTCCTGACTATAAGGCCTGTCTTTACCACACTTGCCATTGTTTGGGTCTTTCTCAATTATTGTGAGCTGCTTATTTGTGCTCTGCATTGAAGCAGGTTCAGGTTTTCCTGATTTAGGTTGGTAAATCGTTAGTGGCATGCTGGACTGACCATCAAAACTGGCTCCTTGATCAATGGTAAAGTTTGACCCTGTAGAATCACATTGCTCTGTGGGTGGAATGTTCCCTATACCCGTAACTTTTGGGGGGTTGGCTACTACTGCTTGTGGGAATCTGTTTGGCGAGTTTTCCTGTGATTGATTGTTAAGAAATTCAGACCCACAGTCAGGAACTTCAATTATTGCGGTCGCCTTCTGGCCGTTGTATTTTTTGTCTCTCGCTATTGTCGACTGAGATAAGTCATTTTTGATGACACTCCTACTTTTAGCTTTTGTTTTGGCTTGATCGAAAATGGGGAAGTTTGTTATCGTCTGCTTGTTTTCAGATTCGCATCTAAGATGTTGGTTTCTGTTTTCTCTAGCCCTTTTTTTCTGACGTTTGGTAAGTCTTATCCCACTGTCAACTCTGGAAAATTGATCGATTATAAGAGGTTTGATACTGCTAGGTTGATCGATCAAAGAAGTGTTGGGTTTTACATTTGACTTATCTGTTCTTTCATCTATTATTATGCTTGAGTTCTTTTGTTTGTCATTTCCTTCTGCCAACTGTTGTAGAGGGGCCACTAGGTCGGCTGCCTCTATGTTCCTTGGTTTGATTGCATTGCTTTGCTGTATCACTTGCTGGTCAAAAGAAATCAAGTCATCACTTGGTTGAGTGCTGTTAATAATTTGGTTTGCCTGCTTACATTCCTGCAGGATCTCCTTTAGTATAAGTGGCAAGTCCTGCAGTTTTTCCAGTATTGGATGACAGGTGCATGGCTGGGTTGGCATACTTGGGCAAACTTGCTCCATAAAGATGTTGAATGTGCCAGCCATGATGTCAAGTTTTTTATTTATGCCAGCTATATGTTCAGCTATTGAGCCCATTAAGTATATTTGCATGTCAAGCTTATCTGACTGCATATTGAGGGTTTTTATGGACGTTTCCAATATGCGCCCCAGCGCGCTGTAGAGTCAATATGGATTCTAGATTGCTTTTTACGTCCTGTACAGCTTCTGATTGGCTGGTATGGTCTTTATTTTGATTAATAGAGGATTCCGGATATGTCTGTTCATTGAACAAAGTTGCTTGTTTCGTTTCCTGAGTTCGTTTTTGGTTGAGGTTTGAGCTTTTTACTATTGGTTCGGTGTCTGGTGACGAACTTGAAATTTCTAATATGGATACTTTCTTTAGACCATCCTTATCGCAGGTTCCTGCATGTGTAAGTATTTCAATATCTGATACCGGTTTCATTTCACTGAGTGTCTTTGTTTTGTTTTTGTTCATTAGACCTGTGTTTGGTAGGATTTCTGACTGAGTCATGAATCGGTATAACTTGGTCCTCCAGTGCGGCAAGCGGTAATTTGTCGCTAGTGTTGCTTTGCTCCGTACCACTTCTAATTGTATTTATGGACGACAGTCCCTATTCCTTGAGGTGTTTTCGTTATTGTTTATTGTTATATAGGGTTTCCATACCAGATTTGGGTGTTTTGTTTTTACTGTACTTAGATCTTTATTTAAGCGTGAAACCGGTCTTGGGGTTGAGTGGTTATTAGGGTGAGCCTTGTCTAGGGAGTCACTCAAAATGATTTTGTGAGGGCTATCCCTTATGCATACTGATTGCTTACTTCCGGTCGTAGGGGAGTTTATTTCACTGTTTGGTGTTGCATTGCTTGTGTGTCCTTCAAAGGGGATGGCCCGAGATCTATTTGATACTGGCATTATTGTCGATAAGTTTTCTTCGTTGACTCCTTCTGCCAATTCGGGCAAATTATTATCCCTGTGGACTTGGGCTTGACATTGCATCGTGCGTGTATTTGCGCCATGGGTTAGTTCCACACAGTTGTGGTTCAGTTCAATTCCGTTCGATGTT
This sequence comes from Lissotriton vulgaris, assembly GCF_964263255.1. Taxonomy (NCBI): domain Eukaryota; kingdom Metazoa; phylum Chordata; class Amphibia; order Caudata; family Salamandridae; genus Lissotriton; species Lissotriton vulgaris. The sequence goes on along the minus strand of NC_141695.1, from coordinate 1,253,763,303 downwards.
GTACTTAAGACTGATTTGGGAACCGACGTGTCCGTTTTCTCTGTCTTTGTATTACAAGTGTTCGGCATCATTGTTTTTTGTAGGCCATTTGGGGTTGCCGGCATTGAGTAAATCACCGACATTGGGTCCTTCATAAATGTAAACTTCCCAGAGGGTTTCGCTGTTCCGAAGATTGAGTAGGTGGGGGGTATTAGACTGGGGAGTGGGACAGCTTGTTTGAGGTTAGCGGGCGATTTGGTATTAGCTTTCTTCCTGGTGTTTCTTGGTGGAATTGTTCTCAGCTTCCCAGATCTCATCTTCCCCCTCTCTTATTTCCCAGGTGGTTTTGCTTTTTTTAGAGTTTAAATGAGTTGTTGTTTTTCGTGATTTCCTACTGCTGGCTTGGCTGCTTAGGGGTTCAACCACAGCCTCGCACCTCGTTGAGCACTGAGGTCGTTGAGAGGGCACACAAGTCACCCCCTGGCTTGCACACCCTATCCCTGACGGGGTGCAGTATGTACCACGACCCTACTGCTGTTCGCAATGGACCCTTGTCCACAGCAGCTATCTTGTGGGATTTTAGGCTTGCTGCTGCTGCAAATTTTCTGGCAATTATTTTGGTGACAAAGAGTACACTCGGGGCATTCAGGGAGTGTTATCACAGCGCTATGCCTTTTACTTCCAGCGCTCACACTGCCTGCTACCACTGTCCCACTGTCACGACTACAAATTAGATGACGGCAAGTGGTTGCTGTGGGAGCTGCTGTTGCTGCAGCTGCTGAGCTCCAATGACTCAATAGCGTTAAAGTCTTATGAAATTGTTCAATTTGGTCAGTTATTCAATTATCCAGTTTCTCAATTAGTCGGCGCCTGCTCTGCTGCTGTTACTGACAATATTCCCGACTGATCGCTGCCTCCCAGTGTCTCCCCGGTGGACCAGGGCGCAGCCAGTTAAGCCAAGCCGCCAAGCCGTCCTAGTCTCCCCGGAGGACCAGGGCGCTGACTGTTAAACCAAACCACCGCGTCAACAGGGCGCCACTACGGGGCTGCGGGGCAGATCAAGGATTGTGCCTGCACCCACACCCGTGCCCGCTCCCCCGGCCCGTGCCCACGCCCAACCCTGGGACGCCAACAGTCACAGTCTCAATCGCGTCAGTGGCTACAGCAGGCAAGGATACAGAGAAGTAGTGGCTAGGTAACGTGTGGCAGGCGGGCGGACAGTCAAAGCGGGACGGCAGGTAGTGCGGCTCGTTCTCCGCTCACAGTTCTACAGCGGCCTCCTACCTCCTCGATACGAGTCTCCAATCTTGATCCTTCCGATCCATCTGGCAGGAGGGGGGGCGCGCAGAGCACTGCTTTCGGCACCGCACAGCACTTCTGGCGTTCTCCGGCCGTTAGAATCTGCCGCTCGCTCGCTCGCTCTGCTCGCTCTGCTCTCAGCTGCCCTCTGCTGAGCTCTGACAGCCATAAAATAGCATTTAAAAGATAAAAGGCACCTGAATCTGACCTCAAAGAAAAAGATGGTGTAGTACAGCCAGTCCAACCGCTGCATCATCTTGATGTGCAGATTGAAGACAGTAATGCTTCCTGAATGTGTGGACATTCTTCCATGTCGCAGCATGACAGATATTTTCCTGAGTCACTCCAGGAAACAAAGCTGTAGACGCTGCCATAGTTCTTGTAGAATGAGCCTTGGCTTTCCTCAGCAAAGGTTTGTTGGCCTTGTCATGGCAGAAATGAATTGTAGATGCCAGCCATCAGGCAATTGTGGCTTTCGTGACTGTATTTCCGAGTGTTGCTTGGCCATAGGCCACAAACAGTTGGTTGGAGCGTCTGATGTCTTGTTTTTTGTAGGTAGAATTTTAAACAACGCTTAATATCGAGAGAGAGCAAAGCTCTTTCCACTGGAGTGGACGGATTGGGAAAGAAAGTTCTTAATCTCATCGGTTCATTCAAATGAAACTGAGGGTACTTTGGGGATGAATGTAGGATTTGTCCAAAGGGTTACATAGTCCTGAGTAAAATTTAGAAAATGTTCCTTGATAGTGAAAGCTTGGATTTCACTAACCCTTCTCGCGGACGCTAGAGCCAAAAGCAGGGAGACCTTCCGCGTGAGAATCTGAGTTCGGCTTTGTGGATCGGCTCAAATGGATGTTTCATTAACTGCGCTAGGACAGTGTTGAGTTCCCACAGTGGAGGCCATACTGGAGGGAAGGCTCGGAAAAGCCCTTTCGTGAATTGTTTGACCAATGAAGATGAACAGAGAGAAGGAAGCTTAGCGCCTTTTCTGAATCAGAAGAGGGCAGCTAGATGGATCTTGACCGATGAAAAGGTAAGTCCAGACCTGGCTAGACCGAGCAAATAAGGGAGAATTTGCTCCGCAGGAGCTTTTACCGTGTGGATCTTATTCACATCATACCAACAGCAAAAACGCTTCCATTTTAGACTATAAGTCTTGATAGTGCTCTGGGCTCGAGATTGTGCCAAGATTTCATGACAGTCTTGAGAAATGTTAAGGTCCTTGAATTCTAAGAAATCAGGAGCCATGCATGTAAATGTAGAGACTGTGGGTCTGGATGAACTACCTGACCTTTGTCCCTCGACAACATCGTGGGCGTTGGAAGAAAGCGAATCGGCTCGTCTTGAGATAGTAACAGAAGTTCCTGGAACCAGTACTGCCTTGGCCACCGGGGTGCAATTAGGATCAGACAGCAACCTTTCAGCTTCATCTTGCGAATTACTCTCGGGATTAGTGGTATTGCGGGAAAAGCGTAAGCACAAATCCCTGACCATCGCATGGACAGGGCATTCCCCCTTGAGCCCTGTTGAGGGAACCAGCTGGCGTGATATCGGCATTTCTTGTACTCTCTCGTTGCAAATAAATCCAGTGCTGATTTGCCCCAAGTTTGGAACACTCGGTTCACTTGGTCCTGCTCTAGTTCCCACTTGTGGCAGTTCGATTGTGACCTACTCAACGTGTCTGACAGGGTATTGTGGAGACCCCGGACGTGCTCAGCTCTCAGGGTTATGTTGTGGAGTGTGACCCATTCCCACAATTCTTGAGCCTCTTGCGACAAGAGTTGCTGATCTTGTTCCTCCTTGCTTGTTTACGTAAAACATGCTGGTGGTATTGTCGGTGCGGACCAGCACTGAGGAACCCGCAATCCTTGGAAGGAATGCTTGTAGGGACAGAAAGATTGCGCGTAACTCCAGACTGTTGATATGCTGTTTCTTGTGCACTTGAGACCATTTTCCCTGAATCTGTAAATCTTGTAGATGACCTCCCCATCCCTCCATGGTGGCATCTGTCATTAAAACAAAGTCTGGAATGGTCTGAATGAATGTGAGACCTTGTGCTAAGTTTGTTATCTGCGACCACCAATGCAGACTCTCTCTCCTGCGTGGTGTGACCCTGAGAGTATCGTCGAACGAACCCACAGCTTGTTGCCCCTGAAGGTGCAGCTCCTCTTGAAGAGGTTGCATTCTGAGTCTTGCCAAGGAGATGAGATTAATTGCAGAAGAGCACATCCCCAGGAGCGAAGCAAATATACGGACAGAAACTGACCTTTATCTAAAATTAGAGTTGCCAGCTTTTGAAGTCGTACTTGTCGTTCGTGAGATAAGAATGCTTTGCACTGGACTATGTCCAGTAGCTCTCCAAAAGATGGAAGGACTTGCATCGGTCGAAACTGTGATTTGCTCTTGTTGATAGTCCGTCCAGAGAAGCGAAGAAACGAAGAGATGTAGTTGTGGCAACCTTGACTGCATGTCCCGAGGACCTTTGATCAGCCAATCGTATAAATATGGGAATACTTGGATTCCACGAGATCTTAAAGCTGCTGCCACAGGTGCCAAGCACTTCGTGAAGATTCTTGGAGCCGATTTTAGCCCAAATGGGAGCACTTTGAACTGATAGTGGGCGCCAGCCACAGTGAAGCGGAGATATTTGCGATGTTTGGGGTGGATTAGTATGTGGAAGTAAGCGTCTTCCATACCCAGAGAAGCCATAAAGTCTCCCTCGTTTAGACAACCTAGAATCTCTGAAAACCGTGACCATCCGGAAACTTTGTTTTTTGAGGAATTGTTTTAGTTTGCGAAGGTCTAGAATCGGTCGCCATTCCCCTGACTACTTTTTGATCAGGAAGAAACAAGAATAGAAACCTGTTTGTTTCTGATATGATGGAACTTTCTCTATCGCATTCTTGAGGAGCATCGTCAAGGCTTCTTTGAATAATAAGTGAAGGGGAGGGGGTCCCTTGGGCGGAGTAGTAGGTGGCTTCTTGATAAATTCCAGGGTGTGACCATTGGTTACTAGGTCCAGAACCCATCGATCTGAAGTAATTTCTTGCCACTTGTCTACAAATGCTGAGATTTTCGTACCCACAGGAATGGGAGTTAACGTGGTTGGCGCCCTGCGGAGATCAGGGTCTCCTGTTGGTGTCTCAACCTTGATTCTGTGATCGCTTTCGACCACCCTGACGAGAGAAACCAGCTGTGTTGGATTGCCGGTAAGAAGACTAGCTGTAAGTCTGTCTATATTGGGGTTGGTACTGCCTGCTTTGCTGGTTTTGGTATCCTCCTCTTGAGGAAAAACCATGTCACTCTTGCGCCTCTGAAAGACCCTCGCTTGTATTGAAGTGTGCCTAACAATCTAGCGGTATCCGTGTCCGTTTTTATCGCTAAGAGGGCTTCATTAATGTGTTTACCAAACAACGATTAACCGTCATAGGCCATGTCTAAAATCTTTGTTTGCACTTCAGGCCTGAAAGTGATGGCTTTAAGCCAACCTTGACGTCTGAGTACTGCCGCCCTTGCAAGCTGGCAAAAGTTAGTATTCACAATGTCCAGTGCTCAATCTATGGTCTCAGATGCAGCACGTTCTCCCTCCAGCAAAATTTTCCTTGCTTCCTGTCTCCGGTTTTCAGGAACGAGTTCAATAAGCCCAGCCATATCTGACCAGATTTGACGGTCATAACGACCGATTATTGCTAGGGAATTAGCCTCTCTAATGGAAGCTGCTGCCATGGTAGAAAATGTTTTGTCTATAAGGTCAAGACAACGCCCTTCCTTGTCAGGCGGTGTAGTGATGGGTGTTGCCAGGTTTTTAGATCTCTGTTGGGCAGCTTGAGAAATTACCAAATCTGGTCGAGGATGGCCAATCAGACACGATGGGCTTTTAGCAGGGGCACAATATTTATTTTCTATACGGGGAAGCACCGCTGGAATAGATGCAGGCGTCTTCATTATTTTAACTCCTTCGTTCCAGATATAGTCAATGATAGGAACAGCTCTAGTGATCTTCCTGGACTCTTCCTTAAAATCATGCAGGAAGCATTCGGTCTGTTCGACCAGGACAGGCAATTAGAATCTGGCTGCCGCTCGCTGTATTAAATTGTGAAAGCCCCCGATATCCTCTGGGGGCGAATCAGATGGTAGAGGAAGCGGCTGAGAAGGCATTGGTATAATGTATTCGTCCCAAGGATCTGTAGTATGGGCATCTGGTAGTTCGCCCTCTTCAACCTCATCTTCAGAGGAAGTAGTGCCTTGTCCGTGAGGGGGGCCTGGTGGCTGAGGCGCTGTAGCAGGAACCTCAGGTTGAGGTAAAGGATCAGGAACCACCGCTGGTAGGGGTGAATTTTTTGGAACAACCTGTTGTGGGGGAAACCTCTGCCGGTAATCCGCCAGCATGGCTTACAGACTCCCTGTATGAGAGTAGGAGGTAGGTGGCTTATCTCACTCTGGCGAGACTCTACGATAAACTCTATGGTGTGGAACCATAAGTTCCTCCTGACAATATTGTTCCTGGTAATCTTCCTCATCATCTTGACACTTGATTTGGAGCTCAGAAGGATGGTGAGCTATACCAAACGGTCCCTCATCCTCTTCGTCCTCGATCATCATCTTGCACATACGTTTCAAGGAGATGCGAAGGAGTAAGCAGGGAAATCCTGCTATAATCCGGTCTCTGAAAAGTCTTGAGCTGGAAAACCACAGATTAAATAGGCGTTGACTGTGTAGGAACTACTGTCATAGTTGAAATGACTTGAAGTACAGTAGGTAGAAGTGGAAAAGTAGTTTATTCAGTAACACAACCCCAGAGGCATACAAGGACCAACTACTTCAGCAGCTGTGCATCCTTCATCTGCTCCCTGGATTCCACACTCTAGAATCCAGTGAGCATAGCATAGCAACATAGAACATTAAGCAATGTATAAGAAGATACTAAGATACAACATATCTCCCTTACTATAAAATAACTAAAACAAAATAAACATTAAAAAAAAAGGAAGAAATAAGATGAGCATAAAACAAAAAAAAAAGACAAATCAAATGCATCAAGTTAAGAGCATTTATAATCTTTCATCCATACTGGTTTGAACCTAGGACGAATATACTTTTCCCTCACATCCACATTAGAAGCAATGGCTAAAGGTTTCAACGGGACAGATACCACATCCCTCTTCTCCACGGATGTTTTGGAGCCCCACTTCCTTGACTGTTATGTTAGGTTATGTATTTTTTGAGCGCGACAGCTGCCCCAGCAACGGGGCGTCCCGGCGCTAAGAACCATAGCACAACCTACTGGGGGTGGGGGGAGAAAAGGCTACAGAGGTGGAAAGAGGTGAGTTTTTATAGCTTTGCGGAAAGCGGACAGGTTGTTGAGGCAGCGGATATGGAGGGGCAGGGAATTCCATAGTTTTGCTCCCATTAGTCTGAAGGAGCGACCCCCGATACGGCAGAGCTTCGTGCGAGGGACAACTATTAAGTGTTGACCCATGGAGCGAAGATTGCGTTGGGGGGTGTACGGTGTTAACAGCGATCGAAGGAGTTCGGGGCCATCAGTTTTAAGGATTTTGAAAGCAATGGTAAGGGCCTTAAACTGAATGTGAGCTTCCACAGGCACCCAGTGAAGTCTCTGTATGGTGGCTCTCGCAGAGCATCTTCTGGGAAGGCCTACAATTGCCCTGGCCGCTGAGTTCTGGATTCGCTGAAACCTGGTTGTCTCGGCTTTGTTAGCGCCTAATAGTAGTACGCTCACATAGTCCAACCGGGCAAGGATAGTGGATTGGACAATGAGCTGCCGTGTTATGGGGTCAAAGAAGTCTAAGATGGGGTCGAGGCTTTTCAGCAACCCAGTGCATGTAGCTGCTACTTTTTTGGTATGCGTTTGGTAATTCAGCGCGGAGTCCAACCATACTCCTAGATTTTTCACCAGAGATTTGGGAGAGGGGGTGGGGCCCAGCAAGGGGGGCCACCAATGGTCGTTCCAACCACTGGTGTTCTTGCTCAGGAGTAACACCTCGGTTTTTCCTGCATTCAGTTGTAGACAGTTTGCAGTCATCCAGTTGGCGACTACAGCTAGCCCATCCCTAAATCTTGTGGCAGTGGCAGAGGGCGCCTCCGTGAGGGTGATTACCAGCTGGGTGTCATCGGCATACGACACCAGCGTGAGGTCCCATTCTTTGGCCACTGCCGCAAGAGGTTGCATATACAAGTTAAAAAGGGATGGGCAGAGCCCTGCGGGACTCCTTGGGCGATAGCATGAGATTGGGAGATAAAAGGGGGAGCTGACACACGAAAGGATCTGCTCGTGAGGAACGACCGAAACCATTCCAGTGCCAGATCACTTATCCCAATACTTTCCAAGCGGCTCAGTAGGATATTATGGGAGACCGTGTCGAATGCTGCGCTGAGGTCAAGCAGTATCAGCGCAGCACTCTGACCGGTGTCCATAATCCCTCGGAGGTATTCCGTGGTGGAAAGAAGGGTGGACTCCGTACTATGTCCAGGCCTAAACCCGTGTTGGGAGGGGTCCAAGATGTTATTTTTGGCCAGATGGTCAGTGAGTACGGTGTTCGCATGGGCTTCAGCTAATTTGGACACCCATGGGAGCAGTGAGACGGGCCTGTAGTTTTCCGGCTTTGCGGGGTCTAGAGTAGATTTTTTAATAATGGGAGTAACCCAGGCCTGTTTCCAGCATGTGGGAACTTTGGCCGATGAGGAGAGATTAAGGAGTGTGGCCAGAGAAGGAAGAAAAAAGTCCAGCGCTCCTAGAAAGTAGGCTGGTCTCATAGGATCTGAGGGAGCCCCAGACTTCACCTTTCTGCAAATTTTAGCTAGGTCTTCAAGAGATATAGCTGGCAGATAGGTGAGCTTGGAGCCTTTGAAGGAGAAATTGGGAGAGCTGGTGCAGTCAGAAGGGATATGTGAGAAAGTATTATAAATCTTTCTCACCTTTTCTGTAAAGAAAGTGGCGAGTTCATCGCACTGCTGAGTAGAGGAGATGCAGGATTGCCACAGTTTTGTAGCTTTTGCACCAGTTTAAAAATTGTTTTCGTGGGGTTAGGGCTGGAGTCAATTTCCTTGGCATAGAAAGACGCGCGAGCCGTGCGTATAGCTTTATGATATAGCTTGAGTGTGGCCAAATAGTATGCTTTGTCCACGTCCCTATAGTCTTTCCTCCAGTGACGTTCCGCTCTTTTACATTTCTTTCTAAGAATTTTCAAGTTCTCGTCATACGATGGGTTAGATGGGGTGCTTCGTCCTCTAATCCATTTAGCTGGTATGATAGTGTCGAGTCCTTTGATGATCCACTCCTAAAAAGCAGCATATGACATGTTAATGTCATTTGTGATTTCCAAGTTGGGTTCACCCAGGCTGGCAGGAAAGTCCATATTATGGAGTTTGTGCCAGGGCCGTTTAAGGCGGGGGGCGGGCGGCGCCCTTTTGGGTTGAATGGCAGCCGTAATCACAAATGTGACAAGGAAGTGATCAGTCCATCCCATAGGTTTAGGAGGGTCTGCTTTGGCTTCCGGAATGTTAGTAAAAACCGGGTCAAGTAGGTGACCAGCAGAGTGAGTAGGGGATATTATAAGAGGGGTCAGCTGCAAGGCTGTCAGGTCCGCGATTACTAATAGTCGGATCCGAGAAGGAGTCAAAATGGAGGTTTAAGTCCCCCAGGATCGTAAAGTTGGCGGAGCTAGCAACTAGGGCATGAGCAGTCTCTAGGAATTCCTCTATAAATTTGGAGGTGGGCCCCGGAGGTCTATTAATAAAAAGGCCCGATAGGGAAAAATGAGGGCCAGTAGTGATTTTAAAACGAGCGCACTCACATCCCGTAATGTCTTCCTTTACAAAAGTACAATTGTATGATGTTCTATAGATGGCTGCAATGCCGCCTCCCCTAGAGTCTTTATTGATAGAGGTCATAGAGAATCCATCCGGTAGCGTAAGATTAGGGATGCTGGTTAATTCATCCTTGAGCCAGGTTTCACTCAAGAACAGTATGTCTGGGTTGTCGTCTGTCAGGAGCGTGTAAACCTCCGGATGGTGTTTAACCAGGGACCTGACATTAAGCTGAGAGATTGTGAGCGAGGAAAGATTCCTTCTAGTGGCTCTGTGTTTGGGTAGGTTTGGTTCAGATATAATTAAATTACAGGATTTGCACTGGAGAGCAGTCTGTCCCATGCAACCCTCTAGCTTGTCACAGCGTATGCCCGGATTAAGTGCCAGGAGATGATTTTTACCATAAAAGTATGCCGTCTGCGTTTTTTGAGCAGGGGGGCTGGCGAGAGGCGATGACTTGGCGAGGACGGGCGAAGACGGGCTTGCCTTCGGCGCGCAAATGGCGTGCCCTCTGCGCCCGTCCGCTGCGCGTACGGTAAAGACACATACTTTTATGGGAAGGGAGCGTGGCCTCCAAGGGGGGGTGGCCTATTCGCACGCCGGCAATGGCGCCGTGGTTGTTTGTAATCCCGCTGACAGCGCAGGGGCAGCTGTGCGGTGTGTTTTTAGGACCGAGTCCTGTGAAGCCGGGTGAGTCAGTGCTCTAAAATCAGCAAGGTTATTTAAAGTGACACACAAAATATTAAAACAATTGGTAGCTATCTTCCGGCTTTTCGCCTCAGGAGGTTCGAAGGTTCTGGCAGACGACGCTATAATTCAGCGTTTAAATACCTGCTCGGAAGGGGGCGTGGCCTCCAAGGGGGCTTGGCCTATTTGCACGCCGGCAATGGCGCCTTGGTTGTTTGTGATCCCGCTGACAGCGCAGGGGCAGCTGTGCGGTGTGTTTTTAGGACCGAGTCTTGTGAAGCCGGGTGAGTCAGTGCTCAAAATATGTCTGCATTTCAAATCATTACACCTCGTTATACTTCTCACATTCCATCGCTTACCATCATCCTATTTCACGATATTTCCTGAGGCATAGATAATTTGTCTTGGTCTGGACCATTTGGAAAAACTAGGTTTTTTATTCCCCATCTGCTGTGTGTGTGTACCCACTCTCCAACTTTAAATGACCTAGAAGGATTCTTGACCTTAACATTATGATCATGAACATATTTGTTCTGGTACGTGTGTACCTTAGCCAAAACATCCTTGCCATCCAATGTTTTGGTGCAGACTGTTTTAGACATCCAAGAAGGTTTGACTTTAGACCCAGCCACTCGCCCCTTTAACAAAGAAAAAGGAGACACTCCCGTAGCAGTATGAGGAGTATTTCTGTAACACCACAACATTTCCTTGACAGCATCTTTACAATTATCATCATTTTTACTGGCTAGTTGAATGCACTCTTAACACACAGTTAAATCTCTCTACTAAACCATTTTCTCTTGGATTGTAAACAGAAGTAGTGATATGTTTCATACCCACCATGTTAAGGTAGGTAGCAAATTCCTCTGCCACAAATTGTGGACCATTGTCTGATAAGATCACACTCGGGTATCCCTCCCTACGAAAAATTTCATCGCAAAACTCAATTATGTTGGAAGCCTTAATATCCTTAACAAATGCGACCTCAGGCCACTTGGAATGAAAGTCCATTAGAACAATGGCATATTTGTTCTCAATCCCTTTCACATGAAATGGACCACATATGTTGATGGCAACTTTGTCCCAAGGTTTATCAGGAAAAGAAGTTGCAGATATGGTAGTTTCCTGAGACTTGTGAGACTTATCACTGCACATACACGCTAAACAATTCCGAACACGCCTATCGATGTCTTTGTCCATTCCAATCCACCAAAAATCATTCCTAGCCCTTCTTTTCATGCTGGTCATGCCACTATGTCCTTCATGCAATAGACTCAACATTTTGTCCTTTAGTGATGAAGGTACCACTAATCTGTCACCTCTTCTAAGGATACCATCAAAACAAGATAATTCCGGCCAAACCATTTTATAATCAGCAAGTATGGTTTTATCCAAAGATGACAAATCTACACCAACATGCAAATTATTGATCATTTGCTGTAACACATCATCACTGGCTTCTGCCTGAATCCAATCTTGCTCACTTAATGCACAATTGCACGATTCTTCAATACTAGTTATTAACCATTCATCATTATCTTCTGTTAGGCAATCCGTATCACAAGGCAAAGGAAGACGCGACAGACAGTCTGCATTTATGTTTTTGTGACCAGGAACATAATTTATCTGAAAATTGTATCCTTGTAGTCTGTATAACCATTTTGCTAATCTAGGAGTGGCCCTGGAAGCACCTTTTGTAGTAAAAATGTCGATGAGGGGTCTATGATCTGTCCTCAATTCAAATGCTGTTCCCCAAATAAATGTTTTAAAGTGTTCTACACCCCACCAACACGCCAAAGCTTCCTTTTCGATTACAGAATAAGTAGGTTTAGCACCTTTGAGAGTACGGGAAGCAAAAGCAATAATTCGCTCAATTCCATTGTGTCTTTGCATAAGAACAGCACCAAGACCATATGCACTAGAATCCACAACAATAATAGAAGTATGACTAGGATCATAAGGTTTTAGAGCAACTGCTTTGGTAAAGTCCAATTTGATATTATCAAATGCCTGTTGACACAATGTGGACCAAACAAAGGAAACCCCTTTTTTCATTAATAGTCTTAATTCATGCACTTTATCAGCAAAATTCGGAACAAATTTGGAATAATACTCCGCAAGTCCCAAAAATGATCGTAATTGATCTTTGTTGATTGGATGAGGTGCCTTTTCAATTGCATCCAACAATTTCATTTTTGGCTTAACGCCCTCATTGGAGATGGTGTGTCCAAGATAATCAATTTGTTTAACACCAAATTTACATTTCTCACCACACACAGTCAAACCGGCATCTTGTAGTTTATGTAAGACACTATGTAATGCTTTTTCGTGAGTAGATAAATCTTTACCCCAAATAAGAACATCATCTTGAAATACCCTCACGTTTGCTTCATCCTTCAAAATACTGCACATGACTCTTTGAAAAACAGAAGATGCAGATGCTAATCCAAACAGCATTCTAAGATATTGAAAAGCACCCTCAGGTGTGATGAACGATGTTAAATGTCTTGATTCTACATGTAATTTGATCTGGTGATAAGTATTAGATAGATCAATAGATGAAAAGTACATGGCATCCTTGATGCTGGATATCATTTCATTGATATGTGAAAGAGGATGACGGTCAACCCAAATATTTTTATTTAAATCTCTCAGGTCCACACACATCCTGATTTTGCCATTAGGTTTTCGGGCCAAAACATTGGGACTAAGCCATTCAGAAGCTTCGATAGGTTCAATTACTTTGACACTGCACAATCTGTTTAACTCTTCTCTTAATGAATCTCGTAAAGCAAATGGCACATTGCTAACTTTATGAACAGATGGAATGCTATCTGCCTTAAGGATAAATTTATGTTCGAATTTAACTAAACATCCAAGATTTTTGCTGAAAAGCTTGGGAAAAACTAGATTCCCACTTAGAAGAAGAATTGTCATTGGTTAACATTACTTGATCATCATAATCATCAGATAACAGTATTTGATCGGGATGATTAGGATTTAATATTAACCACATTTTTTAAAAATCCTTCCATCCTAACAGAGCTCGTCCTTGTTCAACAACAAACTTTGCTCATGCAAGATCTACCTTTACAGGTTAACTGGGCATTAAAATAACCCAACATAGGTAATTTTATACCACAATATCCTTTTTGTCGAGCATCAGAGGATGTTAGAGTTGGTTTGCTCCCATTTTCCCACATGCATTTATCAATAATTGTGTAGGGTGAACATGAATCTGCCCACAGTGCCATATTATCATGGTTTATCAACACATTACAATTAGGAGGTTGATAATCTTCAGCAATATCATTTACAGAGTCATCATGCACAACCATAACTTCAATATTAATTTCATTGTCTTCGTTTTCTTCATCCTCACTATCCAATTGAGATTCAACTAGATTAACAGAACGTTTCCAATTGTTGTTATCACCAGTTCTGCACCATTTAGCAAAATGACCTATTTTTTTGCATTTTATACAAGTGACTTTAGTAGCTGGACATTTATTAAAATCTGCAGTGTGTTTTTGGCTTCCACATCTGAAGCAAATTCGTTAAAATTAGTTTTGCTCTTGGAAACATTAAATCTCATATCTTTGTTGTCATTTCTAAATTCAGTTTTTTTATTACCATTACTAATGGCATTAACACTACTAGACTCATCTTTATCTTTTTGTTGCAAAGAATGTAATTCTTTAACATAATGAGAAGTATTTTCCATTTTCCTAGCTGTGTCAAGGGTTTTTTGTAGAGGAGGATTTTTAAGTTCAAGTAAACGTTCTTGAATTTTAATGTTTTTGATTCTATTAATAAATTGATCTCTAATTATTTCTTCATGTAAATCTTTAAATTTACAGGTAATGGCTAAAGTTCTTAAACAGGCTACATATTGCTGTACATTTTCTCCTTGTAGCTGTGCTCTAGAGAAAAATTTGTGTCTTTCTACAACAATGCTAGTTTTCTTCCCATAGTTTTCTTCCAAAGCTTTTAAAGCTTCAGAATAAACATCTACTGAAGTGTCATTAAAACTAGTTTCACTATTTTCATCAAGAGTGTCAATAACTGTAGATACTACTCTATTAATCACAGGTAAAGTTTTTAGCACTTTCCTTCCTTCAACACCTAAATTATGCTTTAACAATGCTAATTTTCTAGATGGCAAAAATACATCACCACCAATAGCTTCAAGATAAGTTTCAAAAGATTCTGACGGAAAGTAGTCATTAATCAAGTAGAACAAGTTACTTACCTTCGGTAACGATATATCTGTAAGAAACATTAGTTAGTGTTAGATTCCTTACCTTAGAATATCCCCAGGCGTCAGTCTGGATCCGGAAACTTTTGCGTAGCAATACCCCTGCGCGTCGGTAGGCGTCGTCTGCAGGCGTCCCCTGCGGCTCCGCGTCCGTTGTCGGCGTCGTGCGCCGTGATGACGTCGCTGGAGTATATAGACGCCGCCTCCGCGCGCTGACGTCAGTTCTTTGTACACAGCTTTTCCGCGCCAGAAAACGCAGAGCCATGAGAGAACCAACACTGGTGCCATTTGAAACTAGGGCCCTGAAAGGGATGTCCTTAACCCTAGGTATCAGTTCGCAGAACGGGGAGGATGGGTGGGTTCGGTAAGGAATCTAACACTAACTAATGTTTCTTACAGATATATTGTTACCGAAGGTAAGTAACTTGTTCATCTGAAAGAAACACGTTAGTGTTAGATTCCTTACCTTAAAATAGATACTCCAGCAATACCAACCCCGGTGGTGGGTCTGCGAACCAATACATTCCTACACCAGAAAGTCCTGGAGGATAGAACGGCCAAAGAAGCCATCCCTCCGGACTTGACTGTCCAGGCAGTAGTGCCACGCAAAGGTGTGCAGCGAGGCCCACGTAGCCGCCTGGCAAATGTCCTGCAAAGGGACTCCCCGGCCCAGGGCAGTAGTAGCCGCCGTGGCCCGAGTGGAATGGGCCCTCAGCCCAACAGGGGGCTCCTTCCGAGCCAAAGAGTAGCACGCTTTGATGCACAGAACGACCCACCGAGAGATGGTACGTTTACACACCGCCCGTCCCTTCTTCGCACCCACGTAGCCAACAAACAGTTGGTCATCCACCCGGAACTGGCGTGTGCGATCCATATAAAATGAAAGCGCACGTTTTGGGTCCAGACGGTGGAGCCGCTCTTCATCCTTTGAAGGATGCGGAGGCGGGAAGAAGGAGGGGAGGGTGATGGACTGCCCGATGTGAAAAGCAGAAACTACTTTGGGCAGGAAAGAAGGTCTAGTCCTTAGAACCACCTTGTCAGGATGAATGGACAGGAAAGGAGGTTGGACAGAAAGAGCCTGGAGCTCACTCACTCTCCTGGCAGAGGTGATGGCAACCAGGAAAGCCGTCTTCAAAGTCAGGAGACGAAGAGGACAAGAATGAAGGGGCTCAAAGGGAGCACACATCAGAAAGGTAAGAACCAGGTTCAAGTCCCACTGAGGCATCACAAACGGAACAGGTGGATACATGTGTGTGATGCCCTTCAAGAATCTCGTTACAATCGGGGACTTGAACAAAGAAGGCTGATCAGGAAGCCTAAGAAAGGCTGAAAGGGCAGAAAGGTAGCCCTTGATAGTGCCCAGAGCAGAGCCCTGCTGGGCAAGAGAAAGAAGAAACAGAAGAACCTCTGAAAGAGGGGCAGAAAGAGGATCCACAGCCTTTGCTGTGCACCATGCCACAAATCTGTTCCACCGACAGGCGTATACCGACTTAGTGGAGGGACGCCTGGCTGCCAGAATTACATCACAGACTTCAGGAGGCAAGTCAAATGGCCTCAACTGCCGCCGCTCAATCTCCAAGCATGGAGGTGGAGACTGGACAGGTTCGGGTGGAGGACCGTCCCCTGCTGCTGCGACAGAAGGTCCTCCTGAAGGGGCAGGCGGATCGGGGGACCGACTGACATGCTGAGTAGCTCGGGATACCAGTACCTTCGAGCCCAGTCCGGAGCCACAAGGATAACTTGGGCCCGGTCGCGCCTGATCTTCTTCAGCACTCTGGGCAGAAGTGGTATAGGCGGAAAGGCGTATAACAGACCGCAACTCCACTCGCGCCGAAAGGCGTCGCCGTGCGAGTGCCGTCTTGGAAACTCCAACGCGCAGAACTGATGACATTGCGCATTCTCTTCTGTGGCGAATAGATCTAACCAAGGCTCTCCCCATTGCAGAAAGATGCCTTGCGCCACGTCCGAGTTCAGACGCCATTCGTGATCCATCGAGCACCGACGGCTGAGTTCATCCGCCCTGGCGTTCAGAGAACCTGCCAGGTGTTGAACCGTCAGAGTCACGCCCTGACGTTCCAGCCACTGCCAGAGGCGCAGAGCCTCCTGGCAAAGGGTCCACGACCCCACCCCGCCCTGTTTGTTGCAATACCACATGGCAGTGGTGTTGTCTGTGAACACCTGCACCACACTCCCGTTGACAAAGGGGAGGAATGCCTTCAGTGCTAGACGAATCGCCCGTAGCTCCAACAGGTTGATATGGAGCCGGGACTCCGCCGGAGACCAGATGCCTCTGATCTCTGCCTCTCCCAAGTGACCACCCCAGCCCTGGAGGGACGCGTCCGTCACGACAACGTGCTCCGGTTGGGGAAGGGAGAGGGATCTGCCTCTAACCCAATCGCGGTCCGTAAGCCACCACTGAAGTTGTCTCGCAGTGCCCTCCGAGATCAAGACGTGGTCGGACAAGTTGCCCTGATGCTGGGCCCACTGAAACTTCAGGTCCCACTGCAGAGCCCGCATCCGCCACCGGGCGTGATGCACCAGAAGGATGCAGGAAGCCATCAGTCCCAGCAGCCGCAGCGTCAACCTGACCGAAACCCGGGATAGCGGCTGAAAGATGGGAATCAAAGCCTGTATATCCCGGACCCGCCGTTCCGGAGGATAAACCCGAAACTGCGCCGAGTCCAGAACCGCTCCGATGAAAAGGAGCTTTTGGGAGGGACACAGGTGTGATTTCGGCACATTGATGGAGAACCCCAGGTCGTGCAAGAGGTCTGCCGTCATCTGAAGGTAGTGGACGACTGTCTGGGGCGAGCCCGCCTTCAACAGCCAGTCGTCGAGGTAGGGGAAGACTGAAACCCCTAACCTGCGCAGATGGGCTGCGACCACCGCCATCACCTTTGTGAACACCCGTGGGGCGCTGGTAAGGCCGAAGGGGAGCACGATAAACTGAAAGTGCTCCTGGCTTACCGTGAACCGCAGGTAACGCCAGTGGGCCGGCAGGACGGGGATGTGAAAATACGCATCCTGCAAGTCCAACGCTACCATCCAGTCTTGCGGGTCTAGAGCAGCCAAGACCTGAGCCAAAGTCAACATCTTGAACTTCTCCTTCCGGAGGAAGCCGTTGATGTTCCGTAGATCCAAGATAGGACGTAGGCCCCCCTTGTCCTTCTTGGGTACCAGAAAGTAGTGGGAATAGCAACCACGCCCTACTTCTGGCCCAGGAACGCGCTCGATGGCCCCCTTGGCCAAGAGGGCCGTAACTTCCTCCTGCAGAAGTGTCAAGTGGTCCCCCGACACACGGTGGTTCTGCGGTGGCATGGCTGGAGGAGTAGTCTCGAAGGGGAGGGAGTAGCCCCTTCGGACGAGCTGCAGCACCCACCTGTCCGACGTAATTGTGCGCCAGTGAGCGTGGTGATGGCGAACCCTGCCACCCACTGGCGTCACATGGGGCCGAAAGCACGGACTAGGAGGATTTGGAGGCGGATGCTGCGGGGGGAGGTGTGGCCTGACCCCGCCGTTGACCCCTACCGCCGCCACGGCGGTTTCCACGGCCGCCACCCCGTTGAAAGGATTGTTGCGGCGCGTGGCTGGCAGCACGTGTGGGGACGCCCCTTCCTTGGCCACGAAAGGAGCGAAACGAACCCGTTTGCTGGCGCTGGGTCGAAAGACCCAAGGACTTGGCCGTGACCCTGGAGTCCTTGAAGCGTTCCAGCGCGTGGTCCGCCTTGTCATCAAAGAGGCGACAGCCATCGAACGGCATGTACATCAAGGCATTTTGGACGTCTGCCGAAAAGTTGGCGGATCTCAGCCAGGCGTGGCGACGAATCGCCACCGTCGTTGACATAGCTCTGCCCAGCGAGTCGGTCGTATCAAGACCACACCGTATGGAATATTTAGCTGCGTCTCGGCCCTCAGCCACAGCCTTGCCGAGCTTTGCCCGCACCTCCATGGGGCATTCAGGCAGCAGTTCCGCGACCGTGTCCCACACAGAGTGGGTGTAGCGGCCCAAGAGGCATGCGGTGTTGCAAGACCGCAGTCCCAGACTCAGGGACGAGAAGACCTTCTTACCATACTGGTCATACCTCTTGGATTCCCGATCGGGCGGGGCCGACGGGAATGCGGTCTGGGAGGTAGAGGCCTGGATCACCAGACTCTCGGGGGTGGGATGGGTGGACAGGAACTTGGGGTCGTCCGGACAAGGACGGTGGCGCCTGGCCACGTTCCGATCAACAGGCGAACCTGAAGCGGGCCTGGACCACGTGCCCAACAGAACGTCTGACAAGGCTTCGTTAAACGGCAGCAGTGGCTCCTGTGGGCATGACTGCGGTTTGAAGACCTCAGTGAGGATGTTAGGCCTCACGGCCGTGACGGGGAGCTCAAGGTGTAAGGCCTTGGCAGCCCTCATCAGCACCACTGAATATGCCGCTCCCTCCTCCGACGCCACGGAAGGAGGAGAGACAAAGCCAGGGTTAGGAGAGTCGTCCAGACCACTGGCGATAAATTTATGTTCGAATTTAACTAAACATCCAAGATTTTTGCTGAAAAGCTTGGGAAAAACTAGATTCCCACTTAGAAGAAGAATTGTCATTGGTTAACATTACTTGATCATCATAATCATCAGATAACAGTATTTGATCGGGATGATTAGGATTTAATATTAACCACATTTTTTAAAAATCCTTCCATCCTAACAGAGCTCGTCCTTGTTCAACAACAAACTTTGCTCATGCAAGATCTACCTTTACAGGTTAACTGGGCATTAAAATAACCCAACATAGGTAATTTTATACCACAATATCCTTTTTGTCGAGCATCAGAGGATGTTAGAGTTGGTTTGCTCCCATTTTCCCACATGCATTTATCAATAATTGTGTAGGGTGAACATGAATCTGCCCACAGTGCCATATTATCATGGTTTATCAACACATTACAATTAGGAGGTTGATAATCTTCAGCAATATCATTTACAGAGTCATCATGCACAACCATAACTTCAATATTAATTTCATTGTCTTCGTTTTCTTCATCCTCACTATCCAATTGAGATTCAACTAGATTAACAGAACGTTTCCAATTGTTGTTATCACCAGTTCTGCACCATTTAGCAAAATGACCTATTTTTTTGCATTTTATACAAGTGACTTTAGTAGCTGGACATTTATTAAAATCTGCAGTGTGTTTTTGGCTTCCACATCTGAAGCAAATTCGTTAAAATTAGTTTTGCTCTTGGAAACATTAAATCTCATATCTTTGTTGTCATTTCTAAATTCAGTTTTTTTATTACCATTACTAATGGCATTAACACTACTAGACTCATCTTTATCTTTTTGTTGCAAAGAATGTAATTCTTTAACATAATGAGAAGTATTTTCCATTTTCCTAGCTGTGTCAAGGGTTTTTTGTAGAGGAGGATTTTTAAGTTCAAGTAAACGTTCTTGAATTTTAATGTTTTTGATTCTATTAATAAATTGATCTCTAATTATTTCTTCATGTAAATCTTTAAATTTACAGGTAATGGCTAAAGTTCTTAAACAGGCTACATATTGCTGTACATTTTCTCCTTGTAGCTGTGCTCTAGAGAAAAATTTGTGTCTTTCTACAACAATGCTAGTTTTCTTCCCATAGTTTTCTTCCAAAGCTTTTAAAGCTTCAGAATAAACATCTACTGAAGTGTCATTAAAACTAGTTTCACTATTTTCATCAAGAGTGTCAATAACTGTAGATACTACTCTATTAATCACAGGTAAAGTTTTTAGCACTTTCCTTCCTTCAACACCTAAATTATGCTTTAACAATGCTAATTTTCTAGATGGCAAAAATACATCACCACCAATAGCTTCAAGATAAGTTTCAAAAGATTCTGACGGAAAGTAGTCATTAATCAAGTAGAACAAGTTACTTACCTTCGGTAACGATATATCTGTAAGAAACATTAGTTAGTGTTAGATTCCTTACCTTAGAATATCCCCAGGCGTCAGTCTGGATCCGGAAACTTTTGCGTAGCAATACCCCTGCGCGTCGGTAGGCGTCGTCTGCAGGCGTCCCCTGCGGCTCCGCGTCCGTTGTCGGCGTCGTGCGCCGTGATGACGTCGCTGGAGTATATAGACGCCGCCTCCGCGCGCTGACGTCAGTTCTTTGTACACAGCTTTTCCGCGCCAGAAAACGCAGAGCCATGAGAGAACCAACACTGGTGCCATTTGAAACTAGGGCCCTGAAAGGGATGTCCTTAACCCTAGGTATCAGTTCGCAGAACGGGGAGGATGGGTGGGTTCGGTAAGGAATCTAACACTAACTAATGTTTCTTACAGATATATTGTTACCGAAGGTAAGTAACTTGTTCATCTGAAAGAAACACGTTAGTGTTAGATTCCTTACCTTAAAATAGATACTCCAGCAATACCAACCCCGGTGGTGGGTCTGCGAACCAATACATTCCTACACCAGAAAGTCCTGGAGGATAGAACGGCCAAAGAAGCCATCCCTCCGGACTTGACTGTCCAGGCAGTAGTGCCACGCAAAGGTGTGCAGCGAGGCCCACGTAGCCGCCTGGCAAATGTCCTGCAAAGGGACTCCCCGGCCCAGGGCAGTAGTAGCCGCCGTGGCCCGAGTGGAATGGGCCCTCAGCCCAACAGGGGGCTCCTTCCGAGCCAAAGAGTAGCACGCTTTGATGCACAGAACGACCCACCGAGAGATGGTACGTTTACACACCGCCCGTCCCTTCTTCGCACCCACGTAGCCAACAAACAGTTGGTCATCCACCCGGAACTGGCGTGTGCGATCCATATAAAATGAAAGCGCACGTTTTGGGTCCAGACGGTGGAGCCGCTCTTCATCCTTTGAAGGATGCGGAGGCGGGAAGAAGGAGGGGAGGGTGATGGACTGCCCGATGTGAAAAGCAGAAACTACTTTGGGCAGGAAAGAAGGTCTAGTCCTTAGAACCACCTTGTCAGGATGAATGGACAGGAAAGGAGGTTGGACAGAAAGAGCCTGGAGCTCACTCACTCTCCTGGCAGAGGTGATGGCAACCAGGAAAGCCGTCTTCAAAGTCAGGAGACGAAGAGGACAAGAATGAAGGGGCTCAAAGGGAGCACACATCAGAAAGGTAAGAACCAGGTTCAAGTCCCACTGAGGCATCACAAACGGAACAGGTGGATACATGTGTGTGATGCCCTTCAAGAATCTCGTTACAATCGGGGACTTGAACAAAGAAGGCTGATCAGGAAGCCTAAGAAAGGCTGAAAGGGCAGAAAGGTAGCCCTTGATAGTGCCCAGAGCAGAGCCCTGCTGGGCAAGAGAAAGAAGAAACAGAAGAACCTCTGAAAGAGGGGCAGAAAGAGGATCCACAGCCTTTGCTGTGCACCATGCCACAAATCTGTTCCACCGACAGGCGTATACCGACTTAGTGGAGGGACGCCTGGCTGCCAGAATTACATCACAGACTTCAGGAGGCAAGTCAAATGGCCTCAACTGCCGCCGCTCAATCTCCAAGCATGGAGGTGGAGACTGGACAGGTTCGGGTGGAGGACCGTCCCCTGCTGCTGCGACAGAAGGTCCTCCTGAAGGGGCAGGCGGATCGGGGGACCGACTGACATGCTGAGTAGCTCGGGATACCAGTACCTTCGAGCCCAGTCCGGAGCCACAAGGATAACTTGGGCCCGGTCGCGCCTGATCTTCTTCAGCACTCTGGGCAGAAGTGGTATAGGCGGAAAGGCGTATAACAGACCGCAACTCCACTCGCGCCGAAAGGCGTCGCCGTGCGAGTGCCGTCTTGGAAACTCCAACGCGCAGAACTGATGACATTGCGCATTCTCTTCTGTGGCGAATAGATCTAACCAAGGCTCTCCCCATTGCAGAAAGATGCCTTGCGCCACGTCCGAGTTCAGACGCCATTCGTGATCCATCGAGCACCGACGGCTGAGTTCATCCGCCCTGGCGTTCAGAGAACCTGCCAGGTGTTGAACCGTCAGAGTCACGCCCTGACGTTCCAGCCACTGCCAGAGGCGCAGAGCCTCCTGGCAAAGGGTCCACGACCCCACCCCGCCCTGTTTGTTGCAATACCACATGGCAGTGGTGTTGTCTGTGAACACCTGCACCACACTCCCGTTGACAAAGGGGAGGAATGCCTTCAGTGCTAGACGAATCGCCCGTAGCTCCAACAGGTTGATATGGAGCCGGGACTCCGCCGGAGACCAGATGCCTCTGATCTCTGCCTCTCCCAAGTGACCACCCCAGCCCTGGAGGGACGCGTCCGTCACGACAACGTGCTCCGGTTGGGGAAGGGAGAGGGATCTGCCTCTAACCCAATCGCGGTCCGTAAGCCACCACTGAAGTTGTCTCGCAGTGCCCTCCGAGATCAAGACGTGGTCGGACAAGTTGCCCTGATGCTGGGCCCACTGAAACTTCAGGTCCCACTGCAGAGCCCGCATCCGCCACCGGGCGTGATGCACCAGAAGGATGCAGGAAGCCATCAGTCCCAGCAGCCGCAGCGTCAACCTGACCGAAACCCGGGATAGCGGCTGAAAGATGGGAATCAAAGCCTGTATATCCCGGACCCGCCGTTCCGGAGGATAAACCCGAAACTGCGCCGAGTCCAGAACCGCTCCGATGAAAAGGAGCTTTTGGGAGGGACACAGGTGTGATTTCGGCACATTGATGGAGAACCCCAGGTCGTGCAAGAGGTCTGCCGTCATCTGAAGGTAGTGGACGACTGTCTGGGGCGAGCCCGCCTTCAACAGCCAGTCGTCGAGGTAGGGGAAGACTGAAACCCCTAACCTGCGCAGATGGGCTGCGACCACCGCCATCACCTTTGTGAACACCCGTGGGGCGCTGGTAAGGCCGAAGGGGAGCACGATAAACTGAAAGTGCTCCTGGCTTACCGTGAACCGCAGGTAACGCCAGTGGGCCGGCAGGACGGGGATGTGAAAATACGCATCCTGCAAGTCCAACGCTACCATCCAGTCTTGCGGGTCTAGAGCAGCCAAGACCTGAGCCAAAGTCAACATCTTGAACTTCTCCTTCCGGAGGAAGCCGTTGATGTTCCGTAGATCCAAGATAGGACGTAGGCCCCCCTTGTCCTTCTTGGGTACCAGAAAGTAGTGGGAATAGCAACCACGCCCTACTTCTGGCCCAGGAACGCGCTCGATGGCCCCCTTGGCCAAGAGGGCCGTAACTTCCTCCTGCAGAAGTGTCAAGTGGTCCCCCGACACACGGTGGTTCTGCGGTGGCATGGCTGGAGGAGTAGTCTCGAAGGGGAGGGAGTAGCCCCTTCGGACGAGCTGCAGCACCCACCTGTCCGACGTAATTGTGCGCCAGTGAGCGTGGTGATGGCGAACCCTGCCACCCACTGGCGTCACATGGGGCCGAAAGCACGGACTAGGAGGATTTGGAGGCGGATGCTGCGGGGGGAGGTGTGGCCTGACCCCGCCGTTGACCCCTACCGCCGCCACGGCGGTTTCCACGGCCGCCACCCCGTTGAAAGGATTGTTGCGGCGCGTGGCTGGCAGCACGTGTGGGGACGCCCCTTCCTTGGCCACGAAAGGAGCGAAACGAACCCGTTTGCTGGCGCTGGGTCGAAAGACCCAAGGACTTGGCCGTGACCCTGGAGTCCTTGAAGCGTTCCAGCGCGTGGTCCGCCTTGTCATCAAAGAGGCGACAGCCATCGAACGGCATGTACATCAAGGCATTTTGGACGTCTGCCGAAAAGTTGGCGGATCTCAGCCAGGCGTGGCGACGAATCGCCACCGTCGTTGACATAGCTCTGCCCAGCGAGTCGGTCGTATCAAGACCACACCGTATGGAATATTTAGCTGCGTCTCGGCCCTCAGCCACAGCCTTGCCGAGCTTTGCCCGCACCTCCATGGGGCATTCAGGCAGCAGTTCCGCGACCGTGTCCCACACAGAGTGGGTGTAGCGGCCCAAGAGGCATGCGGTGTTGCAAGACCGCAGTCCCAGACTCAGGGACGAGAAGACCTTCTTACCATACTGGTCATACCTCTTGGATTCCCGATCGGGCGGGGCCGACGGGAATGCGGTCTGGGAGGTAGAGGCCTGGATCACCAGACTCTCGGGGGTGGGATGGGTGGACAGGAACTTGGGGTCGTCCGGACAAGGACGGTGGCGCCTGGCCACGTTCCGATCAACAGGCGAACCTGAAGCGGGCCTGGACCACGTGCCCAACAGAACGTCTGACAAGGCTTCGTTAAACGGCAGCAGTGGCTCCTGTGGGCATGACTGCGGTTTGAAGACCTCAGTGAGGATGTTAGGCCTCACGGCCGTGACGGGGAGCTCAAGGTGTAAGGCCTTGGCAGCCCTCATCAGCACCACTGAATATGCCGCTCCCTCCTCCGACGCCACGGAAGGAGGAGAGACAAAGCCAGGGTTAGGAGAGTCGTCCAGACCACTGGCGTCCCCCAAATCACCTGTCCAGTCCGGGTCATACTGGCACTCACGTGACAGAGGGTCCTCAGACCCCTCCCAACCTTCCCCGTACTCTTCATCATCTCCATACTCGGAGTCAACGATGTAGACCGGCTCCTCGGGGTTCACAGGCCCCATCGGCGTCGAGCCCGGCGTCGATCGACGCCGGTCCGACTCCGCGTCCGGATTCGGGGAAGGAATGGGGACGGCGCCGCCCGGAGCCGGCGCCGGACCCCCGGCACCGGCCGAAGCCGGCACAGGGGAACCGGCGCCGCGCGGGGGCGGCGTCGGG
The DNA here is from genome assembly GCF_964263255.1 of Lissotriton vulgaris. Lineage (NCBI taxonomy): Eukaryota > Metazoa > Chordata > Amphibia > Caudata > Salamandridae > Lissotriton > Lissotriton vulgaris. Next base: position 1,253,738,545 of record NC_141695.1, on the reverse strand, counting down.
GGTAACCCCGATGGGATCGGCGCCGGACCAGCCGGTAGGCCAGCCGGCGTCGACCCCGAAGGCCCTTGCGGCACCGGGGTCGGAGCCGTCGGCGGCACCGGGGCCGAAGCACCCGATGGCGTCGAGCCAGGGACACCCGACCCGCCAGGGCCCCCAGACGGTAGCACTGGGCCCGAAGGCGCCGTAGGCCCCGTCGGAGAACTGAGCGCCCTCATGGCCATGAGGAACGCCTCAATCTCCTCAGGCGTCGCACCGTGCCCAGGGACCGGAGGGTATGGGGCAGGCCGCGCCGGCGACTCTCGCGGAGCCGCGGAGTTGGGGTCACCCGAACCCCTGGCCGCGTCGCGCGAGCGTCGGGGGTACGATGACGACGCCCCGACTTCTTGTGTTTCTTACCTGAGGAGCCCGACGAATGGTGACGACTTCCGGAGCGCTCGGCGCGGCTCCGCGACCGCTCCCTCGAACGCTCCCTGGACCTCCGGCCGGACCGGGACCGCTCCCGACGCGGGGCCGACACCCGGAGCTCAAGCAGCTTGCGGGACCGCTCCCGTCTAGCCTTGCCAGTGAGAGCCCGGCAGTCGACGCAGGCGTCCACGTCGTGGTCGGGGCCCAGGCACCAGAGACAGAGTCGGTGATGGTCCGTGACCGACATCGTGCGGTCACATCCGTCACAATTCTTGAAACCAGGCATCCTACCAGGCACCAAAAAGAGATAGAAGTTATAACAAAGTTGGTCAAAAGACCGGAGTACTGCTCTTCGGATCTGCGCTTACTGGCGCGGAAAAAAGAACTGTGTACAAAGAACTGACGTCAGCGCGCGGAGGGTTTAAGATATTCATCAAGTAAAATGTTCATCAGGTACCTTGTAAGTTGAAGGTTGCAACTGCCTTAGGGGTTGTAAGGAGATCAGCATCAAACCAATTTCTTCATGAAATCGATCCTGTAGAATCTTCAAGTCGATCCTGTAGAACCTTTAAATAGATCCCATCCTCGTGGCCACTGAAATGACTTGAAGTACAGTAGGTAGAAGTGGAAAAGTAGTTTATTCAGTAACACAACCCCAGAGGCATACAAGGACCAACTACTTCAGCAGCTGTGCATCCTTCACCTGCTCCCTGGATTCCACACTCTAGAATCCAGTGAGCATAGCTTAGCAACATAGAACATTAAGCAATGTATAAGAAGATACTAAGATACAACAATAGTGGATGTAGTAGATTGAACAGGTAAGCTCGCCGTCAACGGGGTTCTTAGTCGACGGGCTCTTCGTCGACGGTAATGCCGGCGTCGTCGACGGGACGGTCGTCAATGGCGTCGTCAACGGAGCAGAAGACGACAAACTTCATTGATGATGATATCTTCGTCGACTGTACCATCGTCGACGTCGACAATGACTTCATCGTGGTCGATTCCTCAACGACGGGCTTCTTGGAAAGGATAGTAACTCTCGTAGACAGAATAGGCGAAGATATAGCCGTCGTCGAGACAGTAGCCGTCCACGATGGAGCATAAGTAGTCACAGAAATTGTCGACGAAGGAGTCAAATTAACATATTTTATAAGGCCTTTACTCACAGTTTTTGAAGTAGGCACCTTCTTAGACTCCTTGAGAACAGAGGACGGAGGAGACAGAGTTGACCCAGAAGAAATGATAGGAGACCTCTGTGAAGGGTCAGAAATAGAATGGGAAGATTTATGGTGTTTTCTCCCCTCACTCGAAGAGCTGTCATGGGTTCTAGCTCTCTTGCTAGAAGTAGAGAATCTATCATCCTCCTCAGTCGAAGAGGATATGAGCCACAACAGCACTCTTGCCTCTCTATCCCTAAGAGTCTTAGATGGGAAGGTACGGCAGATCTTGCAATCCTTTGCCTCATGCTTAGGATATTGGCAGTAGATGCAGTCCTTATGTTGGTCATCAACATGGACCCTCTTCTTCTCACAGGTCCTGCAGGGCTTGAATAAAGTTTTTCTGTCAGATATCATGGAGTTGAAGTGAAGAAAACTGAGTGGCACTCAGGGAGACTCCCTTTCACACGACGTGCAGTGAAAATCTGAGGAGAACTGGCTCTGCTGGGAGTGTTCTAGAGGGTGCTGATAGCTGAGTGGTTGGAGCTGACTTTTGGTTCTTTTACCATAGTGAGGGAGATAGGCTACTAAGATTTAGGCCTTAGGCCTTTTTCTTTTGGCCTACTACTACTATTTACCTTTGGCACTACTTTAGAATTTACAGTGGGACTCCCGCCTCGGCGATGGGGAATGATTCAGGCATGTGAATCTAAGAAAGACACCCCAATACTGGATAAATTTGCACTATCCTGGGTGTAAGCACTTACAGAGGTGGTAGCACCATACTGAGTTTTGGAAAGATCAACTGTGACCAGACCTTAATACCTAGGTGTCTGGGACAGTGTCCCATCGACCCAACTCATGTTAGATGGGCACTGCTGATGGACACTGAAGAAACCCTGCAGTGGTGGCTAGAAGACTGTAATTTGACCTGTTGCAGACCATTATTCCTATCCCACCCAGAGCTAATAGTCGTGAAGGATGTATTGTTGCAGAAGTCATCTGGGAGAGGTGGAGATCAGAGGACTCTTATCCGGCAGAAGATCATCTCCACGTCAACTTGTTGGTACGGCGGGCAATACACTCATCAGTGAAACGGTTTCATCAAGACGAATGGGGGCAATCAAATAAACAGAGGGGACTTGAGTAGTGGGTCAAATGCCAGATGGCTTTGTGCTTCTGGAAGAGGCTAAATCATCACGGCATGCCCCTGGTCATCCAGAACCTGACAGGATCTTTAAATGCCAGGGTAGATGAACTCAGTCGACGTGCCTAGTGGATCAGGAATGGTGTCTGCACTTGGAGGTGACACAGGGTGTCTTCCAGCAAAGGGAAGGATCCTGGCGATACATTTTTGGGAAAGTGCAGTGTCCAAGCTTCTGTTCACTGGAGTTCCCAAGGGTCCCAAAAGAGTGCCAAAAATCTGCAACAAAGCCTCCTTGAAGGCTTGAATCTGGTGCAGTCTCACAGATGGACCCAGGAACTCAGGCTGGATCAGGACTAGTGAGGGCACCTCTTCCGTGGTGGTGACTGGAACTGAGATCTGTAGATATAAGAAACTGGATCCAAATATACTGCACCAAAGTGAGGTACAGTGTGTATAGAGTCCAAGGGTCTCCAGAGGTTAAAGTTAGATAGAACCGTACTCTCCATTAGTCGAGCAGTATGGCAGTATCAGAGGACAGTCTTAAGCATTTGATGTACACACTCAGTCAGCTAATAAATTCACACACTCAAGAACTGAACTCTAGGCCAATTGATTTTTTTTTTTTTTTGTAAAACAATTTTTATTGCAGATTTCAATACAAGCATTACAGTCATTCCGTTTGTATACATATGCGGGATCTCAAGTTCTCAAAGTTTCTACAACAAAGTTTCGACATAGTCATTGCTCGTGGGCCTGGGGCTGGGTGATGGTTGTCTCACCCAGCGCTCCCCCTCTACCACTACTCGATGGCGTGTCCAATGATCAACCGCTATCTGCTTTTAACTTTTCTCCCCCCCCCCACCAACCCCCCTCCCTTGTCCAGTATCCGGTTTGTTCCTACTGATAGCTCAGCGTCAATGACACACTGCGACCCCCCCTCCCCCCCCTCCCCTAGCCCTCCCCCCACCCCCGGTGTTCCATGGTGTCTAGTGTCTGGGTTGCCGCACTCTGAGGTGTGATGGTGACCTGTGGAGTTTTGAGATGTCTAAGGAGTGTGTGTGTCCATGGGGGGAGTTGTGGTAGACACCGCTACCCTAGGTTCCCCAGGGTCCTCTGCATCCTCCTCATCCTCGCTCTCTATTGTACTATCCCTAAGTGCCTGAACTAGAGTTTCCCACGCTAGTGCCGCTTCCTGGGCTTTCTCGTCTGGCCCCCGTCGAGCCAATTGATACCTGATCGTGCTCTCTGCGGCCGCCCATTTCAGGAATTCTGTGAGCCATTTCCCATGTGTCGGTGCCATCTTCGCTTTCCATCCCCTAGTGAGTTCCCTCTTCGCAAGGAGTAGGCCCATGTCTATGAATTTGCTTGTCAATTTGTTCTTACGTGTGTGTGGAAACCAGTGTAGTAGTGTGGTTGCGCTATCGTAGTGTAGGTCCCTGTCTGTGACCGCGTTCATGGTATCGCCCACGTCCCTCCAGAAGTCCTGCAGGTGCGATCAGTCCCTTAGCATGTGCAGCAAGTCTGCTTCCAAGCGTGCGCATCTAGGACACGCTGCGTCTTCTGCTCCAATGTATCTCGCTATTTTGTGCGGCGTGAGGTAAGCCCTATGAAGGATATAGAGCTGTATCAATTGGAACCGGGCATTCCTGGTACTCTTCCTGGGCCTCTGAACCAGCTGGGCCCACGTCGTATCCGGGATCTCCCTCTGCAGGTCAGTCTCCCATTGGGTCTTTAAGCGCGCAAGGGGTCGTAAGGTGCTCTCGAGTATTCTGGAGTGTAGGCACGTGATTGCCTTGACTGTTCCTGCGGCCATCATCACATATTGACATGGTGGCGACGTCGCGGGTTCACACAGTCCCTCGCCCCAGTGCGCTTGGATCCCTCGTACCACAGCTGCGTGCAGTAGATAGTCCCCTCTCGGAAGGTCGTATCGTTCCTGTAGGGAGTGGTACGGCGTGAGCACCCCGTCGGCAAAGAGGTCTCCCACCACCTGTAGGCCAGCCTCCTCCCAGCCCCGGAGGCTCGACCAGTCGCCGCCATGTGGCAGCGCCGTGAGCATGCCCAGTGGTATTTCGGGTGCGTACGGGTGTCCGGGGCCAGCGCGCTTTTGCACGCGGTTCCAGCAGAGCCTCAATGTCCGTTCCTCTTGAGACAGGTCTCTGAGTGCTAGCCTCTGTTGCAGGGTGATGTACGCCAGCACATGGCGAGGGGTGCCAGTGTCCCTCTCCTGCTCCGGGCCTCGGTATACCCTAGCCACTTCCTGCGTGAGGAATTGCAGCTGGGCGGCCAAATAATAATACTCGAAATCAGGGACCGCGAGTCCGCCCTCGTTCTTCGGGCGGGTCAGGGTTGCCAAGGCTATTCTCCGCCTACCAGTTCCCCACAGAAAGGACACCACTTGGGATTTTAGTCGTCGAAACACGGCACTCGGTATCCACACAGGCAAGGTTCGAAAGAAGTACAGCAACCGCGGCAGGGCGATCATTTTAAGCAGCGAGACACGGCCTGTCATAGACAAAGGGAGGGTGGCCCAGAAAAGCATGTTACCCTGCAGCGTTCGGATACAACGGTTTATATTGCCTTCTAACAGGTCTGTGGGTTCGTGGTAAATGTACACCCCTAGGTAGGGCAAACAGGTTGGCTCCCAGCGGGGCTCGGGACGGGTCATGGGGCATCTCTCCGCCCTCCGGAGAGGAAAGAGGCAGGTCTTCGCCCAGTTCACCCTCAGGCCCGATACATCTCCGAAACGCGCTAGTAGGTCTTCCGCCCCTTCCACTGCCTCTTCGGCATTCTCCAGGAACAGTAGGAGGTCGTCCGCATATAATGATATGTGATGACGAATTCCGTCCACCTCCAGCCCTTGGTAGGAGTCACCATTCCTGGCCAGTGCCGCCAGGGGTTCTATCGCGAGGGCGAACAGCAAGGGGGAGAGTGCACATCCCTGTCTAGTACCCCTATGCACTGCATATCTATCCGATATCAATGCTCCTACCCGCACCCTAGCTCCCGCCGAGGCATATAGCACTTCTGTCCACCGCACATATTCATCACCAATGCCAAAACTTCGCAGCACCCTGTACAAGTAGCTCCATTCCAGGCTATCGAAGGCTTTTTCTATGTCGATCGCCATCACCACCGGGGCTCTGGCGGTCGGTGGAGGGTTCGCAACTATCCTCAGCAACCTACGAATGTTGTGAGACGTATTTCTAGTGGGGATAAAGCCCGATTGGTCCTTGTGGATCAAGTCTTGCATATGGGCCATCAGCCTGGTGGCTAGTATAGTGCTCAAGATTTTGTAATCCGTCGTGAGCATCGACAGTGGTCTGTACGATGCCGGGTCAGAGCTGGTTCTATGTGGCTTGAGCAAGGGGATCATGAGCGCCTCACGCATCGAGCAGGGCAGCTCCCCCCTCTCTTTCGCCTCATTGTATACGATTTGGAGTCGTGGGGCTAGGATATCAATGTATTTACCGTAGAACTCGATGGGCAGACCGTCCACTCCTGGAGTTTTCCTGCGTGCCATTTTCTTTATGGCTCCCCTTATTTCCGCAAGGTCAATTGGGCCCCCGAGGGCTTCCGCTTGGTCTGGTTCTAGGCACGGTAATTGTATTTCAGACAACAAGCTCTCTAACACCTCGGGTCGGTCTACCGGGCCTCTCTTATACAGTCGCTCGTAGTATGCTTTAAAGCATTGTAAAATGTCCGGCTGGGTGTTACACTCAGTGCCATTCGCGTCCGTCAGAGATAATATTGGGGCAGCACCCCTATTGGGGTTTGCTAACCAGGCTAGGAGCGTCCCCGTCTTATCTCCCTCGGCGAGTGCTTTGGTTAAGTATGTTTTGTGATCAAAGCAGCGAAGGCGCTCCACCTCTACCGCCATTGCCTCCCGCGCTGAACTCACTCTATCCTGCAAGTCGGGGTGGTTGGGCCGCTGTTTCTCTACCGCACGCAAGGCTTGCTCGGCCTTGTACACATCTTCGACTAGTGTTCGCCGTACGCCCGCGAACTTCCCTATACAGTGCCCCCTTACTACCACCTTGAGCGCGTCCCATTCCACTGCCCTGGAAGAGGCAGTCCCCTCATTCTCGGCAAAGTATTGGGAGATTCTACCTTCCAACGCTCCGCTGAACGGCGGATCGTCCAAAGTGTCCGGATGAAGCCGCCACGTTGGGATTGGCGAGACTTCGTTCATCCAGGCAAATGTAAGGAGTAGGGGGTTGTGGTCCGAAATCGTGCGCGCTAGGTATTCGGTTCGAGTAACCATTGGCAACACCGATTGGGAGCATAGGAACGCATCAATGCGAACATGGAGGTCGTGCAGGCCCGAATAGAAGGAATAATCCCTGTCTGTTGGGTGTTGGGCTCGCCAGGCATCCGTCAGGTCCCACAACCCTTGCCAGTTTGATCTGTGTTTTGCCAGTCTGTGAACTGGGGATGCATGTAGAGGTGGGTGTGACCTATCAAGGGTGGCGTCCGCCACGGAGTTGAGATCTCCCCCCAGCAGCACTGAACCCGTTAAATAAGAGGCTAACTGTTTGGTCAGTCTATTGAAGTATGATGCCTGCTCTACGTTTGGCGCATAGACGCTGCAAAGTGTCAACTGACGGCCCCGGAGCAGACCCTCAACTGCCACATACCTCCCTTCTGGGTCTATAGTGTGCCTAGTAGCTTGAAAGGGAACCCCCGCCCGGATCCATAGAAGTGTCCCCCTGGCAAATGCCGAGTATGTGGTGTGGAATAGGTGACCCCTCCATCTCCTCTGCAGTGCGATGCCCTCCTTTTTAGTCAAGTGGGTCTCTTGTAGGAAGGCAATGTGTATCCCTCTGCGGACCAGGTAGGCGTGTACTTTGTGTCGTTTTGTCATGGAATTCAGTCCCCGCACATTCCAGGACACACACTTCAACGAGCCCATGTCAGCCATCACCCCAGTCAGTGCAGATTAAATCAATAAACGTACGCTTCCGGACACCAGGCACCTTCCCACCACCTCCCAACCCCACCCCCCCGCCCAACTTCCCATCCCCAACTGCACCTCGAGTCACCCCAACTACTCCAGGTCCCCCCTCCCCCAGAACAGGACTCAACTGCGAAGTAGAGGCACCCATCCAAACTAGCGAGCAAACGTGCTCACGTAAACTTGTAGTCCGTAGTAATCACCACGGGGGCCTTATGGGCCCTGTGGCGCGTGAGCTGGCTCCTAGGCCTGTTAAGCTTCGGTCCCATAACCCTCTGCCCCACAATACTCAATGCGACTCATAAAAGAAAAGTCTCACATTAGTCTGTTCCAATGTCCATGGGGGGGCGCCGCCTTCAGGGTTCCTTCACTCAGAAGCCGCGGACAGCTGTTAGGGTCCAACGATTTCCCCCGAAGTCTGGGGGGTGACCTTCGGGCCCCTAGCCCCGTCCAGCCCCGAGAAGTCAGTGTCTGATCCCGTGGCCAGGGCCTCCGAGGCTGATTCTCTTGCCGATTGGACCGGCGCCGTTCCTGACACCTCTTTAACCGCCTGCAGCGCTGCTCGCCGTTCTTCTTCAGTTTGCGATGTTGAAGGCTTCTTGGCTACCCGGTTGCGTCCCCGGAGTCTTCTCGATCGTCTGGTCGCATGGTTCTGGCGCTCCTCCTCGGCCCTAAATCGAGCCCCATCCGTGCCCGCCTTGTAGGTGTCCCACCAGGTCCAGGCGTCCGCCGAAGTTTCAAAGAATAACGCCTTGTCGTCCACTATCACTCTCAGTTTGGCCGGGAACAGCAGAGAGTATTGCAGTCCCTCGGTGCGTAGCTCCTTTTTGATGGAGAGAAAGGAGGCTCGCTGTTTCTGGGTTTCGAACGTATAGTCCGGGAAGAGTGTGACGTTACTATTGTCCACCTGGAATGGGCCCGCTTCCCTGGCCCGCTGGAGGAGCCAGTCTCTGTCCTTATAGTGGAGCAGTTTGATGACCACTGGGCGCGGCGGGAGACCCTGGCGCGGGGGTCGGGAGGGCACGCGGTGCGCCCGTTCCAGTGTGAAGAAGGGAGATAAGCCCTCCGGGGCAACCACAGTCTTTAGCCAGTCGGTCAGGTAGCCCACCATGTCCGTACCTTCTTTTTTTTCCGGCAGGCCAACCAGGCGCACGTTGTTCCGCCGACTGCGGTTTTCAGCGTCCTCTGCTCTCTTCTCCAGGGTCTGTATCCTCTCCAGCGCCTCCGTGAGTCGCCCTTCCATCGATTTGTGGGCCGGTACGATATCCTGCAGGGTAACTTCTGCGGCCTTGACTCTGTCCTGCAGCTTTGCGTGATCTGCGCGCAGGTGCCCCAGCCCCGTCGCCACCTGACCAATATCGTGATGTAGGGCCTCCTTCGTAGCAGCAATGGCGTCTAGAATCCGGTCCTGCATCAGTTGGAGCTCCGTGGGGGGTTGCGGGGAGTCGTCTGGTGTTTCCGTGGCTGGGCTCCCGTCCCCTTTGGGTCCTCTAGGTTTTCCCATCTTGCACCTCCCTGCAATTCAGGACCCTCAGGGTGGTCCGACGTCAACGACGTCTCCCGCAATATTCTGCCACCAACCTCAAGGTAGTCACACTACTAGCCGTCGTCAGGGGGGGTGAGCCGAGTCTCCAGGGGCCGCGTTGCGGAGATCGAAAATTGTGCCAGTGAACCGGTAGGGCTTACAGCCTCCCCCGGCGACCGGGCGTCAGGGGTCAGCACTGGGGTCCACCAGCCGGTTCCGTCTTCCGGTCAGTGCTCCATGGAGCACATCTCAGCGTTCTGCAGCGCCGACGACCCGGGGTGCACAACCCGGGGCCAGGGGCGGAGTGGTGAGTATAAGATGCACAGTACCCCAGCAGGCGTAATCCTCCCTCCGGTCCCGGCTCTCCGTCTCCCACGGGTCCCGGGCTGATTCAATGCCCCTCCTTTGCGGAGTCAATTGCACCCTGCACGCTCGGTCCGGGCCGGGCCGCCGCCCAATCAGGTCACAGGCCCTGCCGGTGGGCCATGCAGTGTCCCCTCCGATCGAGGCTGGACGTCCTCTAAGCACCCTCCACTCTTGGTGCCTCCGTATGCCTCCTCAAGGCAGGCCCGCTGTGTCACGGCCGCTTCCGGGGGTATTGCGCCGTTGCAGGACGTCGTAGGCCTCAAAGCCGGGGCCTAGAGTGAGCCCCTTGTGGTTGTGGGCGGAGCCCCGCCAGCACTCCGCTCCCGAGCGGACCACGCACTGACCTCAGGGTCCGCCGAAGCCCCGTGTGGCCGCCGCCGTGTCCCGCGAGTCCAGCACTGTACGCTGCACCACGCTGTGGCCTCAGGACATCAGGGACGGGGTCGTCGCTATTCCTTAGCGGCTGCGATGCAGGGAGCCGCCATCTTATCCCCTGCCGTCTTGGGTAGTCCGTGCCCTTCAGCGCCCGCTATGCCTGGTGTTGCGGCGCGCTGACCCAACCGGAACAGACCTGAGGGTTGGCTCCGGGATCGACCCGATTTCCACGGGGATCCCGGGTCTGAGACAGGATTTGAGGCGGATTTCAGGCTGAGGGTCGGGAGCCTCGCTAGGCTGCGACCGCGTCCATCGGCTGCTAGCCACGCCTTTCTCTAGGCCAATTGATTGTATAAAAAATATACTGTTTTATTTTAGAACCAAGCAAGCCTGGTGCAGGTAAGAATAAAAATACTTTTCAGTAGTAAATTACTTGTATGAACACAGTTCAAAATTGCAGTGTAACTTGTATTGGTTTTGGTTACAGTTTTTAGTAAGCAGTTTGCAACACATTGCAGGTATAGTACATTCGAATGAATGGGCTTTTTAAGTAAAATGCAGTTAATTCCTTTTCAGAATACTTGTGCTAACGCAGGGCTGGATCCTAGATTCAGCCCTCAGACATTTCCTGAAAACAGGTGAGTAAATGCGTTTTTAGTTAGAGGTACGATTTTTAAAGAATATTATTGCATTTCAAAAGTTGACACCTAGAAACTTTTTCAGATAAAATCACCAATGTTATCTTTTTATCCTATGGGAGGAAATTCACTTAGCAGGTAAGTTGTTTTATCAATACTGTTTCTTACTCAGTGCCTAGATTCAGCACTGGGACATTTCCTGAAAACAGTTGAGAAAATGTGTTTTGGTTATTCAGCCGATTTTTAAGGAATATTTGTAGTTTTCAAAAGTTGACACTTTTAAACTTTTAGGGAGAAAAAGTGTCAATGTTATTCTATGAGGAAAAAGAGGTTATCGGTTTCCAGGTAGGTAATCGGTCTTTGGAGTTAGGGTCCTGGGGTTAGACTCAGGGGTCTCCCAGGGTCAGTGATGCACTGTTGTTGCACCCTCAGCGGTACTCGGGCGGCCGGGTGCAGAGTGTTGAGGCCCAGTGTTATCCTATAGAGGATAGGGGGACTCCGGTTGGTGGCTGCTGGCAAGCAAAGCTCCTAGGGTTAAGCTCAGGGCAAGTTGGGGACCAAGTTAGCACAAAAGGGGCACCCTCAGCTGCACTAGGGCGACCGGGTGCAGGGTGCTGTTTTGAGGTTGGGTGCCCTGTTGATTTCAATGGAGATTCGAAAGGTGCCAAAAGTCTGAGTTTTTTGGGACCTATATAGTATCCCTTCTATAAGACAAAACCAATAGGTTAATGTATCACAAAAACATTCCAAAAGCGTGAATGGAGAACCACAAAGGAGAGGAAGCTCAGAAAGCAAGATTGAAGAATGCTTGGAAAAGTACCCATCAGCCCACTGTACTACATTCCATTCAACATCAATGCGGACCTGTGAGCATTTAGTCAGGGTTTGTAGACATTCGACAATTGAATCGATACACGCATTCTTTAGCAAATTTGAACATAAGGTAACTCGATAAAATATTCGATATAATATCTATCTCAGAGTTGCTTTCAAACGGGAGAAATATTTCTTTTCCTAACGAGCACACAAGGTTGTGACATATGCAACTAAGGCTCCGGTCAAGTTGACCCAACGTCTATCCGGGTAGTTAAAACACAGGTCAAGGGATGCACAAAACACCGCGCTCCTTTTGTGAATCAGTTTTTAGCTCCCAATTAGTCTGTCATTCACAACTAAAAATACTCGCGCACAAACAAAGCGAGTCGTTATTACGTGTCTGTCACCCGTTTTCTTTGAGTTACTCCGATGTAAACAAAGCGGGATGGTATGTTGTTTTGTTTCCGGTTTCATTCACAACTAAAAATACTCGCGCACAAACAAAGCGAGTCGTTATTACGTGTCTGTCACCCGTTTTCTTAGAGGTATTCCGATGTAAACAAAGCGGGATGGTATGTTGTTTTATTTCCGGTTTCTTTGTTTCCGGCTTTGGACAATGGACCAATCACACAGTTTTCCATTTTAAGGTTGACACAACTTGTTATTTACAGCTCTAGATGTAAGCCGAGGCTGCATTGGATAATTTTGACAACCAAGCGAAACGATTGGCTGATGACCCTCCAATCGTAACATGACTTTTTCTGGCTTCCTCTGAGGTCCGCATGAGCCGTATTTGACGCGGTTCAACACACAGCGTCTCCACCTTCCCCTCGGCTCAGCACAAAGACCGAGGCAACGACGGAAAGGTGAGAGCGCTCTAGATAGAATACGAAGGGCACAATTAGCTGCGCAGGGAGTTGAGAGTCCTAAGGAAAAGAACATGGAGTCAGTCCTCTAAAAAATAGGAGCTCTTTTGAGATAGCCTCCTGTACAGCAGTAATTCATTTTGTTAGAACTTAAATTTGGGATTAAAGTACTTTGGATGACAAATATCTCCTCACCACTTGGGAGTCTCTGTCCTATGTGGACATGCTTGGGGCTTCCAGGTAAGACAATATCTGGGTCTCTGACCTGAGGCAGTTTCCAGACTGCTTACAGAGGGTTGTGACTCACCCAGATAGGAAGAATACTATCTTGCCTACGGTCTCCTGACCTGCTGTACATATGTCACTGTTGAAAGAAACTATGGGGGGTTCTTTATCAAAGAAAACCCTCATTTTTAAGATGAATTGATTAGTTTTTTATCATTATTATTATTTTTCCAGCGCGTGGCCTCCCTTTTCCTGAGCGGGCGCCAGGTGAGGTGAGGCGTTTCCTCCCTACAATTTGGGTGAGTTGAACATAATGTCACTAGAATGTTGATTAGGACAAAAGGTAGTCCTGAGAACATGAACTCCAACTTGAGCTTATGTTTATTTGTGTTTTTTTCACACAGGAGAGGATATACCACTTCTCTTATTCAAGAGATTGGATTTGCTTTTTTCTCACAATATAGTAAGTAATTGTTGCAGTAGTGAACCATAGGTCCTGAAGAAAGCCCATCTGGGCTGAAACATGTCGACCAACTTATAATCTTGGTAAATAGCAATTCTTTGCATGCTATTATCACTCTGTTTTTAACCATACCATCTTGATGGACAGACCCAATAAAGTTATACTTATGACATCAAGATAGGTATTTTTATCACACTTGGATCACAATTTTTCTTTATCTTTACTTTTCTTTTGAGCACTGCAACTCTGCCCCTACAGCCTATACTCGCTCATCCTCTATGGTTGGGGGTCAATCATGTGGCTCCAAGTTTGCTAGCCCCGGGTTTTCCCTGAGGAAGGGCATACTGGACACCATTATTCCAACCAAAAAAAACCCAGATGACGAAGTTCCGCTATTGAGTGGGCTGATGGGTACTTTTCCAAGCATTCTTCAATCTTGCTTTCTGAGCTTCCTCTCCTTTGTGGTTCTCCATTCACGCTTTTGGAATGTTTTTGTGATACATTAACCTATTGGTTTTGTCTTATAGAAGGGATACTATATAGGTCCCAAAAAACTCAGACTTTTGGCACCTTTCGTGTTTTTTACTGTCAAGTTGGGGGACAAGGTACCTAAAGGTCTATAAATAATTTTCCACTCAGGCCCTCCATTACTCTTAGTTGTTTGTGATTCAATGGAGATTCTCCAGGACAAAGAAACACTGCAGGCTCGGGGACGAGGATCTTCCAGGAGTGACCACCACTTTGAGGGGTAAGTTGGGATGTAGAGGGATGGTTAGGCACCGCTGGGTTGGGCACACAAGACAGTGGGGCGTCGGGTGCAGGGGTGCTTTTGGACGTCGGGTTTTCTTACCCGCTCTGGTCACAGTAGGGGGGTCCTCTGGATTGAGGCTGCAGGCGTCATCTGGAGGCTTGAGGCAGGTCAGGGGACGCCGGATCTCGGGTCAGGATCGCCGGGGGGACCTCCTCGTGGTGTTTTTCCACTCTAGCTCGGGCCGGGTGCAGAGTGGGCTGGATTCCCGGTTCCTGGCTGGCATCAGAAGCTGCAATTCAAACACGTCCGGTATTCACGGGAGAAACAGCTTGGAAAGTGACGGCAGACAGGCCCTCCGGGGTTTTTGAGGTTGCTGGCCGCTGGACCCGCCGGAGTTTTGCAGAAGCAGGTCCGAGGGGAGACAGCCTGTAGGGCTGGGGCCAAGTCAGTGGGTGTCGTCCTCTTGTTAGCTCTGTACGGCCTCTCATCCTTCTTCCCTTCTTTTTCTTATGGTGGCTGGATCTAAGGAAGGTAGGTTCAGGGTGCCCCCTAAATACTAAATTTAGGGGCGTTACTGGTGTCCCGTCCCTTGGGTGGGGACACCCCCTATTCTGCTACTCCCCAGTGGGAGGGGGCAGGAGCCTGTCCCTGGTTGGCTGGGTCCCCCCATCCTCAAGGGGGGTGGGGGGGCGGGGGGGGGACTCAAGGTTGTGCTTCACCACGCCTCCCCTACCTTAGGGGTGGAGTTGGCAGCGGTGGGCACACCTCTCTTCCTCACTTTGTTTTTCCCGCTGGGTCTCCTGCCCAAAGTGGGGGGTAGAACCAGTGGGGATCAGTTGCTGAAAGCAGCAAATGGTCTGGAGAGGCTCACAAAAGCGGCATGCCTTTGAAGCTTCTCCTTCGTGAACCCAGCCCATCCTGGGGTAGGAGTTGGCACCTCGTCCCAGGATGTGCATTGTTTCAGGCCCTTGAGAGCATTAAGCTCTCGACCCAGGTGTCCAGAAACAGGTCTGGTGGTGGCAGCCTCGGCAGCCACTCAGTCCGGTCACTGGGAGTTTCAGGGGTCATTTCTAAGATGCCCTCTGTCGGGCATTTTACATTATTTATTTATTTATTTTATTTTGCGTGTTTATAGAGCGCTAGAATAGACTCCCAGGGGAGTATCTCCGCGCTATATGACTGCCAAACCTACCAGTTATATAACTGTAATCCAATTCTGAAACCTGTAAAGCTAGACCTGAAACAGAAACGTCTTCAACTTTTTCCTGAAGGCCAGATGATTTTCAAGCTGCCTAAGCTGGAGGGGGAGGCCGTTCCAAATCTTTGGTCCTCTTACAGACAGAGCCTTACCCCCTTGCCTTGCCCGCTTGATCCTAGGAACCACAAGAAGCAATTGATCACTGGACCGTAGAGCACGGGAAGGGACATACGGCACAAACTTGTCTGCGAGATAAGAGGGACCCAGGCCATGAAGACCTTTATGTACCGTGCAACAGATCTTAAAGGTGACTCTCTGCCGGATGGAGAGCCAATGAAGCCTAGCAAGAAGAGGTTTTGATGGTGTTCTGGGAGGAGCATTTACCACCAGCCTAGCTGCAGTGTTCTGCACAACCTGCAACCTGTCCAAATCCTCCTCATTGGCTGACAACAGGAGGCCATTACAATAGTCGAGACGACTAATAACCAGCGCCTGGACCAGGGTCTTTCTGATAGTGTCTGGAAGCAGAGGAAAAACTCGGCGTAGTAGCCCTATAGTTCGAAAGCAGGACCCTACAATGTTGGTAACATGCTGCTTCAGGCTGAGTTCTTGTTCCAGACAGACCCCTAAGTTCTTAACTATCTGCTTAGGCTCAGGGACTGGGCCTAGGTCTAAAGGCCACCAGTCAGGAGCCCAGCAGATTTTAGCCTCACCAAAGAGCATAACCTCTGTCTTTGAGACGTTGCACTGCAACTTGTTCAAAGACATCCATTGGGAAACTGCTCTCATCCCCTCAGAGAAAGAGTGTAATACCTCTGGAGTTAGATGGTCAAAGGGAAAGAGCAGCTGAGTATCATCAGCATATGACACTGGGCGAAAGCCAAAGGCTCTCAGGATGTTCGCCAGGGGGGCCACATAGATGTTGAATAATGTGGGGCTCAAACAAGAGCCCTGTGGCACCCCCTTAGTAATCCTGGTCTCCTTGGATCGAAAATCTCCCATGGTGACACATTGGGTTCGATCCAGAAGAAAGCTCTTCAGCCAAGCCAGTGCCGTGCCCCCTAGTCCAGTCTCAGTCAGGCGCTCAACCAAAATTTCATGAGAGATGGTATCAAAAGCTGCCGATAGATCTAGCAGCACCAGGACAGCTGATGTTCCTTTGTCCTGGAGCATGCGTAGATCATCGGTAATTGACAGCAATGCTGTTTCCGTGCTGTATTTTGGTCTAAAGCCCGACTGAGATGGATCAAGTGCACCAGTATGTTCCAGGTGATTGGACAGGTGCTTGTTGACATGCTTTTCTATGAGCTTTCCCAAGAATGGCAAGAGGGAAATAGGTCTCAAATTGGTCATGTCAGCCCATGCAGCGGCGGTATTCTTGCGGATGGGTCGCACTTGGGCTCTCTTCCACTCTAAAGGGACACATCCTGTGTCCAAAGAGAGGTTGACCAAACTTTGGATTTCTGGTGCCAATATGCTCCTCACTGAGATCATCACTCTCGGTGGAAGCTGATCCATGGGGCTCCCACTTTTTATGGTTGTAATGAGTCCCTCCACTTCATCCACAGTGATGTTAGGAAAATTAGTGAAGGTGGGGGCGAGGACCTTTTTACTCGCTGGGACCACAGTGGGAAAGATAACATGTCCAATGGATGCTATGGAGGCATGAATCTTTTCATAGATGGTATCGATCTTATTCGTGAGGAAGCTGGCAGTATCGTCACAAAGTTGTTGAGATGAAATGTCAACACTCTCACATGCTGCCGGCTTCAGGAAGGAGTTCAGTATCTGGTAGAGTATCCTTGGCGCATTTCCTACCGCCTCTAATTGTGAGGAAATATGTTGTTTGCGGGCAGTTCGAATAGCTTTATGATATGAATTTAGCGCCGTCTGATACTTCCCTTTATCTGACTCCAGATGGGATGTACGCCAGATTTTCTCTAATTTCCTAGTACTCCGTTTCATGGATCTTAAATCCTCTGAGAACTACACCTCCTGATTTTTAGTCGGGCGGGTCTTAAAGGTTTTCAATGGAGCAATATGTTCAATGGCAATAGTTACTGCCTTTTCATAATTTTCTAGTGCCACATCGATATCGTTCGTTGTGACATGATCCTGAGTAGAGAAGGCATCCCTCAGAGATTCGCTAGTTATCTTGTGCCATTGTCCCACACTGGCATCAGTGTGAGTTTAATGTGCTGAAAAGTTTGATACCATGCTTCCCAGTCGTCAGTGCAGCCTTTTGGTGCTTTGGAGTTTGTAATGACAAGCTCCCAGCACCATATACTTTTAATGGCAGCACTGAACTTACAGTGCCCATGAATGGGCCTCGGTACTGTAGGGGTATAGGGCTCATGCTCCTGTACCCTCACCACTGGCATAGGGCACCCAGCTAGAGGGGTTACTGATGTATGGCAGGGCAGTGTTTTGTCAGCATGGCACACAGGGATGTGTGCCATGTCGACTCTTCACTTTGTTCTGCACCAAGACATGCAGCCTGCAAAGGCAGTGTGTGAGTCTCAGGGTACAGGGCCTCTGAGGGAGGCACAATAAGTGCTGCAGTCCTATGGGGCCTTCTCTGGTCACAGTGCCCTTGGTACCTGTGGTACCATTTACCAGGGGCTGACCTGTGGCCAGAGATGCCAATTGGGTTTAGGCTTCAATGCAGTTTTAGGGAAGGAACACAGGCCCTGGGTTCGTGATTGGCAGGAGCCCAGGGCACACTCCGTTAAAGCACATCATCAATTCAGCAAAAAGTGGGGGCATACCATGCAAGAAAGAGGGCACTTTCTCACAGTAGGCACCAAGACATCTATGGGCCTTCTCCTGGCGAGAATGGCAGGAAGAAGGGGAGCCATGTTGAGAGTAGTGGTTTATTCTTCTTGGACTTACTAAAGGATTTGGAGTGGTATGACATCTCTGGAAAGGCCTCATGACCGAAAACTCATCTGCGTCCTCAACAGGGCCTTTTGAGCAGTCGTAAGGTGCTCAGTGATGTAGAGTTTGGCCATGCGAACCCAGGTGGCCATCAGATTCATCACAGCACCTTTATTACATGACTTCAAGTAATTTGAGGAGCTGAGACACCAGAGACAGACCGTGAAAGTGCAAGTCGCTGACACTTGTTTGTGGAAATCCTTGCAGGGTTTGCAACCTGTCATTTTAGGGTGAGATATGTCATTTGCACACTGAAAAATGTTTGGGAAAGTTTTCGACCTTGTAACAGAGATTTAGATAGCGAGCTTCGGATCCACGTCAGAAGTCATAAAAAGAAAGGAAGCGATGTCCACGAGTTGAGATGGCAATTTTATTCTGGCCTGGCATCACTTCTGGGTCAGGACAGACCCGACAAATAGCCGCATCTACCGGTGCACAAGAGTTATGCTGGGAAAATAATCTCTGGACCCAGTGTGGCGCCTGGGGGTATTCACAGGTTGAGGAATCTGCAGATAGAAGTGTCCATCAGAAAGCGATTTATTGAAACCTAGGTGAAAAATGTTTGGAATAACAGTACTAGTATATCTTCTTTTGTGGCAGGAGCTTGAAGATCAGGAGCGTATGAGGATCAGAAAAGTTGTGCAGCCTTTGTGTTCTCTGATGCTTGCACAAGGACAGCTTAGTGCTGAAGCAACTCTTTGATAGACATCCCTTTGAGTATTTGTGATCAGTTGGCTGCCACATTATAAGTGGGGTGTTGAAAGCCAGGAGCTACATAATGAGCAACTAGGGAAAGACACAGGGCCCTTTAGGTTCCTTTCTAAGCGATGTGCAGCATTGCTCAAAATAGTTCTAAATTAATGAAGTATACACCCACAGACAGATATGGCAGGTTAGTAGAGAGTGATTCCAAGTGAACTGCAGCAGGATCACACGAAGGCCTTGGTGGGAATTAAGGACAGAAGGGGGATTCACAATTTGTGTGCTTTGGGTTTGGGCCAGCTTTTCTCTATCTAGTTGTGTTTTTGTGTGTGTGTGTGTGTTAGGGTGCGGGGGCTGCACTTCTTCAGCAGCGTGAGTCCTGCAAATGATACCACAAAAAAGGCTATTTTAAAACACACTGCTGCAGTTCACATTTCAGACCTATAAGTCTTAGCAAGGATGAGCATTCACATGTCTAAGTCATGGGTTGCAAGGTCCAACTAATCTGAAGCTGTACTTATGCTATGGGTTGAGCCCATCAGCCCTTCTGTCCATACTCGTGAAAATCTTCCCTGTCTTCTTTTCAGTTGTGTTGAGTTCCAGAGGGATCTGTCAAAAAAAGTAAACATTTTGCACTGCCAGCTTTCATGGTAGCAGCAGATGTCACAATGTCATGCCTTCTGCCCAGGCATTTACTTCATTTCAGGAAGATCTGTTGATGGAGCAGTGGAATGGTATTTCCTTGTTCCAGAAAACCTGGTCGACGATCCATTCCTAAGATTAGAGGATTCTATACCCAGACACTATTTTTCAGTAGCTTTGAAGGAGCTGCTTTGGTTTAAGTTTGTGTCAAGTAAAGTTCCATTTTTTTTTCTAAACTGCTATTAACAAGAGGAAGCAATAGCCTCGCTGTAAAGTGATGATATAGTCTCAAAGATTAAAGACGTCAATGATGTCACTGTAGGAATATGCATATTACATTTTGCTGCAGTATTCGTCCAAAACTCATTAAAATTGTTAATGTCATTAACAGGTTATACTCTGCATTGAGATGAAATCCCCTTTAGGTTAAATTCCCTAACTAAGCTCTCTTATCCCAAGCAAATTTGCAGGAAACTTGACATGCCAAAACCCTAGCTAGCGTCTTACAATAGCAAATTAGAAACCTTTGTGCGGAATCTTAAAAAAGTTCTGTCATAAGCCTAAAAAAATAAATACTTTTTTGATGGAAACTGAGGTTTAACCATAACTTCAGAGTCATTGTTACTAAATATGCAGCATACATCCACACAAAAGCGATATAATGAATATTCTATGTAAGGTAAAACGTTATAATATTTTGTCAGAGCTTCACAATTGCAGAGTGACTGTTCTTTCTTTCACTGCTCTATGTTCTAGCATCTTTAAGTGTCCTCTATATTCTTCCAATGAATCTCAAACTACAGGGGCATGTTAGAACATATATACCATATCTGCTCGCACATCTTATATCTCTAAAGTGTGGTCAACTTCTGATTCATATTGTTTCAAGTTTATTCCAATTGTGCATGCTTTTAAATGTTCACAGCTCCAAAAGTCATTTTGCTGTGAGAACCATAAATATTTTGTTTTTAGCAATATCTCTTATTGATTTTGCTCTCCTGTATATGAACGAGCAGATGTTTTATCACTTTAGATTATACTCTATACTCTAGTGTACTGCATTATCCCTTTGATAGCTTTTGCCTCTCTTGTACAGGCCATGATTGTTCATAATTGATTATCTTTTGTTTGTTCACGTTCTCTTTTCTCTCTAGGGGAAACAACAACAAAAACAAATTACTTATTTAAGTAATTTTCTATTTGCTGGACAGTACAGCTTACACTGATTCCTTATGTGGACCTTCTTCCCAACCACCAAACTCGATCAGTGATATCAGGTCACCAGAGGAAAGGGCCACTGTTCAGTGGAATTGAAAGTCTTCAATGGAATGGAAGATGGAGAATCTTATCAAATGAACCACAAGAGCTTGTAAAGACAAATCTACCACAATGTTTTCCATACAACCATCCTCAGAAGGGGCGGTGGGATGGAAAGGAATATGAGGACACTTCTCAGAAGGAAAATGCTACTTACCAGTATGCATCTGTTCTTGGCATGTAGAGCTGCAGAGTTACACACTATGCAGAGATGGCCACCTAGTGCTGGGCCCGGATGTTTGCAGTTTGTTTTGTTGTAGAAAAGTCTTTGGGAGTCACGGGATAGGTGACTCCTCCTTAGGATGATACTGCGCATGGGCATCGGCTCCATCGCCAGATTGTTTTTCGCCATTAGGGAAGTGATGGAGCTGTACAAGAGGTAGTGATGTCCATGTGATTTGTATCTAATTAAGATAATACTGGAACAGATAAAGGTAGCCGGGGAGGCGGGTGGGCATGTGTAACTCTGCAGCTCTACATGCCAAGAACAGATGCATACTGGTAAGTAGCATTTTCCGTTCGAGGCATATGAGCTGCAGATTACACACTATGCATAGATTGTATAGCAGTACCCACACGTAGCAGCGACCACCCGTATCTGTTGTAGTTGTTTGAAATAGTGTTTTTAGTACAGCCTGGCCCACAGTGACTTGTTGTTTAGTTCGCACATCTACACAATAATGCTTTGTGAATGTGTGCGGTGTAAGCCATGTAGCTGCTCTGCATATGTCATCTAAGGGGATGTTCCCTAAGAATGCCATTGAAGCCCCTATCTTTCTTGTTGAATGGGCTTTTGGAGGAATTGTTAACCTGCGTTTTGCTTTTTGGTAACAAATTTGTATGCATTTAACAATCCATCTGGCGATCCCCGATTTTGATATAGGGTTGCCTTTATGTGGCGGCGAAAAAGACACAAAAAGTTGTTTTGTTTTACGAAACGATTGTGTCCTTTCAATATAGTACAGCAGTGTTCTTTTGACGTTTAAGGTGTGTAGACCTCTTTCTGCGACTGCTTGAGGCTGCGAGAAAAATACAGGCAGCTCAACAGATTGATTTAGATGGACTGGGAACATTACTTTAGGAAGGAATTTAGGACTAGTACGAAGAACCACTTTGTTATGATTCATTTGCAAAAAAGTTTAAATGGTAAATGCTTGTAGTTCACTAACCCTTCTAAGAGAAGTAATTGCTACCAGGAAAGCTACTTTCCAAGTTAGGAATTGCAATTCACATTTATATTATGGTTCAAAGAGAGGACCCATTAACCTTGTAAGAACAATGTTCAGATTCCACACTGGTGCTGGTGGCATTCTGGGAGGAATTATTCTTTTGAGTCCTTCCATGAAAGCTTTATTAGCTGGTACTCTAAAAAGAGATAGATGTTGTCTATTTTGTAAGTATGCTGCAATGGCAGCAAGGTGTAGCCTGATAGACGTATAGGCTAGGTTACACTTTTGAAGGTGTAATAGATATCCTATGATGTGTTGGATAGACACGTCTAAGGGATCTATTTGGTTGTTTTGGCAGTATATGACAAAGCGTTTCCACTTAGCAGCATAACATGCTCTAGTAGTGGGATGTCTAGCTTCTTTAATGATGTTCATGCATTCTGGAGAAAGGTTGAGGTAACCAAACTCTATGGCCTCAGGAGCCAGATCGTTCGGTTGAGCTGAGCTGGGTCCGGGTGTCTGATCTCTCCATGGTTCTGTGTTAATAGACGTAGAGATCGATTTAATTTTTGATGTGGTACTACAGACATTTGCAGCAGCGTGGTGTACCACGGTTGTCTGGCCCAAGTTGGAGCGACTAGAATGAGCGTCAGGGAATGTTGTTGTATTTTGTGCACCACTAACGGAAGTAGTAGGAGAGGAGGAAAAGCGTACGCAAATAGTTGTGACCAGTTCATCCATATCGCATTGCCTTTGGACAATGGGTGTGGGTATCTGGCGGCAAAGTTTGGGCATTTTGCGTTTTCGTGGGTGGCAAAGAGGTCTATCTGAGGTTGTCCCAACATTTGGAAGAACGGATGAAGAACTTGCGGGTGAAGTTCCCACTCGTGGATCTGCTGTGTTTGTCGACTTAGCAGATCTGCGATAGTGTTTTGTACTCCTGGGACGTGTTGGGCTAAGAGGAAGATCTTTAGCGGTATAGCCCATCTCCATATCTGCTGTGCCAACTGAGAGAGCTGCAGAGAGTGTGTCCCCCCTTGTTTGTTCATGTAGTACATAGCTTTCATATGGTCTGTGCGGACTAGGACAGCCTTGCCTGACTCTTAAGTTTGAAATGCTTTCAGAGCTAGAAATACAGCTAGCAACTCCAAATGATTGATGTGGAGTAACTTTTGTTGCGGTGTCCACCTGCCTTGCATGGTGTGATGCAGTAGATGGGCTCCCCAGCCGGAGAGCCATGCGTCCGCTGTTATGACTATTTAAGAAACTGGCTCTAGAAACTGTCGCCCTTTGGAAAGGTTTTTGGTGTTCCACCATTGCAGAGAACGATGAGTCCGACCGTCTACCAACACTAGGTTTGTGCGAGGTACTACAAATATGCAAGATGCCATCATTCCTATGAGCTGCATGAACACTCGAGCTGGTAGCAAGTGTTGTGGTTTGAATTTGGTTAGGAGAGTTTGTACACTTGTTATCCTGGCTGGAGAGGGATAAGCTAGTGTTAGTTGGGTGTTTATTGTAGCGCCGAGATACTGTTGTATATGCAAAGGTTGCAGATGCAATTTAACATGATTCACCATGAATCCCAAGTCGTGAAGCAGTTGAATAGTAGCCTGAGTGTGTTGCACACACTGTCTGTATGAGCTGGCTTTTATGAGTCAGTCGTCTAGATATGGGAAGGCGTGAATGTGCTGACTTCTTAGGTGTGCTGCTACTACTGCTAGGCATTTGGTAAACACCCTTGGCGCTGTTGTGACTCCGAATGGGAGCACTTTGAACTGGTAGTGTTGTCCGTCTAGCACAAATCTGAGACATTTTCTGTGTGCTGCGTGGATGGGAATACGGAAGTAGACGTCCTTGAGATCTAGAGTGACAAGGAAGTTGTTTAATACCAGTAATGGGAGGACCTGTTGCAGTGTGACCATATGAAAATGATCCGACTGTATGTAAATGTTTAGAGGTCTGAGGTCTAGGATGGGTCTTAGGGATACGTCCGTCTTTGGTATTAGGACATATAGGGAATATACTCCTTTGTTTTTCTGATGCTCTGGAACAATTTCTATTGCATTTTTCTGCAGGAGGGATATTACCTCCTGTCTGAGCAATGTTAAATGTTCCTGTGACAATGGACGCTGCTTGGGTGGTATGTTTGGGGGGGTAGATGTTAGTTCCAAACAATAACCTGATTGAATTATTTGGAGCACCCACCTGTCTGATGTGATGTTTTCCCAGGCTGGCAGGTACTGTTGGAGTCTACCCCCGACAGGAGTGGAATGGGGCGGCGGAAGGGGAAGGGAGTCATTGGGCAGAGGTAGAGGCAGAGCGCGAGTTGTTATTTTTGCCTCTGCCTTTGTTATTGTTACCCCTGTACCCACCCCTTTGGTAGCATTTACTGTAGGTAGACTGTGTAGGGGCTTTGTACGAGGTAGAAGCTGTGTCTGAAGTATATCCCCTGGTGGCACCTCGATAGGATGAGTGACGAAATGAACGTCTGGGAGCCTGCGACTGCAGGGCTCCCATAGATTTGGCGGTGTCTGTATCTTTTTTCATTTTCTCTAGTGATACATCTACCTAGGGTCCAAATAGGTGCTGTTCGTCAAAGGGTTGTTTAAGAATGGCGCTTTGTACCTCAGGTTTGAACCCTGATATGCGTAGCCAGGTGTGTCTGCGTACCAAAACGCTGGTGTTAACTGCCCTAGAGGCCGTGTCTGCTGCATCGAGGGCACACCGAATAGAGGTGTTTGGGATGTTTCTCCCCTCTTGGATGAGCTTGTTTGCTCTATCCTTGTACTTGTCAGGGAGGTGCCTCATTAATGACTCCAGCTCATCGTAACGTGCCCTGTCATATCTGGCTAGCAGTGCCTGTGTATTGGCGATACGCCACATGTTTTCTGCTTGAGACGCTGTTCTTTTGCCTGATGCGTCAAGTAGCTTAGACTCCTTATCTGGTGGTGCAGCCTCACCCGATGTTTGTGAGGTTGCTCTCTTGCGTGCGTTGGAAACTACAAATGCGTCTAGTGGTACTGGGCCTTTAATATATGCTGGGTCTGAGGGGGCAGCTTTATATTTTTTCTCTATCCGAGGGTTAATGACCCGAGTTCTGACTGGGTCTTTGAAGACTTCAGGGGCATGCTTGATCACTCCTTTAAGCATGGGTAAAATGGATGAAGACCTTTGTGCTTTATCGAATGTATCCATCAGGAAGTCTTCCTCAACAGGGTCTGTATAAATGTCTACCCCATGATAATGTGCAGCCCTGTGAATTAATTCATTAAACCCTATAGTGTCTTCTAATGGGGAAGGCCTTGAGTGGTATATGTCATCCTGAGGGACATTTGGGACATCTTGGGTGGTATAATTGTCCCACGATCCTGTGGGCGTGGTTGGATCCGGTATATTAACCCCCATATCATCAGAGCTATCATCCCTGTGTGGTGTGATGGGGGATGCTGGGGAATGCTGTGGTATAAGAGGTGGTGGTGGTGATGGTACAGGTGAAAGAGAAGGGGAAGGCAGTCTTAAGGGAGAGGTAGCCATGTCCTCCTTCTTTGAATGCGGAGCTGGAGTGTCCAGTGGTCGCTTTTTTGGAGCCCAAACTAGGTGTCCAGTGATTGGATCCTTGGACAAAGTCTTTTGAGCGGGCTCTGGATAGGGTAAATCCACTTCAGGGGATTTATCTTTTGGTGCGGAGGAAGTCTTGCGCACCAAGATGGCTTGTTTTGGTTACTTTCACCGGGGAGGCAGCCGTCTTTTTCGGCTCCGAAGCTTTTTTCTGTTCCGGTATGGTTTTTGGATCAGAGGACTTTTTCGGATCCGATGATTTTTTCGGTTCCGGTGGTGTTTTGGAATTCGAAGCGGGTTTGATTCCGGCCTGGGTTTCGGTGCCAAAGGAGTAGTGGTGTGCTTCGGTGCCGATGGTTTGGGTGTCGGGCCGTCGTCTTTTTCGGTGCCGGTATGTGTGCGCCGGCACCGTGTGAAGGTCGACTCTAGCTCGAGTCGTCTGAAGGCTTGGTTAGCTTCTTAGCTGGGCCCGAAGGTGGGGCAGTAGAAGCAGTTTGACGGTGTGCACCCGAGCTGGAGGGCGAGGGTGTGACCGGGGCCTTCTGTGACGAGGAGGGGTCGGGGTTGGCGGTCTTACTTACGACCCGCTGCGCTGGAGTGATGTCCTCGACCTTGGAATCTTCTGCTTCGGACCTGCTGTCGACGTCGTGCTGTTCTGGGACATCGACGCCCTCCTCGAAGATGTCGTCCGGAATCGGAGCTGAAGATCTTTGAGCCATTGTTCTCCTAGCTTTTTGGTCCCGGATATTCTTTTTGGAGTGGAAAGAGGCACAAGCTGAACAGTCTTTTGCCTCGTGCTCCGGAGAGAGAAAGAGGTTACACACCTCGTGAAGGTCGGTGTGGGGAAACTTCGACCCACATTGAGCACACTTCTTAAATGGTGTCCTTCCATGAGCTGGAGTCGAGGCCTAGGTAGGCCAGAAGGTCGATGACGACCGGAATGGAGATCCACGAGGTTTGAAGAGTAGCGTCGATTGGAAAGCATTCTAAACTAAGTTTTGTAATTTGGTGAGGATTGCGCGCCGAAGGAAATCAGTTCCAACACGGAGCGCTGGAAACACATCCGAGCCCGGTGGCGGAAAAAAACAATCTGGGGATGGAGCTGACGCCCATGCGCAGTATCATCCTAAGGAGGAGTCACCTATCCTGTGACTCCCAAAGACTTTTCTACAACAAAACAAACTGCAAACATCCGGGCCAAACAATAGGTGGCCATCTATGCATAGTGTGTAATCTGCAGCTCATATGCCTCGAACAGAACGTTTCCTGGTAAATAACGATGTTCTAATAGACATTTTCCCCTGCAGATTCCATATTTGAACCACTCCCAAAGAACCACAAGGTGGCCTGTAAGACTTTAATCATGGAGCTTTAAAGCAATACTTTCTCAAATTGCAATTATGGTCTGTCCAGCTAAGGGTTTTTGGTCAAAACGTGCACAGAGGCACAAGTGACAGCTTGACTGATGGAGTGAACTGAAACATTCCGCAGGAGAGCCAAAGTAGCGGCTTTCCGTCTCAACTCTAAAGGGGCCTTGGCCACCATATTATAACTATGTTTAATCCACCAAGATTTTTTTTTCTGGGCCAATTTGCCAGCAAAGGGGTTGGTAAAGACAATGAAAAGATTAGCATCTATTCGGCAAAGGCCAATCTGTGAACGAAATGTGAAAGAGTTTATCTACAGTCAAGCCAGAGCAGCCACTCTTCATCCCTTAAGATACGAGGAGAAAGTTAAACACAGTGAGGAGAGCACTCGTGTCAAATTCAGACGAGCTGAGCAAATAAATGGCCCAATCTATGTCCTCTCAGAGAAGGTTATTTGATGACAAACTTAAAATCAAGTTCCTAGTGCCAAGGTTCAGCTTGCACATGGAAGAATGAAGGAGCTGGCTGCTGAGTTACAGGTTATTAATCAGCAGAAGGTACCAAGGAGTCTTGGCGCCCAAGAGAAGGCAGCTAGGATGCTCCACTGTCTTGCTCAATCTAGGGCTATTAAGTCAGCAACAAGAATAATTGGCCCACACACTGCAGCGTGAATCCTTGCAATGGTAAGCGCAAGACAGACACCAGGACCCTGGTTTCATTATTTATCCTAGTTTCGGCAAACACCTGTGAGAACTCTAGATATCCGCCCCTGGACCTGGCTTCAAGGCAATTCCTAACACTTCTTCATTAGTCCTACACTGGTTATTCTGAAGTCTTTTGTCAATCACATTCAGCATAAAGATGGATGAAGCTGGATGTGTCTTGAGAAAAGAATATGAGATGCAGGCACCACAGAGAAGGAGGTTTTCCCACTCACATACACCACCACACATAACAGTCTGCATTAACACCTCTACAGAAGACTAAAGCAGTTGAGGGGAAAACCCTCCTAACACTTAAAAGGGAAATCCTTCTGTTTCCTTTCACAAGAGGCCCTTCGATGGTTCTCAAGATACTCCTAGAGCCTACATTACCCGTCTGGAAGGTCCTCCCCCTCTAGTCAATCATCCACACACAGGATATATAAAATAAATCTGTCTCCATAGAGCAAAACACAAGACACACAACACACTGACCCTACTCCCCACTATTCCTGTAAATCTAATCTATCATTCCTGCAACTCCCTTCTGTCATTGCCCCTTTCCAGGCACAGCGCCACTCAGAACTGTCACTGCCCGTTATGGTTACTTATCTGTAGGATTAGTTTTGCAGCTTGAAGAAGTTTGTGGATTCACATTTTGTGCATTATTTCGCTATCTAGTGGGTGGGTCGGGAATTCTCGCTCTGTAGTGTTTTTTGGGTGTGTGGTTGGACATTGCTGTTGACCATTTGGGGCTATATCCCTCCATACTGGATGTCAGACATACAACAACCCAGAAGCCCGTCTGCACGGTCGCCATCTTCAAATTACATTCCTCCCCTTTGGTCAACCTTAGTGTATTCAGACTATTTTATACAACGCACATAGCACCTCCATTTCTCCACTGTAATTCACTGCGTTTGAGGAGGCAGGACAATCGCATGTGAATACAGAAAACTCAAAGCTGTAAAACTACTCCTACAGGTAAATGACCATTTTGTTTTGCAGCATGAACCTTTTCTGGATTCACATGCTGTGCACAAACTTTATGGCAGTATTCTCTTCTTATTGAAGCAGTCTCTTGAAATGAGTGCGCATTAGCCAAAGATATTTTAGTATGTGTTGTCCCACTTGCACTTCTTAGTTAGTTATTTCAATAGGTTTTGTTGCAGATTTTACAGAAAACAGGAACTGTCAGAAAAAGACTGTGGACAAAGTCACCTATAAACGTTCCCTCACAGAGTCAGTGTGGTCACAGTAAACAGGCATGTGTCATCAGTCCTCTGGAGACCCATGGGCCCCAAAGCACTGGACTACCGAGAAGGCCAGACACAGGGCTCTCAGGGTTTGAGGGCTCATTAAGCCCCGTGGGTTTTTGTTAAGGTAGGAGAAAACAGGGCTCCACAATCTGAGGAAGAAAGTGGAGTGGTCCACTAAGTCAAAGGCTAGCTTCTCATGCCCCAGAAGACACCTGACTTTATTGAGACATTGTTTGCAGGTTTGAGAAGAAAGTGAGTTACTTACCTGTAATGGTAGTTCTCCAGTATTGGTATCTTTCATTGATTCACATGCTTGAATCATTCCCCGTTGAAGTGGGAGTCCCATGATACTACAATAAAGCAATGTACATTCTACAATGGATAGAATGGCAATGAACCATAGATATTATAGCCCATCTATGTCCTTTTAAAACACGCCTTAAAAATGCAATGGGTCTCGCCTTTTATTAAGTTAAAGCCATTTGCTTTGCTATACAATACTATTAGCAAAGCAAATGGCTTTAACTTAATCAAAGGCTAGACCTATTACGTCTTCAGTGCTTGTTATATTAAACCCGTCGAAGTTTGTGACTGCCCACAAGTGTGCATGTTTGTGTGTTTTCCCAAAAACTTCCAAAGTACAGAACAACTTGGGAGTGGCTTTTACCACTGCAGATGTCCCCACATTTGTGGCAGAGAAATCCACAGTAGTACATGCATTTATGCCTGGCAGGAGTCCATTTGTGAATCCCCAGCATAAGCAAAAAAAGGTGAATTAGGTGTAAACAAATATGATTAGGGCAAGCCTAAGGAATCAAAAGAGAGCTAATCAAAGTAAATAGGGGATAAAATTGAAGGATCTGTAAGTGGTTATGGTGGAAGAGACGTGCTCTTTAAGTTTCCTTCCAGGCGACAAGAGGATGCCAGAGATGCCTTGTGGATGGAATGCGAGGCCTTCTTTCATTTGCATTTTCAGCTCTTTTCATTACAGAAGGAAAATAGTAAAGCCTTTTCTCTCGCTTATTGTATTTAGAAACTTTTAAAAGAAAGTGCACTTGAATGACAATCAGCTTTCAGCACCCAAAGAACCAAGAAAGCTCTGTGAAAACGAGTTATTAGATTTTAACAATTACTATGAAGTAGCAGGAGGATCTGTAAATTGTCTCAGAGATGGAAAGGCCACAATCACATTAGAACTGCCCAAGGAGATGCTTAAGTATCTGCGGCCGTGAAACAAAGCTAAGTAAAAGATGAATTAACCTTCTGGCACTCTGCTTGGAAGGAAAGTCGCCCAGGTAATAGCACCACGGTCCTTTCTGGGCTCTTCTGTGGCCTGCGCCTTCCCTAATGGGTCTGTAATAACTTCTGGATTGCAGAAATAATTTTTGATGGACCATCACTGAACACATTATTCTACATGTCCACAGGTCCAGGGCAATCTAAAGTTTGACTCTTGGCAGTACTTAATTTGTAAAAGAATAAGGGCTGGGGCTCTCGTTGGGAGGTCACTGCAGCTTCCAATACACATTTCCTCTGCCAGCTGCCAATGACAGTACAAACACAGCCACTAACCATCACACGCTTACAAGTGTGACAATTCAAACTATTCCAGGCCCCCAAAGCAATAAGAATGGTTTGGGAGTCGGGTATTAGTCATTGTAAATGTAAATTCAAGTAATAAACAGCTGGTGTTGTGCTCATTCTTAAATTAACCAGAAAGCGCCACCATCTGGCAGACTGCCATAAGCGTAAAGAAAATCAAGCACAGAAATTGCTTGAAGCTCTGCGTGCACTACAAATGAAATATATAGTTTAAGATCACCTTTTCAGGGGCGTGGCTAGCAGGCCACCATGGCGGACGGAGTTTGCTAGTGCTCCGGTGCCGCTGGGAGAGGTAAAGATCCTGTAGCCTACGCCGAGGGTCATCTCCACCTGGAAACGGTTGTTTTTGGAGGCGCTTCTCCCCCGACTGCTCCGCTGAAAATCCTGGAGCTCTGGTGACCGGGGTTCCGGACTTACGCTGTGGCTAACAGGGGGGCCTAGAGTCACGCTGCAGACCGGGGCCTCGAGTGACAGGGGTGCCCGGAGAAAGAGGACGGTGAAGCGACAGAGCACCAGAGCCTCCGATCCTGCAGGCGGACACCTGCACCTGGGATCCTGACCCTGCGGCTGCCGAGGGGCGAGGACGGCGCCTTGTGTACCTGGACGTCGGAAGGAGGAACGGAGGCTGTGGACGGGCCGGTGCTGCAGGCTGGGACGCGGGCGCCGAGGGCCGGACATTCCCGCCGCTGGCAGTGCCTACCTGCTGCGGGGGCCCCCCTGCCTGGCTTGCTGTCTGCCCGAACCGCATTGAAGGTGAGGAGCCCCGGGAGAGTGCGGGGCGGACCCCTGGGACCCTGCACCGGGCGGCGAGCCGGGTCTCGTGTGCCACTGCTGCCCTGGTTCCTGTGAGGGCGGACTGCGGAGAGGCGGGGACCCCTGGATTGGAGACCGGGTCCG
This sequence comes from Lissotriton vulgaris, assembly GCF_964263255.1. Classification (NCBI taxonomy): domain Eukaryota; kingdom Metazoa; phylum Chordata; class Amphibia; order Caudata; family Salamandridae; genus Lissotriton; species Lissotriton vulgaris. The sequence goes on along the minus strand of NC_141695.1, from coordinate 1,253,707,502 downwards.
TCCGGGGCGCCCTGGATGCCTGGCAGAGACAAGGCTGGTGAAGGGACTATCCCCACGCAGTGGGCTGAGGACTGAGGCGCCGGAGAAACATGCAGCAGCACAGCTAACGCCCCCCAAAACGGCACTGTTACTGCGCCTAACCCATTCCCTTTGTAACTACGTTGTGCCCATACATTGCTGGGGGCCCAGGCGGGGCGGCGCCCAACTGCTCCTACTGCCGTTTTTGACTGCTGCGGACGGCCTGATGAGGTGGGGGACATAGCGCTTCAGGGTGGTGGGCCCAGTGAAAACCCTCGGCGCTCATATACGCTGGGTGTGGTAGAAAGCGGCCCCTCCCCCCTGCGGAGACGCGGACACTGCCAACAGCTTCCCCAAGGTGGGCGCATCATGTGGGACCGGCGGGGAAACAACTGGAACATAAGACGCACACTAGACGGCAAATACTTGCCCTGACCCGCGCTCCCACCGCCAACCAGGCGCCTGACGTCTAATATGGGGCGCAAAGGCGTGAAGAACACGGAGGGCAAGGAGGGCCCGGGCATAGGACCTGCCCGAGATACGGACCCTGGGGGCTCTGCACCGCTGACTCTGGCCTCCAACACCTCAGAGAGCCAGCAGGGCGACAAACTAGACCTTATCCTAAAAGAGATCAGAGACTCTAGGGCCGTGATGGAGACGCAGATGGGCACCCTCACCACTAACCTATCCTTGCTTAAGGCGGACCACGAGAAATTGGCGGATAAAGTTAAAGATCAAGGTCTGTCGCTAACTGAACTCGCCCCGACAGTGGCGGAACACACGGACTCCATCCAAGTGATCCAACGTCAAGTCAAAACCCTGCTGGAACGCGTGGAGGACGCGGAAGGGCGCAACCGGCGCAATAACATTCGCGTTATTGGCCTGCCGGAAAGAAGCGAGGGGTCCCGGCCGGCAGAGTTCATGGAACAGTGGTTCCGAGATAACGTTGCCCCTGAGGGTCTGTCGCCGTTTTTCTGTGTAGAAAGAGCACATAGAATCCCAACTGGCCAGCCAAAACCGGGACAGACACCACGGCCGCTTATTGTCCGGATCCTCAATTACCGGGATAGAGACATGCTGCTAACTCAAGCCAGAATCAAATCGGTCATACCATGGGAGAATAAACGAATTTCACTATACCCAGACTATACCACTCAAGTGCAAAAACAACGGTCCTCATACTATGAGGTAAAACAGAGGCTCCAAAAGGCTAAACTGCGCTACGCCTTATTGTTCCCTGCACGCCTAAAGGTGATCCACGACAAGAAGACTCACTTTTTCGAAAGCCCCACGGATGTGGAGGAATGGATGGAGGTGATGGACATCGAGGAGCGACTGGACCCGACGCAGGACTCCACAGGCAACGGATCCAGGGAAGACTCGACTCAAGGGGAGACCGAGAATGGCGCCCAATGCACTCATCCGAAGCAGCGCAAACCGACCGCCCACCAACAAAAGCAGGGACAGGCTGATGCAGTGGCAGCGGTGGGATCCTTCAGAGACGACGGTGCGACAATCAACACGGACACTGAGGATAGCACTGTACACTCTGACTCGGATAGCAGTATGATCCTATTTCCGACGGTGACGCCTAGAGCCGCGGATGAACTTATAGACAATGCCCGAGAGTAATACCTCCTATGAACTAGACTTGAGACTTGAATACAACACGATATCCTTTTCTGTATGAAGTGGGGGGGGGGCGGCGGGGATGGGGGGGGAAGGGGAAATGTGCTTGCTCAGAGTATGTATGTTGCCCTTTATTTGCTGGCGAGCACCGTGTGGCCTGCCCTGGATGGGGAGAAAAACTCAGATACAGGGATCGTGCGATGCGGTTCCTGCGCCTCCTGTGCTCCTGCGGTGCATAGCTGCAACGGGCTGGTTCTGCCAGTATGAGGCCGCCCTTGTCCCCCCCTCCCCTCCCCTGCCCCTTTACTTCCCCCCCCTCCACGAGACGTGGCTACCTACACTGACTAACTTCGAATAGAACTCTCCCGGCGGCGCCGTTGAGCCGGCGACATGACCGAGCATGGCACTATGGACACGGCAGATGCTTGGCCGACCCCCCACTAGCGTATGCATTGTTACTTGTTTACTTACGTTCCAATGTTTCTGGTTTGGCACAGCAGGGTTTGGAGGCTGCGCCTTTACAGTTGGGGTTTGGGATAGGGAGGGTACTGTCTCCTGGGGGGCATGGAAGAATCACTCAATAGGATATATGGGAACACTACTTTTGACACCAACACGGGGCTATGGCTGACACACACGGAAAGTATAGGCTGGTCACCTGGAATGTGAGAGGGCTGGGGGCAGTGCAGAAGAGACACAGAGTACACGCTTTCCTACTACGGCAAAGGGCACACATAGTGTTCCTACAAGAGTCGCACCTGACACACTCCGAGGCACTCCTATTAAGAAAGAAATGGAGGGGTACTGTTTTTTCTACCACATACTCTGCCTTCTCAAGAGGGGCCACGATATGGGTGCGCCATGGTACTCCATTTGTGGAACTGGAAAGGCGGACTGACGACCAGGGACGCTATGTGTTGGTGAGAGGCACCTTGGACGGGGAGGTGGTAGTGCTGGGCAGCATTTATGCCCCGAATTTTGACCAGGATAGGTTCCTTACTGCTGTGGGCCGGGCGTTGGCGGATTGGGTGGACGTCCCCTGGATTCTGGGTGGTGACTGGAACATGATCTTGGATGTGACCCTCGACAGATCACACCCCCCCCTCCAGGCGGCGGGAATACATAAACTATCAGAGTCATTTGGGACGTGGCTTCGGGGTTGGAGTTTGGCGGACATCTGGCGCACACTGCACCCGACACACAAAGAATACTCATGCTACTCCCCTGTACACAAATTACATACCAGATTGGATAGGTTTGTATGCTCTAACTCTGTAGTGACTAGGTGTGCCACAGCAGATTACCTTGCTAAAACGTTCTCGGACCACCGACCGCTGGCGATTGACCTACACTGGGGTAGAGTACCCTCACCAGTTCCTACCTGGAGGCTTAACCCTGCGCTGCTCGAGGATGGCCCGTTCCGAGCACATTTAGCTGACGCCTTAACTGATTACTTCAATACCAATTGGGACTCCGCATCCTCGAACCTAGTGGTGTGGGACGCAATGAAGGCTGTCATACGGGGGGCTGCTATAGGCCGACAGGTGGGAGCCAGGCAGGAGATTCACGGTAAGCTATGTGAAGTGGAACAGCGCTTGTGCGACCTAGAAAATGCGGTGGGGCAGGACCCTGGCCGTACAACTGAGCTACAGCAGTGTAATATTGACCACGCAGAATTGCTAGAAACCCTGAGGGTGATGGACTATGGGGCCTATCTGAAAAGACAACAGGCGGAGGCGGACAGATCCGGCGCTCTGCTTGCCCGGCTAGTTCGGGATGCCCCCGAATGCCCTACCATAACGACTATTAGGAACGCAGCGGGTACACAGGTGCACACTCAAATGGGGATTAACACAGTATTTAAGACTCACTTGGAGAACCTCTACGCCCCCCCCTCTGTAGGCACCAGAGAAGACATAACGGGATTCCTAGATGACCTAATGCTCCCAGTGCTGACCCCGGGAATCCAGGCGGCTATAGCCGGACCTATTACACAACACGAAATAAAGGTAGCAATCCATACACTTAACCGGGGAAAAACCCCGGGCATGGATGGCCTGCCGGGGGAATTTTATCAAACCTACGCTGATGTGCTGGCCCCCGTCCTGGAGAAAATTTACAACACCGCCTACGAGGTTGGTCACCTCCCGACTACCACCATGCAGGCCTTGGTGATCTCTATCCCGAAGCCCGGCAGGGATGCTCAAGATGTGGGTAATTACAGACCCCTATCCATGCTCTCCACGGAGTATAAGATCCTTAGTAAGGCTATTGCCATGCGGATCCAGCGCCACCTCCCTGGCCTGATCCACTCTGATCAATGTGGCTTCCTTCCAGGGAGGAGTACCTCCCAGAACTCGAGGCGACTCCACGCTCTCATGACAACTACACCTCACAACTTACCGCACGCTGGCTGCATAGCCCTTGACCTCCGTCAGGCTTTCGATTCCCTGACGTGGGACTTCATGTCTGAAGTCCTGCATCGTTTTGGGTTCCCAGAGGCCCTTATAAAATGGATCCGCTTGTTGTACACAGGCCCGACGGCTAGGGCACGCACGGGAAGACACACATCGGACTGTTATGAGGTCCATAGGGGCACAAGGCAGGGCTGCCCACTGTTGCCACTGCTGTTTGTGCTGACGTTGGAACCCCTGGCTATTGCGCTTCGCATTAGAGCTGCGGAGGAAGGCATACCAGTAGAGGGCATCGACCACATGGTCTCAATATATGCTGACGACATCTTGGTATTTCTCCGGAACCTGCGAGGGGACCACTCGCCCCTGGCGACTGTTTTCAGACGCTTTGAGATCATATCTGGACTGGCTATAAACCCGGGAAAGTCCCTGGGCTTCTTCTTCCGAGAGGGCCAACAGCCCCCCTACATACAGTTTGGGGCCTATGAAATTCAAGTGGCACCAACCACGTTCAAATATCTCGGGATACAGGTCTACCGGGACCCAGAGGCTCAAATTGACGGTAATATCCGTAAGGCCATTACTGGCCTGCGAGGTAGCATAGGTTTCTGGACGTCCCTACCCCTATCGGTAATGGGACGGGTGGCAGTCTCGAAGATGGTCCTGCTCCCCCGCATATTATATTACTTTGTAAACCTGCCGGTCCTGCTCCCGCGACAGATTTTCACCACACTTGATACATTACTGGTCAGCCTCATATGGGGATCGGGGAGAAGACGAATTAGCCTTAAAAAACTGCAGCTACACACCAGACGGGGCGGCCTGGGCGTACCGGACCTGCGAAGCTACTACTATGCCAGCCAGCTCCAATGGTTGACCCGATGGGTGGCGGGTAGAGACTTGCATGAGATCGGTTACACGACGGACAAATTAGCACGTGGAGACCTACACTCCCTCCTCTTGCCCAATGCTAGGATCCCCAGGGACTGCCACCCCCTCCTGCATGTGGCCCTGACCTGCTGGAAGAAATCGCTGTCATACACGGCGGGGACCTCCCCATATGCGGATAATATCCCTCTACTGGGGCTCCCGACACCACAGGGGACTCTAACACAGCGCAGACTACGTCCATGGACGGAGGCCGGGGTGGACAGGGTGGGAGACCTGTTCGGCGATGACACCATACTGGACCATGCCTCATTTGTGCAGGTCACAGGAGCCCCTTCACGTCTATACCTCCTACACGCCTCGGTAACGCACTACATACGACGGACCTGGGCCCCACAACGTACAAAACCAGATCAACATGAGTTAGTACACCTCATGCATTATATGGGCACGGGGGGACACTTGGTGAAATGGCTGTATGTTGGTATCAGAGAACATGTGACGTCGCCGATCGCCACACTCAGGGAGACCTGGACTGTAGACGCGGGTGAAGACATATCGGACGGAGAGTGGAAGATAATTCTGGGTCATCATAGACGGGTATCTAGGAATGTTAAATTTCAGTTCATACAAGCCATGATTCTCCATAGAGCTTAACTTACGCCCCAGAGACTACACAGAATGTTCCCTACCGCTGCACACTGCTGCCCGAGATGTCAACAAGACGAGGCACATATTCTTCACATGCTATGGGCATGCCCGAAATTACATACTTACTGGGGGACGATCAAACACACGCTGCACTCCATTACAACACTCCGGATCCCGGAGGGAGCATTACCCTGTCTACTAGGGAACAGGAAACGGCCCAAAACATGCAAGGCACAACTGAAGTTTGCGGACCTGGCGCTAGTGCTGGTGATCAGGGTGCTCACTATGAGATGGAAGTCGCCCAGGGCCCCGCAAGTAGCAGTGTGGCGCAGCGACATGCTGAAATGGGGTAAAGCAGAATCTGCAGCTTTGCGGGAGGAGGAGAGCAAGGGCCTTCGCAAATACCCCATAGCACAGGAATGGGACCAAATGCTGATAGAACTGGAAGAGACAGACCTGGACAGCCCAGGAGTCCCGGTGGGATGAACTTACACAGATGACAGGGGGGGGCTGAGGCTCACGAGCAATGGGGCAACTCACCGGGGTTAGACCAGACCTAGGACCCTACACAAATTCCAGATAGACAGAGCCACCTTGGCCCGGGATATCGAGTGTAGGAGAGAGACCAACCAGGAGACAGAGGGGGGCGGGCGGGGAGGGGGGGACAGTTGGGGTTTGCCAATAATGAGAACCATGATTATGGTGTTTGAAACACATACTTGGGATGCATCCGGGGAATGTTATGATAAGTACCTCACAACTGAAATGTTATACCCCCACAATTAATGGTTAAGAAAATGGAAAAGACTGCTGAGTGATATGAGGTGCAATTGAACAGAAATGTATGTCATCCTGAAACAGTCACGAATAAAGAGTTTAAAAAAAAAAAAAAAGATCACCTTTTCACAATTTTTTCAAGTGAAATCCAAAGTTATTAAAAAAATACTCATACCACAAATGTTTTCAAACCAATTACATATTTTTTTTTAAAAATATTCCATGCAGTAATCACAACACATTACACTGATTACAATAATCATACATTGTACATGTTATAGCACTGAATCCATATTCCATATTCTTCAATGCAAATGATATGTTGTAGAAATGCAGATCAAAGGTGTGCAGTCCAATGCATTTCGGGACCAGTTGTCCCTTCTTCGAGAGCCCCAGAATTAAACAGAGAAAAAATAATAAGTAACCACTTATAATTACAATTTATTGTACACTACATGTCACAAAGCTACTGGAAACAGACAACACCTGCATCTGTATAATAATGACCACAAAGTAGAGAAATGACATACCCTGCAGGGTGAACAAAATACGCATGCCTCAAAGTACGTGCTGTCTATGAAACGACCAACCTAACCAATTACCATCACCAGTGCTGAAAGAGACAAGAACAACAAAGGGAACAAAACCCGAGGGAAACCTAAAAGCCTGTGCATTTAAATGCTGAGCACAACAGTGAGCATTAATCTTTGTGCAACATACAAGGTGCTGTGATACTGAAAGAACTTCTTACTCCTGTTTAATGATGTGCTTAAATCTGGCCTCATTCTGGTATCATGGCATGGAAGTATTATTCAACCAATATATAAAAGTGGCCCTCAGGACAACCCCGCAAATTATCGCTTAATAACACTCACAGATGTAGATGCGAAACTTTTTGCAAGTTGTCTGTTGGATGAATTGGAATCATGGGCCATAAGAGGATTTGATTCCTAATCAAATTCTCTCTTATGAAAGGGAGAATCCACTTATTCTAATTTGATTTTATTAACACTATTAGGCGAAAGAGCCAAATGTAGGAAACAAAAATTGTACATTTGTTTTATTGACCTAAAAGCCGCATTTGATTCTGTGCCCCGAAATGTTCTTTGGTCGAAGTTAATTAATTAGGGTATATCTGAAACACTTTTAAAAATGATCAAATTACTATATTCCGACACTTGGGTACAGATCAAAATTGGCGACGGTAGACATACGACACGTCGCATAGCAACAAATGTTGGCTTGAAACAAGGTTGTGTTTTGGCTCCTTGCCTATTTAATCTGTTTATGTCTGATCTCCCAGCCCATTTTAAAAGTGTTAATGCGCACTCCCCTTCAGTGTCGGGTAAAGAGATCAAATATTTGCAATATGCAGATGATACCATTTTATTGAGCCAAACTGTTATAGGATAAAAAGATTAATAGATTCTTTTAACACTTATGTCTTACAAAATGGTTTAGCAATAAAAATAAAAAAACGAAAATAATGACAGTGGGAAAAGGCAAACTGGGAGCAAAAGAATGGAATATTAATGGTTTGGTTATTGAAAATGTTAAGTCATATAAATATTTGGGAATTACATTTGATGAAGGTATGACATTTAGGCAGCACTTTAAGAACATTGAAGCTAAGGGCATTTCGCTCGCATTTGCTTTTAGAAAACTGAGGGATAAGCTTTTATGTCCTAATTATGATCATTTGCTGAAGGTTATGAGAACAAAGTTAATCCCATCTTTGGACTATGGTTCTATTATCTTTAGGGGCAAAGATGCAAAACTGCTCGATGACATAGAATTAAAGATTTATAAATCAGTTTTTAAGATTCCCAGATATATTAGTCGTGCCAATATTAGACTCGAATTTGGCCTAAAGAAACAGTTACAGGCCCGTCAATCTACATTTTTAAAGTCATTATTGTCACTATCTTGTGCAAAGAGGGCTCATTAGCAAAGCTGTGTTGGCTTGAGATCTCGAAAGGTGAATACTCGAGGAGCTGGCAAACCTATTTAAACAGGTGCTTATGTAATTTTGAATGCCTAAAATTGGTAGATGAAGTGATGAGTAAAACGGTTTATAAGAAAATATTTAATCAATCGGCTGCTTTACTGTCTACTATAACGGATAAAGAGGAACTAAGGAAAAAAAATCACTTATGGTCACTAGCTAACTCTTTTGACAAATTGTACCCCAACCTTATTTGTTATTTCATTTAAAACCGTGGATTAAGAATACATTTATGTTAATAAGGTTTGGGAGATATCCGATTAAAGACGGAATTCCGAAATGGGAGAACAAATGGCCATCAAGCAGTTGTAGGCTATGTGGGCTGTGTGATGAAACCTTACAGCACATTGTAACCCTATGCCCAATCTTGTTACAAGAGCGGAAGACTGTCTTAAAACCTATCTTCAAGGAATTGGGGGTTAGAACATGTAGGAATGCAATCATTGTTTGTCTAAGAGGGGTTAACATTCAAATTATTCATCAATTTGTTAAGTTTATCTTTATGGCTGAAAAGAAATTCCATAAAGTTGACATTTTAAGCAAATGAATATCTGCTATGACAATCACCTAGAACAAATGGTAATGATTTAAGGTACTCAATTGTTTTAAGGGAGTATAGGGGCTATTTTAAGGTTTTTTAAATATTATTTTTATATTGATATGATCATATAATTGTGGATTTTATAATTTATAGCACAAGCCACTTTAATTATGTTGGAATTTACCACTTGTAATAAGCCCAAGGCACTTTAATTGCTGTTGTTGCATAGTAATCTATGTAGTATTTCTAACTTAAGGAGCCTATTTGCAATTTTTGCTGTTAGCACAGTACCAGTGGCACTGAAAGCACAATGCATTTTATTTATTTTTTGCTGCTAATTGTTATTCGTAAATGTTGAAATTGTTAATATTGGCTGCTAGCATAAGGCACTTTAGTTTTGATGCTGTATGCACAATGCACTTTTTCTTCTGCTGCTAAAAGGTTATTGACAAATTGTTAAAATCGCCATTGATCAGTTTATGATAGGTGGATCTTTCCGTGGTTTTAAAAAAATACACTATTTGTATATGTTAAATTAGATTTTGCTATAGATCTGCACTGTTTTTCTGTTTGTAATGATTTTAATTAATCAACAAATAAACTCTTTACTTACTTACAAACTTCTTACTCAAATGCACAACTATGAATATTCTCCTATAGAACACTGCGGGAACGGGTAAATTCCTATGGAAATTCAGGATCCGAGCGTAAACAACCAGTGTGTACTGCGAAACGTGTAGAAAAAAATATATCAAGCCCTCTAGGTGTGAGAAGTACCTCGATCGATCAGAGGAGTCAGAAACTGCATAAAACGGAAAAGGACACAATGTCAGTACACAGAAACAAAATGCAACAGCGTAAATGGCAGCTAGTGGTGCTAAGGATATAAAGCTATACCAGCAGTTAGTATCAAAAGAAGACCACTCACCAGGAACGCAAAAAACTGGTGTCCAGTGCTGTTTGACAGAGTCTTAGATAGAAGTGCCTAGCTGGGGGCAGCCGAAAGGACGAAAACTGAGGAGACATAAAAGAAAAAAATACTACGCAATAAGTATAAAGGACACCGCTAAAAGTGAAAAGCGACGTGTCTGCTCAACCGAGTTTGAAGGAGTGTACTCAAACGGCAGCCAACCGCGCGAGTTTAAAACGCGGGGATCCCACGTTGCCTGATACACCAAGCGACATGGTTAAAAAGATTGCGTTCTAAAGCGGCCATCTTAGCGAGGTGCTAGATATAGTAATGTTTAATATAAAGCAATGCCACAGCGAGATAAGTGGGTAAAGGGAAAAAAGAAAAATGTACTAGATGCTGTAGACACATGTACCGGAATGAAAAAAAGGGGACGCAAGGACGATACACGAAGACAGTGCTAATGAACAAATGCAATCCAACACAAACACTAATTAAAGAATGGAGTGCCTAATAAATGAAGAAACAAGTGATAAATCATAAAAGAGAGATAAAGTCTAAATAGAGGTGCAAGTTATCAGCAACTGTATACAACAAGCCTCCATCTCTTGTCTTTATGAGGCCATGTGTTTAAACACATAGCCCCATAAAGATAAGAAACCTTTCACAGGAGAAGGAAAGCAGGCGAGCACATCCAAGAGGGCCGCCTGAAAAAGCCAACAGTCTACGTCATAAAAAACTAATTTTCAATGGCTGGCCTTCGTTTAGCTTAAACGGTGACGCCAGCCAATGGAAAAGAGGGGCTGGGCTTAATGCCCTTTACCAAAACTCCTCAAAATCATTAAATCTTGCCGAGCGAGCTGCGCATGTGCGCAGCAACGCTAGCCGAGACCTAAAAAAAATCCAAATTACAAACCTTAACCACTAAGACAACAGCACCACCTAGAACAATCTCAAGAGAGGCTGAATCCCTCAGAGTTTTAAAAACAAGTGTAATATACCAACATTTGATATTGATGGGAGCCTCTCAGGGGAGGATAGTGGGTCGCATGTGAATATATGAAAGATGCCAATACTGGAGAACTACAGTTACAGATAAGTAACTAATTTTCTTCTCCTGTATTGGATCTTTCATAGATTCACATGCTTGAATCAGAATAGCCAGCAGTAATATCAATACTTATTATTGTATCATTATATTGCAAACATATAAAGATTTTTGCAACACCAACAAATGACATTAGTAACATAACCATAGAGGATGGTGGGATAGAAAATGAAGCAAAAATGCAAAGAGGCTCACCTTACAGAAACATATGCCGCAACACCGCCTGTCCCAATGCCTTGTCAGTTTTATCCGCAGCATCCAGGCAATAAGGCTGGCTAAAGTTATGCCTGGTGGACCATATGGCTGCTATACAGATTTGCTGTATTGGAACTCCAGCGATTAATGCAGTGGACGTAGAAACAGCTCTTGTTGAGTGAGCCTTGACTATAGCAGATAATAGAATTCCTGCAGCGTTATGGCAAAACTGAATTGCTGTTGCGATCCATCTTGCAATGGAAGATTTAGCGACTAAGTCCTTAATTTATATTGGGATAAACAATTGATCAGATTTTCAGAATCAAATGCGTCTCTTAACATCCAAAGTATGTAAGGATTTTTCAGCCATAGTGAGTGGATTTGGAAAAAATGTTCTCAGAACAATAGGCTCATGGAGATAAAAGTCCGAAGGGACTTTTGGTATAAATTTAGGGTTAGTCCTTAATATTACCTTGTCCGTTTTCAATTGCATGAAAGTTGTCTGACGGTGAATGCTTGCATCTCGCTAACCCTTCTTGCAGAGGTTAGTGCAAGTAACAGAGCCGTTTTCCATGACAGGAATTTCAGTTGAGTTTTGTGGATAGGTTCTAAAGGGCTTGCCATTAACTGACTCAGTACTACATTCAAGTGCCATGATGGAAGAGGTTGTTTCACTGGTGGAAAAGATATAGTGTCTTTTGAGGAACTGCTTTACTAATCTTGCCGACCATAGGGACACTAAGTTCCTCGATCTCATGAAAACGGGAAATTTCTGCAAGGTGTACTTTTATTGACAAATGTGCAAGGCACGTACTGGCCAAATGAAGAAGATAAGGCAGAATATGTACTGGCGTCGCAAGTAATGGATGTAATTATTTTTCTTGGCACCATATTGTGAGAAAGTGCCATCTTTCTTGCATTGGTATGCCCCCACTTTTTTCTGAACTGCTGATGTGCTTTGACTTAGTGTGCCCTGGGTTCCTGCCAACCAGGTACACAGGGCCTGTGTTCCTTCCCTAAAACTGTGTTGAAACTAAAACCCCACCGCTGCCACCAATGTGAGAAAGTGGCTCTATATATACTGGGCCAGAATAAGGAACAGTGTGTATAGAGTCCACAAACCCCAGATGTATAACAGAGGTTAAAGCCAGGTGTGACCTTACTCTCTAAAGTGGTAGCTTGGTCGAGCAGTAAGGCAGTACCAGAGGACAGTGTAAAGCATTTGTTGTACATACTCAGTCAGCAAAAGGTTTCACACACTCAAAGAATGAACTCCATGCCAATTGTTTTTATATCAAAGATATAGTGGTTTTATTTCTAGAACCAACAGGTATCAAAATATACTGTTCTGAATATGAGAGGTCTCAGATGAGTACTTTGCAGAAAGGCAATAAACTTTGTGAACACAATAGGTACAGCGGTTGCAGTAGGCAACACAATTCTACACACAATTTAGCATTGTGCTCAATGGATTTCCTTATATAAACACAGTTGATTACTTTGTAGATTACTTTGGTAATTCCAGGACTGGCTCCTAGATTCAGTCCTGGGGTCTAAGCTGAAAACAGTTGAGCAAAAACGTTTTCGGTATTGCAGTCATTTTTCAGGAATAAAAAGCTATTTTAAAAGCTTACACTTAGAAACTTTTCAACAGAAATCTGGCAATGTTATCCAATGGGAGAAAATTCAGGTTGCAGGTAAAGTTCGATCTTATTACTTTTGTAATCCAGTACTGGGCTTCTGGGGCCAGCACTGGGGTCTCAACTTAAAACAGGTAAGTAATTACGTTTCAGTATTGTGTATGATTTTTAAAGAATATTTCTAGTTTTCAAAAGTAGACAGAAGAAATTTCATAGAAAAGCAGACAATGGATTCCTATGGAGAAAATACAAGTTACTAGTAAACCTGATAAGGCTTACTTTTGCGGTTCAGTACTGGGTTAAAAGGTCAGTACTGGCTTCTCTCCTGATCACAGGTGAGTACTTGGGAATTCGGATGATTTTATATGAATATTTTAGGTTTTCATAAGTAGACACTAAGAAGATTTTTCGAGTCAAACCAGTCAATGTTATCCAATGGCAGGTAAGTGAGTTACCGGTTTCCAGGTGAGTACTCGGCTGGTAAAGTTATGGTTCTGGGCATAGACTCAAGGGTCCCCCAGGGTCAGGTAGGTAAGGTTGGTTCACCCTCAGCGGCACAGGGGCGGCAGGATGCAGAGGTGGTTAGGCCCAATGCTATCCACTGAGGGGCAGGGGGCCTCCGGTTGGTGGCTGCTGGCTAGCAGGCCACGCGGCTGTGGGAGCTGGGGTCCTGGTCACTTGCTCAGGGCAAATGGGGAAGTAGGATAGGGGACAGGCTGCACGGCCAGGGCCACTCGGGCGGCTGGGTGCAGGGTGCTTTTGAGCCGTGAGGCGCTCCATGTTATTCAATGGGAAAGATAAAAAGGGAACAAAGACTGCAGACTCTGGGACAGTGATTCTTCAGGTGCGACCACCACTTTGAGAGGTAAGTTGGGATCCTGAAGAAGAGGTAGGTGCCCCAAAGGGAGGCACAGGGGGTCACAGGGCGCCGGGTGCAGGGGTGTCTTTGGGTGTCGGGAAATCTTACCCTCGGCTGGTCGCAGTTGGAGGGGTCCCTAATTCTGAGGCTGCAGGCGTGGTCTGGTTCGTCGAGGAGGGTCTTTGGGCCACTGGACTTCGGGTCCCAGTCGCTGGGGGGACGTTCTCGTGGCCTGGGATCACTTGGGCCCGGGCCAGGCTCGGCGGGTGCAGAGTGGGCTGGTCCGGAGCTTCCTGGCTGGCACCAGGGTGGTTGTTGCAGCAGAGCCTCTGCTGATGGGAGTCCCAGTCTTTAAGAGGGTCAAGGCAGGCAGGTCCCTCTGGGTGTCCCAAGGTTGCTGTCTGCAGGAGTCGCCGGGATTTAGGCAGGAGCAGGTTCCAGGATCGACAGGCCGGTAGGGCTGGGGCCAAGTCAGTTGTTGTCGTCCTGTTAGCAGCAGCACGGCGGGTCTTCTTCCTCTTGGTCTTCTTTCTTCTTTTCTTATCGAGATCTGAGGAAGGAAGGTTCAGGGAGCCCCTAAATACTGAATTTAGGGGTGTTACAGGTAGGGCAAGGGCAGGGACCAATAGGTGTATCCACCACTGTCCTGGGGTGGGCGCACCCCCTAGCCTGCTCCTCTCCTGTGGGAGGGGGCAGGAGCCTAGCTGTGATTGGGCAGGGCTCCCCTCTTCAAGATGGCCGGAACCTGGGGTCATGCTTCACCTTGTCTCCCCCACCTGAGGGGTGGGGTTGGCACAGTCTGGCACCCCCCCTTCCTGACGAAGTTTTTCCCGCCAGTCTTCCAGCCCGAGTGGGGGTCATAACTGGTGGGGACCAGTTGCTGGGTACAGCAAATGGTCTGGAGAAGCTCACAGAGGCGGCATGCCTTTGAAGCTTCCCCCTGCCCATCCTGGGGGAGGAGACCTAGCACCTCACCCAGGATGTGCATTGTTGCAGGCCCAGGAGAGCGGGGGCTCTCCACCCAGGGGTCCAGCAACATGTCTGCTGTGTGGCAGCCTCTGCAGCCACTCAGCCCAGATGTGGATGTAGGTTAGGTTTTCAGGGGGCATCTCTAAGATGCCCTCTGGCGCATTTTACAGTATATCCCACACTGGCATCAGTGCGGGTTTAATGTGCTGAGAAGTTTGGTACCAAACTTGTCAGTCTTCAGTGTAGCCATTATGGTGCTGTGGAGTTCGTAATGACAACCTCCCAGCACCATATACTCTTAATGGCATCAATGCACTTACAGTGCCCAGGAATGGCCCTGGGTACTGTAGGGGCACAGGACTCATGCACCTGTGCCCACACCTCTGGCATAGGGCACCCAGCTAGAGGGGTGACTGAAGTATGCCAGGGCAGTGGGTTCTCTGGGCATGGCACACAGGGATGTGTGCCATGTCCACTCTTTGTTTAGTTCTGTACTTAGACACTCAGCCTGCAAAGGCAGTGTGTCGATGTCAGGGTACAGGGCCCCTGAGGGTGGCACAATAAGTGCTGCAGTCCTCAGGGGTCTTCTCTGGCCACCTATCAGCCCCTAGTAAATGGTACCCTAGGTACCCAGGGAATAGTGACCGGAGAAGACCGCTGAGGACTGCAGCACTTCCGTTTGAATAATGACAGACATTGTGCAGTATCCACTTTGGCTTGACGGAATGATGGAGACTTTTTATGAGCCAGTCGTCTAAGTACAGAAAAACCTGCACTCCATTCAGCCTCAGACGTGCTGCCACTGGTGCAATGCACTTGGTGAATATTCTTGGAGCTGAAAGTAGTCCAAAGGAGAACACTTTGAACTGAAAATGTGTGCCAGCTACCTGAAAACGCAGAAAGCTCAGGTGACTGCGATGAATAGGGACATGAAAGTATGCGTCTTGACGGTCCAAAGCAGTCATGTAATCCTCATGGTTCAGAAGGCTTAAAATATCCTGCAAAGTGGCCATTCAAAATGACTAACAAGTTATTTAATTTCTGTAACAATGTATCTGTAAGAGACATAGGTGTAGGAAAGTAGGATCTGCCTCTATGGTTACTCCACTTTTTGCCAGGGGCTAAGCTGTATTTGACCAGTCTAACTGGTATCAAACATGCTGGAATCATACGCCCACACCGTAAACTGTGTGGAAGGTATGATTCTAAGCACTAGAAGAGCTCTCCGTTAGGTTCTCGGTGTTCTCAATACCAGCCTTCTTGAACCGGATGGCACAAAATGGTTGTTGACGACCAGAGGCACGATTCTGCCCTCCTGCTACTGAGCCAAGCTTGAGCAGGGAAAGGCAGAACAATAGGTATCCTGTCACAGGGAGGTGTGACGATTTCCCTGACAGGATTTAGTATATTGGGATGGGGTGGGGTGGGTGCGCTTGCCAGCACCACTCAGTCTGTATGGGGGTCACATTTGGTGTCCCCGTGCATAGTCCAGTCCAAACCAGTCCTGGGAGCCATTGGCTTCTGCTCCGGCGCACAACTGGACAAAGGACATGGGAGTAAACTCCCCCCCCCCGTCCAGACCCCCCCAGGGCCAGACCCTTTCCTGGGTGGGTCCCCTGAATCTTCCCAACCCTTTCCCTAGGGTACTTAAGGGCTTACCTGGGTGTAGGTCTCTAGATTCGTCATGGGATAAGATTCAGATCAGAAACCACTGCTGCTGCTATCATCTCAGCGCTCTGGACTTCACTGGACTTCGTTTGAGCTGGACTTCGTTTTCCTTCCAGTCTTCTGCATCGTCCGAGCCTCTGCATCATAAAGGAATTTTCCAAGGCCTGTGAAGCATCAAAGACGCGTGAAGAATTCTCTTGGAGTGAAGGAATCACTCCCGTAAATTTGCAGGCACCGCAACTAAGTCGACAGGTCTGCTGATCCTGAGCTCCTCTGAACTCCAAAAGGTTCTGCAACATAGCTGGTGGTTTTCCACAGCTCCTGTGGCCTGCCATGCCCTCATCAAGTTTGAGGCTAGTATCCCTTGTGGGGGTTGCAATAACCGAACCCCTATGCATCGCGTCATCTTGCAGTTGCAAAGACCTGCTGACTTCTTTCCAAGAAGATCTTCGGGCTCTAAGTAGCCCCAACCTGGAGCACCTCCAGTGACCAGTCTTCAGCCACATCGCATCATGGCCTGCATCTTTTGGTGAGCTGCTTGAGGTCCTTTCGCGACTACAAAAAACAGTGGTCCCTACTCGTGGACACAATGGTATACTGAGCTAATAATCACAAACCTGATAAGTGTTATGTCTTTTGTCTAGCCGGACAAGGAATTTATTTAACAATTTTCTTAATAAAACTGAATGAACATATTAATAACAAGTGGGCACAGCCGTGACCCACAACATTCAGACAAAACAACGAACAGAATGGTAAAAGGAGCAAAGCAAAAATATGTCTGTGTACTTGTAGTCAGTGTTACAGACAGAGATTGTTATAACCACACCATTGCATTTCACAATATTTTAAATGTCATATTGCATAAGGGGTTTTTTTGGTCGACGAGTCTGCCTTTTAATGGCCTTTTAACGGCGCTGTGGCGGATGGTGGGGTTCACCAGAACCCCACCATCCGCCACAGCGCCGCCGACTTCTGCATACCGAGCTATTACGCTCCCGTTCCAGACGACTCTCCACGCTGGACAAGGCAGTACCGATGCCTCCTATGTTCATGGTATCTGCTGAACCATTGATTTGCCTGTTGTAATACGCAATTGCGTTAAAAGGCAGTGTAATATTTAAAGACAACAATGAATATATTTTTGTCCTGATGATGATGCCCCTCATTTAACTTGGGCAAACGTCATCGACCAATCTGTAACACTGACTACAAGTACACAGACATATTTTTGCTTTGCTCCTTTTACCATTCTGTTCGTTGTTTTGTCTGAATGTTGTGGATCACGGCTGTGCCCACTTGTTATTAATATGTTCATTCAGTTTTATGAAGAACATTTTTAAATAAATTCCTTGTCCGGCTGGACAAAAGACATAACACTTATCAGGTGTGTGATTATTAGCTCAGTATACCATTGTGTCCACGAGTAGGGACCACTGTTTTTTGTAGCATGATACTGCCCAAGGTCTCTATGGCATACCTTTTGGGTTCCCTTGTCTTTCCTAAACACACTTGAGGGTCACAGTATTTTTTTGGGGGCTCCCATGATTGCGCGGGCCTGCCCCGATTCCCCTGTCTTTGGTGAGTCTCCTGGACCTTGCTGGTCCAGACGTTGTTCTTTCTTCGATTCCTGTATTGGTTGCATTTACGAAGGCTTGTTGGTGCTTCCGCCGGACACCGACCCCTCAGCACTCGACATCCTTGGTGGGACAGCTCATGCATGGCTCCTGGTCCTCCTCAGCATTGCCTGGTCCTCACAGCTACAGAGTCAAGGGCATTATCATCCATCCTGCAACACTCTACATTGGAGTGCATTCGTCTGCCAAGTCTACTGGTCACTTCTGAGTGACAGACTGTCACCTCTGCTTGCAGGTACCTCTCATTTTGGATTACACTGGACAATTTCTCCTCTTCCAGCAGCGACACTTTCCTGAAGTCCTCCATTGGGTTCGACGGCGTTTCTGACACCACTTCAAACGTATGCACTTAGCTTCCCTGGTGTAGGTAACGTGGGTACAAGGGTATCCATGGGTGGGGGTGTCTCTTCAACCTTCTGTCTTTCACACAGTTTCTTCAAGGCCACTGGGAAGGGTCTTTAAACTTTAAAAATCCAAATGCGACTTACACGTAGAGTTGTACGGAGCTCGTAGCCGTGTTCCCACACTGCACACACTCTCCATGGGGTCCCTATCTACTCACCTTGGGTCCCCAGTCGTGGTTCTTTTACCACTTTCTTAGTATATGGTTTGCCCCCCCCCCCGCGTTCCCCCGGTCCACTTTGTATTTCGTGCTATTTACTGTGTTTCTTTGCTAAAGTATTGTGTGCATTGTGCAAATCTCCAGGTAGGAGATATTTCTAAGTGTTAGGGAGTATTATATAATAAGTATATATTTTAATAAATACTTTGTGTGGTTCATTTTCACTTAATCTATAATATAAGATTGCATACTGGTAGATCAAGCTGTTTTACACTCCTTCTGGACTAAGCCTGAAGGCTGCTCTCCACAGCTACCACTTAGAGAGCTTTCTAAGGTAGTCTAAAACCTCTTAAATCACTATAAGGGTTGTCTAGACTGGTGCAATGTGCCCACTTACATTAGTGGACATCATATGCCAGGCCAGCTTCTCACAATAGCTAGTTATAGATTCCTTACCTTAGAATTACCCTCAGGCATCAGACTGGATCTGGAGAATTTTTTCTTAGCAGTACCCCTGATGGTCGGTCAATTCTGCGTCCATCATTTGTGCCGTGTTTGCCGGGAAGACGTTGCGGTGCCCATTTAGACAACGGCCCTGCACACGGACGTCAGTTCTGACAAGACTTGCCACGGCAGAAGCACACAGTCATGCAGGACACTGACCACTGATGTGCTAAAACTAGGGCCCTTCAAGAGAGTTCCTGTCCTTAGAAGTCAATTTGCAGAGCGGGGAGGATGGGTTGGACGGCAAGGAATCAATACCTAACCTACCTTACAGATACATTGTAACCGAAGGTAAGTAACTTGTTCATCTGAAAGAGACAGTTACAGATTCCTTACCTTAGACTAGATACCCTAGCAATACCAACCCCGGAAGAGGGTCTGCAAACCAAATTCGCATCAGAAAGTCCTGGAGGACAGAACAGGCGTGTCCCTCCGGACTTGGCTATCTGGGCAGTGATGTCTGGTGAATGTGATGCCCACATTGCTGCATGACAGATTTTAAAGATAGGAGCTTCGCGTGCAAGGGCAGTGGTGGCAGCCGTACCTCTGGTGGAAGGAGCTTCGAGACCCACTGGTGGTTCCTTTTTCTCCAAAGTGTAACATTTTAATACAAAGGACAACCCATCTAGAGATGGTACGCTTTTGAACAGCTCAACCTTACTTGGCACCTACATAGCCAACGAAGAGTTGATCGTCTATCTGGAAATTGTTTGTGCGGTCAATGTATAAGGACAGCGCACATTTAGGGTCCAGACGGTGGAGTCTCTCCTCCTCCTTTTAAGGGTGTGGTGTTGGGGAAAAAAGTGGGCAAAGTAATGGTTTGTCCAATGTGAAAGGTATAACCACTTTTGAAAGGAACGAGGGTCTTGTCCTAAGAACCACTTTGTCCAGACGCAGAGAGAAGAAAGGGGGCTTAGAAGAAAGAGCTCGAAGCTTACTCACTCTGCGAGCAGGGGTGATGGCAACAAGGAAAGCTGTCTTCAGATTGAGGAGCCTGAGAGGAGGTTGTGAAGAAGCTCGTAGGGAGCACACAAAAGGTAAGTTAAGACAAGGTTCAAGTTCCACTGGGGCATTACGAAAGGAGATGGAGGAAAGAGATGAGTAACGCCCTTAAAGAGGAATATGCTACTTACCAGTATGCATCTGCTCTTGGCATAGAGGGCTGCAGAGTGGTACATTTATGAATAGATCGCCATCTGGTGTTGGGCTCGGATGATTGCACTTGTTTTTCTCTTGGAGAAGTCTTTTGTCGTCACAAGACCGATGACTCCTCCTTTGGGTGCTAGTGCGCATCGGCTCCATCCTTAGATTGTTTTACCATAGTAGGGTTAGATGGAGTAGTATGATAGAATACAGAGAGATGCCCATGTAAGTGTATCTAAATAAGATAGTGTTGGAACAGACACAGGTTCCCGGGGAGGCTGGGAGGGCATGTACCACTCTGCAGCCCTCTATGCCAAGAACAGATGCATACTGGTAAGTAGCATATTCCGTTCGAGGCATATGGGCTGCAGATGGTACATTTATGAATAGACTATACAGCAGTTTCCTCCCTAGCGGTGGTCACCAGTGTCTGTTGCAACAGTTTGAAATAAAGTTTTTAGTACAGCCTGGCCCACTCTAGCCTGTTGTGTTGCCTGCACATCAACACAGTAGTGTTTTGTGAAGGTATGCGGTGTAACCCAGGTTGCTGCTTTGCATATGTCATCTAGGGGAACGTTTCCTAAGAATGCCATAGATGCCCCTAGTTTACGTGTAGAATGAGCTCTAGGAGGAACAGTTAATGTCCTCTTTGCTTTTATGTAACATATTTGTATACATTTTACAATCCACCTGGTAATGCCTGCTTTAGAGATAGGATTGCCTTTATGTGTTGGGGAAAACGCTACAAATAGTTGTTTGGTTTTTCTGAAAGTTTGTGTTCTTTCTATGTAGTACAATATTGCCCTTTTGACATCTAATGTATGTAGGGCCCTTTCTGCTACCGTCTGTGGTTTTGGAAAGAAGACTGGTAGTTCCACTGGTTGATTGATGTGGAATGCTGAAATTACTTTAGGCAAGAATTTTGGGTTTGTTCTAAGAACCACTTTATTCTGGTGTAACTGTAGGAATGGTTCTTGTATTGTGAATGCCTGTAATTCACTCACTCTTCTGAGGGAAGTAATGGCTATAAGAAAGGCCCCCTTCCATGTAAGGAATTGTATTTCACACCTATGCATAGGTTCAAAAGGTGGTCCCATTAGTCTGGTGAGTACTATGGTGAGATTCCAGACCGGAGAAGACGGTAGTCTTGGTGGAATTACTCTTTTGAGGCCTTCCATGAAGGCTTTTATTGGTGGCACTCTAAACAGGGATAGATGTTGCCTGTTTTGTAGGTACGCTGCTATAGCTGCAAGATGTACTCTAATGGAGGTGTAAGCAAGGTACATTGCTGTAAGTGTAGTAAACAGCAAATAATATCTTTTGTGGATGCGTGCAAAGGATTGATGTTGTTACTGTTACAGTATACAGCAAACCTTTTCCACGTTGCTGCAAAGCATGCTCTGGTGGTTGGACGTCTTGCTTACTTAATGATTTCCATACAGTTTGGAGGTAAACTTAAGTATCCAAATTCTATGACCTCAGGAGCCAGATCGCTAGGTTCAATTGTTTGGGATCTGGGTGCATTATTTCTCCATGGTTCTGTGTAAGGTGCATGGGTAATATTCTTAACTTTTGATGTGGCACCTGTGAGAGTTGCAGGAGCGTGGTGAACCACGGCTGTCGTGCCCACGTGGGTGCTACTAGTATCATTGTCATTGAATGTTGTTGCAGTTTTCGGACCACTAATGGAATTAGTGGGAGAGGGGGAAAAGCGTATGCAAATTTTGTTTGACCAATTTATCCATAACGCATTGCCCTGCGACAGGTGGTGTGGGTACCTGGATGCAAAGCTTTGGCATTTTGCGTTCTGATGAGTGGCAAAGAGATCTATCTCTGGTTGTCCCCATCTTTGGAAGAATGGCTGCAGTATTTGGTTGTGCAGTTCCCATTCGTGTATTTGTTCTGACTCTCTGCTTAAGATGTCTGCTATCTGATTTTGAACTCCTGGTAGGTGTTCGGCCAACAGATAGATGTTTTGAGGAATGGCCCATCTCCAAATCTCCTGCGCTAGTCTGGATAGTTGGAGAGAGTGTGTCCCCCCCTGTTTTTGAATATAATACATTGCTGTCATGTTGTCTGTTCTGATCAGGATTGCTTTGTTGAGAATCGGCATTTGGAAAGCTTTTAATGCTAGAAACACTGCTAGTAGTTCTAGATGATTGATGTGCAGTCTTTTTTGCTGTACACTCCATCTTCCCAGCACTGTATATTTTTCCATATGCGCTCCCCATCCGCTGTTATTATCACTTGTGGAATCGGTTCTAGGAACGACCGCCCCTTGGAAATGTTTGTTGTGTTCCACCACTTCAGAGAGCGATGTGTGCGGTCGTCTACCAACACCAGATCTGTAATCTGACCTTGAGCCTGATTCCACTGTGTTGCTAGACATTCTTGCAGCGGACGCATTTGTAATCTGGGATATGGTATTAGCAGTATGCAAGAGGACATCATCCCTAATAGCTGCATGAACACTCAAGCTGTTAGTGAGTGTTGTGGTTGAAATCTTTGAATCAATGTGAGCATTGTTTGAATCCTGACTGGATTGGGGTATACTTTGGCTTTTTCTGTGTCTATAGTAGCCCCTAGATATTGTTGAACTTTGTTTGGTTGCAGGTGGGATTATGTGTAGTTCACCGTAAACCCTAGCTGGTGCAGCAACTGAATGGTTTTTAGTGTGTTTTGAAGACATTCTTTTTGCGATTTGGCCTTTATTAGCCTGTCGTCCAAGAAAGGGAAGACATGTATTTGTTGTCTTCTTAGGTGTGCTGCAACCACTGCTAGGCATTTTGTGAACACCCTTGGTGCTGTTGTGACCCCAAACGGAAGGACTTTGAACTGATAATGTTGTCCTTCTACAACAAACCTGAGGTATTTCCTGTGGGCTTTGTGAATTGGGATATGAAAGTAAGCGTCTTTTAGATCCAGTGTAGAAAGAAGGTCCCCTTTCTTCAGTAAAGGAAGTATTTGTTGGAGCGTGACCATGTGGAAATGTTCCGAAGTGATGTATGCATTGAGAGGTCTGAGGTCCAGTATTGGCCTTAGAGACCCGTCTTTTTTGGGAATTAGGAAGTATAGAGAGTATACCCCTGTTCCCTGTTGATCTTGTGGAACCTTCTCTATGGCATGCTTTTGTAGCAGTGATAGTACTTCCTGTTTTAACAATGTTAGATGATCTTGGCTCATTGGACGCTGTTTGGGTGGGATGTTTGGTGGGGTAGCTGTGAGGTTTAGGCAATAACCATGTTGGATAATTTGGCTCACCCACCTGTCTGATGTGATGTTTTCCCAGACAGGTAGGAACTGTGATAGACGTCCCCCGACCGGTGTTATATGGTCTGGGGGGAGCTGTATGGAGTCACTGTTTTGGGATTGGGGAGTTGCGGTTGTTGTTATTTCCGCGACCTCTACCTTTGTTGTTGTTACCTCTGTAACTGCCTCTTGAATTACCTCTGGGTGATGTTGGTGTAAAAGAGGTAGATTGCTGGCTTGTGCCTGTATTCTTTGACCAGCCTCTATAGGTGGACCTACGAAAGGAACCCCTTTGAGTTGGCTGTTGCAATGCTCCCATTGATTTAGCTGTTTCTGTGTCTTTTGTCATGTTTTCTAACGTCTCATCTGTTCCTGAGCCGAAAAGTGTTTTCTCATCAAAAGGCTGGTTCAATAAGGATGTTTGTACTTCTTGTTTGAACCCTGATACTCTGAGCCATGCATGTCTTCTTAACATGATACTGGTGTTCATGGATCTTGCTGCAGTGTCTGCTGCATCTAAAGCGCACTTAATGGAAGTGTTAGTTATTATCTTCCCTTCTTGTATGAGCTGATCTGCCCTTTTTTGATGTTCTTTAGGGAGATGTGTAATGAGTTTCTCTAACTCATCATAATGAGCTCTATCATAGCGTGCAAGTAGCGCTTGAGTATTTGCTATGCGCCAGCTGTTTGCCGCTTGGGATGCTACTCTCTTGCCAGAGGCATCTATTAACTTGGACTCCTTGTCAGGAGGAGGAGCTTCTCCTGTAGTTAATGAGTTCGCTCTCTTACGAGCGTTTGTGACTACTAGCGAGTCCAGAGGTACATGCCCTTTGATAAATATTGGGTCCTTTGGGGCTGCCTTATATTTTTTTATCAATTCTTGGGTTTAATACCCTAGCCCTCACAGGGTCTTTGAATATGTCTGATGTGTGATTGAGGAGACCCTTAAGCATTGGTAGTGTACCTGATGTTCTTTGTGCAGCAGGTAGTGTTTCTAAAAGGAAATCCTCTATTTGAGGTTCTGTGTGTAAGTCTACCTTGTGGTATTTTGCTGCCCTATTAATTAACTGTGCAAAACATGTATTATTATCAGGTGGTAAAGGTTTTGAGGGATACAGTTCGGGGTCATTATCATCTGACCCTGCGTTATAATCCTCCCATGGGTCTGCTTCCTCTGGGGCAGTGTCATCATCCCTAGGAAGTTTTCTCTCCCCTGTGTCACTTTCTACATCTGTTTGAGGTGTAGATGGTCTTGGTGTAGAAGGTGGAGGAATAGCTGGCAGAGTGTGAGGAAGAGGAGAAGAGGGTGTGTCTTTAGGTTGAGGAGAAAGGGGAGGAGTTGTATTTGTCCCCATTGTTCTCTTTTTAGGAGGAAGAGCTTTGTCATCCAACTTTTCATTCTTCCTCTTTTTAGGTAGTTTTGTCACCACCTTGCCAGTTCACGGATCGATAAACAAAGTCTTTTGTTTTGGATCTGTCTGATGCTCCTGTGTCGGTACCGAAGTTTTTGGTTACGAAAGGTGCCTTTGCTTCTGACCGTCAGTGTTTTGTGTTTTCGGCACCGAGAATTTGCTCGAATCCGATTTTTTCGGTATCGAGTAAGTCTTCGACGTCGAAGCATGTTTCGGTGTCGCCATGGAATGTTTCGACTGCGAGCCTTCCTTTGCATGGAGCTTCGGTGTCGATGTCGACCGCTTCTCGGATCCGACATGGTGGGAGGCCGAGTGTTTCTGTTTCGTTGCCAGGCCCGAGGGCGGGGCGTCGGAAACTTTTTTCCGTAGTCTGACCAGGCTCGAAGGCGGGGTCGACACCATACGGGGGTCAGTTTTTTGGTAAGGGGACGTCGTCACTCACGGTTTGATGAGCGTCGATTTCTTCGACGTCAGACTCGTCCACTTCCGACCCCGACTCGTCCTCATCTTCTTCTTCTTCTTCGGGGTGCTGGGCCTCGAACAGCTCCGGGATTGCCTCTGACTGCATTCTTGACACCTCGTGTCTTCGGATTCAACGGTTTCTAATCGTCGACTTGGAGGAGAATGCTGCACAGGCTTCACAGTCCCTGGATTCGTGTTCAGGTGATAAGCAGAGATTGTAGGTCCTTGTGTGGGAACTTCGCACCACACGTTGGACATCTTTTGAATGGAGTCCTTTCCATGGACTCCGGGCTGGACTACGTCGAGATAGGCTTCCCGGTCTCGTCGACGTAGAAGTTGTACATTTTTGTTGTTGACGTCGAAGCGCGCCGAAATGGAAATGAACTCGCGCTCGATAACAATACCGCCGAATTGGAAAGGGAATACGTGCCGAAATATCACTTTTTTTCTCGAAGTCGATCCGGAGCGCTTCAATCCTCAGCCGAACCCGATGGCGGAAAAAACAATCTAAGGATGGAGCCGATGCCCATGCGCATTAGCCCCCAAAGGAGGGGTCATCGGTCTTGTGACGACAAAAGACTTCTCCAAGAGAAAAACAAGTGCAATCATCCGAGCCCAACACCAGATGGCGATCTATTCATAAATGTACCATCTTCAGTCCATATGCCTCGAACATCTATTTACAATAGGGGACTTGAACAAAGATGGCTGATCTGGATGCCGATGGAAAGCAGAGATGGCCGCAATATAGCCTTAAAGAGTGCCCAGGGCAGAGCCCTGCTGGGCAAAAGAAAGTATATACAAAGGACCTCTGAAAGAGGGGCAGAAAGGGCATCCACAGTATTTGCTGTACAACATGCCACAAACGTATTCCATTGACAGGCATATACCATTTTAGTGGAGGGACGCCTGGCTGCCAAGATGACTTTACACACTTCAGGTGGAAGGTCAAAAACGGTCAAGTGTCGCTGCTCAATCTCCCTGCAATGAGGTGGAGGTTGGACAGGTTTGGGTAAAGAACCCTCCTCTACTGCTGCAACAGAAGATTTTCTCGAAGAGGTAGTCTTAGTGGAGGATCGATGGCCATGCTCAGGAGCTCTGGGTACCAGACTCTTCGTGCCCAGTCCGGAGCCACAAGAACGACTTGCGCCCGGTCACACTTGGCAGATGTGGTACAGGTTGTGAGAAAGTGCTCTCTTTCTGTGTGGTTGCCTCCACTTTTTGCTGAATTGCTGATGTGCTTTGACTGAGTGTGCCCTGGGCTCCTGCTAATCAATTACCCAGGGCCTATGTTCTTTCCCTAAAACTGCATTGAAGTCTAAACCCAATTGGCATCTTTGGTCACAGGTCAGCCCCTGGTAAATGATTCACAGGTACCCAGGGCACTGTGAACAGAGAAGGCCTCTAAGGGCTGCAGCACTTATTGTACCCCCCTTAGAGGTCCTGTACCCTTACACTCACACACTGCCTTTGCAGGCTGCGTGTTTTGGTGCAGACCGAAGTGAAAAGTCGACATGGCACACATCCCTGTGTGCCATGCCTACAACCTACTGCCCTGGCATTGATCAGTCACCCCTCTAGCTGGGTGCACTATACCAGTGGCGAGGGTACAGGTGCACGAGCCCTGCACCCCTATAGTGCCTAGGTTCCTTCTTAGACATTGAAAGTACAGTGCTGCCATTAGGAGTATATGGTGCTGGGAGTTTGTCATTATGAACTCCAGAGCACCATAATGGATACACTGAAAACTGAGAAGATTTGGTATCAAGCTTCTCAGCACATTAAACCCACACTGATGCCAGTGTGGGATTTAATGAAAAAAGCACACAAAAGGTATTTTAGAGATGCCCCCTGAAACCAATATGCTACTTACCAGTATGCATCTGTTGGCATGTAGGGCTGCTGACATTCATATCTGTGCATAGATCGCCGCCTAGTGTTGGGTCCGGATGATTGCACATTGTTGTCCTGGAAGAGTCTTCGAAGTATCACAAGATAGGTGGCTCCTCCCCTGGACTACAGTGCGCATGGGCATCAACTCCATCCTCAGATTGTTTTTAGCCATTGTGGCAAAGATGGAGTGAAACTATGTGAATGATGACCATGCTAGAAGTATGTGTGAATGCTGCAGCCGCTACAGGCGCCCCGGAGGAGGGCGGGCGATATGAATGTCAGCAGCCCTACATGCCAAGAACAGATGAATACTGGTAAGTAGCATATTCAGTTCGAGGAATGTGGGCTGCTGAATTCATATCTGTGCATAGAATACATAGCAGTTCCTCCATTAACGGCGGCCGCCTGTGCCAGCTGCAGCTGTTTGGAAAAGTGTTTGTAGAACAGCCTGTCCTACAGCTGCCTGCTGTTTGGAGGGCACATCAACACAGTAATGTTTTGTAAATGTGTGTGTGGTAGACCATGTGGCTGCTCTACATATGTCTTGCAAAGGAATATTTCCAAGGAAAGCCATGGAGGCCCCCAAATTCCGGGTGGAGTGGGCCCGCCGTGGAATGGTGAGAGTGCGCTTGGCTTTCTGATAGCAGATCTGAATACATTTAACAATCCAGCTGGCTATACCAGCCTTGGAAATGGGGTTGCCTTTGTGTTGTGGCGAAAAGGCAACAAATAGTTGTTTAGTCTTCCGAAAATATTTGGTCCTATCAATGTAGTACATTAAGGCCCTCTTGACGTCAAGTGTGTGGAGCATCCTCTCCGCAACTGACTCTGGATTTTGGAAGAACACAGGTAGTTCTATAGTCTGGTTGATATGGAATTGAGAAACCACCTTAGGAAGGAACTTAGGGTTAGTGCGAAGCACCACCCTGTTGGAATGAATTTGAATAAATGGCTCTTGGATATTTAGTGCCTGGAGTTCACTAACTCGTCGTAGCGACGTAATCGCTATAAGGAATGCCACTTTCCATGTCAAGAACTGAATATTGCATTAATGCAGTGGTTCGAAAGGGGGACCCATCAGCCTGGTGAGGACCACATTTAGGTTCCACTCGAGAGCTGGCGGTGTCCGCGGAGGAATGACTCGTTTGAGTCCTTCCAGAAAGGCTTTAATGGCAGGCACTCTGAAAAGTGAAAGGTGCTGTCTGTTTTGGAGATAAGCAGCCATTGCGGATAGATGTATACGAATGGAAGCATAGGCTAGATTACATTTGTACAGATGTAAGAGATAACAAATGTTGTGGTCTGCACAATAAATGACAAACCGCTTCCATTTCGCCGCATAGCATGCTCTGGTGGTGGGCTTTCTTGCCTCCCGGATTATGTCCATACAGGCAGGAGGTAAGTTGAGGTAGCCAAACTCTAAGACCTCAGGAGCCAGATCGCCAGGTTGAGCTGTTGCGGATCCTGATGCTGAATGTCGCCATGGCTCTGCGTCAACAGCTTGGGTGTGAGGCGCAGCCTTTGATGCGGTACCACGGACAGTTCCAGAATCGTGGTTTACTATGGTTGGCGAGCCCACGTTGGAGCAACCAGGATGAGAGTCATCGAGTGCTGCTTCAGCTTGCGTGCCACCAGCGGTATTAGAGGTGCTGGGGGAAAGCGTACGCAAATTTGCCTGACCAGTTCATCCATATCGCATTGCCCTGCGACTGTGGGTGTGGGAACCTGGCGGCAAAGCTTGGGCATTTGGCGTTTTCCTTTGTGGCGAACAGGTCTATCTCTGGATGACCCCACCTTAGGAAGTACGGGTGGAGTACTGATGGATGTATCTCCCACTCGTGCATTTGGTGGCTGTACCTGCTGAGCAGGCCCGCCATCTGATTGTCCTTGCCCGGGAGGTGTTCCGCCATGAGGAAGATGTTCCTCTGAATGGCCCACTTCCACATGCTCTGAGCAAGATGAGACAACTGTGGAGAGTGTGTACCTCCCTGCTTCTGGATGTAGTACATGGCCGTCATGTTGTCCGTCCGGATCAACACGACCTTGTTGCACAGATGTACCTTGAATGCTTTCATTGCCATGAAGATAGCCATCAGTTCTAGAACATTGATGTGCATCTTCCTCTGCTGTGGTGTCCATAGTCCTTGCACAGTGTAGTGGAGTACATGAGCTCCCCAACCCTGAAGAGAAGCGTTCGTCGTCAGAATGATCTGTGGCACAAGCTCCTGGAACGGTCGTCCCTTGCAAAGGTTTTGTGGATTCCACCAATGCAGAGAGTTGTATGCATGACCGGTCACCAACACTAGGTCTTTCAACTGTCCGTGAGCCTGAGCCCACTGACGTGCTAAGCACTCCTGAAGCGGACGCATATGTAGTCTCGCGTGCGGGTCAATGGAGATGCAGGAGGCCATCATGCCTATCAACTGCATGAACACTCGTGCTGGAAGCGAGTGTTGAGGTCTGAATTTCTGTATCAGCGATTGAATGCTGCTGACCTTCACTGAATTCGGCTGTGCTGTGGCTGCCAGAGTATTTATCGTCGCTCCCAGATACTGCCGTATGTGGGCGGGTTGCAGGTGGGACTTTGGGTAATTCAGTGAGAATCCCAGATCGTGAAGAAGGTGAATGGTGTGGGACATGTGGGCGGCACACTGCTGGGCTGACTTTGCCTGGATGAGCCAGTCGTCCAGATAAGGGTAGACGTAAATGTTTTGTCTCCTGAGGTGTGCCGCCACCGTCGCCAGGCACTTTGTAAACACCCTGGGTGCCGTGGTGACTCCGAAAGGTAGAACCTTGAACTGGTAATGTTGGTTTTGGATGGTGAACCGGAGGTATTTTTTGTGTGACTGGTGCAGCGGAATATGAAAATACGCATCGTTTAGATCTAAAGTTGCGAGAAAATCCCCCTGACTGAGCAACGGTAGGACTTGCTGCAGTGTCAGCATGTGAAAGTGCTCCGATAGAATGTACTGATTGAGGGGTCTGAGGTCCAGTATGGGTCTGAGGGACCTGTCCTTTTTTGGTATCAAGAAGTACAGTGAGTAAACTCCTGTGCCTCTTTCTTTCACAGGCACGAGCTCGATTGCCCCTTTTTGCAGCATGACGAGGACCTCCTGCTGCAATAAGTGCAAATGCTCGGCGGACATAGGACGTTGTCTTGGGTGTATGTTGGGTGGAGTGGATATTAACTCCAGACAATAACCGTACTGGATAAGCTGTGTGACCCACCTGTCTGTGGTGATGGACTTCCAGACTGGCAGGAACTGTTGAAGTCTCCCCCCGACAGGTGTTGCGTGGTCGGGGGGCAGTAACAAGGCCTCACTGTTTGTTAGTGGCGGAGGATCTAGAGCTGTTGTTTCCTCGACCTCTGCCTTTGGCGCGGTTTCCACGATATCCACCTCGACTTTGCTTGGTGTATGTGGTCTGCGTGCCGCCTTTATAGTACTGTGTGGTTTGGGAGAGCTGGCCTCTGGAAACACCTCTATTGCTTGAGCGACGAAAAGAACCACCCAGGAACTGCTGGGACTGTAGAGCCCCCATGGACTTAGCAGTTTCAGTGTCTTTTTTGATTTTTTCCAAGGTTGTGTCCACCTCCGGGCCAAATAGATGATCAGGGTTTACTGTCTGATTGAGAATGGTGGTCTGTATTTCTGGCTTGAACCCGGAGATTCTGAGCCAGGCATGTCGTCTCAGCATAACACTAGTGTTAACAGCTCTGGCCGCGGTGTCTGCTGCGTCCAGTGCACATTTGATAGAAGCATTAGATATGAGCTTCCGTTCTTGGATGAGCATCTCAGCTGCCTCTTTGTATTCATCTGGCAGGTGCTGTAACAGGGTCTCAAGTGTGTCGTAATGTGCCCTGTCATACCTGGCTAGAAGCGCCGGAGGGTTTGAAATGCGCCAAATATTGGCTGCTTGAGCTGCCACCCTTTTCCCTGATGCCTCAAACACCTTAGATTCCTTATCTGGGGGAGGAGCATCACCCGTTGTTTGTGAATTAGCCCTCTTCCGGGCATTAGAAACAACAAGAGAGTCCAACGGTAACTGTCCCTTAATGTAAGTAGGGTCTCCAGGCGCGGGTTTTTGTTTTTTTTCAATTCTGGGGTTTATCACCCTGGCTCTTGTAGGCTCCTTAAAGATTTCCCCAGCATGCTTCAAGACACCCTTCAACATAGGCAGAGTCTTGACAGTCCTCTCTGAGACGGAAAAGGTGTCAAAAATAAAGTCTACTTCAATGGGGTCAGCATGGAGCTGGACGTCATGATTCTTAGCTGCCCTTTCAATGAGGGCATTAAATGCTGCCGAATCCTCAGTAGGCGACGTTTTTACAGCATACAGCAATGTACCTCCCCCTGGACCAACAACATCGTGTTCTGGGGGAGGTACATTGACGATATCATCTGTCTCTGGTCAGGATCTGAAACTGATCTGTTGGACTATTTTGGACTATTTTGGTTACCTAAATAAGAACTATATGAATGTGAAACTCACGATCGAATACAGTAGAGAGAGTATAAATTTCTTGGACCTGAAATTTTACATCAAAAACAACAAAATCCAAAGTACCCTATATCGTAAGGATGCCGCATGCAATGCGGTACTGCACGCGAGTAGTGCACATGCTAGTTCTACAATAAACAACATACCATTTGGAGAAATGGTACGCCTTAAGCGAAACTGTACGGAAGAAGAACTATTTGACGCTAATTTACAAACACTCAAGAATCGTTTTGACGCTAGGGGATACAGCAAGGATGTTATTTGCAAAGCAGAGAGCAGGACACGCAAGATCCATAGAAATGAAACCCTCAAAACCAAGTCACGTAAAAAATTAAAAACAAGTACAGATGTCAGATTTGTAACAAAATATACTAGACACAACAGCAGTATATTTAAAATCCTAAAAAGCAATTGGCATCTCCTAAAGGAGGTCCCAGGATTGCAGTTACATGTGAGAACCAACCCATCAGTAACATACCGTAGAGGCAGGACCCTACGTAATCAATTATGCCCTAGCTATCTAAACCAAATAGAGACAATGGCACAAACTGGTTGCCACAAAAACCAAACGGTTTCTTCACATGCAGGGGACTGCAACATTTGTGAATATGGTCGAGACAAAACCAAGCAGTTTGCATTTAATGGTTCTCAACATTTTGACATCTTATCCTTTATAAATTGTGCAACCACTTTTGTGGTATACATCTTGGGCTGTACCTGCGGACTAATATACGTAGGCAGCTCCAAACGTAGTTTGAGGGTAAGAATTCGGGAACATAGGAGAGACATTCTGAACAAAGACGACAGATCTGTTCATACAAAACACTTTTGGGAGAAACATGATGGGAAACCTGATTTTTGGTTCCATGGTTTGGAACATATACAACCACTCATAAGAGGAGGGAAGAAGTGCGTTACTTACCTGTAACAGCAGTTATCCAGTATTGGTGTCTTTCATAGATTCACATGCCTGAATCATTCCCCGTCGTCGAGACGGGAGCCTCCGGTACATAAAAAAGTAATGTCCCATAGACATACATAGAGAAAATAGGCCTAAGGGCCTCACCTTAGTAGCCTTTCCTTGTCCTTATGTAAAAAGGACCAAACTCTTAGAGTCAGTCAATCAGCTATGACCTCCCTCTAGAACCTTCCTGGGAGGAGCCTCAGTCCCTCAGATTTTCGTACGCACCAGCTAGGTAGGCGTAATACAGTTAGAGAGGGATGTGAGTCCTTCCAGGGGAGGCGGGAGGGTTGCATGTGAATCTATGAAAGACACCAATACTGGATAACTGCTGTTACAGGTAACGCATTTCTTATCCAGTATTAGGGGTGTCTTTCATAGATTCACATGCCTGAATCAGAGTAATTAGCAATAAGATATGCACATTTCTGATGCCATGGTGCTCTGTAGTCATGTTTAGACAATACACATATTATCATATAACATGGGAATGACAGCACAAGCAGAATATCATAAAAACAAAGAATGTGCATACCCGGATGGCGGGATGTAGGAAGGCTCACCTCACTGGAATAGATGGCGAAGCACCGCCTGGCCCACTGCTGCATCTTTCTGAAGCTCGATATCCAGGCAGTAGTGTCTGGAGAAAGTGTGCGGTGACTTCCAAGTCGCCGCTCTGCATATGTCCAAAATCGGCACTCCAGCGAACAGTGCTGCTGATGTGGACATCGCCCTGGTGGAATGTGCAGTAACATGATCACTCAAAGGCCGTCCGGCCCTGTCATGGCAGAATGCAATCGCTGAGGAGATCCACCTCGAGATGCTTTGTTTCGTGAGAGGCAGGCCCATTCTCGGTCTGCTGTAGGCCACAAACAGTTGTGAAGATTTTCTGAAGGCCTTAGTTTTGTCTAGATAGAACTTGAGACACCTCTTGAGATCCAAAGAATGTAGTGTTCTTTCTGCTGCGATGGAAGGGTTCGCACAGAAAGACCGGATACTATCGGTTCATTGAGATGAAAGTCCGAAGGCACTTTCGGTATGAATTTAGGGTTCGGTCTCAGCACTACCCTGTCCTGTTTGAACTGCATAAATGGTTCCTGAATGGACAGGGCCTGTAGCTCGCTTACTCTCCTGGCAGATGTTAAAGCGAGTAAGAGCGCCGTTTTCCATGAGATGTACTTGATGGATGCTCGATGAATGGGCTCAAAAGGATGCCTCATGAGTTGGTTGAGGACCAGATTGAGCTGCCACGTAGGAGGGACCTTCCGAGGTCTTGGGAAGGATCTATAAAGTCCCTTTAGGAACTGTTTTACCAGTCTACTGGACCACAGAGAAGGCCCTGTGAAAGGTCTGGTAAACCGTGAGATAGCCGCCAGGTGAACTTTGATGGATGCATGCGCCAGGCCTGACTGTGCCAGATGTAGGAGATATGGCAGTACCTGCTCAGGTGTGACGTGCAGCGGTCGCAGGTCATGCTCTGAACACCAAATGCAGAATCTTTTCCATTTGAGAGAGTAGGTTTTGTTGGTACTGTCTGCTCTCGCTTTTGCCAACACATCTCTGCATTCCTGCGGAATATTCAGGCTACAGAACTCTCTGTGCTCAGGAGCCAGGCCGATAACTTGAGCGATTGCAGGTTCGGGTGTTGTACCTGCCCGTTGGACATCGTTAGTAGGTTCGGGTGCTGCCGCAGACGAATCGGTGTCCTGATGGAGAGTCGAAGCAGATCCGAGAACCAGTGTTGTCGCGGCCAGAACGGGGCAATCAGGATCAGGGTACAGGGCTCCGCCTTCATCTTCCTGAGGAGTCTTGGGATCATCGGAAACGGAGGAAAAGGGTACGCAAACACGCTGAACCAACCGATGGAAAAAGCATTTCACAGTGATCCTCTTTGGGGATGCCAGCTTGCGTAGTTTGGGCATTTGGCGTTCCTCTTGGTGGCAAACAGGTCGATTCTTGGGACTCCCCATTGAGAGAATATGTGAGTCAGTGCGCTGTCGCTTAGTTCCCACTCGTGGGAGAGGGATCTTTGCCTGCTCAGGGCGTCTGCGATGGTATTTATTTATTTATTTATTTTTTGCATTTGTAATGCGCACAGATACCCACAAAGGGTTTCCCGGCGCCATGGCTAAGAGAACAAGGCACAGAAAGCAACTGCTGACAACACATTGACCGCTATTTATTTAAACAGTTATTTATTAAACAGCCAGGTTTTAACTTGTTTCTTAAAACTGGCATAGTTCTCCTCTTTGCGCAGGGCTAAAGGAAGGGAGTTCCAAAGAACTGGCCCCAGGTGGGAAAAAGATTTACCTCCCATTCGGGCCAGTTTGAATCTGGGTACCGTGAAGGTTGCTCCATTTAAAGAGCGGAGATTCCGTACAGGTACATGGGGCCTAACCAATTTCTGCAGATACCATGGTGCGGTTCCCGCTCTGATCTTGAACATATAGGTCAAGGCCTTAAACCGGACCCGGTTCTCAACTTTCAACCAATGTAGGTCTCTAAGGTGACTCGAGATCCTTGCTGTCCTAGGGATCTTACACAACAGCCTGGCTGCGGAGTTCTGGACCAGCTGTAACCGCCTGGTTACAGCTAAGTTGGAGCCCAGGTATAGAATGTTACCGTAGTCAAGCCTAGATGTTATTAGCGCATTGACTACGGTCTTCTGGGTATCCACAGGCAGCATCCAGATAATCTTCCGCAACCATTTAATAATCGTGAAACAAATGCCAGCCACTTTGTTAGCCTGTTGTTTCATCGATAAAGAATCATCGATGCACACCCCTAAATTTCTAACCTGGGTAGCTGGACTGGGGAAAGCGCCCAGGGATGGCGGCCAGTGCCTCTCCTGCCACAGATCACGATTTTTTCCCAGGAGAAGAATCTCCGTCTTCTCCCCGTTGAGCTTCAGCTGGTTTGCTGACATCCAGCTGAAGACCTCCTGAAGACCAAGTTTCAGAGCTGAAGGGGATGAAGACTCTGAGTTGGTGAGGGAAAAAATAATCTGTGAGTCATCCGCATAGGTCATGAGTTCAAGACCTACCCGCTCTGCTAAATCAGCAAGGGGGCGGAGATAAAGATTGAAAAATAATGGGCTTAGAATTGAGCCCTGGGGCACGCCATGAGATGACGGAAAAATATCCGACTGGGCATGAGAGGACGAGATCTGAAACGTCCGGTTGCTCAGATAAGATCTAATCCAGTCCAATGCGATCCCTCCGACACCATCCCCACTCAGCCTGGCAAGCAGTCTGTTGTGCGAGATGGTGTCGCACAAGTTACTACTTGTGTAACGATATATCTGTAAGAGACATTAGTTAGTGATAGATTCCTTACCTTAGAATATCCCCAGGCGTCAGACTGGATCCGGAAATTTTTGCGTAGCAATACCCCTGCGCGCTGTTAGGCGTCGTCTGCGGCTCCGCGTCCGTCGTCGGCGTCGTGAGCGCCGGGATGACGTCATCGGAGTATATAGACGGCGCCCATGCGCGCTGACGTCAGTTCTGATAACACAGCTTTTCCGCGCCAGATACGCAGAGCCATGATAGAACTAACACTGGTGCCATAAAACTAGGGCCCTGAAAGGGGATGACCTTAACCCTAAATATCGGTTCGCAGAACGGGGAGGATGGGAGGGCGGTAAGGAATCTATCACTAACTAATGTCTCTTACAGATATATCGTTACACAAGTAGTAACTTGTGCATCTGAAAGAGACACGTTAGTGATAGATTCCTTACCTTAGAATAGATACCCCAGCAATACCAACCCCGTGGTGGTGGGTCTGCGAACCAATATCACACCAGAAAGTCCTGGAGGACGGAACGGCCAAAGAAGCCATCCCTCCGGACTTGACTGTCCAGGCAGTAGTGTCTTGCGAACGTGTGCAGCGAGGCCCACGTGGCTGCCTGACAGATGTCCTGCAGGGGGACACCGCGGCCCAGGGCAGTTGTCGTTGCCGTGGCCCGAGTGGAGTGAGCCCGCAATCCAGCCGGGGGCTCCTTCCTCGCCATGGAGTAGCATGCTTGGATGCACAAGATGATCCACCTGGAGATGGTCCTCTTGTGTACAGCCTTTCCCTTCTTCGCGCCCACGTAACCAACGAAGAGTTGGTCATCCACCCGGAATTGGCGAGTGCGGTCCAAGTAGTAGGAGAGCGCACGTTTTGGATCCAGACGGTGGAGCCTCTCCTCCTCTTTCGAGGGATGCGGAGGCGGAAAGAAGGTGGGCAAGGTGATGGACTGCCCGATGTGGAAGGCCGTGACAACCTTGGGCAGAAAGGAAGGTCGTGTACGCAACACCACCTTATCAGGGTGAACAGACAGGAAAGGCGGAGAAGAAGAAAGAGCCTGGAGCTCACTCACTCTCCTGGCAGAGGTGATGGCAACCAGGAAGGCCGTCTTCAGCGTAAGGAGGCGAAGAGGACAGTTATGAAGTGGCTCAAAGGGAGCACACATCAGATAGGTGAGAACAAGGTTCAAGTCCCACTGGGGCATCACGAAGGGAACAGGAGGGAACATGTGTGTGATGCCCTTCAGAAATCTACTCACTATAGGGGACTTGAACAAAGAAGGCTGATCAGGTAGCCTCAAGAAGGCTGAAAGAGCAGAGAGATACCCTTTAAGAGTGCCCAGAGCAGAGCCCTGCTGGGCAAGGGAAAGAAGAAAGAGCAGCACTTCCGAAAGGGGTGCAGAGAGGGGATCCACAGCCTTTGCTGCGCACCATGCCACAAATCTATTCCACCGGCAGGCGTATACCGACTTAGTGGAGGGACGCCTGGCTGCCAGAATGATGTCACAGACTTCGGGAGGCAAGTCAAATGGCCTCAACTGCCGCCGCTCAATCTCCAAGCTTGTAGGTGGAGACTGGACAGGTTCGGGTGCAGGACCGTCCCCTGCTGCTGCGACAGAAGGTCCTCCCGAAGAGGCAGACGAATCGGGGGATCGACTGACATGCTGAGTAGCTCGGGATACCAGTATCTTCGAGCCCAGTCCGGAGCCACAAGGATAACCTGGGCCCGGTCGCGCTTGATCTTCTTCAGCACTCTGGGCAGAAGTGGTATAGGCGGAAAGGCGTACAACAGGCCGCAGCTCCACTCGCGACGAAAAGCGTCTCCGAGCGAGTGCCGCCTTGGAAACTCCAACGCGCAGAACTGCTGACATTGCGCGTTCTCTTCTGTGGCGAATAGATCTAACCAAGGCTCTCCCCACTGTCGAAAGAGACCTTGC
Organism: Lissotriton vulgaris; assembly: GCF_964263255.1. Classification (NCBI taxonomy): domain Eukaryota; kingdom Metazoa; phylum Chordata; class Amphibia; order Caudata; family Salamandridae; genus Lissotriton; species Lissotriton vulgaris. Next base: position 1,253,669,680 of record NC_141695.1, on the reverse strand, counting down.
GCCACGTCCGAGTTCAGACGCCATTCGTGATCCATCATGCACCGGCGGCTGAGTTCGTCCGCCCTGGCATTCAGAGAACCTGCCAGGTGTTGAACCACCAGAGTCACGTCCTGATGTTCCAGCCACTGCCAGAGGCGCAGAGCCTCCTGGCAAAGGGTCCACGACCCCACACCGCCCTGTTTGTTGCAGTACCACATGGCGGTGGTGTTGTCGGTGAACACTTGCACCACGCTCCCCCTGACAGAGGGGAGGAATGCCTTCAGTGCAAGACGAATCGCCCGCAGCTCCAGAAGGTTGATGTGGAGCCGGGACTCCGCCGGAGACCAGAGGCCTCTGATCTCCGCCTCTCCCATGTGGCCTCCCCAGCCCTGGAGGGACGCGTCCGTCACAACTACGTGCTCCGGCTGGGGTAGAGAGAGAGATCTGCCACTGACCCAGTCGCGGTCCGTGAGCCACCACTGCAGTTGTCTCGCAGTGCCCTCCGAGATCAGGACATGATCGGACAGGTTGCCCTGATGCTGGGCCCACTGAAACTTCAGGTCCCACTGCAGAGCCCGCATCCGCCACCTGGCGTGACGCACCAGAAGGATGCAGGAGGCCATCAGTCCCAGAAGCCGCAGCGTCAACCTGACCGAGACCCGGGATAACGGCCCGAAGACAGGAATCAGAGCCTGAATATCCCGAACCCGCTGCTCGGGTGGGTAAACCCGAAACTGCGCCGAGTCGAGAACCGCTCCGATGAAAAGGAGCTTCTGAGAGGGACACAGGTGTGACTTCGGCACATTGATGGAGAACCCCAGCAAGTGCAGGAGGTCGGCCGTAGTCTGGAGGTGGCTGACGACTGTCTGGGGCGAGCCCGCCTTCAACAACCAGTCGTCGAGGTAGGGGAAGACTGACACCCCTTGCCTGCGCAGATGGGCTGCGACCACCGCCATCACCTTCGTGAACACCCGTGGGGCGCTGGTAAGGCCGAAGGGGAGCACGGTAAACTGAAAGTGCTCGTGGCCTACCGTGAACCGCAGGTAACGCCGGTGGGCCGGCAGGACGGGGATGTGGAAATAGGCGTCCTGCAAGTCCAACGCTACCATCCAGTCTCCTGGGTCCAGGGCAGCCAGGACCTGAGCCAAAGTGAGCATCTTGAACTTCTCCGTACGGAGGAAGCTGTTCACGTTCCGCAGATCCAAGATAGGGCGTAGGCCCCCTTTGCCCTTCTTGGGTACCAGAAAGTAGTGGGAGTAACAGCCACGTCCTACTTCTGGCCCAGGAACGCGCTCGATGGCCCTCTTGGCCAAGAGGGCCGAAACTTCCCCTTGCAGAAGTCGCAAGTGATCCCCCGACACACGGTGGCATTGAGGTGGCATGGATGGAGGGGAAGACTCGAAGGGGAGGGAGAAACCCCTTCGGACAATTTGCAGCACCCACCTGTCCGAAGTGACTGTATGCCAGTGGGAGAGGTGATGGCGAACCCTGCCTCCCACAGGCGTCACATGGGCCTGAAAACTCGGACTAGGAAGGTTTTGAGGCGGGGGCTGCTGAGGGAGGTGTGGACTGGCCTCGCCGCTGGCCCCGACCACCGCCACGGCGGTTCCCACGGCCGCCACCGCGTTGCTGAACATTCTGCGGCGCGTGGCTGACGGTCCGTGGTGGGGCGCCCCTTCCGTGGCCACGAAAGGAGCGAAAGGCACCCGATTGCTGGCGTGGGGCCGCAAGGCCCAAGGACTTGGCCGTGGCCCTGGAGTCCTTAAAACGTTCCAGCGCATGGTCTGCCTTGTCGCCGAAGAGGCGACGGCCATCAAACGGCATGTCCAGGAGAGTGGCCTGGACATCGGCCGAGAAATTGGCGGACCTCAACCAGGCGTGGCGTCGAACCGCCACCGTCGTTGCCATCGCCCTGCCCAGTGAGTCCGTGGTATCCAGCCCACACCGGATGGAAAATCGTGCCGCATCTCGGCCGTCCGCAAGGGTTTGGCTGAGTTTAGCCCTGACCTCCTCAGAGCATTGTGGCAGCACCTCCGCAACCGTGTCCCACAGAGTGTGGGTGTAGCGGCCCAAGAGACAGTTGGTGTTGACTGACCGGAGCCCTAGGCTCACAGACGAGAAGACCTTCTTCCCGAACTGCTCATATCTCTTGGATTCCCGATCGGGCGGGGCCGTCGGGAATGCGGTCTGGGAAGTGGAGGCCTGGATGACCAGGCTCTCGGGGGTGGGGTGGGTGGACAAAAAGCAAGGGTCGCCCGGTGCCGGGCGGTAGCGTCTGGCCACGTTCCTATCCACAGGGGGACCTGTGGCGGGCTTGGACCAAGTGCCCAGCAGAACGTCACACAAGGCCTCATTGAACGGCAGAAGGGGCTCCGCGGAGCCGGACTGCTGTTTGAGCACCTCAGTGAGGAGATTAGTCCTCACGGCCGCGACGGGGAGCTCAAGGTTTAGGGCCTTAGCTGCCTTCGTCAACACTACGCTGTAAGCAGAACCCGCCTCCGAAGCCACAGTCGGGGGCGATGTAAATCCAGTGTCTGGCGAGGTGTCAATACCACTGGCCTCCCCAAGCTCATATGTCCAGTCCTGATGTGACTGGCAATCACGTGCCAGAGGGTCCTCGGACCCCTCCCATTGCTCCTCGTCACCCAGCTCCTGGAGACCAGGATGAACAGCCAGGGCCTCCTCGTGGAGATAGAATTCTCCGATGGCCGACGGAATCGGCGCCCAGCGGCGCCCCTCCGACGCCTGAGGCGGACCGTAGGAAGCATTGGGGTCGGCAACCACTACGGCTGCCGGGGACGACACCTGAAGGGACGGCGCCGGTGAGGTCGTAAGGTCGACCGGCGAGGTCCCGGATCCGGAGCCGGATCCAGCGAGGTCGCGCGGCGCCGGGACCGAAGTCGCCAGCGGCGCCGGGCCCGAAGCACCCGACGTCGTCGGGGCCGAAGCGCCCGACCCGGAAGGACCTCCAGACGGAGCCGATCGGCCCGAAGGCGCCACGGGAACCGACTGAGGAGGGAGGGCCCTCATGGCCATGAGGTACCTCTCGACCTCCTCCTGCGACGCGCCGTGCCCAGGGACCCGAAGGTGTGGGGCAGGCGGCGACGCTTGCGACTCCCGCGGAGCCGCGTGGGCGGTGTCGCCCGAACCCCCGGCCGCATCGAGCGAGCGTCGGGGCGGGTCGGAGGACCGATGGTGGCGCTCCGACCTCTCATGCCTCTTACCTGAGGACTTGGATCCAGACGATCGGTGACCACTCCCGGAGCGTCGATGACTCCGACCTCGCGACCTGTCCCTCGACCTCCCGTGGGACCGGGACCGGGACCTGGAGCGGCGCGGGGCCGACTGCCTCAGCTCGAGACGCTTGCGGGACCGCTCCCGCCTAGCCTTCGACGTCAGGGCCCGGCAGTCGTCACAGGTTCGATCGTCGTGGTCGAGGCCTAAGCACTTCAGGCACCGGCGATGGGGGTCCGTGACCGACATGAGTCGGCCGCACTTCGAGCAAGGCTTGAACCCGGGCATCCCTGGCACCGATAGTCGAGAATCGACTAAGTAGAGGATCAAAAAGATCAAAAAGTTTTCAGTCAAAAAGTGACTGGGGGTAGAGCTTCTTCCGGATCTGCGCTAGCTGGCGCGGAAAAAAGAAGAACTGACGTCAGCGCGCATGGGCGCCGTCTATATACTCCGATGACGTCATCCCGGCGCTCACGACGCCGACGACGGACGCGGAGCCGCAGACGACGCCTAACAGCGCGCAGGGGTATTGCTACGCAAAAATTTCCGGATCCAGTCTGACGCCTGGGGATATTCTAAGGTAAGGAATCTATCACTAACGTGTCTCTTTCAGATGAAAGCCGCGCTCAAATCGAGCAGGACGAGAGCAACCGTTTGTCCGTCGTCCAAAAGTCCCCTGATCTTCTCCGTAACTCCCAGGAGGGCAGATTCGGTGGAATGGCCTGCCCTGAAGCCCGACTGGGAATAGTGGAGCAAGTTGTTGTTCTCCGTGTACGATGAGAGCACGCCATGGATATGCTTCTCTAAAATTTTTGAGAAAGCAGGCAGCAGAGATATTGGGCGATAGTTTGCAAGAACCTCTGGGTCAGCAGATGGCTTCTTCAACAGAGGGCTGACCATAGCGTGCTTCCACGATGCCGGAACAGTTGCCAGACGGATGGAAGCATTTAGTGTCTCGGCAATAGTTCCTAACGCAACGTCATCCAGTTGGCACAGAATGTTAATAGGGAGGGGATCGCACGGAGAACCTGATTTGATGGAGGTCGCCAGAAGTTTTAAAGTGCCCACGGAAATGTAAGGCCAGGAATCCAGCCGATTTCCTAGTGGGCTTTCTGAAGGAAGGGCTTCCCTGTCCTCCCTCACTGAGGGGTTAATGTTTGCAAGAATAGTGTCGATCTTTCCCACAAAGTACGTAGCAAGATCTTGGCATTTTTGAGGGGTCAGGGGGCACGCGACCGCCGCAGAATTTGCTCCGGCTAAGTCTTTTACAGTACTGAAAAGGGTCCGTGCTTTATTGGCAGCCATATTAATGGTCTCCGTTACATAAAATGCCTTAGCTCTGGAACAGGCCATGTGATAAAGGTTTCTAGCCCTACGGTACAGTTCCTTAGATTGGGGATCATAGTGCTTGCGCCACTTCCTCTCAAGTCCCTTACACTTAGTTTTTTCCAACTTCAGTTCTTCTGTATACCAGGGAGCCGGGGGCCGATGGAGATTCCCTCTGCACCTTGTAACGGGTAGGCAAATATCCACTGCACTTTGTAGCCAAGTGTGGGCTTCCAGCGCATTAATCTCCATATCATCACCTAAAACTGGGGGGGATACCCGTAAAGCATTCTGCAGTTCGGTCAAATCTATCTTTTTCCAGTTTCTCATGGAAATTGGGGGCCGGGCAGAACCTAGCTTCTCAGGTTGTATAAGCGTAATACTAAAGAGTGTTAGGAAATGGTCCGACCAACAAATAGGGTCGGTTTTTACCCATTTTAGCTCCTGTATATTGGAGATAATAGGATCCAACAGGTGCCCCGCTTTATGCGTGGGGTCCTCATTTCTCAGGGACATATTCAAAGTGTTAAAATCTTCCAGAAGATTGGAAGCAATGCAATTAGATTTGTCCTCAAAATAGAGGTTTAAGTCCCCCAATATGGTCAGATTTTGGGCATTTAGAAAGTACGGGGAAATAAGGTTAACCAAATTTGCAGCCCATACACTGCCATTACCCGGGGGGCGGTAAATTAAGAAGCCGGAGAACATAAAGTTAGGGTTCAAGGATATTTTAAAAAATGCGGCTTCGCATCCAGGGATATTAACCGGTTCAAAGTCACAATTAAAATCCCTGTCAAAGATCACAGCGATACCCCCGCCGACCTGTTTTTCTCTATCTGCTCTAACAATAGCATAGTTAGAGGGCAGAGCAGCGGCTACATCGGGGCCTGAACCGTCGTGCAGCCAGGTCTCTGTTAAAAATATCGCACAAGGTTTTTCTTCCATTAGGAGGTGGTGAATATCAGCTTTGTGTTGGGGCAGTGATCTACAATTCACAGTGTAAAAAGTAAAAATACGAGAGTTTGCAACAGAGGCTAGAGTAGGTGGCATAGGCTTATATAGGACCTCTGGATAGGGTTGTATGTTAGTAAGTGCAAAAGCACAATGAGGGCACACATGTGTACCTTTCAGGGAAGGCTTTAAAATGGAACAGTAATTGGTAATGGTAGGGCGCAATGCCCGTATCTGGTCCACTGTGATCCTACCTGTCTCAACATTTCGTGCCCCGTGTCCCGGCCTGGCCCGGACGGGCACAGTCGGGCTGGTCTTAGGCTCGTCTTTGGCGCAGTCCGCGGCGCCTACCCTGCGCGCCATCGCTGCTGTGTTTGCCTGGTACATAGTCCGCTTTGAGCGTGATTCCATGTAGTACCAGCCAGTTCCAGATCTTCTGCGATTCGCGTGATAGAGTAAGCGAACGCGTTCCTCCCTGTTTGTTGAGATAGTGCATCGTCGTGGTGTTGTCCGTTTTGACGAGCACCTGGGAGTTCTGGACGCGTGGTAGAAAGGCCTGCAGTGCCAGATACACAGCTCTCAGCTCCAAAAGGTTTATATGGAGCTGTTTTTCCTGAGCGTTCCACTTGCCGCTGATCTGAAGATCCTGGAGGACAGCGCCCCATCCTTCCAGGGAGGCGTCCGTGGTGATCAACAGAGGTGTCGCCGGAAGGAGAAATGGCAGCCCTACGGTTAGATTTTTGCGGCGCCTCCACCAGTCCAGACTCTTGGATATTTTTGGCATTATCCGTACAATGTCCTCGAAAGAACCCGTACTCTGAGTCCATTGGCTCGTGAGAGCCTCCTGCAATGGGCGCATCCTGAGTCTGCAGTGAGGGATGAGGAGTATACAGGAAGACATCATGCCCAGGAGAGACTTGTAGGTCCGGACTTTTAGGTTCGCCTTTGACGCCACAGCCGTGGCCAGAGATAGTATTTTGTATGTCCTTTCCTTCGAGGGGAAGGCTTTCGCGCATTCCATGTCCAAGCTCGCCCCGAGGAAGGTAATTTTTGTCGTAGGGATAATGCAGGACTTTCTCGAGATTGAGAGTTAATCCTAGCCTCTGAAAAAGATTGGTGCAGGCGTTGGAGGATTCGGTTGCATCTATTGCTGAGGGTGCCTTCACCAGCCAGTCATCTAGGTAGGGGAAGACCTGGTGGCCCATTTGACGCAGGAAAGCTGCCACCGGTGCAAGGCACTTTGCGAAAATCCGCGGCGCGGACTTGAGGCCGAACGGCAGGACCTTGAACTGATAATGTTGTCCTGCAACTGCGAACCTCAGGAATTTTCTGTGACACTTGAGGATGGGGATGTGGTAGTAGGCATCTTGGAGATCCAAAGATGTCATGAAGTCTCCTTTTTCCAGAATGCCTAGTATTTCTTGAATCGTCACCATCCTGAACGATTGGCTCCGTAGGAAAGCGTTAAGCGCTCGGAGGTCCAGAATGGGCCTCCATTTTTTCACTTTCTGGCGTACAAGAAAGAAGTGTGAATAGAAGCCTTTTCCTTTCTGAGGTGTTGGAACTCGTTCGATTGCTCCCTTCTTCAGCATCACAGAAATTTCTTGGAGAAGAAGGCGTAGGTGTTTGTGTGTCCGCCTGTGGGGAGGTGTGGTAGGAGGGATGGAGGTGAATTCCAGGGAATGGCCGAATCTTATAATTTGGAGAACCCACCGGTCCGTGGTGATGCGTTGCCAATTGGGGAGGAAATGGGTCAACTTTCCTCCAATTTGTAATGAGGGATAGGGTGGCTGGACTGGCTGGAGTAATAGGTCACTGGCGGCCGCCAGTGCCCCTCTTCTGATTTTTGCCCCTGTAGTTTGATCTTCCGTAAGAAGACTGACGATTTTGTTGTTGTTTGTGGTGGTATTGATTTTTGGTATTGTAGGAATACGAGGACCTATTCTGATAGGAACCTCGATAAGAGGATTGACCTCTGGATCTGTTGCCTCGAAAGGACTGGTTCCGCGTCTGCAAGGTACCCAGTGCTCTGGCAGTATCGGTGTCTTTCTTTATGGTTTGCAGTGCCTCATCGATCTTGTCCCCAAAAAGGTGCTGGCCGTCGAAGGGCATGTCTAGCACTTTCGATTGCACCTCCTGTCGGAACGACGTCGCTTTAAGCCATCCTTGACGGCGTAGGACTGCAGCTCCGGCAAGTTGACGAAAGCCGGTCATGGCTGCATCAATAGCACAGTCAATTATTTCCGCTGCTGAGGTTTGACCCTCCGTAAGTAGTGCCTTGACTTCACCTTGGACTGTGTCAGGCAGTTCCGCCAAATAGGGGGCTATGTCCTCCCAGAGCTGGCGATTGTAACGCCCCAACAGAGCTATGGAGTTGGCCACCTTGATGGTCATGGCCGAAGTTGTCGTGAATCGTTTTCCAATCGTGTCCAACTTCCTGCCTTCTTTGTCCGGAGGAGCTGATAGAGGGGAGGAAGGGTTGCGGGAGTTCTTCTGGGCCACCTGTGTAACCACCGAATCTGGTTTCGGGTGTCCATTGAGGCAGGCCGCCGCTGTAAGTGGGGCCTTATATTTTTTGTCCAGGCGTGAAACAATTGCAGGTACAGAAGCGGGTGTCAGCATTAGTTTCTTGCCTTGCTCCCAAAGGAATTATATTATGGGAATAGATTTCGCTGACTTCTGCGTCTGCTCCTTGAAATCGTGCAAGAAGCATTCAGTTTCCGTCGATTCCATAACCATATGGAAGCGTTTTGCTGCCCTTTCCACAATTTTATGAAAGCCGCCAATGTCCACAGGTGGCGAATCTGCTTGGCGTGGTTGGGGTGAAGCTGGGGAAGATGCCACATACTCATCCTCCTCATCATTGGCAGAGTGTATTTCCTGTACCTCTCCTTCTTCCATTTCATCATCGTCGTCCTATTCCTCTGATGATACTACCACCTGAGGTTGGATTCTCTAACGGTGGGTTTGAGGGAGAGGTTGAGATTGTTTTGGGATTGACGCTGACGCCGGGTTATTTACTGAAGGCGTCTGATTCCCACCCTCCGTCGATGGTGTTTCCGGGAAGCGTTGCTTGTAATCTTGTATAAGGTATCTCAGGTCATTGACAATAGAGACCGGCAGGCATACCATTGGGGTGACTTCTGTGCGAACGCTAGTTTGGACGGAGTGTTCTTGGTAAGTGAACTCTTCCTGTTCCTCGTCCGTGCTCTGGCATTTGACATGAAGGTCCGAAATGGAAGTAGCAGGTTCCAGGGTGTCCTCTTCCTCAGATTCTTCACTCTGGAAGATTTCTGAAGGTAGCTGTTTCTGCACTTTGCTCAGAGACGTGGTTTCCGGTGTAATTTGCTGTTTGTGAATCTTGCCATGCGCAGAACTTGATGTGGAAGTTGCTGTCGTTGTTGCTGGTGTCGTCGACGGCGGCAGCGTGAGAGACGACACTTCTACGAGCTTGGACTTCCTCCATGGCTCAGAAAGGGCTGTCGTCGACGACGAGTCATCCGTCGATGGTGTTTTTGTTGACGGTAAGGTCTTCGTCGACGGTATCTCCGTAGACGGCATTTTGGTCGTCGACGAGGATTTCGACGTCGATGTTGTAGTCGTCGGTGCGCTCGTCTACGGCGAGCCCGCCGTCGCCGTCTTTGCAGTCGACGTCTTTGCCGTCGATGCCCTCGTCGACGCCTTCGTCGTCGGGATCGTCGACGGTGGGCTCATCATCGACGTCGTCGTCGACAGTGGGCTTTTCAACGACGACGTCGTCGTCGACGGTGTAATCTTCGTCGTCGACAAGGTTTTCGACGTCGACGACGATTTCAGCAGTATAACAGATGAAATAGGTCTACCTGCTGTCGACGATGATGTTGTCGTCGTCAACGGTGAAGGTGACGACGCTGTCGTCATCAAGACAGTGGTGGTCACTGAGGTAGTCCTCTGGGTATGTCTGCTCGATGATTGAGCAGGCTTCTTAAAGGTCTGGGAATCTTTGGCAGACACTGAAGATGTCGTAGATCTTGCCTCTAAAGACTTCTTTTGTGCCTTCCTAGGAGGAGTGTCTGAGGGGCCAGGGGAAGCTACCCATGGCCGCTTCTGAGAGGCTTCTAAGGTCTTAGAAACACTACCCTCCGAAGATTCCAGGTGGTCTCTGTCTTTGAGCCTGTCAAGCCAGATGAGAAGACGACCTTCCCTGTCCCTTACGGTCTTTTTAGGGAAAGACCTACATATTCTGCAGTCTGCAGGGACGTGGTCTGGATAAAGGCAATATAAGCACAAGGCATGCTTATCTTCCACATGGAGCCTTTTCTTCCCACATGAAGAGCAGGCCCTGAAAAGGGCTTTCTTCTGGGATTCAGACATTGTAGAAAGTAGTGGATAGAAAACACTTACTGCAGGAAAAAGTGGACAGAAGTAATCCCTGACAAGATGTAGAGTGAAGAAATCACTTCCAAAAGTTAAGTAGATGGTTTTGAAGGAATCCTGAGGAGAGCTCAGGCTGGAGACTCCCTAGCACAACGTGCGGTAGAAAATCTGAGGGACTGAGGCTCCTCCCAGGAAGGTTCTAGAGGGAGGTCATAGCTGATTGGCTGACTCTAAGAGTTTGGTCCTTTTTACATACGGACAAGGAAAGGCTACTAATGTGAGGCCCTTAGGCCTATTTTCTCTATGTATGTCTATGGGACATTACTTTTTTATGTACCGTCTCGACAACAGGGAATGATTCAGGCATGTGAATCTATGAAAGACACCCCTAATACTGGATAATCTGGAAGTACTACTAAGACAGCCGGAGGCAAGATGGATATGCAAATTACAATGCAGAAAATATGGTATGAACTTGGATAATGAAATGTACCATTTTCTGTGACGACTCATGATAATCTGTACTGCTCAGAACTAGAGGCATAGGATATTTTGATACCTTGAAATCTGTACATTTTTTCTAATGAGTTCATCAAGGAAGGGAATGTTAGTTGTACTAATAAGGTTGTACCATGCAAATGGGCAGATACCGAATATGAATCTCACCTAAGTACCCCCTTCTTTTCTAACTTATAGAATGCCACTATCCACCCCGCTAGTCATCTTTCCACCTCCCCCCCCACGTCCTTTGCCCGTACTCCTCCCTCATAAATCTCAAGAATGAACATTCTGCACAAGAACATCCACTTTGACAAGTAAAACAGTGTACCCCTCCATAGCTAGGATGCTCCTTAACTACCAAACCACTCTCTTCTTTTCAAACAAATAAATAAGAAATAAAAAATAATAAAAAATAAAAAACAAAAGACATGACTAATTATATGGGCCATATCGAAGAACAATATTGAACTCGAAAAATAATTGTTGGTTACCATACACCATATTGGGTAAAAATAGATCCACTCCTCTCTAAAATAAAACAAATATTAAAAATTAAAAATAAAGTATAAAATAAAAGATATGACCAATTATATGGGTCATATCGGAAATTATTTCTGAACTCGAGAAATAATTATTGGTTACTATACAATATATTGGCTAAAAATAGAACTTAATTGCCCTTGCTAACGCTCAGTCAGAGATTTGATGAAGTTTTGAAAAAAGTCGAACAAATGAAACTATAAAGAAATCAATATTCGTAAACAAATGACCACTCTAAGATGGCGCCCGTGGAGCAACTAGTGTGCGATTCAACAAAGATTATATCAAACGCCTTACACAGGGAGATTTTTGGGGATACCAATATGGCGTCAGTATGAGATTCACTGGGCGAGTTATGACATCCATGTACATAAGCGGAAATACACGACTATAATACATATAGTGATACAATCTGAACCGTAACGTCGTAGATACAACTTGGTGAATTTCCAATTAACTCCACAACATGCGTCTCAAAAATTCAACGTTGATGCTTTACTTTATACTTACTCAGCCTATACATATAACATGCTATAGTTCTAATATCGCTAGTACTGCCCATTCAAACATGGCGCTTAAGGCTAAAAAGATCAGGAATAGAGAAAAGTACGGGGTTTAAACCGTTGACCAATAGGTGGCTTCTCCCTTCGAATATAAGGCGGTTTCTGCAATGGCGAACTCAGCCTGGAACCAGCCATGCCGATACGTTAACATCAAACGCCGAAGGATACAGGTGAGAGACCGGGTATAGGGAGTCGGGATAAGACTTAATGGGAACCCACAATCTAATGGGATGTTACGGAGGGAAGGAGTGTGGGGGTTTGCTTATAGGAAGTCTTAGATCCCCTACTCGATAATAATGCAAATGCTACTTACCAGTATGCATCTGTTCTTGGCATGTAGGGCTGCTGACATTCATATCTGTGCATAGACCGCCACCTAGTGTTGGGTCCGGATGATTGCACATTGTTGTCCTGGAAGAGTCTTCGAAGTATCACGAGATAGGTGGCTCCTCCCCTGGACTACAGTGCGCATGGGCATCGCCTCCATCCCCAGATTGTTTTTAGCCATTGGCAGAGATGGAGTGAAGAATGTGAGTGATGACCATGCTATGAGCATATGTGTTTGTATGAATAAATACTGCAGCTGCTACAGGCGCCGGGGAGGAGGGCGGGCGATATGAATGTCAGCAGCCCTACATGCCAAGAACAGATGCATACTGGTAAGTACCATTTGCAGTTCGAGGCATGTGGGCTGCTGAATTCATATCTGTGCATAGAATACATAGCAGTCCCTCCATTAACGGCGGCCGCCCGTGCCAGCTGCAGCAGTCTGAAAAAGTGTTTTTAGAACAGCCTGACCAACAGCAGCCTGCTGTTTGGAATGCACGTCTACACAGTAGTGCTTAGTGAAAGTATGTGTGGTAGACCATGTGGCTGCTCTACAGATATCTTCTAAGGGAATGTTACCTAGGAAAGCCATAGAGGCCCCTAACTTCCTAGTGGAGTGGGCCCTCGGTGGGATAGTGAGAGTGCGCTTAGCTTTAGCGTAGCAGATCTGAATGCACTTTACTATCCATCTAGCAATCCCCGCTTTGGAGATAGCGTTTCCCTTGTGTTGTGTGGCAAAAGCAACAAAAAGCTGTTTGGTTTTGCGGAAATCTTTAGTCCTGTCCACATAGTACATCAAGGCCCTTTTCACATCAAGGGTGTGGAGCATGCGCTCCGCCAGCGTCTCTGGGTTTTGGAAAAACACCGGCAATTCAATTGTTTGGTTTATGTGGAATTGTGAGACTACTTTGGGTAAGAATTTAGGGTTAGTGCGGAGCACCACCCTGTTAGCATGTACTTGGAAAAATGGTTCCTGGATGGTGAGTGCCTGCAACTCACTAACCCTCCGTAGCGATGTAATTGCTACTAAGAAAGCCACCTTCCAAGTCAGAAACTGAAGCTCACAAGAGTGCAGTGGCTCAAAAGGAGGACCCATCAGCCTTGTAAGAACCACGTTGAGGTTCCATTCCGGAGCTGGTGGAGTCCTTGGTGGAATGACCCTTTTGAGTCCTTCCAGAAAGCCTTGATAGCAGGGACCTTAAAGAGTGACAGGTGCTGCCTATTCTGGAGGTATGCTGCTATAGCAGACAGTTGAATGCGGATGGAAGAGTACGCTAGATTACATCGATACAGGTGAAAAAGGTAACAGATGATGTTTTGAATGGAAGCATCTAGCGGGTCAATGTTGTGGTTTACACAGTAGATGACAAATCTCTTCCATTTAGCCGCATAACAAGCTCTAGTAGTGGGCTTCCTTGCCTCCCGAATGATGTCCATGCAATCGGGAGGAAGATTGAGGTAGCCAAACTCTAGGACTTCAGGAGCCAGATCGCCAGGTTGAGCTGTTGCGGATCTGGGTGCTGAATGTCGCCATGGCTCTGCGTCAGAAGGCTGGGAGTGAGATGAAGCCTTTGATGCGGTACCACGGAGAGTTCCAGAAACGTGGTGTACCATGGTTGGCGAGCCCACGTTGGAGCAACCAGGATGAGCGTCATCGAGTGCTGCCTGAGCTTGCGTGCCACCAGCGGTATCAGAGGTGCTGGGGGAAAAGTGTACGCAAATCTGCCTGACCAGTTCATCCACATCGCATTGCCCTGTGATTGGGGGTGTGGGAACCTGGCGGCGAAGCTTTGGCATTTTGCGTTCTCCTTTGTGGCGAACAGGTTGATCTCTGGATGACCCCACATTTGGAAGTACGGTTGGAGTACCGATGGATGTATCTCCCACTCGTGCATCTGATGGCTGTGCCTGCTGAGGAGGTCTGCCATTTGATTGTCCTTGCCCGGGAGGTGCTCCGCCATGAGGAAGATGTTCCTCTGAATGGCCCACTTCCACATGCTCTGAGCCAGATGAGACAGCTGTGGAGAGTGTGTGCCTCCCTGTTTCTGGATGTAGTACATGGCCGTCATGTTGTCCGTCCGGATCAACACGACCTTGTTGCACAGATGTACTTTGAACGCCTTTAAGGCCATGAAGATTGCCATCAGTTCCAACACATTGATGTGCATCTTCCTCTGCTGTAGTGTCCATAGTCCCTGCACAGTGTAATGGAGTACATGCGCTCCCCATCCCTGGAGAGAGGCGTCCGTCGTCAGGATGATCTGTGGGACAGGCTCTTGGAATGGTCGGCCTTTGCAAAGGTTTTGTGGATTCCACCAATGCAGAGAGTTGTATGCCCGACCGCTCACCAACACTAGGTCTGCCAGTTGCCCATGAGCCTGAGTCCACTGACGTGCTAGGCACTCCTGAAGCGGACGCATATGTAGTCTCGCGTGCGGGACAATGGAGATGCAGGAGGCCATCATGCCTATCAACTGCATGAACACCTTCGCTGGAAGCGAGTGTTGGGGTCTGAACCGTTGGATCAGCGCCTGGATACTGGCGATTCTCACTGAATTTGGCTGCGCAGTGGCCGCCAGAGTGTTGATCGTCGCGCCCAGATACTGTCGCACGTGGGCGGGCTGGAGATGGGACTTGGGGTAGTTCAGTGAGAAGCCCAGATCGTGCAGGAGATGAATTATTATTATTGCATTTCTTATATAGCGCCAGAATCGACCCCCGAAGGGGTATCTCCGCGCTTGCCTTGGGAACCCGTCCTGGTTTTTCCCTGTGAGATAGCCCCTACAGGGTATCCCCAAGGTGAAAGCCAGGCATCCCTCCGCGGGGGGCCGTTGAATGGTGCGTGACACATGGTCTGCGCACTGTTGCTCTGTTTTTGCCTGAATGAGCCAGTCGTCCAGGTAAGGATAGACGTGGACGTTTTGGCGACGGAGATGCGCCGCCACAGTCGCTAGGCACTTCGTAAATACCCTTGGTGCCGCGGTGACCCCGAACGGCAGGACCTTGAACTGGTAATGCTGGTCTAAGAGCGTGAATCTGAGATACCTCCTGTGGGAAGGATGTAGGGGGATATGAAAATAGGCATCCTTCAGATCCAGTGTAGCCAGAAAATCCCCCTGCTGAAGCAGGGGAAGCACTTGCTGCAACGTGAGCATATGGAAGTGCTCCAAGAGTATGTACCAGTTTAGGGGCCTGAGGTCCAGGATAGGCCTGAGGGATCCGTCCTTCTTGGGAATCAGGAAATAGAGGGAGTAAACCCCTGTTCCCCGCTCCCGCAATGGAACGAGCTCTATTGCCCCTTTTTGCAGCATAACTAGAACCTCCTGCTGCAATAAGGTCAAATGCTCGCCTGACATAGGACGGCTTCTTGGGGGTATGTCTGGCGGAATGGAAGTAAGCTCTAGACAGTACCCGTACTGGATAAGGGACCTCACCCACCTGTCCGTGGTGATGTTCTTCCACGCCGGCAGGAACTGCTGAAGTCTCCCCCCAACCGGTGTTGCATGGTTGGGGGGCAGTGACAAGACGTCACTGCTTGTTGGTGGTGGTGGACCTGGAGCCATTGTTTCCACGTCCCCTGCCTTTGGTATTATTGCCTCTGTAACCGCCTCTACCCTTGTTGTTATATGAGGGCTGGGCGTTACCCTTGTAGTATTGTGCGGACTGGGATGCCTGTCCCCGGGTGGTGCCTTTTGAATTTGAACGGCGAAAGAAACCACCCCGAAACTGCTGACTTTGTAAAGCCCCCATCGACTTTGCAGTTTCGGTATCCTTTTTCATTTTTTCTAGAGAGGCATCCACCTCAGGTCCAAACAGATGGTCAGGGTTAACTGTTTGCCCTAAAATAGTGGTTTGGATGTCGGGCTTGAACCCCGAAATACGAAGCCAGGCATGACGTCTAAGTAACACACTTGTATTGATGGCTCTAGAGGATGTATCTGCCACGTCTAGAGCACATTTGATGGATGCATTTGTAATGAGTTTACCCTCCTGAATGAGCATCTCCCCTGCCTCCTTGTATTGGTCAGGCAAGTGTTGCAGAATGGCCTCTAATGTGTCATAATGGGCCCTATCATAACGTGCAAGCAAGGCTTGGGTGTTAGATATTCTCCAGATGTTAGCTGCCTGTGCAGCAATACGTTTGCCCGAGGCCTCAAAGATCTTGGACTCTTTGTCTGGGGGAGGAGCGTCACCAGTAGTTTGAGAATTCGCCCTTTTCCGAGCGTTGGAAACAACCAGGGAGTCCAATGGAAAGTGTCCCTTGATATAGGTGGGATCCGTGGGTGCCGCCTTATATTTCCTGTCGATGCGAGGGTTGACCACCCGCGCCCGGGTGGGCTCTCTGAAAACCTCCGGTGCATGCTTAAGCACCCCCTTAAGCATCGGTAGCGTTTTGACCTGCTTTTCGGCTACCGAGAAGGTGTCGAATAAGAAGTCCGCATCCACGGGGTCTGAGTGCAGCTCGACGTCGTGGTTCGCCGCGGCTCTCTCAATTAAAGCATTGAAGGCCGCCGAGTCCTCTGTCGGGGACGTCTTGGCGGTGAAAAGTTGAGTGTCCTGACCCGACTGCGGGTCATCTGGGTCGCCTCCCCCGGCCCAGGGAACATGCTCCTCCTCCGGATCCGAGTACGCAGGATAGGTGTACTCGGCATCTTCCTCGTCCGCATCGGCCGCGGGGGAATGCGTCGGCGAGTGTTCCAAGGCCTGTGGGGACACAGGTTCCACCAGAGCCGAAGAGTCCGCAGAGTACCTTTTATTCTTGAGCGGGATTTTAAAAGGTTCCAACGCCGGCTCCGACGTGATCTTTCGTTTGAGGAGCGACAGTTTTCCGGTGTTGGCGTCGATAATGACCTCACGACGCTCTTCTACCGCAAGCGGCTGGAGCCGAAGCTTCGATACCACCAAGGAAGCTTTCGGCGTTAACACCTCCCCTGAATGTCCGCTTTGTTTCGGCGCGAAGGCCTTCGGCGCCAACTTGGGTGGAAGGACGAAACGAATAGGCGTTTTCCCTTTAGTAGGCTTAGGCGTGAGCGTAGGCACTACAGTGTCCTGAGTGGGAACCACTGTGGTCTTTCGGATCCGCTGTAAGGATTCCTCCACCTTCTTCGTAAGGGTTGTCGAGGGTTGCACCTGCTCGAGCGACCCCTCGTCTTCGAGAGCCTGATCGCCGGTAGGCTTCTTCTTCGGGGCCGACGCCCCATGCCTAGGCGCGTCGTCGCCCTGACGCTTCTTCGAAACCGTCTTCGGGTCCCCTACCCCTTTCGGTGCCGACGCGGCCGCGTCGGAGACCTTCGCCTTCGGTGTCGACCCCAAGGGCTTCGGGTCGGCCATCTTGGCGTGGCTCTTGGAGTCGGCCATTTTGGATTTCTTGGAAGTCGACGCCTCCAGAACCTTCTTCACCAACGCAACTTTCAGTTTCGGTTTCGCATCCGAGGGTGCGTGACCAGTTGGTTTCAATTTCGGTTTCTTCAACAGAAGAGATGGCTTAGAAATGTCCGTGACCGGGCCCGGAGGCGGGGACGTAGGACTGATAGGCAGATCTTGGGTAAGGCCCGAAGGCGATCCCTCGACCTGGGCCGTATGAAGGGGATCCGCCCCTGAGTCCGACTGGGGATGCTCGTCCTCTGAGCTATCTCCCATCGTGGCACAAGCCTGATCGTCGTCCCCTACCTCGTCGGAGACTTCGTCAACGTCCGCGTCACCCGCGTCGTAGTTTTCCTCATCGGACGCGGGGCCAGAGTCCGACTCCCGCACGTCGTCTTCTCCCTCGACAGATTCCTGGAAAATGTCATCTGGTGGGGGCGCCGAAGCCGACAATTGAGCCTGGAGCCGATTGGCCCGGCGAATCTTTAAAGTCTTCTTGCTTCGGAACTTCGAACACGCCATGCAGGTGTCTTCGCGGTGATCCGGCGATAAGCAGGTATTGCACACAGGGTGCACGTCGAGGTGCGAATATTTGGAGTGACACAGCGGACACTTCTTGAATGGAGTCCGCTCCATAGCAAAAGTTGTAGTATAGGCCCGTCCGCGCCGAAGGCACGTGGAAGGGCAGCAAGAGATAGGAGCTGAGAGTCAGAAAGAAACCCGAACGCAACTATACCGACGCCCAGCCTAAAGACCTTTTGGTCTCGAGTAGAAGTTGAACATCTATCGGTTCCGACAGAGGGAACCGAAACACATCCGAACCCAATGGCGGAAAAAAACAATCTGGGGATGGAGGCGATGCCCATGCGCACTGTAGTCCAGGGGAGGAGCCACCTATCTCGTGATACTTCGAAGACTCTTCCAGGACAACAATGTGCAATCATCCGGACCCAACACTAGGTGGCGGTCTATGCACAGATATGAATTCAGCAGCCCACATGCCTCGAACCTGTGTTTTTATCAGTTTTTTGGGACCCGCGAGGGCTTAAACATATGAAATACAATGAAACCTTTTTAGAAATGCTCTACCAAATCGTTTCTTTACCTGTGGTTACAATACTGCGAGGGTCATGTTTTAAACAAGTAATCCCCATCGTTAGCGTAAAAATAACAGCAGGAGTCTATATGGGTGTGGCACAGGGGAATATAGCCCCCTAACCTGACATAATAATGGCATAATACTGAACCACGGGAAACCTGAGCCCTTTTACTTATACAGAAAGCAAATTGCTGGGATTACTTTTCCTTGCGACAAAAAATAATATGATAGCTCTGCCGAGTTAGCAACATTTTAATAAATTAAAGAAAGGTGAGTGGGAATTTAAGATACGAGTGCCCTAGGCTGTTTCGAACTTTGAATTAACTCAAATAGTGGGGTTGAACGCTAACACCCATACATGTATGAGTGCAGTCAGGAAGTGATTTAAGGCAAATTCGGAATATTTGCAGGATGTGATTAGATATTGGTGACTAAGTAATGTAAGGCGGAATCATTATGACTCACTATGTTGCGAAGAAACGAATGCGATATGTTGATTTGTGAGAGTAAACATTCGGGCATATAGATATATGTATGGAACACGAACAGCCCAATCATAGGACTACAGCTTGGTTATATGCATAGTGGTGGCGTAGAAAGCCACAGCATCTAACTAATATTCTGATACTCTAGACATCGGACTGACATGACTATTTTTTAGATAGGAAGTTAGAACGGCTCTGAGTTTAATGCATTACAGCACAATAATAGATACAATTCTATGACGGGTTAATTGGGATTCTTTGACTTTTTTCACTATCCAGTATTGCAACGACCTTGCACTAAAACGAACAGGGAAGGGAAGAAATTGGACTTCCTGAATCGACTTATTGGGCAAGAACTACAAAGCTTTGGAAACGTGGGAACAAATAAGGGAAGACATAAACTGCACGAATAAAAGGTATGCATAAAAATAGAACGATACAGGAATAACCAAACGACCGGCCCAAAAAATTAGCTTGAAAACAGGGGAAGCACCTGAACACAACACACCAGAAAGAACTGCAGTGGTAAGAACCGTTATTACATTCCCCTCCCCCCCCCCCCCTCCCCCTTCCTTCTTCCCCATGCCCTACCAAATTGATACTAGAATACCAACGAATCACAACTGAAAAACGCTCTGCCCTAAAAGAAAGTAAGTCCAAACTATCCCTGCCACTCCCAATTCATTCCCGCTCTTTTCTAACCTAAAAACCACACAGAGATGGATTGGAAAATGATGTGTTATCTTGAATGTGGGACATATTTAGAGAGTGTATATCAAGACGGTAATACCATGATATGAACAAACAGAGATCAGATAGGAAAGCATGTACTGTTATTGAATTTAAGATACACAATATAAAATTGTATGAAAAAGTACACTATGTATAAGAAATTTATGGAACTTTGTATCTATATGGCATAAGGATAACATAACTACTATTGGATAGATCTAGAACTATGTACTGATATTGAAGTGATATAATATGTTCTAGGTTTGGGTTGATGGTTCTTTTATCCTAAAATATGACACACTGGTAAAAGTTCTCTTGGTACTGCAATATGAGTCATCTGTGATTCTGATACCCAATTGTGGTTTCCCCACTTTTCTCTACGGCCTTCCATGCAAACCCTTCCGTCCCCCTTCCATGGTGGTACCCGTCTAGAATGGTGACATTAGGATAACTACATAAGTTGCCTCTCTTGTAGCATGAATGTATAATATGAACTGCAACTGATTGTTCTACAACATCCTTTGATGAGTCTTTCCCAATATCTGGATACTGTGTATTTCTTCTTTTGGGGAAACAAGTGTTCTTCAAAGAATTGTTTATAAGATGTAGTGTTAAATGGGAAATGTGCAAAGAACTTATGACACAGGAAACTGATGGTAGTATTTTTCTTTTATTGTATTTTCAGCCCTGAAGAAACTCCTTGGTAGGGAGTGAAACGCGTTGGCTGAATTCGTTGCATATTATATTGATGATCTGTATTTTAATGGACAAAGATAAATAAAGAAAAACATTTTCTACTTACTTTCTCTTGGACTTCTATTTTGGTGCGCCCCCATGAACATTGAAAAAAACAGCATACATTTGAGTGCCTGGGGTAGAGTGAGGATCACCTGGGTCAGCAGCAGCTGCCCAGGGTTCATTGGTATCATCTGGATCAGTGTATACAGGATAGCTGTATTCATCATCATCACCTTCCCAGTGTCCACATCTGAATAAGTGGGTGAGACATCCTGGCCACGTGGAGATACCGGTTCTACAAGAACAGGCGTCGAAGTAGAATCCTTTTTCTTCTTCAGTGGAATTTTATAGGACTCCATTGGCTGTTCCGGGGCGATTTTCCGCTTAAAGAGAAAGTCTGCCAGTTTCGGCATCGATAAAGTGTTCCTGTTGCTCTTCCAACGAGGATTGTCGATGCTTTATGGCCGGGACCACTGTTGTTGACTTCGGCACCGAGGAAATCTTCTCGGGCACGTCGGTGGCCATTTTAGGGGCGAAAGCCTTCGGCACCACTTTCGGCGGCAGCGTGAAGTGGATGGGCGTCGACGTCTTCTGAGGTTTTTCTGCAGGCTTCGAAGGTGGAGGATCTTTAGGTCCGACACTTGAGGCCTTGTCCTTGATGCGCTTCAGGGAGTCTGCCACCTGCTTCGAGAATGAGGCGGACGGCTGCGTCGACTCGACGGAATCCTTCGAGGCACCACCAGACGTGGACTCGTGGGTCGGTCCGCTCTTGGCCTTGTCTTGTCGACGCGGAGGCTCGAGAACCTTCGGATCACCGAGCCCTTTGTCGGTGTCGACTGTCTTCGGCGCCGATTTGTTCGGGTCGACTGCCCTAACCTTTGCCTTCAGCGCGCTAGACTTAGTCTTGACGCCCTTGAGCTGTTTCTTCGGGTCGATAGCGCCATTCTGCTTTGTCGGTGCCGACAGGTCTGAGGACTTCGAGCCGACCAAAGCAATACGCACTTTTTGTTTCGATGTAGGCAGCTGTGCTTTCACTTGCGTCGAGACCGGAGCTTTTACTTTCGGTTTCGATTTCGCAGGTTGCGGCTCCTTAGTAATGTCTGAAGCCGAGCCCGAAGGCGGGGCCGTAGAACTTATTGGAAGATCTTGGGTAAGGCCTAGTGGCGATCCCTCGACCTGAGCCTTAGGAAGCGTTTCGGCCCCAATGTCAGTTTGAGTTAGCTCCTCGCTCGAGCTATCTTCCATCGCCCCGAAGGCCCCGTTGTCGTCTCCTACCTCGTCGACGACTTCTTCCGCTTCGAGCATTTCAACACCCTCGTCGTAGTTGGAGTCGACCTCCGACGCGGGATTAGACAGGTTCTCACGAACCTCCCGGTCAGCTCCTTCATCATCCCCGGCATCGAATATGTCCACAGGCGCCGGTGCAGTCTGCTGGGCTTCCTGGCGCGCAGCGCGCTGATGCAGAAGAGTCTTCTTGGATCGAAAACGGGAACAAGCCATGCAGCTGGCTTCATCATGATCCGGCGACAGACACTTGTTGCACACCGGGTGGACGTCGATATGGGGATACTTGAAGTTGCACACGGGACATCTCTTGAACGAGCTCCGTTCCATGATGGTTCGTCGATAAGGCCTCTGGCGTCGACCGGGCCTTCAGCGTCGAAAAGCACGCGGCTCTCCTGGAAATCCGGCTCAGAACTGAGCTGGAAAGAATAGGGCACCGAACGCAAGACTATACCGACGAAAAACTAAAGGCCTTAAGAAACTTTTATATCGATTCCGACTAGAGTGAACCAATATACATCCGAACCCAATGGCGGAATAAAACA
The DNA here is from genome assembly GCF_964263255.1 of Lissotriton vulgaris. NCBI lineage: Eukaryota > Metazoa > Chordata > Amphibia > Caudata > Salamandridae > Lissotriton > Lissotriton vulgaris. Next base: position 1,253,647,656 of record NC_141695.1, on the reverse strand, counting down.
ATCTGAGGATGGAGTCAATGCCCATGCGCACTGTAGTCCAGGGGAGGAGCCACCTATCTCGTGATACTTCAAAGACTCTTCCAGGACAACAGTGTGCAATCATCCGGACCCAACACTAGGCGGCGATCTATGCACAGATATGAATTCAGCAGCCCACATGCCTCGAACACTAACCTACCAATAGTGTGCAGGCTGAGTGGCTGCTTTCAGCTGCCACCACAAGACAGGTTTCTGGAACCCTGGGTCGAGAGCCTGCTGCTCTATGGGGCCTGAAACAATGCACATCCTGGGATGAGGTGCCAACCCTCCTCCACCAGGATGGGCAGCACAACTGGGGGCACAATGCTCAGTCCCCGCCATCTTGCAAATGGATGGACTCAGCCAACCAGGGACAGGCTCATGCCCCCCTCCCACTGGAGGGTGGCATAATATGGGGTGTACCCACCCCAGGGAAGTGACCCATAGAAATGACCACAAAGAACACTTTTACACAGTGAACTATAATTCCAGTTGAGCTGATACCATAACTGATCAATTACAGAGTGGAAAAATGCGCTCCTAAACCAACACATGCATTTTCGTACAGTGGAGCTCCTGGATTCCTTAAAGCAGTAGTGTACTGTAAAAATATATACTTCGAATCCACCGAAATGTGTTATGCGAAATATATTTTACTGTTTATGTAAATGAGGATTCCACAATTGAGAGATAGGGAGAAACAGTTTCCCTGTCTCCTTATATGGAGAAAAACACTAATCACTGGGCTAAAAATCACAATTACTGGATGCAGAGAAGAACAGTCAAACAAATTGGAACAACCTCACCCAATATCTTACTGGTTGGAGAAGACATTCTACTTTAGGTATAAAGCTACCACATTAGATGGTAATTGAGCCAAGAGTGTGTTTAACCCTTCTGTTTTACCTTGTCCAAAGTCAACATATAGAAGTTGGATATATCATTGTCCTGGGCATGTCTTATTCTTGCTCGACACTCCTCTTCGTCTATTAGTTCACCAACATACTCATTCACAAACACTCCCTGAAAAGAAAAACACACAATAGGTTGAAGAACATTTCACTAACCAAAGCTATATTACTAGCGAAATAAAACAGACCTCCAATAATTCCAAGGCAGCTCGTTTTTCACCAATAGACTGTTAAAACTAGTATAATCTTACTGTACTGATTTACTTAATATAGCTGTATAAAATTAAACCTAAATCAATTTAGAACAATAATTAAAAAAGATTAAGCAGACATTTTATTACCATTCGTAGTTAGCCTGGAAGAAGTCAACAAACACAACTGTTAAAATGTTAGTAAAGGACTTATTTTCAAAGACACTGAGTCCACCCAGTTACTGAATTACTAGATATCATGGAACAGTTAGGGATGAGGCATTTGACAGACCTTCCATCTAATGGATGCACAGTATTACATTTCTTTTGCCTTAGTTAACAGAATACACAGATACTATCCAGCCTCTTCGCTCACAGAAGGCACTTCCTAGTTATCACAATGTAAGACTAACCATCAACAACTACTTAACACCCAAGCAGCCACCAGGGGATACTTGACACATACCTTTCTAAGGTCTACTTTGCATCGTAGACCCCATCCTCGGCTTGCAGTCCGGAACACCTCCACCTCAGGATACTGCCTTTTAGAGAAGCACTGATTCTGGCATTTTTCTCCAGCAGGGCATGCAGACGGATGACACTCGTACAGGAGCATTCGATTGATACACTCAGAGTCTTGGCCACAGGGGTTCTCATCAGTGACTTTGCAGTTGCAGCGTGGAATTTCAGACATGTCCGCTGTGAAGATCTGGACCCCTCCTATTGGCCTGTTCACCTAGGGATATACATAATGTTTATGAGAAAGGACAAGCAGCCTCCTTTGTCCCATTCCCAGAAAAGCATGTGAGACTTAACATTGCCCCTCGCACATTATTACAGAAATGGAGATCAACAATTCTAGAAGTGTCATTTTAGTCACTAGATGTGGGAGTACAAGGAACAAACTACAGAGAATTCTCACTAGCAAACTCAGACGCAGAAAGATAACCCAAGTTAGTTATGGGACAAAGCACTTCTGAGGATTTCAATGACCGTTGTGGAACTGGAAATCATCTTACAGCACATTAATTCAAGCACTCTCTCCCAACACCTTGTTTTTGCTGCAGCTGACACCCTAAGAGTGATGGGAATGCCCAATGCGAGTCCTGTGCTCACTGTGGCATAGGACTCAAATAACACCCTAATGACAATCCTGAAGTAGGATGAAACCAGTCCGGATTGCTTGTGGTTACTGCTGGATGGGACCTCGCTTGGCAGCTCAGGGAAAACTGTTTCCATGAGAAGGGTCAATACTGATTTGCATAAGGCAGTGCTTTATTTCGAGTTCAATGGTGGCAGAAAACAATGGGCTTGAGGGTGGCCCGAGCAATTGCTAGGGGGCTGAGATTAATTGAGCCCTTATTCTATCACCTTTTGTAGGAAGTTGGTTCTGTATATACTATACCAAAAAGAGGTATAGCGTGCACAGAGTCCAGTGAGTCCCCAAAGGTATTGCAGATTTTAAAGTAGAAAATACCATACTCTCAATTTAGTGGTGGCTGAGCAGTTAGGCTTATCAGAGGGTAGTGTTCAGCATTTATTGTACACATTCGGGCAAGAAATGTTGCCACACACTCAAAGACTGAACCCAGATCAACGGGTTTGTATAAACATGTTAGTTATTTTATTTCTTGAACCAAGAATCACTTCGGGCAGGTAAGCCTTACAGTTTGTAAAAGTACCAATACTTTTCAAGAATGTAGTAATGTTTTGTAAATGCAGTTAAATAACTTACAGTATTAAGAAGGTTTTCTATAAGTGTCAATCAAGTACAGTGGTATGTTTTTGCACTAATCAGATTAGACAGGTCATTGCAACAGATAGAACAATGCAATCCTATGGAGGAAAACAATGTTAAACTGTTTGCAGGCAAATACTCGACTTACTTCCCCAGGCTTCGGAGGTTTAGGACAACACAGGGTAAGGTTCAAGACCAGGTAGGTACTGCACCACCAGTGGCGCTAGAGCGGCCGAGTGCAGAGGTCACTGGGCCCAATGTTATCCAATGGAGTCGGGGGGCACGGTTTGCAGGTAGGTACTCATGGTCTTAAGGCAAATGCCCTGGGGGAATGAGGGAAGAACACATGGGGGGGCGGGGGGCACACAAAGTAGTACCAAAACTACTCCACCAGCGGCACAGGGGCAGTTGGGTGCTTTTCACCCTTACCTGTCGGTGCCAGGAAACCCCTCGGGTAGCTGTGCACCTTATAAATTTAACATAACAGAACAGGTGCAAATCAGTATTGGGTAGCCAATGCTTTCCAAAGGCTGGGCAGGTAATTTGGATAGCCGGGGGACATCTGGGCAAAGTCAGCAGGGTACCCCAAAGTCAGGAGCAGAGGAAGCAGGGGTGCCTTTTGGTGTTGAGCTTTCTCAGCGGGTTCTGGTTGCGGTGACCCTTCAAACAGAGAGGGGTCATGGATAGGTCAGCCACTGATGCAGACAAGGTCAGGATCGCCAGGGAAACTCCACAGGATAGTTGAGTCACTAACTCAGGCCGTGGGTGTCGGGTGCAGAGGTTGCAGATCTGCCTGGATCCGGAGTCCTTAAAGTTGGAGTTTCTTCTTTGGACAAATCCGCAGGAGGAAAAAGTCTTTATTGTGGAAGAAGTGTGGTGCAGTGGCCAGGGTGCCTGACTCTGGACCACAGGGTTCACGGTTCGATACCCGGCTCCGGCGGCAGGTTAGCCTAGCATCAAGTGACTCTGGGCAATAGCTTGCTTAATCTTCCAGACAGCCCCCAGCGCTGGGACACCTCCGTCGGAGGTAGCTGTGCGCTTTCCAAATACTGGCATTGACATTTGCATTTATTGAATCAGCTCAGGTCCCTGGAGAGATGCTGGCTGCAGGACACACCGGTTTCTTTGAACACGGTTGCTGGAGGAGGTAGGGATGGGGCCAAGTCAGTTGTCGTCGTCTTCTACACTGCTGCCCAGCTCTTTGGTCCTTCTTCGTAGGTTGTCATAATCTGGAGTAGCAAGGTTCATGGGTGCCCCCAAATGCTAGATTTAGGGTCGTTACAGGGGTGTGCAAGTTGGGCCCAATGGGTCCCTTCCCTGGGGTGTCTACACCCCCTCTTATGCTACCCTCCAGTGGGAGGGGGCATATGCCCCGTCCTGTTTGGGGGGTGGGGGGAGGGTCTTCTTATCTCCAAGATGGAGGGGACTGAGATGTGTGATTCACTTCGCCTCCCCCACCCGAGAGGTTGGGTAGGCAAAGGTGGGCACATCTCCCTTTCCTTCTAAGTTTTCCTGACGATTATTCTGCCCAAAGTTGGGGGGTCAGAATTGGTGGGAGCCAGCTGCTGACAGCAGCAAAGGCTGGGGGTAGCTAACAAAGGAAGCAAGCCTTTGAAGCTTCCCCTTTGTGGACCCTTCCCATCCTGGGGGATGAGGCATGTCACCTCTGCCCAGGATATGCTTTTTTAAGGACCCAAAAAATGGAGGGCTCTCGATCCTGGGTGCCAGAAACCTGCCAGGTGGTGGCAGATGGTGGGTAGCCATTCAGGAACCATACCAGGGCTGGTCGTTTTTCAAGGGGCATCTCTTAGATGCCCGCTCTGTGAATTTTACATTAAATCCAACACTGAGATCAGTGTGGGTTCAATGTACTGAGATGTTTGGTACCAAACTTCTCAATCTTCAGTAAAGCCATCATGGATCTGTAGAGTTCGTGCTGACAAACTCCCAGCCCATGTACTCAAAATGGCTTCACTGCACTTACAATGTCTGTGAATGGCACAGACACTGTGGGGGTATATTGACCAAGCAGCTATGCCCTTACTTGTGTTATGGTACAACTGTCTTTAGGGCTGTAAGGCCTGCTAGAGGGGAGACTTACCCATGCAACAGGGATGTGTGCCACGTCGAAGCTTCAGTTTGGTCTGCACCAAAACAAGCGGTCTGCAATGGTATGGTGTGGGTGTTAAGGTGCGGGGTCTCTGAGGGTGGCATAATACATGCGAATAACGCGAGGGGCACTAGGGCAGGTGAGGTCGATTCTGTATGCATTGGGGATATCCGCAGCGGTGCGCCTCGCAAGGGACAGCGTCGGCTGTAGTCAGCCTTTGCGGTGTGCACCAGGGGCTCCAGCAGAAGAGGCCTGGTTAGAGCCGGGTATGGCTTGCGGGCGTTTCGGTGGCCGCTTGCGAGAAAGCCCCGCTTTCTGCATCGTTGCCCCCCACTTTTTTATGAATTGCTTTTGTGTTTTGACTGAATGTGCCCTGGGCTCCTGATAATCAAGTACCCAGGGCCTATGTTCTGTCCCTAAAACTGAATTGAATCCTAAACCCAATTGGCATCTCTGGCCACAGTGAAGCCCCTGGTAAATGGTACCACATGTACCCAGGGCAATGTGACCAAAGAAGGACTCTAAGGGCTGAAGCACTTATTGTGTCACCGTTGGAGGCCCTGTACCCTTACACACACACACACACTGCCTTTGCAGGCTGCGTGTTTTGGTGCAGAACCAAGTGAAGAGTCGACATGACACACATCTCTGTGTACAGTAAAGATGAAATAATATGATAAACTCAAAAGATAAAATACATGAATTTGATTCATTGGATTCAAGCAGTCTTGGCTGTGCAGCTTGGTGAAACCGCAATTGGTTCCTTCATATTTTGTAAATGTTGCAGTGCAACGAGACGAAGCACGATGCAAGTTTAATGCACGCAGCTAAAGTTTGAATGGAGTACTTTTTAGACTACAGGACTGAGTACAAAATAAAGGTGTGCATCTCACCCCCACTTTAAACACATCTCTGTGTGCCATGCCTACAATCCACTGCCCTGGCACAGATCAGTCACCCCTCTTGCTGGGTGCACTAAACCAGTGGTGAGGGTACAGAAGCATGGGCCCTGTACCCCTACAGTGTCTAGATTCCTTCTTAGACATTGTAAGTGCAGTGCTGCCATTAAGAATATATGGTGCTAGGAGTTTGCCATTACGAACGCCACAGCACCATAATGACTACACTGAAAACTGAGAAGTTTGGTATCAGCTGGTACCACCAGACATGTTTCTGGACCCCTGGGTAGAGAGCCTGTTGCTCTCTGGGGCCTGAAACAATGCACAACCTGGGACGAGGTGACAAGCCTCTCCCTCAGGATGGGCAGGGTTTGAGAAGGGGAAGCTTTAAAGGCTTGCCGCCTTTGTGAGCTTCCCCAAGCCACTTGCTGCTTTTGGCAACTGGTCCCGACCCCCACTTTGGGTGGGAGAACCGTCGGGAAAAACAAGTGACGAAGAGAGGTGTGCCCACCTCTGCCAACTCCACCGCTCAAGTGGGGGAGGCGAGGTGAAGCACAACTCCCAGTCCCCCGCATCTTGCAGATGGGGGGACTCAGCCAACCAGGGACAGGCTCATGCCCCCCTCCCACTGGAGGGTGGCATATTAGGGAGTGTACCCACCCCAGGGAAGGGACCGAATATGCTACTTACCAGTATGCATCTGTTCTTGGCATGTAGGGCTGCTGAATTCATATCTGCATAGATCGCCGCCTAGTGTTGGGTCCGGATGATTGCACATTGTTGTCCTGGAAGAGTCTTCGAAGTATCACGAGATAGGTGGCTCCTCCCTCGGACTACAGTGCGCATGGGCATCCTCTCCATCCTCAGGTTGTTTTTCGCCATTGTGGCAGAGATGGAGTGTAATACAGTAAGTGATGACCATGCCTGAGAATGATTCTGAGTGCTACAGCTGCGACAGGCACCGGGGAGGAGGGTGGGCGATATGAATGCCAGCAGCCCTACATGCCAAGAACAGATGCATACTGGTAAGTAGCATATTCAGTTCGAGGCATGTGGGCTGCTGAATTCATATCTGTGCATAGAATACATAGCAGTCCCTCCATTAGCGGCGGCTGCCCGTGCCAGCTACAGCAGTCTGAAAAAGTGTTTTTAGAACAGCATGTCCTACAGCTGCCTGGAGTGTATAAACACAAAGGAGGGGTGAGGGTCAAGACCATTTATACTCTACCACCCCGGACCCCCAGGAAACTCTAATGTATGCACACAAGAGGTGTATAGAGTGAGTTATATCAACAAAGTGACCAAACAGAGAAAGCCCCAATAGGGCAAATTACTCTATTTGAAAAAATTGCCCTCACTCACATACCGAAGTATGTGACATGCTTCATCATCGGGCCTGCTTGCAAAACGCCCTGGTCTAGCCACACACAGAGCGGAGCATAAGGGAGGGGGAAGAAAATAATAAACTTCTCTTAACAAGACATACAGTCAAGACAAGTGGACATAAACGACATATAACATAAATCTTGGTGAAAGTCTTGCAAGCTCCAAGTGATCACCACTGAAAAAGTGCGACGAGAGGTGCAGTTAGGAAAGGTGATTTAAAACTGATTAAGGGTGTCAACCAGAACACAACCTTTATTAAGCTTTTCTTGACACCCCTATCAGGATTAAAAAGAAAAAAAGAGGATGGGAAAAAGCCACTACGAGATAATTAGGAATCTCGAGGCTTCCCTCCTACCACTGCCAGAGTCAACATGTTTCGACCGCTCTGTATGTGCCCAAGGGGTCACTCCGGTCTTCTTCAGGACCGTCGCACTCAGTGTCACTCTGGGTTTTTCCGTACTTCGGATGGTAATACCCTTGCAGTGAGGTAGGTCCACTGGATCCGTACACCTCCCGTAGTGAGTGTGGAGATAGTTCTCTCAAGTGCGGGAAAACATTTACTGTTGTGAGAAGAGAAGACAGTGTAGACACTATTAGTAGTCACATATTCTTACTGTTATTCCCTTTTCATTATATCTCTTTCAGGAAAAAATCATTGGAGCCCCATTCTCTAGCGTGGAGCTAAAAACCCGGTAACAGAATGCATCCTGGAGTCCTGCTCAAATATGTCTTAATGTTTGCCCATTCTTAACTTGATGAATACAACATGCAGGCCTTTATAATAAGTCTGTTTCCTCACATATTAGGTGGACATTAGTATCCCATATCTAGCCCCCTTGATGTTCTTGGGGCTATCATTCAACTATAACCTACTTCTTATTCTTTCTCAATGTCCACACCCTAATAAAGTGTACGTAAAAAAGTGTACGTAAAAAAGTGTACTTACCGAGTTTATAATAATTACGAACTCGAAATGGTGTCCGGTGAGGGGGACGCCAAGGAACACAATCTATAATGAAAGGGAGCAAATGGAGGAAAGAATGTTTATTTTGAATGCCTCCACCGCCCGATGTGCACCCCTGTCTATAAACGCTGATGCGAAGTCATGCGCAATCGTGCCCCCATCGGGTCTTCACCGCCAAAAGCACGCTCTGCGCTCACCCCCTTGAGCCCTCTCCTTACCGTTCCGCAGGCGAGTCCCGGTATTGTCACCTGCAGACCGTGACACCGCGCAGATGATGCGCGCGGTGTCAGTCACGGCTTAAAAGATGTTCACTTCCCGTTCGAGCGTCCCACGTGACCGCAACACCAGCGTCAGTACGTGGAGCGCTCTTGGCCCCATGGGAAATGTAGTTCATTGGGCATGTAACGCCCCATGTTGTCAGTTCGAGACTCCTAAGGCGCCGTCACATCTAGCAGAAACAGTGTAATGGGAAATGCAATAAATTAAGCATATAGCAGCCCATTGTTGGTTCAAAACTCAGAGTGCTGCGGTGTATATTGCATTACAATATCACCGCCCTGCAGTCTCATAGATGGCATTAAAAAAGAAAACACATTTAACCGCAGTATGCCCCCTGGGTGTTAAGTGATGATTGATGTGCTCGCCCTGTCATTGATAGTCCTAGGGGATTATAGAGTTAAGCGGCCAATGGAAGTAAAAAAATTATTATTTATTGTGGGGCAAAGTATCCCATGACACCCATCCATTCCATATTATATGTGGTGTTGCTGCAACTAAAAAATAGACTAAGCAATAGAGGCTGTATTTATACAGTTAAACAGGTGAATCACTCCCTTCTGGTCGAACTCCAGTCACAGAGGACCATAATAGTAGTTTCTTCCCCGACATATTATTAACTCTCAAGGGCCCTGGAATAAATATTCACGGTTTGTATTATGTCTCCTAGGAAAACTACAAGGGCAATGTAGGTGGTAATAACCCATGTGGTCATATAATTACCAATAGGGGCTTCACACAAGTCAATAAAGACAATACAGAGATGATCAAAATGAACTTGCCTTATTGATTAATGCTACTTCATTATCTGCTCAAAGCCTGCCATGGGATATCGTCATTAAGTCCCACCACATGACTCTTCAACCGGCTGTTTGGAGTGCACATCTACGCAGTAGTGTTTAGTAAATGTGTGTATGGTAGACCACGTGGCTGCTTTACAGATTTCCTCTAAGGGAATGTTACCCAGGAAAGCCATGGATGCCCCTAACTTTCGTGTTGAGTGGGCTCTTGGGGGAATCGTTAATGTGCGATTAGCCTTTTGATAGCAAATTTGTATGCACTTAACTATCCATCTGGCTATACCTGCTTTTGAAATGGGGTTGCCTTTGTGTTGTGGTGAGAAGGCAACAAACAGTTGTTTTGTCTTCCTGAAATCTTTCGTCCTATCAATGTAGTACATGAGAGCTCTTTTGACATCTAGTGTGTGGAGCATTCTTCCTGCCACTGAATCAGGATTCTGGAAGAACACTGGCAGTTCTATAGTTTGATTTATATGGAATTGTGAAACCACCTTAGGCAGAAACTTAGGGTTAGTGTGCAGTACCACCCTGTTGGAGTGAATCTGTATGACTGGCTCTTGGATAGTTAGTGCTTGAAGTTCACTAACTCTTCGTAGCGATGTAATTGCTATTAGAAAAGCCACTTTCCACGTTAAGAATTGTATCTCGCATGAGTGGAGAGGCTCAAAAGGTGGACCCATTAGTCTGGTAAGGACCACATTTAGGTTCCATACAGGTGCTGGTGGGTGTCTGGGAGGAATAACCCGTTTGAGTCCTTCCAGAAAAGCTTTGATGGCAGGGACTCTGAAAAGTGAGAGATGCCGTCTGTTTTGGAGATAAGCTGCTATTGCGGATAAATGTATACGTATGGAAGCGTAGGCCAGATTGCATTTGTATAGATGTAATAGATAGCAGATGATGTTTTGAGTAGATGCATCTAGCGGATTAATGTCATTATTGGCACAATAAATGACGAAACGCTTCCATTTGGCCGCATAGCATGCTCTAGTTGTGGGCCTCCTTGCCTCCTTTATGATATCCATACAGTCGGGAGGCAGGTTGAGGTAGCCAAATTCTAAGACCTCAGGAGCCAGATCGCCAGGTTGAGCTGTTGCGGATCTGGATGCTGAATGTCGCCATGGTTCTGCGTCAAGAGTCTGGGTGTGAGGCGCAGTCTTTGATGTGGTACCACAGAGAGTTCTAGAAAAGTGGTGTACCATGGTTGGCGTGCCCACGTTAGAGCAACCAGGATGAGAGTCATCGAGTGTTGCCTCAGTTTGCGTGCCACTAGCGGTATTAGCGGTGCTGGTGGAAAAGCGTATGCAAATATGCCTGACCAGTTCATCCATAACGCATTTCCCTGCGACTGTGGGTGTGGGAACCTGGCTGCAAAGCTTTGGCATTTTGCGTTTTTCTTTGTGGCGAATAGGTCTATCTCTGGATGACCCCACTGCTGGAAGTACGGGTGGAGTACTGATGGATGTATCTCCCACTCGTGCATTTGGTGGCTGTGCCTGCTGAGAAGGTCCGCCATCTGATTGTCCTTGCCTGGGAGGTGTTCTGCCATGAGGAAGATGTTTCTCTGAATGGCCCACTTCCACTCTGAGCCAGATGAGACAACTGTGGAGAGTGTGTACCTCCCTGCTTCTGTATGTAGTACATGGCAGTCATGTTGTCCGTCCGGATCAACACTACTTTGTTGCACAAATGTACTTTGAATGCTTTCAATGCCATGAAGATTGCCATCAGTTCCAGAAGGTTGATGTGCATCTTTCTCTGCTGTATTGTCCATAGTCCCTGCACTGTGTAGTGGAGTACAGGAGCTCCCCATCCCTGGAGAGATGCGTCCGTTGTCAGAATTATCTGTGGTACAGGCTCTTGGAACGGTCGGCCCCTGCAAAGGTTTTGTGGGTTCCACCAATGCAGAGAGTTGTATGCGCGACCGGTCACCAACACTAGGTCTTTTAAGTCTGTGAGCCTGATTCCACTGACGTGCCAAGCACTCCTGAAGCGGGCGCATGTGTAGTCTCGCGTGCGGAACTATGAAGATGCAGGAGGCCATCATGCCTATCAACTGCATGAACACTTGTGCTGGAAGCAAGTGTTGTAGTCTGAATTTTTGTATCAGCAATTGAATGATGTTGATCCTCACTGAATTTGGCTGTGCTTTGGCTGCCAGAGTGTCTATTGTTGCGCCCAAGTACTGCCGTACGTGGGCAGGCTGAAGGTGGGACTTTGGATAATTCCGTGAAAATCCCAGGCTGTGAAGTAGGTGAATGGTGTGGGACAAGTGGGTGGCACATTGCTGGGCCGACTGTGCTTGAACAAGCCAGTCGTCCAGATAAGGGTAGATGTGGATATTCTGTCTCCGTAGGTGTGCAGCCACTGTCGCTAGGCACTTGGTAAACACCCTGGGTGCTGTTGTTTCTCCGAAAGGGAGGACCTTGAACTGATAATGCAGATTTTGAATGGTAAATCTGAGATATTTTCTGTGTGACGGGTGTACCGGTATATGGAAATATGCATCCTTCAGATCTAGTGTTGCGAGGAAATCTCCCTGACTGAGTAACGGTAGAACCTGCTGTAACGTGACCATGTGAAAATGTTCTGACAGGATGTACTGGTTTAGGGGCCTGAGGTCCAGTATGGGTCTGAGGGACCCGTCCTTTTTTGGGATCAAGAAGTACAGGGAGTACACCCCTGTACCTCTTTGTTCCACAGGCAGGAGCTCTATGGCTCCTTTTTGCAGCATGCTGACTACCTCTTGCTGTAATAAATGTATATGCTCTGCGGACATAGGACGGTGTTTTGGGGGTATGTTGGGTGGAGTGGATGTTAACTCCAGACAATAACCGTACTGGATAAGCTGCCTCACCCACCTGTCTGTTGTGATGGTTTTCCAGACTGGCAGGAACTGTTGTAGTCTCCCCCCGACCGGTGTTATATGGTCGGGGGGCAGTGACAAGACGTCACTGTTTGTTGGTGGTGGAGGATCGGGAGTTGTTGTTGCCATGACCCCTGCCCTTGGTGTTGTTTCCACGATAGCTACCCCTATTGTTCTTGATGTAGGTGATCTGCGTGCCTCCTTTACTATATTGTGTCTGCTGGGACACCTGGCCTCTGGAAGCTCCTCTATTGTTGGAGCGACGAAAAGAACCACCCCTGAACTGCTGGGACTGCAGAGCCCCCATAGACTTTGCAGTCTCGGTGTCCTTTTTAATTTTTTCCAAGGTGGTGTCCACTTCTGGGCCAAATAAGTAATCAGGGTTAACTGGCTGATTGAGTATGATGGTTTGTATCTCAGGCTTGAAGCCGGAGATTCTCAGCCAGGCGTGTCTACGTAACATAACGCTTGTATTAATAGCCCTGGCTGCAGTGTCAGCTGCGTCTAGCGCACACTTAATAGACGCGTTGGAAATAAGTTTCCCTTCTTGGATAAGCATCTCTGCTGCTTCCTTGTACTCATCTGGCAAGTGTTGTAACAGGGTTTCAAGTGTATCATAATGAGCCCTGTTGTATCTGGCTAAGAGTGCCTGTGTGTTGGAGATTCGCCAGATATTGGCCGCTTGAGCTGCCGCCCTTTTCCCTGAGGCTTCTAGCACCTTAGATTCCTTGTCAGGGGGAGGAGCATCACCCGTGGTTTGCGAGTTCGCTCTTATACGAGCATTGGAAACAACTAGCGAGTCCAATGGCAACTGTCCCTTGATATACGTAGGGTCCACAGGTGCCGGTTTGTATTTTTTTTTCAATCCTGGGGTTTACCACTCTTGCCCTTGTGGTCTCCTTAACCCCTTCGCTGCTCATGACGAGCTCAGCTCGTCATGCAGTACACTGGTCGTGTGCTCATGACGAGCTGAGCTCGTCATGAATGGGGAAAATCAGTTGTCAGCACAGGAGGGGAATTGCCTTAGCAGTCATGTGGTTAAAGATGTCTCCGGCGTGCTTCAGGACACCTTTTAGCATGGGAAGAGTTTTGACAGTTCTCTCTGAGGTTGAGAAGATGTCAAATAAAAAATACTCTTCAATAGGGTCAGCATGGAGTTGGACATCGTGATTTTTTGCTGCCCTCTCAATAAGTGCGTTGAAAGCAGCCATGTCTTCTGTAGGTGAGGTCTTGACAGCATAGAGATTGCTGTCGGGGGCAGTTTGTGGCTCACGTGGGTCAACAGCGTCTGTCCATGGTTCTTCTGGATCAGTGTCGACAGGATAATTGTATTCCTCATTGTCAGCATCCCCTGCATCCACATCTGAATGTGTGGGTGAAGTAGGAGCAGGCTCTTGTCCATAGTGGTGTAGAGGTTCAAAAAGAAGAGGTGATGTTGCAGAATCCCTCTTTTTCTTTAATGGAATATTATATGACTCCATCGGCTGTTCTGGGACGATCTTCCGCTTGTGGATGGAAAGTCTACCCGTGTCAGCGTCGATGAATTGCTTCGGCTCGTCTTCCTGCAGAGGCCGTCGATGCTTTGTGGCCTCTTCAGTAGGTGTAGGCTTCGACCCCATGGACACCTTCTTGGCCGCTTCCATGCCTGTGTGCGGGGCGAACGCCTTAGTTGTCACTGGCGGCGGCAGTATAAACTTAATCGGTGCCGACGCCTTCGGAGTCTTACTGCCTGTCTTTGGGGGTGGAGAGGCCTTCGGTCCGACAGCCATAGCTTTTTCTTTAATGCGCTGCAGCGAGTCCGACACTTGTTTTGAAAAGGAGGCAGATGGTTGTGTCGACTTGATAGGATCTTTAGACCCACTTTGTGTTTTGTGCTCTTTCGCTTTGTCGAGTCGACGCTTAGGATCGGTAACGTTCTGCGTTTCGAGTCGTTTGGTGGTGTCTACGGTCTTCGGCGCCGACTTCTTTGGGTCGATGTCCTTGACCTTTTTCTTAGGTGCCCCGGATTTCGACTCAACACCCTTTAGCGACCTCTCTGGGTCGATAGCACTCTTCTGTTTCGTCGGAGCCGATGGTTCAGGAGCCTTCGATCCGATTAAAGTAACTTGTACTTTTGGTTTCGATTTAGTTTCCGGTGCTTTCGGTTTTGTGGTCACCGTTGTTTTTGGTTTCGATCGATCAACCGATGGCTCTTTAGAAGTGTCTGTAGCCGGGCCTTGAAGCGAGGCTGTAGAACTATGCGCTTGATCTTGGGTAAGGCCTTTTGGCGATCCCTCGACCTGAGCCTTATTGAGTGTTTTAGTTTCGGCCCCCATACCAGCGGGTGGGCCTAGCTCCTCGCTCGAGCTATCTTCTACGCCCCCAAAGGCCTCATCGCCGTCTCCTACCTCGTCGACGACATCGTCATTATCGACCATTTCCTCATCCTCTGCGTCGTAACTGGAGTAAATCTCTGACGCAGGATCCGACTGGTTCTCTCGAACTTCCTGCTCGCCCCCCTCATCTTCTTCAGCATCGAAGATGTTCACCAGGTCAGGCGCTGTCTGCTGGGCTTCCTTCCACGCCGCGCATCGAAGGAGAAGTGTTTTCTTGGACCGGAACCGAGAACAAGCCATACAGCTGGCTTCATCGTGATCCGGAGACAGTCACTTGTTACATACCGGGTGGACGTCGATGTGGGGATACTTGGAGTTGTAAACGGGACATCTCTTGAATGGGCTCCGTTCCATTATCGATCGTCGATAAGGCCTCTGGCGTCGATCGGGCCTTTGGATTTGAATAGCCACGCAGCTTTTTCTTGACGTCCGGCTCGAGAATCGAGCTGGAACGAGTACTCTGCACCGATCACAAGACAATACCGACGATACCTAGAGGCCTTGTGGCCAAATATAAGTTTTCTATCGATTCCGAACTTGAGTTAACAAATATACATCTGAACCCAATGGCGGAAAAAAACAATCTGAGGATGGAGAGGATGCCCATGCACACTGTAGCCCAGGGGAGGAGCCACCTATCTCGTGATACTTCGAAGACTCTTCCAGGACAACAATGTGCAATCATCCGGACCCAACACTAGGCGGCGATCTATGCAGATATGAATTCAGCAGCCCACATGCCTCGAACCCATTGGTCCCTACCTTTTACCTACATGTTACGCCCCTAAATCTAGTATTTAGGGGCATCCCTGAACCTTGCTCCCTCAGACAAGAAGAAACTACAAGTAGAAGAAGAGGGATCGAACAGCAGCTAACAAGAGGAAGGCGTCCCTACCGGCCTGTCTCCCCCTCAAACCTGCTCCTGCGAAATCCTGGTGTGTCCTGCAAGCAGCAACCTCGAAAACCCCAGAGGACCTGCCTCCCTTCAAGCACAAAGACTTTGTCTCCCGGGAACACCGGATTTGTTCATCTGCAACCTCTGGCTCCGTCCAGATACCGCGAATCCGCCTCACTCTGCACCTGCCATCCACGGCCCGAGATCGAGTGGGCAATCACCACGAGGAGGTCACCCTGGCGCTCCTGAATCGAGATCCGGCGATCCCGGACCTGCCTCAAGCCTCCAGCCGATGCCTGCAGCCTAAAACCAGAAGGTCCCCAAAACCGCGACCAGGAGCTGGTAAGAATATCCGACCCTAAAAGGCATCCTGCACCAGACGCATCACAACCATGGATGTCCAAACCGACGGTGCCTAACCAACCCCATACTTCCCAACTTAGCTCTCAAAGTGGTTGTCGCACCCAGAAGACCTTCGTCCCCAAGCCCGCAGTGCCTTTGCAAACCAGAGGTTCCCCATTGAAAACAACAGGACAACCGACGTCGAAACAGCACCCTGCACCCGGCCTCTCTAGTGGTGCTGAGGGTGCACCTTTGGTGCTACTTTGTTTCCCCATTTGCCCTGAGCTGATGTCCAGGAGCTTTGCTCCCACTACCAAGTGGCCTTCTTGCCAGCAGCCACCAACTGGAGGACCCCTATCCCCCATTGGATAACATTGGGCCTCAGCACTCTGCACCCGGCTGCCCTAGTGCTGCTGAGGGTGTAACTAAAGTGCATCCTTGACCCTGAGAGACCCCTGAGACTACCCCCAAAACCTGAACTCCCACTACCAAATACTTACCTCAAAACCGATAACACTATTTTCCTCCATAGGATAACATTGACTGTACAGTTTGAAACCTTAAAAAAAATCTTTAAAATTGTACTAACAAAAACGATTTTACTTGCCTGTTTGCAGGAAATGTCCCAGAGTAGTATCCAGGTATTCTACTCTGAGTAAGAAAAGTAATCTCAAAAGTAACTTACCTGTAATGTTACTAAAAAGCCCATTCAAGTCTATGTATAGTATTTACAAAGTATTGCATTTCTCTGAAATCATATTGTAGTACGAGTTACTTACCTTCGGTAACGATGTATTGAGTAGAGACTATTCTAGCCGCAGATTCCTCAACGTAGAATTATCCCCAGGCGTGAGACTGGATCCGGAAAACTTTTCTGCCACAGCATCCCTGCGCGCCGGGGGGACGGCACCACGTGACCCCGCCCTGACGTCGTCCGCGATGGTGACGTCAGCGAGGATACACAAGTCCCACAAGTCGAGCCTGCTTCAGTTTTCTTCGGAGAACTTTCCGCGCCACAAAGCGGAGACATCACAACCAAAACTGTGAGAATACTGAAACAGTGTGCGAAAACCTAGCTGTACAGAAGGGAAAGAAACAAAAGGAGAGGAACAAGATATCCAGAATAGTGCCAGGCACTAAGGCGCCAAGTCATGAAATGAAAGAAAAGAGCGCAGCTACTGTAAGCATGCCTGCAACCAACCAGCCTCCCCGGAAACAGAAAGCATGTGAAACAAGCATTTGCAATGCAATAGGTCTCGCATTAGGAAAGTGTGAGCTATTGGAATTGTTAATTGATTTTTTTTTATTTATGTGTCGTTTTAGAAAATAGATAAATTAATAGCATAGGCATTTATAATGCCAATAGCTTAAACTTTTGCAAATGTGACAGTATGCGAGTGTATGCATGTTTTATAAAGTACAGTAAATCTGTGATGTGTAATTATGTGGTACAGATTGTCTTTATGTTGAGTAGAGTGTAAATATGTGGATTGTAATTTTGAGGTACCGAGTGGTATTATTATGATAGTATTTATGTTGTATTGAGTAGAGTGTAATAATGTGGCTTGTAAGTGTGTTGCACTGAGTGGTATTAGGGGTGTATTTAAGTTTTATTGAGTAGAGTGTAAATATGTGGTATGTAATTATGTGGCACTGAGTTTTAATATGTGGAGTGCATTTATGTTGCATTGATTGAAGTGTAATTATGCAGCATATAATTATGTGGCACTGAGTGGTATTGTGTGGAGTGTGTGTTGGATTCAGTAGAGTAATTATGTGGCAAGTAATAATGTGGCATTGAGTGGTATTATTTTTAGTGTGTGTTGTATTTAGTAGTATATAATTATGTGGCGTGTAATTATGTGGCACTGAGTGTTATTTGGTGTGCATGGTGCATTGAGTGCAGTGGTATGATGTAGCATATAATGATGTGGCACTGTGTGGTATGATGTGGAGTGTATTTATGTTGCATTGAGTTGTGTGTAAACATGAGGTGTGTAATTATGTGGCACAGAGTGGTATTATTTGTAGTATATGTTGGATTGAGGCAGTGTAATTATGTATTATATCGGTATGTTGCATTGAGTGGTATTGTGTGGAGTGTATGTTGCATTCAGTACAGTAAATATGTGGTATGTAATTATGTGGTATGGGCGTATTTGGAGTGCATGTTGCATTGAGATCACTGTAATTATGTAGCATATAATTATGTGGAACTGTGTGTGATTATATGTAGTGTATTATGTTGCATTGAGTAGTGTAAGTATGAGGCGTGTATTTGTATGGCACTGAGTGTTATTATGTGTTTTCAAACCGTTATGTACATAAGATGCATATGTATGCATATATGCAAGTATGCATTTATATTGTTATGCAGATGTATGTGTATATATATATATATATATATATATATATATATATATATATATATATATACACCGCAGTTTGTGACTGCGCAGTGTGAGACATTGCTGTGTGTGTGAGGCAGCGCAGTGTGTGTGTGAGGCAGCGCAGTGTGTGTGTGAGGCAGCGCAGTGTGTGTGTGAGGCAGCGCAGTGTGTGTGTGAGGCAGCGCAGTGTGTGTGTGAGGCAGCGCAGTGTGTGTGTGAGGCAGCGCAGTGTGTGTGTGAGGCAGCGCAGTGTGTGTTTGAGGCAGCGCAGTGTGTGTTTGAGGCAGCGCAGTGTGTGTTTGAGGCAGCGCAGTGTGTGTGTGAGGCAGCGCTGTGTGTGTGTGAGGCAGCGCTGTGTGTGTGTGAGGCAGCGCTGTGTGTGAGGCAGCGCTGTGTGTGTGTGTGTGTGAGGCAGCGCTGTGTGTGTGAGGCAGCGCTGTGTGTGTGAGAGGCAGCGCTGTGTGTGTGAGGCAGCGCTGTGTGTGTGAGGCAGCGGAATGTGTGTGAGGCAGCGGAATGTGTGTGTGAGGCAGCGCAGCGTGCGTGAGGCAGCGCAGTGTGTGCGTGAGGCAGCGCAGTGTGCGCGTGAGGCAGCGCAGTGTGCGCGTGAGGCAGCGCAGTGTGCGCGTGAGGCAGCGCAGTGTGCGCGTGAGGCAGCGCAGTGTGCGCGTGAGGCAGCGCAGTGTGCGCGTGAGGCAGCGCAGTGTGCGCGTGAGGCAGCGTAGTGTGCGCGCGAGGCAGCGTAGTGTGTGCGCGAGGCAGCGTAGTGTGTGCGCGAGGCAGCGCAGTGTGTGCGCGAGGCAGCGCAGTGTGTGCGTAAGGCACCACAGTGTGTGCGTGAGGCAGTGTAGTGTGTGAGGCAGTGTAGTGTGTGAGGCAGCGCAGTGTGTGTGTGATGCAGCGCAGTGTGTGCGTGAGGTAGCGCAGTGTGTGCGTGAGGTAGCGCAGTGTGTGCGTGAGGTAGCGCAGTGTGTGCGTGAGGCAGTGCAGTGTGTGCGTGAGGCAGCGCAGTGTGTGCGTGAGGCAGCGCAGTGTGTGCGTGAGGCAGCGCAGTGTGTGCGTGAGGCAGCGCAGTGTGTGTGTGATGCAGCGTAGTGTGTGTGTGTGATGCAGCGCAGTGTGTGTGAGGCAGTGCGGTGTGTGTCTCAGTGCAGTGTGTGTGTGATGCAGTGTAGTGTGTGTGATGCAGCGCAGTGTGTGTGTGAGGTAGTGCAGTGTGTGTCTCAGTGCAGTGTGTGTGTGAGGTAGGGCAGTGTATGTGTGAGGCAGTGCAGTGTGTGTCTCAGTGCAGTTTGTGTGTAACAGCGCAGTGTCTGTGTGATAGGACAGTGTGAGTGACACAGCAGTATGTGACTGCGTAGTGTGAGACATTGCCCTGTGTGTGTGACAGCGCAGTGTTTGTTAGACAGCGTATAGGGTGGAAGAGGCGCAATAAATGAAACAGATTGGGCGCGGACATGAAGAGAGAGAAGGGGGCGGCAAGATACAGCAATTAAGACAATCAACAGTGGTGTACATGGAATAAAATAAATAAGTTGGTGCCAAAAATGATTAAAATTGCAGAAAAAAACCATGTCAAGAAAAGACACATGTAGTATGATGAACAAAATTAGATCGAGGGCAGCGATATATTTACAATTTGTAGTTACCCGCGATGTGGGATCCAGAGTGCCGGGTAGGGTGGGCATCGAAGTGGGAGAGGGAAAGAAAGCCAATACTGGTTTAGCAGTTGAAACATGTATGGAGGAGAACATAGTTGTGAGCGTCCACGATTCTGTTGCGGGCAGTGGTATGGCTTCAAAAGACTTTCACAGAGGTGAGAAAGAAAGTGCACGAATCATGCACGAACTACAGTGGCAGATTTACAAAGTCGAGTGGTCCATTCGGTTAAAAAAACATTGTGGGTGAAAGACCGTGAATCACGTTGTCCAACGAAAAATCCGTGGAGGTGCTGCTATGTTTTTGATTAAACAGGGCAAGTCGAACAGTGAACTGGTATTGATCTATGCAGAGAGGTATGAGCGTTAGTTTAAGACAAGAGGATGGGGGGCGTCTGGGAATTAGGTTAAAAAGCTCTTGGCATTGCTGTGGCGGGGGAGCGCATTCCTTTGAAGTCTGATGCGGGGGAGGGGAGCGAATTCCTTTGAAGTCTGATGCCGAGGCGCACAGGCTCCCAAATGACAGACAGGAATGTGTGATGTGCACGCGCCTAGCTCACATGAACTGTACCGAATCCGCAGTTTGGGGAGACTTTTAGGAAGCCTTACTATAATCTCGCCGAACAATGCTTACGCATTGGTTCAGCTAGACCTAAAAAGGGGGCATAGCAGACTAACAACAACCGCCCAGTGCCAAGAAAGGGTCCAAGGGCAGAATGGAAGCACAATGACAAGTCATCCCCCAACAACACCAGCAGGGAGGGAGCTCCTAAAAAGAACAGAGGTCGAGTCCCAGCCAGGGGACCTCAACCCCAAGGACTGTAAGACTCAGGAGTGCATGAAACGCAAGGGAGCAGGGCACAACAAACCCTATACTGGAGACCAAATGCATGGGAGCAGAAGTACCCAGGCATTTGCCCACCAATCACCAGAAAGGAAGGAATGGAGCAACGACAACAACAAGGCGAGCATCCCCAGGGAGGGAGTAAGAAAAAGGCACTCTCCGAGGACCGCTGCCCTGAAGCAGGCGAGTGCAGAAGACCGAGAAGGGCCCTCGCAGAAACAGGGAGGAAGGGCGGGTTGTGAAGGAATCTGCTGCTATAATCATAATCATATCTACCAGATGGAATGTGCTACTTACCAGTATGCATCTGTTCTTGGCATAGAGGGCTGCAGAGTGGTACATTTATGAATAGATCGCCATCTGGTGTTGGGCTCGGATGATTGCACTTGTTTTTCTCTTGGAGAAGTCTTTTGTCGTCACGAGACTGGTGACTCCTCCTTTGGGTGCAATCATCCGAGCCCAACACCAGATGGCGATCTATTCATAAATGTACCATCTGCAGCCCATATGCCTCGAACATATCGTTACCGAAGGTAAGTAACTCGTACATCTGATAGAGACTACTAGCCGCAGATTCCTTAACCAGCTGAAGACCCCAAGGGACCTGCTACGGGGACAGGGAAAATAGCCCCATCCACCGCGGCAGGGATGAGCCACACGCCCTAAGCTGAAGAGAACCTCAACATCGTGGAGGAACACCAGACCCACAGGGGATGTGTAAGAACGACAAAGAGGCAACACAGCCTTCACCGACAGGAGAAAGCAATACAAAGAGGGGGGGGGGGCGGAGGGACACCCCAAACCCAGTCAACGTACCAGGGACCTCCCCCGGAAGCCCCAAGGTACAGGCAGCACAGAGGAAGAAGAGCCACCTACAGACTCCAAGGAGAAGAGGCCAAAATACGGCAAGCCTTCCACCGAGAAAAATACCCAGTGAAGAGGGCCGCCGAGCCCATCACAGCTTGAAGCCAAGACAAGACTGAATGACGCCTCAGCAGTAAAGTAGGCAGAAGAATAAGAACGGAAGCTCACAATGGCCCGCAGGGCAAAAAGCAGGAGCTCCAGGGCCCACGTCAAGGTCGCCGGCCACAGAAGAGCAGGCGGGGGCAGCCAGCTGCTGACAACGCCACTAAACGCCCGTACCATGTCGGGCTCAGAACAAGGGCAAGGCTAGAAACCGTCCGAACAACCCCTAAAGGGGACCGCCCCGGACAGAACCGACCCACTAAGTAGTGAGAGCAGCTAGAAGATGAGGAGTAACAAGTAGGCCGGACCAGGCCGTCAACACAGGAAACTATGCCCTCAGAAACACTAGACAGATGCAAAGACCAACCGGGAGGCAAAAAGCAAAACACTGCGGCACAACCCCGTAGACGGCCAAACCACGCCCCAGTAAGGACCAAAGACCGCACCATCGTAATACAGTAACACCAGGAAGGGTGATGAACCCGCCAGGGGGAGTCCACACCCATCCCGCATATGACATAGCTCTACGATAGCTAAATATACCCCACATAGGGTAGGACACGTCCCAAGAAAGCATGGGAACCACTCTTAGGGAAAAAACAATCCCGTATCAGAGGACAAAATCATAGACCTGCGGAATAAACCACAGAAGGGCACAGTATCC
Source organism: Lissotriton vulgaris (assembly GCF_964263255.1). Taxonomy (NCBI): domain Eukaryota; kingdom Metazoa; phylum Chordata; class Amphibia; order Caudata; family Salamandridae; genus Lissotriton; species Lissotriton vulgaris. The sequence continues at coordinate 1,253,625,366 of NC_141695.1, read as the reverse complement.
CTCACAGAAAGTGTAACAGCCGTCCAAAATCCAAATATCAGGAGCAAGTGGGATAACGTCTCCCACCAAGCCCCGGAGGATCAGCAAACCAACTTGAGCTGGTGGAGGAGGACGGAGCCCCGCAAGAAGACGCTGAATGGCGGAGTCTGCATGAGTATTAAACAGGACCCCGTCAAAAGGGAGGTCGACCAGACGCTCTCTAATATTTTCCGTTAAAACAGCATCGCGTAGCCAAGCATGGTGACGGAGAGCCACAGAAGTGGCCATGGCACGGCCAACAGCATGAGCAACATTCAAATCCGCACGAAGAATAAACGCAGCCAACTCTCTACCGTCCAACACATAGCCCCGCAGATCAGCACGGGCCCCCTCATGAGAGACATGAGAAAGAAGGGACTTCACAGGATCCCACAGGCTAGAAGTAGCCCTGGTCAGCACACAAAGTGTTAAGCGCCCTCAAGGCAGTACTGGAAGAAGCAAAGACATTACGCCCAAATGAATCTAACCACCGGGCCTCCCGAGTAGGAGGGTACAACACCACATCAAACATTGAAAGGCATTGCGCAGTAGAGCGCCTTGAGTAGAAGGGTGGAAAGAAAGACAGACCGGGTCGTGCGTAGCAGGATGATGACGGTGCAGTAGTGCCTGAGGCACCGGACCGCCTGTGGCAGTGCGCCCCCATAAGAGACTTATGAAGTGACGCTCCAAAGGGAAGGAACAACTCCCGTCCACCAGAGCCCTGGTGGAGAATCTACAAGAGGTTGTCTGTAGGAAATGGAGTGACAGGTTTACCCATCCTCAGAATACCCAGAATACCAGCAGCCATAGAAATAGCCTGAACAAAGGCAACACTGGCCTTAGTAGGGCGCCACGGAGGTGAAAGTAATTCCTCCGTGGGTGACGGTTGCAAACAGCCGCCCATCTCCAAGTACAGGGGGAAGCGGCCAGCTCCGACATGTAGGAGGATCCACAGAGGAATGGGGAACCTGAGGGGCCCCAGGGGAGGGCGGAGATGCCAGTGGAGAAGCCAGCCGCCAGCCACGGAACGAAGGCTTCGAGGACTTAGGCCGTAGGGACGGCAAAGAGCCTTTGATGGAAGATGCCGGTGAAAAGGCAATCACATGGCCCCCTGTCTCCGGAGAGGAACACACCAGCAGGTGACGGGCCTCAGGAGTGGACCCACGTGGCACTGGGCTGACTCCTGCCATTACGTGCTCTCCAGGGGAATGGTGCGAGGCAGATGCTGAAACGTCACCGGCTCAACCTCAGACTGGGCAGCCGCCCGCCACGAGGACCGAGAGGGACTCAAGAAGGCGCCCCAGGCCATGGCCTCCACCCGAGACTCCACCGGAGCCGGGGAGGAAGGTTACTGGCGCCGGCTCGACCTCTGGTGAGGCAACAGCCTGCTCAGAGGATCGAGGGGGACTCTGGGACAAGCCCGGAGTCCCAGCGATCGCCTGCGACACCACAGGGAGCCCCGTAGGGATTTGCGGCGAGGCAAAGTCGCTAGGCGCCGACGAGGGAAGCCCCGAAGGACTACACCTCGACGACGCCACCCTCCTATGACCTGTAACCGAAACCTTCGGCGATGGGGCCGGAGCCGCCGTGGAAGTCCCAGCGCAAGGCAAGGGATCCGCAGACTTTATAGGAGGTGGAGGAAGGGCCAAAGAAGCCTGCAGCGTAGGCTGTCATTTGGGCCCTAGTTGCCTCCGCGCCAGGAAACAGCGGGTAGGGAGGAGACAGGCAGGGGCACGTGTCCCGGAGGGAGCTGGCGTCCACCGCGGAAGGAGAACAAGGCCTCTGAGAGATACTGAAAGACCTACCAGCCGGTGAGCCACGCCTAAAGGGCCGCGGTGAAAGACTATTCCGCAGACGAAACCGGCGGCTCCTTGCCTCCGAGGTAGGGGACGGACGCTGGGACGACACCGACCTGGATAAGCGCGCCGACAGCAACTTCATCAGGCGCTCCGGCCGTGATTTAGGCTTAAGGTGTTGCAACTCTCCGAGTTTTGGTGCTCACCCAGGCACTACATGCAAATCGGATGAGGGTCAGTCGTCGACATGGGACGTGCACAGGAGGAGGTACACGTCTTGAAGCCCGAAGGCATTTGCACACTGTTCCACTGAATGGGAAGCGTAATAAGAATGTAAGGCCTGAAAACAGGCCAGGATAGTAATCCGGATCCGCGTTGCACGCGGAAAGAGAAAAAACTGACATAGGCACGCCGGGGTGGGACTTCTGTATCCTCACTGACGTCACCAGCGCGGATGTCAGGGCGGAGTCACGTGGTGCCGTCCCCCCGGCACGCAGGGATGCTGTGGCAGAAAAGTTTTCCGGATCCAGTCTCACGCCTGGGGATAATTCTACGTTAAGGGATCTGTGGCTAGTAGTCTCTATCAGATAGTCAAAACAAAGTGCATATACTATTACAAGCACAAACTGTATTACAACAGTATATTTACTGCAAAGTACTTATCGCTTAAGGCCGCGGTGAAAGACTATTCCGCAGACGAAACCGGCGGCTCCTTGCCTCCGAGGTAGGGGACGGACGCTGGGACGACACCGACCTGGATAAGCGCGCCGACAGCAACTTCATCAGGCGCTCCGGCCGTGATTTAGGCTTAAGGTGTTGCAACTCTCCGAGTTTTGGTGCTCACCCAGGCACTACATGCAAATCGGATGAGGGTCAGTCGCCGACATGGGACGTGCACAGGAGGAGGTACACGTCTTGAAGCCCGAAGGCATTTGCACACTGTTCCACTGAACGGGAAGCGTAATAAGAATGTAAGGCCTGAAAACAGGCCAGGATAGTAATCCGGATCCGCGTTGCACGCGGAAAGAGAAAAAACTGACATAGGCACGCCGGGGTGGGACTTCTGTATCCTCACTGACGTCACCAGCGCGGATGTCAGGGCGGGCTCACGTGGTGCCGTCCCCCCGGCGCGCAGGGATGCTGTGGCAGAAAAGTTTTCCGGATCCAGTCTCACGCCTGGGGATAATTCTACACTAAGGGATCTGTGGCTAGTAGTCTCTATCAGATAGTCAAAACAAAGTGCATATACTATTACAAGCACAAACTGTATTACAACAGTATATTTACTGCAAAGTACTTATCGCTTACCTGTGCCATTCTTGCCAGGTTCTAAAAAATAAAATAACTAAAAGAATATTTTTATACAAAAACAACTGGTCTGAAGTGCAGTCTTTGAGTGTGTGAATTCATTTGCTGACTGAGTGTCGACAACAAATGCTAAACACTGTCCTCTGATACTGCCTTACTCCTCGACCACACTGACACAAACAGAGAGTGAGGTGCTATCTAACTTTACCTCTGCCTACCTTCGGGAATCCACTGTACTCTGTGCACACTATACCTCACTTTGGTATACTATATACGGAGCCAGCTTCCTACAACACTGGAGGGGCCAAAGGGGACCACAACAGACTAAGTGCTTGTGGGCTACAGGGAACAAAAGATAATGTCTGTGGACCTTTAGGATAGGTGCATGGAAGGAAAATGATACTTACCAGTATGCATCTGTTCTGGGCATGTAGAGCTGCAGAGTTGTACACTTTTGCATAGATCGCCATCTGTTGTTAGGCTTGGATGTTTGCATGATGTTTTTGTCTTCAAAGAAGTCTCGTAGTCACTAGGTTGGTGACTCCTCCTTCGGTCGACAGTGCGCATGGGCTTCGGCTTCATCGTTGGATTGTTTTTGCCACTTAGGGTTAGATGGAATAGTGAGAAATAGAAAGATGTCCATGCGTGATGTATCTAAGTAAGATAATACTGGAACAGATCGAGGCATCCAGGTAGGCGGGTGGGTGTGTACAACTCTGCAGCTTTACATGCCAAGAACAGATGAATAGTGGTAAGTATCATTTTCCGTTCTAAGCATATGAGCTGCAGATTGTACACTTTTGCATAGACTATACAGCAGTTACCTCCTTAGTGGTGGCTGCCTGTATCTGTTGCAGTAGTTTGAAATAGTGTTTTTAGTACAGCCTGGCCCACACTAGCTTGTTTTGCCTGCATGTCTAAACAATTGTGTTTTGTGAAGGTGTGTGGTGTAGCCCAAGTTGCTGCTTTGTATATGTCATCTAGAGGAATGTTCCCTAAGAATGCCATAGAAGCCTCTAGTTTGCCTGCAAAATGAGCTCTAGGGGGAATGGTTAAAGTGAGTTTAGCTTTGATGTAGCATATTTTTACGCTTTTTACAATCCACCAAGCAATTCCTGTTTTGGATATATGATCACCTTTATGAGGTGGGGAGAAAGCCACAAGAAGTTGTTTTGTTTTTCTAAAGGATTTTGTTCTTTCAATGTAGTAGAGTATTGCTCTTTTGACATCCAAGGTGTGTTGAGCTCTTTCTGCTACTGAGTCTGGTTGAGGAAAAAAATACTGGGAGTTCAACAGACTGATTCAGATGGAAGGCAGATACTACTTTGGGTAAAAATGCTGGGTTAGTTCTAAGAACCACTTTGTAATGATGGATCTGTAAAAATGGTTATTGTATGGTTAATGCCTGGAGTTCACTTACTCTTCTGAGAGATGTGATAACAACCAAAAAGGCTACTTTCCAAGTGAGAAAGTGTAGCTCACATTTGTGGAGAGGTTCAAAAGGAGGACCCATTAGTCTGGTACGGACTACATTTAGGTTCCACATCGGAGAGGGTGGAGCTCTTGGTGGAATTATTCTTTTAAGTCCTTCCATAAAAGCTTTGATAGCGGGGGCTCTAAACAAAGACAGGTGTTGTCTATTTTGTATGTAGGCCGCTATGGCGGCTAGATGTAACCTAATAGATGTATATGCTAGGTTAAATCGTTGTAGATGCAAGAGGTAACAGATGATGTTCTGAATGGAATCATCTAGTGGGTTAATCTTGTGAGTGCAATAAATGACAAATCGCTTCCATTTTGCTGCATAGCATGCCCTTGTTTTAGGGAGTCTGGCTTCTTTGATAATGTTCATACAGTCTGGTGGGAGATTGAGGTAGCCAAACTAAGATTTCAGGAGCTAGATCGCAAGGTTGAGTTGATTGGGATCTGGGTGTCTTATCTCTCCATGGTTCTGAGTAAGAAGTTTGGGTGAGAGGTGTAGCTTTTGATGTGGTACTACTGATAGTTTCAATAGAGTTGTGAACCATGGTTGTCTTGTCTATGTTGGAGCAACTAGGATCATTGTGCGGTAATGTTGTTTGAGTTTCTTCACCTCTAACGGAATGAGTGGGAGAGGCGTGTGAGAAGTTGGCCTGGTATACGATGCTTACTAGTTCTAGTGATCACCTTGTACCATGCCAAGCAACCCTTATGATGATTGGTTGTAAGTCAACCTTATAGACCAGCTATCCTAGTAGCGTGGACAAAGCAGTCTTAGGCTAAAATCTGGAAAGGCATGTGAAGCAAGCTGTTTTACCATACAGAATCCCCTTGAATACCAAATGAAAGGACACCACACAGATATATATTGAAAATATATATATATTTATTACTACAAGTATCCCCTATACTCTTTATGAGCACAGAAGCAAATGCGATAAAACAAAACACAGTTTAAATATTCAAAAGTTGCACAATATGGATGAGCCCTAGGGGCCACCTAAACCATATACTAAAATAGTGGTATAAGAACCACCAATCGGAAAGGAAGTAGGCCTAGGGCCTGGGGAATCGCTGGAGCTGTTCGGGACTAACAGTGAAGATGTCGGGAAAGGCCCGCGGGACTCGGGTGCAGCGCTTAAAGCACACGCATGCACCAATGCAATGCCAATGGTGCGTAAAAGTTATAAGTTACTGTTTAAGGAACCTTCCGACTGACCTAGGAGGACAAAACTTTAGACCTAGACACTAGAGGTGTGTACCAGTGTAGGAACACCGGCGTTGCTGAGTTACCGCACCCACAAGAAGCGGGGGCACAGGTGCGAAGTAGTGTCGGGTTTCGTCACGCAGGTCGATGGTGGCTGGAGATGAAGATGCTGCAGGCGGGTCGTCGAGGAGAGTTCCGGTGGATCCAAGGATGGATCTGAAGAGGTGAAGACCTGAAAGCAGAGGGGACAATGTTCAAAGTCACTAGCCAGTGACTACCATGGAACCAGGATGGAACCAGGCGATGCCGGGGGTAAACAGGCGATGAGGTGCAGCTTGTCTCCGCAGCCACGTGGACACAAAGAGGTCGAGGACGTCCAGGAGTTGATCACGAGCTGTCCCACGAAGGCTCCAGCTGTTGGCGGTGTCGGTAACTTGATTGGAGCAAACAGGCCTTGGCTAATGCAAGCCACGCAGGAAGTGAAGAAAGCTTGTCACTCGGACCAGCAAGGTCAGAGCGGGCCAGTCTGGAGCAACCAGACCAGCGGTGTTGTTTGTAGGTTTCGTCGCCAAGATGGCCGCTAGCCACGTGGCAAGTGGCCGGGATGGCGCGTCGAGTGGCAAAGTGCAAAAGGGCCCCACGCAGATCGTGGAGATGCTGGGGGGCTGATCTTCGGTGCAGATGCTGCGCAGTGGTGGGGCTTCTCAAACCCCAAAGCACAGCGTCGAGGGTGCCTTGGGTGCTGCGCAGTCAGCTTCTCAGGGGTCTTTCGAGATGTCCGGTCCCACGTCTCTCGGTGCCTCCACGGGTCTCTTCTTTTCAGGGACTGTGGATCGGGCTCGGAGATGTCTGGGAGTCTGGGTCTCGTCGGGCTCTGGGCTAGAGCAGGAGGCGGCGGCAAAGCAGACGTTGAGTTGCTGGATGGTGCCTGTATTCACAGGGTGGTCACTCCTTGGCCACAAGGGAGATGCTCTTCAGTCTTCTGTGCAGCAGAATGTCGAAGTCCAGTTTTCTTCTTAGTTTCAAGTCGAGTTCAGGATGATCTGAAGTCTTGGGACACAGCTCCTACTCTTATTCCAAATCTGGGGGCCGGATCACCTGCTAGGTCCCTCCTCTGGGTGGGACCAGGAAGGGGGGTGGTTACACCCCCTTTCCTTTGTCCAGCTCCGCGCCAGGTCTGGGGCTGGAAAGCCCCAGCACCGGTTTGGACTGGCTTATGCACAAGGACACCTTGTGTCCCCCAGGCATGTCTCTTTCTATTCAGCCCTGTCCTCCCCAATACACAAAATCCTGTCTGGGGTGGTGCTTGCACCTCCCAAGGCAGGACACCCTTTGTCCAAGCCTCCCTCGCTGGAAGGACTCCCAGCAGCAGGAGGTCCGACTTGTGTCTGTAGTGGCAGCATCCATTTTGTGATGCTGAGGCTCTAGTTTAACTTTAACCGGGGTTCAGGTTATGTACATGTCGTGTCCCTCTAGAAGGGTGGAATGCTGCCCCCGTCACCAGAACTGGCGAGGGGGTAGTATTCCAATTCGTATGACACCTTACTCGACATGTTTTGATAAAGCCAAACCAAAGTGAGCAAATAACCGCGAGGATTATAATGCACTTGGTATGGCAATATCCCGGAACAGCTAAGGGAGTTGTTCCCCACAGCTGCAGATGGGCTCAGCTCGTGCCAGAGCACCATCTCACATGAAACCAAGCACTCTGCCTCCAGGATTGTCGAGGCCTTCCATAGGAGTGGCTTATTGGTTAACATGTATCCAGTTTAGGTTAGATATAGGTATACTATATCTAAGTAAGAGGTGATTTCACCAACTTACCCCAGCTAATTGATCAGCCAGTTGTGTCAAATATGGAGGGCAGGCCTGGGGTGGCACAATACATGCTGCAGCCCCTGGTAGGCCTTGGATACACCTATGCCCTGGGTACCTGGGGTACACTGGTACAGGGGCCTATAAGGTGAACCAGTTCCAATTCGTAATGCACCTAGAGTGCAGTGGCATTAATTTAGAGAGAGAACAGCAGGCTGTGGGTCTAATTAGCAGCCCCAGAGCCACATTAAGTCATAAACCAGTGAAGCAAAAAGCAAAAATTTGGGGTGACCATAGGATAGCAGACCCTACTCTCCTACACAATCCATCCCCCCACTCCCAAACGCAGGAACATTAGACTAACCGTGACCAGTTGTGTCTTCATGTTCTAAGTGGAAGTACCTGGAGAGACCATCTGCGTTGCCATGGTCAGTCCCTGGGCGGTGCTCCACTGTAAAGTCCATCCCCTGTAGGGAAATGGACCACCTGAGTAGTTTGGGGTTTTCACCCTTCATCTGATTAAGCCATATGAGGGGCTTATGGTAGGTCTGAATCTTGAAGTGAGTGCCAAACAAGTATGGTCTCAACTTCTTCAGGGCCCACACCACAGCAAAGGCCTCCCTTTCAATAGCTGACCAACGTTTCTCTCTGGGGGTCAGCCTTCTGCTAATAAAAGAAATGGGCTGGTCTTGACCATCTACATTAAGTTTTGAAAGCACAGCTCCCGCTCCCAACTCAGAAGCATCTGTTTGGACAATGAACTCTCTTGAGTAGTCAGGACTCTTCAGGATAGGTGCAGAGCACATGGCCTTCTTCAGGTCATCAAATACCTTTTGACAGTTTACTGTCCACTGAACCTTTTTGGGCATCTTCTTGGATGTCAGATCATTAAGAGGAGTCACAATGGACCCATAGTTCTTAAACTTCCTGTAGTACCCAGTCAGGCCCAAGAAAGCTCTGACCTGAGTCTGGGTAGTTGGAGGGGACCAGTCCTTTATGGTCTGGATCTTACTCTCCAGTGGTTGAACTTGGCCTCCACCTACAATGCGGCCCAAGTACACAAACTTACTCTGCCCTATCTGGCACTTTGTGGCCTTGATAGTGAAGCCTGCCTTTTGCAGAGCCTCTAGCACTTCCTTCAGGTGGACCAGGTGATCCTCCCAGGTGGAGCTGAAGACAGCAATATCATCCAGATATGCCGCGTAAAAGTCATCCAACCCAGTAAGGACTTCATTCACCAAGATTTGGAAGGTGGCAGGTGCATTTTTCAAACCAAAGGGCATCACCACAAATTGGTAATGACCTCCTGGGGTAGAAAATGCAGTTTTGGCTTTGGATTCCTCAGCTAACTTGATTTGCCAATAGCCAGCTGTCAGATCAAATGTGCTCAAATATTTGGCAGAAGCCAACTTGTCAATGAGCTCATCTGCCCTTGGAATAGTCTGTCCTGGTGACAGCATTGAGTCCTCTGTAATCCACACAGAACCTCATCTCTCTCTTGCCATCTTTGGTGTGAGGTTTGGGGACCAGAACCACTGGGCTAGCCCAGGGGCTCTCTGAAGGCTCAATAACACTTAATTCCAGCATCTTTTGCACCTCAGTCTTTATACAGTCCCTGACATGGTCAGGTTGCCTGTAAATCTTGCTTTTCACAGGAAGACTGTCACCAGTGTCCACCACATGGGTACACCAGTTAGTCTGACTGGGTGTCAATGAGAACATATGTCTGTATGACTGCAAAACTTGTCTACAGTCATGTTGCTGATGTTCAGTGAGGCTGCCATCTAAGGCCACACCATCAACTGAGCCATCTTCAGGGTTCTGAGTTAACAGGTCTGGGAGAGGGTCACTCTTCCTCCTGCCCCTCATCTGTAGTCATGAGCAAGCCCATGTCTTCCCTGTCAACATATGCCTTCAGTCTGTTGACATGGAGCCCCCTGTGGGAGCTCCTGGGAGTTCCCAGGTCCACCAAGTAGGTAACCTCTCCCTTCTTTTCAACAATAGTATGGGGTCCAGACCATTTGTCTTGGAGTGCTGCTGGGGCCACTGGCTCCAACACCCATACTTTCTGTCCAGGCTGATACTCAGTCAAGACAGCCTTTTGGTCATGCCAAGCGTTCTGTTCTTGGCTAGCCTCAAGGTTTTTGGATGCTTTCTCCATGTACTCAGCCATCCTGGAGCGGAGACCAAGTACATAGTCCACTATGTCTTGTTTAGGCTTTTTGAGAGGTAACTCCCATCCTTCCTTCACCAGACATAGGGGTCCTCTTACAGGGTGCCCAAACAACAATTCAAAGGGGCTGAAGCCAACCCCCTTTTGTGGGACCTCTCTGTAAACAAACAGAAGGCAGGGTAGAAGGGTGTCCCATCTCCGCCTGAGCTTTTCTGGTAATCCTTTGATCATACCCTTTAGGGTCTTGTTGAACCTTTCAACAAGCCCATTGCATTGTGGATGATAAGGAGTGGTGAACTTGTAGTTGACACCACATTCCTTCCACATAGCTGTTAAGTATCCTGACATGAAGTTGGCACCTCTATCAGATACTACCTCCTTAGGAAACCCCACTCTGGAGAACACTCAAAGTAGGGCCCTGGCCACAACAGGAGCTGTAGTGGTCCTAAGGGGAATTGCCTCTGGGTACCTGGTGGCATGGTCCATCACCACCAGTATGAATCTGTGCCCAGATGCTGTAGGGGGATCCATGGGACCTACAATATCAATCCCCACTCTTTCAAAGGGAACCCCCACCACAGGTAGTGGTATCAGGGGGGGCCTTTGTTGTACCACCTGCTTTACCACTGGCTTGGCAGGTTACACAGGAGCGACAAAACTCCTTGGTGTCTTTAGACATGTGAGGCCAGTGAAAGTGAGGGGCAAGCCTGTCCCAAGTCTTACTCTGGCCTAGGTGTCCTGCTAAAGGAATATCATGGGCCAAGGTTAGAAGGAAGCCCCAAAATTGCAGAGGTATAACCAACTTCCTGGTTGTACCAGGCTTGGGGAATCTACCCTCTGAATAAAGGAGCCCATCATCCCAATATACTTTATGGGTACCTTGAGCATTCCCAGCAGCCTCAGTAGCAGCCTGCTGTCTGAGTGGTTCAAGAGAAGGACAGGTTAACTGAGCCTGCCCAAGTCTGCCCTAGAAGGTCCCCCTGTCCCCAGAAACTCAACCTGATCAGGTTCAAGCTCTTCAGGGACAGTTCCTTCAGGGGTCTCAAGATCATCTTCCTGTGAAGGCTGATCCTCACTTGTAGGCAGTTGGGAAGGCACAGCCTTTACCCTCCTGTTCTTCTTCTTGGAAGGTGCTTGGTCCATTGTTCCAGGATCCAAGACCTGAGGTTCAGAGAGGCACTTTTTGGCCTGTGACCTGGTCACAGCAAGGACATGTGATGATATCCCTAACATCTCTGCATGAGTCCTGAACTCCACTTCTGACCATAGAGAGCTCTCCAGGTCATTGCCCAACAAACATTCCACTGGGAGATCAGCACTAACCACAACTCTTTTTAGGCCAGTTACCCCTCCCCAGGAGAAATTAACAATTGCCACACCATGTGTAGTAGTGACATTGCTGGCATTGGTCACCAGGTAATTGCCACCTGGTATGTATTGTCCAGGGTCCACAAAGCTAGGTGTCACCATAGTGACACTGGAACATGTGTCCCTGTATGCTTGAGCCACTTTTTCATTAATCAAAGGTGTCTGTCTGTACTTGCCCAGATTACTGGGACTTACAGTAGGGGGCAAATCTATGTCCCCATCACAAATCAGAACAGCCTGTGTAGGGGTTCTGACTAGACCAGAATCTCCCTCAGTTCCCAAGGTGATCCCCACTACCCCCTTAGTCTGTGGACCAACACTGCTGACTGTACCAGTGGGTGCAGGTGCCTTAGGGGCTGCAGTGTTGGGGACTCCACCCTTTTCACACTCAATTGTCCAGTGAGAGGTGTTTTTACATGTACTACACCAGGGTTTTCTTTGACCTTCTTTCTTCTTCTTCTTGGAAGTTTGGGACCCTCTCTCTGTATTAGTTTGGGGCCCTGTTGAAGACTTCTGGTCTTTAGCTTTCTGCTCCCCACCCTCGTGGTCTGTTTTGTTTTGGTCACCACCCTGGTTCTGGTTCTTTTGCTTAACTCTGGTTCTAATTCATTTGTCTGCCCTCTTTCCCAATTCTTGGGGAGAGGTCAGATCTGAGTCAACCAAATGTTGATGCAACTGCTGGTTCTGACAATTATTTAAAATGTGTTCTCTCATAAGCAAATTGTACAATCCTTCATAGTCTGTAACCTTACTTCCCAGCAACCATCCCTCCAGAGCCTTAGTGGCACATTCAACAAATTCAGACCAGTCCTGAGTCTGTGTCTTCTGGGTCTCTTTGAACATTAACCTGTACTGTTCAGTGGTTAAGCCTAACCCATCAATCAGAGCACTCTTCAGGACCAGGTAGTTTCTAGAATTACCCATCACTAACTGTGAGAAGTCTGTCTCGGCCTCTACCTTCAAAGGAGAGCCACACGATTGCTGCCCACTGCTCCCGAGGGATCTGCTGTACTCTGCTGGCTCTCTCAAGTGCAGTCATCCATTTGTGGATATCATCCCCAGCTTTGTAGGGGGGCACAATCTTACTCAGGTTTCTATTATCAAAAGACCTGTCTTTATCCTTAGGGATAATGCTGCCACCAGTGTATCCTAATCCACTCTCTCTAGACTGTCTTGCTCTAGCAAGTTTCTCTTGGGCCAGGGCAACTTCTAGTTCAAGCTTCTGGATCCTAAGCTCAGCCTCTCTCATGTTGGCCTCATGTTCCCTTCACTGAGGGCTAGTCATCCCCCTTCTGGAGTGACCATGAGAACCTCTAGAAGCTTGGGAAGTATTGGATTCACCGGAGTGATTCCACCTCCTCCTCCTCCTTTGCTCCTGGTTAAGTCCATTTGGGGGTCTGAATGGGTTTAATCCTGACTCAGTCCCAAATAGGCTTAAGTTAGCCGGCTAAGCCCTCTGGCTGGCACCTGACTATTTCGGCCATCATCAGAATCACTGCTCTCCCCTTCTGTCTCCTCTTCTTCCTCCTCCTCCTCAGGCTGAGTATCTCCAGTGACTTGGTCATCCTCATCTATCTGGACTACAGGGACAGGGGTGTCAGTATTGTCATCTTCAGTGGGAGAGCCTCCTTCACCATTCCCTGTGGGGTCTGGTTTAGAGGACGACTGGTCTAAAAGCTCTCGGAGGTGGTCTGTGGTCGGGGTTGGACCAGTCTTGCGACCTCTTAAGGTACAGAGCTGCCTCAGTTCTTTAAAATTTAGCATAGCAAATTTGGATGGTGCCTTTGGAGGGTCACTCAACAGGGGCAGGTCCAGTGGACCCCTCTGCTCCAGACATTGCTCTAGTGTGGGTGGATATGTAGCAATCTACCTACACTGGTGTTTACCTACTAAACCTATCTAGTAGTTGTAGTCCGGGTGTGCTACTCCCTATCCTCTACAACAACTAAGTTCAGTAGAACTTAAGTATACTAGTCTTGTTTTAATATGTACCTAGCAGGTACCTGTATGATCTTTCAAATGATACTCTCAAAGATTGTAATGGTAAAACAACAGCAAGCTCAAATCCCAACCGCTGCTCACCAATGTGAGAAGTTGGCCTGGTATATGATGCTCACTAGTTCTAGTGATCACCTTGTACCATGCCAAGCAACCCTTATGATGATTGGTTGTAAGTCAAACTTATAGACCAGCTATCCTAGAAGCGTGGACCAAGCAGTCTTAGGCTAAACTCTGTAAAGGCATGTGAAGCAAGCTGTTTTACCATACACAATCCCCTTGAATACCAAATGAAAGGACACCACACAGATATATATTGAAAATATATATATATTTATTACTACAAGTATCCCCTATACTCTTTATGAGCGCAGAAGCAAATGCGATAAAACAAAACATAGTTTGAATATACAAAAGTTGCACAATATGGATGAGCCCTAGGGGCCACCTAAACCATATACTAAAATAGTGGCATAAGAACCACCAATCGGAAAGGAAGTAGGCCTAGGGCCTGGGGAATCGCTGGAGCTGTTCAGGACTAACAGTGAAGAAGTCGGGAAAGGCCCGCGGGACTCGGGTGCAGCGCTTAAAGCACACGCATGCACCAATGCAATGTCAATGGTGCGTAAAAGTGATAAAGTTACTGTTTAAGGAACCTTCCGACTGACCTAGCAGGACAAAACTTTAGACCTAGACACTAGAGGTGTGTACCAGTGTAGGAACACCGGCGTTGCTGAGTTACCTCACCCACAAGAAGCGGGGGCACAGGTGTGAAGTAGTGTCGGGTTTCGTTATGCAGGTCGATGGTGCCTGGAGATGAAGATGCTGCAGGCGGGTCATCGACGAGAGTTCTGGTGGATCCAAGGGTGGATCTAAAGAGGTGAAGACCTGAAAGCAGAGGGGACAATGTTCAAAGTCACTAGCCAGTGACTACTGTGGAACCAGGATGGAACCAGGCAATGTAGGGGGCAAACAGGCGATGAGGTGCAGCTTGTCTCCGCAGACACGAAGAGGTCGAGGACGTCCAGGAGTCGATCACGAGCTGTCCCACGAAGGCTCTAGCTGTTGGCGGTGTAGGCAACTTGATTGGAGCAAACAGGCCTTGGTTAATGCAAGCCACGCAGGAAGTGAAGAAAGCTTGTCACTCGGACCAGCAAGGTCAGAGCGGGTGCTCCTTTTCAGGGGAGCGAAGGCTAGTCTGGAGCCACCAGACCAGCGGTGTTGTTTGTAGGTTTCGTCACCAAGATGGCCGTTAGCCACGTGGCAAGTAGCCGGGATGGCGTGTCGAGTGGCAAAGTGCAAAAGGGCCCCACGCAGATCGTGGAGATGCTGGGGGGCTGATCTTCGGTGCAGATGCTGCTCGGTGGTGGGGCTTCTCAAACCCCAAAGCACAGCATTGAGGGTGCCTCGGGTGCTGCGCAGACAGCTTCTCTGGGGTCTTTCGAGATGTCCGGTCCCACGTCTCTCAGTGCCTCCACGGGTCTCTTCTTTTCAGGGACTGTGGATCGGGCTCTCAGATGTCTGGGTCTCGTCGGGCTCTGGGCTCGGGCTCCGGCAGGAGGCGGCGGCAAAGCAGACGTCGAGTTGCTGGATGGTGCCTGTATTCACAGGATGGTCACTCCTTGGCCACAAGGGAGATGCTCTTCAGTCTTCTGTGCAGCAGAATGTCGAAGTCCAGTTTTCTTCTTAGTTTCAAGTCGAGTTTAGGATGATCTGAAGTCTTGGGACACAGCTCCTACTCTTATTCCAAATCTGGGGGCCGGATTACCTGCTAGGTCCCTCCTCTGGGTGGGACCAGGAAGGGGGGCGGTTACACCCTCTTTCCTTTGTCCAGCTCCGCGCCAGGACTGGGGCTGGTAAGCCCCAGCACCGGTTTGGGATGGCTTATGTACAGGGACACCTTGTGTGCCCCAGGCATGTCTCTTTCTATTCAGCCCTGTCCTACCCAATACACAAAATCCTGTCTGGGGTGGTGCTCGCACCTCCCAAGGCAGGAAACCCTTTGTCCAAGCCTCCCTCGCTGGAAGGACTCCCAGCAGCACGAGGTCAGACTTGTGTCTGTGGTGGCAGCATCCATTTTGTGATGCTGAGGCTCTAGTTTAACTTTAACCGGGGTTCAGGTTATGTACATGTCGTGTCCCTCTAGAAGGGTGGAATGCTACCCCCGTCTCCAGAACTGGCGAGGGGGTAGTATTCCAATTTGTATGACACCTTACTCGACATGTTTTGATAAAGCCAAACCAAAGTTAGCAAATAACCGCGAGGATTATAATGCACTTAAGAGTATATGGTATGGCAATATCCCGGAACAGCTAAGGGAGTTGTTCCAGACAGCTGCAGACGGGCTCAGCTCGTGCCAGAGCACCATCTCACATGAAACCAAGCACTCTGCCTCCAGGATTGTCGAGGCCTTCCATAGGAGTGGCTTATAGGTTAACATGTGTCCAGTTTAGGTTAGATATAGGTATACTATATCTAAGTAAGAGGTGATTACACCAACTTACCCCAGTTGATTGATCAGCCAGTTGTGTCAAATATGGAGGCCAGACCAGGGGTGGCACAATACATGCTGCAGCCCCTGGTAGGCCTTGGATACACCTATGCCCTGGGTACCTGGGGTACACTGTTACAGGGGCCTATAAGGTGAACCAGTTCCAATTCGTAATGCACCTAGAGTGCAGTGGCATTAATTTAGAGAGAGAACAGCAGGCTGTGGGTCTGATTAGCAGACCCACAGCCACATTAAGTCATAAACCAGTGAAGCAAAAAGCAAAAATTTGGGGTGACCATAGGATAGCAAACTACTCTCCTACAAGGTGGAAAAGAGTTAGCAAATTTGCCTGACCAATTCATCTTTAGTGCATTGCTTTTGGACAATGGGTGTGGATACCTAGATGCGAAGTTTGGACATTTTGCGTTTTGGTATGTGGCAAACCGATCTATTTCTGGGTGTCCCCACATTCGGAAGAATGGAAGAACAACTTGAAGATGAAGTTCCCATTCGTGGGCCTGTTGTGCTTGACGGCTGAGCAGATCTATTTGATTGTGTACCCCTGGTAGATGTTCTGCCAGGAGGTATATGTTTGCGGAATGGCCCATCTCCATATGCTTTAAGCTAGGTGTGATAGCTGTAGGGGGTGTGTCCCCCCTTGCTTCTGTATAGAAGACATTGCTGTCATGTTGTCTGTACGGATCAGGACAGCTTTGCCTAGAAGGTGCAGTTGAAAAGATTTCAACGCTAGGAAGATTGCTAACAATTTTAGATAGTTGATGTGAAATGGTTTTGTTAGGGGGTCCAGATACCTTGAACGGTATGGGTTTGAAGATGGGCTCCCCAGCCAGTGAGCGATGCGTCTGTTAGCACTATCTGTGGAACTGGCTCGAGTAACAACCGCCCTTTGGAAAGGTTCTGTGTGTTCCACCATTGCAGAGAGTGATGGGTGCGGTCGTCCACCCACACCAGCACTGTTAGCTGACCTTGAGTCTGGTTCCACTGATATGCTAGGTACTCTTGTGATGGACGCATTTGCAGTCTTGCATGAGGAACGAGAAAAATGCAAGAGGCCATCATCCCTATTAGTTGCATGAACACTTGTGCTGGTAGGGAGTGTTGTGGCTGAAATTTTTGAACTAGTGTCTGTATAGCTGTTATCCTGACTGGGTTGGGATATGCTAGGGCTGTGTAAGTATTTAGTGTAACTACTAGATATTGTTGTATTCTGGACGGTTGGAGATGGGATTTGCCTAGATTTACTATGAATCCCAGACTGTGAAGCAGTTGTATTATACAGAGTGGGTGAGAACAACTGTTGTGGGATTTTGCTGTTATGAGTCAGTCGTCTAGATAAGGGAAGACATGAATCTGCTGTCTTCTTATATGGACTTCAACCACTGCGAGGCACTTGGTGAAAACCCTGGGTGCCGTGGTGATCCCGAATGGTAGAACTTTGAATTGATAGTGTTGCCCATCTACCACAAACCTGAGATATTTTCTGTGGACGGGATAAATGGGAATGTGGAAGTAGGCATCCTTTAGATCTAGAGTGGAGAGAAAGTCGCCTTGCTGAAGTAGTGGAAGCACTTGTTGTAAAGTGACCGTGTGGAAGTGGTCTGATTGGATGCAGAAGTTGAGCGGTCTGAGGTCCAGTATTGGCATGAGAGAGCCATCCTTTTTTGGAATTAGAAAATAGAGGGAATAAACCACTATGCCTTGATGTGTGCAGCCTTGCTTGTGGAAAGAATACATGCTGGTCATGTCTGTTTTTATCAAGACTACTTAGTGCTGAACCTGGTGATTGAAGGGCTTGAGAGCACGCTGGATAGTCAGGAGCTCGAGGTAACTGATGTGGAGGCCCCTTTGTTTGTGGCAATCACGTTCCCTAAATGGCCAGCTGCTGAAGATGCGTTTACCTGCGGAACCGGGTCTATCAAGGGCTGGCCCCGCAACAGATTGCTGATGTTCTACCACTGGAGAGAGAGATAGATGCTAACCGTTATCAATACTAGATCCTCCCAGTGACCCTTCACTTGTGACCTGTGTTCTGAAAGACATTACTGGAACGCACAAATGTGAAGCATAGCATAGGGGACTTAGGCTATGCATGAGGTAATCATTCCAAAAAGGCGCATAACTGTTCTGTCTGTCAATTTGAAGATTAGGCTGAAAACGAGGCAGTTAACCGCTGGAATGCTTGTACTCTTGCCTGACTGGAGTAAGCCTTGTCCTTCATATCAAGGGCAGTCATGGAGTCACCTTGCTGCAGCAGAGGGATGACATCCACCACAGTGACCATGTGAAAATGTTCTGAAAGGATTTACTTGTTGGCAGGTCTGAAGTTGAATATTGGCCTTAGAGACCAATCCTCTTTGGGCTAAGAAATTACAGGGACTACACCTGCTTGCCGTGATAGCACAAGGCCCCTGGCTCTAGTGCGACTTTGTTAAGTAAAACTTTTATTGTGTATGGTTAGTTAAAACCTTTAATAAAAGAGTAAATTTCAAAAAAGCTTATTCTATTAAATAAATAATTAAAAATGCATCCTTTTAGGAGAAATAAAGTCTGACTTTCATTGTCGATCTTCATAGTCACTTATATCACTGTGTCTTTAGGTTTTGACCCATTGATCGCCTCTTTTTCGATTT
Source organism: Lissotriton vulgaris (assembly GCF_964263255.1). Lineage (NCBI taxonomy): Eukaryota > Metazoa > Chordata > Amphibia > Caudata > Salamandridae > Lissotriton > Lissotriton vulgaris. Next base: position 1,253,607,062 of record NC_141695.1, on the reverse strand, counting down.
TCAGCAGTAGGAGGCTCGCTTCCTGAAAGAATCTGGTAGTGCGCCTTTGAGGATTAGCGCCTGAACCTCTTCCTAATGAAGGCACTATTGTTCTGTTGGGACGGTATTTTTATGGGTTTGAATATTTAGTGGGGTTGGCGTGAGCCCTAGGTGGTATCCTTGGTTTATGATGGAGGACGCAATGGCCAGGGGTTATGTCTTCCTGGCGTGTGAGAAACTGCTGCAATCTTACCTGATGGACGTAGTTTAATCAGGAGGGTGGAAGGAAGTCAATGCTTGAAGGAGGGGTGGAGGACTTTTTTGGCTGAGTCTCCTTTTTACCCTACCCCTGGTGTTGTTACCTCTGTAACCTCCTCATGATACCCCTGTATTGACTTTTAGTGGTATTGCTGTTCTTGCGTCTGGCAGAAGGGGGAAGAGTTTGGGGCAGTGATCTTACTGCCTACACTGTACTGTGCTGTGTGGAAGGACCCTCAAGGAGGAGAAGTCTGAAGTACACCCATCACCTTGCTGAGTCAGTGTCTTTCTTGAGTTTTTCGGGCATCTGGCCCACCTGTGGTCCGAAGACGGGTTCACCTTCGAATGGCAGGTTCAGTAGATGATGTTGTACTTCTGACTTCAAGCCAGAGACACAGAGCCAGGAGTGATGCCTGATCAGGATGCTTGTATTAACCCCCACATACCCCTTACCGCAGTGTCGGCTGCGTCTAGAGTGCAGTGGATAGTGGCAGTTGAGATAGCCCTGCCCTCTGTATCCAACTCTTGCCTGTACTGCCTATACAGCCAAAGGAGGTGCTGGAGAAGTTCCTCTATCTCATCAAAATAGGCTGTACCTGGAAAGCAGGCCTACTAAGCTGGCAGTCCTCCAGTGTGTGGCAGAATCATGAAGCCAGATGGACATGAACACCTTATAGGATTTTAAAATGGATTGTTCATTTATGAAAAAGTGATCCATGGCCCATGCAGTCAGTGTGGAATGATGGTACTTTTTATAACCATCACTGAAGATCCTACGATGAAGAAACAAATGTTCTCTGCTTTGCATGAATAAAGATACTGCAGTTAAATTTAAATGATCAGAGGAGTATGCAATCCCACTTTTTGCTGACGTTAAATATAGCAGATAATCTCTTGCGCAGCTGCTTAAAGGGAGTGTATTTCACTGCCCAAACTGTAATGGACAAATCTTGTCCATGTTGCAACATAGAAGCAGGTGTGGTAAGTTTACCTGCTTTAAGCAGCACTGGAATACACTTCTTTGAAGAGTGAGATAGCCAAACTAAGACCTCAGGAGGCAGATTCAGCTGCCTGAAGGCCGATTGTCTGAGCTCGCCCTGAAGCAATCAGCAGATCTGGTCTCAGCAGGAGTTGTTCATGAGGATGTATCAATATTTTCGACAGCATTAAATACCAGGGCTGTCGCGACGAGTATTACCACCAAAATGAGGGCCAAGGATACTTTTCTCATATTTTGCACAACATATGGGCTAAGAGGCAGTGGTGGAAAAGCATAGGCAAAATATCCCGGACCATTTAATTCACAATGCATTGCCCCGGAGTGTGGGTACCTGGAGGCAAGGTTTTGTTCTTTTGTGCAATGCTTAACAGGTATATTTAGTGAATGCCCCATTAGTAAAAGTACCTTGGAAGCGCTTGGGGATTCATCTCCAATTCATGGACTTGATGACGTGTCCTCTGCAAAGTTGTTGTCCACCATTGCAAATGCTCCACCAGAAGCTCGATGAAAATTAGAATGGCCCAATTGCCAAATGTTTAGAGATACAGCTGAAAGCTGGTGCACGCGTACCCCCCACCCTTTTCTTCAGGATATGGCATATTGCAATCGGGCTGGCCATTTTTCTAAGGATTGTTTTAACTCAGATGAGTCTGTAAAAATCTGAGTGGCAATCTGATTGCTATGAGTTACAGATAATTGATGTGGCAACTCTGCTGTTGTAGTGTTGAGGTATCAGTCATGTGGTTGAGATGTCGCACAGACCCTAGAAGGGATTGGATCTGCTGTGGCTTAAGATACCACATTTTGTGTTACAGTGATGCTGCCATCCGAGTGCGTTCTAGGCATTGGTCTCAGCTAGCAATTTTTACTAGCCAATCGTCCTGTTAAGGATAGATGTGAACTGTGTTTTTGCAAATGTGCAGCTATGACTGCTAAGGTATTTCATACCTACACTTGTGACTGTTGTGACCACAAGGGGTAGAATTTGGAATTGAGAGTGCTGAACACTCACCACAAAGTGCAGATAGCAGTGATGTCTCGCATCTGTGTGGATCTCGAAGTAGGAGCCTTTGAGGTTGTAGGTCACTATGTGATCTCCTGTGAAGAGCTGCAGAATGACGTTCAGTAGCAGCTTAGAGGCCTGAGGTCTAGGAAAGGCTACAGGGTTCCATCCTTCCTAGGGTTTGGGAGGTACAGGGAGTAAAGTACCTCACTCAGCTGGTGAGGGGGCATCAGTATGAAGGCAACTCTGGTGAAGAGAGCTTGCACATCTTCCTGCAACAGTTGTAGATGGCCTTAACTCATTATTTAACAATAAAGTGGTATGTTTGGTGGGATTAAGTGAAATCCAGGCGGTACCCCTGCTGTACAGCAGCGAATACCAATCAGTCTGAGGTTATTTCCTCGCACTAAGAAAGGATTAACGTCAATCTTCCTTCGACAGGTGTTGTGTGATGGAGCCACCTATACCAAATGCAAAAAAAGCTTGGGTGCCTGAGTGCCCTGAAAGGACTGCCTTTGGGTAAGGTAACTGCCTCTAGGTAGAAGTGAATGATTTAGGGCTTTCTCTCGCTTGTTTGCGGAGGGCAGACCTGGGTGTTTGGGTCTACAGTGCACCCATGACTTTGGCAGTCTTTATCCTTTTCAATTTTTGAGCACAGAGTCAACCTGAGAGCGAAACATATGTTCACTATCCAACCGGAAGCTGATGAGGTGCTCTTGAACCGCCAGTCTAAAGCATTTGACTCTTTGCCAGTCACAAGATCTCAGAATGATGACGGTATTGAACTCTTTGGAGGTGCCGTCAGTGGAGTTCAGAGCACAACAAATGTTTGCACTCTAGATGACTTTCACTTCTGCAACCATTTCTTGCTCCAATTCGCAATAGGCTTCAGAGAGGAACCTCACCAACTCCTGCTCCTCCCATGGATGGTGATCATATCTGGAGAGCATTGCAAATTAACTGGCAATCCTCAACCAAATTGTTTTCCCCACAGCTTCATCATGCAGCATCAATTTTCTAGTTTTCCTTACTCGAAGACGAGTTCCCTGTTGCCTCAGTGGATGCTCTCTTTCAACTCGTCTGCACAACAAACAAAAAAACAAGAGGCAGGACCTGGTCCCTGGTGAATACTTGGTTGTCTGGGGATGCCTTATATTTCTTCTCGATTTACGAGGAGATGACCCTAACTGTGACCTTTTAGTTGTTTATGCTGAATTTCACCTCCTCTAACCATGTGTTGTTTACCATTGTAGTACTCCGGTGCCCTCTCTATGAATTTTGTTGTCGCGGTTTGCAGGAGGATTTCCTGAAAACCAGGGGGTCTCTCATGGCAGAAAGGTTCAAGAGGCTGGAGCCAGACTTTTAGAATGCCAGTCTCTCCTGGTGGTTGATCTTTGAGTGAGAATGGAAGCTCATGGGGTAGTTTTAACTGAGATCTGGAGCAATGGGAGTGTTGCTTCATCCAAAGAGCTGGATGTAGCAAATGGTCTCAAACACTCAAGTACTGAACTCTAGGCCAATGGTTTAGTATCAAAAGATATAGTTGTTTTATTTTAGAACCAACAAGGTATCAAAATATATTTTCTCAGGATGAGTTACTTTAGTTAAATACTTTTGAAATAGGCAATAGACTTTTTGAATGCAATAGTTACAGTTTGTTGCAACAGGCAACACAATTTCAAACACAATGCAACAGTGAGCTCAATGGGAATTTCTGGTTAAATGCAATTGGTTACTTTGTAGATTACTTTTCTAACCACAGGACTGGATCCTAGATTCAATCCCGGTGTTCTATAATCCGCTGCTCCCATGATTGAGCGCCCCCCCTGTCATTTTGCGCATGCGCACAACCATTACGCATGCGCAGTTCCATTTCTATGACGTGTGCACTACGTAGCCATATTTGGCTGCCTCCCGCTTTTCTGCACAGTTTGTCGCAGGCCAATCAGAACTCTGTATTAAAGTCCGTCCAATCAGCGGTTCCTAATATTTTGTCTCAACATTATGTATCCATTTTTCGAATGATGTGCTGTATATAATAGCGTCACGTTCCAGAACATTTCCTTTTACTGCAGCTCCTCGGTGAGTACACTATTTGCTCCTTTACATATTTACTTTACTTCTCCCAGCGTCTTTTGCTTGATCGAACGTGGATTGTTTTTGTTGTATGCTGGCTTCATTGTTTTTTTAATCGTATCCACGGTCGCGTTAATGGGTTTTGGTCATTACATGGGGGGGTGCCATGTGCGTGGCCCAGACCCGTTTAACGGACACGCGGTGGGGGAGGGGGGTGCGGTTTTTTTGTATGCTGGCTTCATTGTTTTTTTAATCGTATCCACGGTCGCGTTAATGGGTTTTGGCCATTACATGTGGGGGTGCCATGTGCGTGGCCCAGACCCGTTTAACGGACACGCGGTGGGGGAGGGGGTGCGGTTTTTTTGTATGCTGGCTTCATTGTTTTTTTAATCGTATCCACGGTCGCGTTAATGGGTTTTGGCCATTACATGGGGGGGTGCCATGTGCGTGGCCCAGACCCGTTTAACTGACACGCGGTGGGGGAGGGGGTGCGGTTTTTTTGTATGCTGGCTTCATTGTTTTTTTAATCGTATCCACGGTCGCGTTAAGGGGGTGCCATATCATTGTGATGGTGTTGTGATTTTGTTTTAAATACAAAGATAGCTTAGGGCCACTACTCAAACTGAAGGTGCGTCATGTGAACGTTCGCGAGGTTGGGCAACCAGTTAAATGGCCCCACTCAAAAAATACTTTACAAGTATTTGTTATGTATGTCCCTTTTTTGCAGAACGCTGCAAACTCCCCAGGAATGGGAACAACACTGTGGCAAAATAAGAAATATTCCTTCAATTAAACCTATTAATAGGCAACCATGCGACCTTTTTAATTCACTACTATTTATATATCTTTTCAGTCTTTGAGCAAACAGGTATTAACAGGCAACGGTGTGCAAAAATAGCAATTTTGAAAAAGAAAGCAGGAAATCACATCATTAATTGAATACAGTGATTGTTCGAACACTTTAAACACCGATAACAGTATTCCTAAGACTCGGCATTAGTCCTCGCTGCAGCAGCGTCGTGTGCCCAGTTCAGCTTCGCACCACTATTTATTGCAATTAGACAAATTAGCGGCGTAAGCCTCGATGGGGATGCATTTCGACTGTGGGTATTCCCACTAGAAAAGTTGGAAAATATGACATACTGTTTTTATTCGTCCCGCTTTTGCTCTCCGCTCGCATTATGAAGCTGCTCCCCACATTCAAGTGCTCAGAGGAAGGGAGGCAGGGCTGTTCTGGATTGGAAACTGCAGTAATTTCTGAAATGGCTAACACAACACGATCAAAACCAAATAAAAAGGGTAGGGTGTGTTTTTCTATTTATTTAAGAGACATGGAGAGCCTGTGACTGCTAACAAGTAAAGGTGAAAAATAATAAATAACATAATAGAGCCAACCTATCCAAGTTTAAGGCGGATCGGATGGCATTTTTGGTGCGCATGGAGAATTGGGGTGTTTTCGGGGGGCGCGTGTTTAGGTGAAAAGTCGTTCCCGTTCCAGTGGATGGATTGGGTTGATTTTTGGTGACAATTTAGGGAATCGCTGGAACTACTGTCCCGCCAAGTTTGAAGCGGATCGGAGTAGTGGGAGTGCCTAAAAGAGCAATTTTTGTACGGAGTTGCGAATTGCCATTTTATCCAATGGGATTTTTGGTGCGCATGGAGAAGTGATTTTGGGGGTGTTGTAGTTGGGCTACAGGGACGTGGGTTGGGTGAGCTGTAGGGAGAGAGGATTGGCGAGTGTGCCTAATTTTTGGGTTGAAGGGAAGGGTGTGTTTGTGCAACGTGGAGTTTGCAAAAAAAGTGTGCTTTGGATTTTGGCCTGTGTCTAGGCCGCCATTTGAGGGTGTTCCAGCTAGTCCTTAGCAGGTTTCACGAGATGGGCTGAGAGTCGGGATTGCGAATATTTGGGGAAATTGGTCTGGAGGAATTTGGTGGAGTGGAAGAGGTGTTTTTGTGGTTGTTTGTGAGGCCTGATTTGTGGCCTATTTGTTTTTGTGATTTTTGCGTGTTTTGAGGCCGCGATTTAAGGGTGTTTTAGGTACTTGAGAGTGGATGTTTCGAGGTGGGTTGATAATTTGGGATGTTATTGGTTGGTGGTAGGTGTTTGGAAGGGAATCGCTGGCTGGAAGGGGTTATTGTGGCCTAGTGTGGAAGTGCGTTTTGGCACGATCTGAGTTTTTCTGCAGTTTGTGAATGTTGTGAATTTCACGGGCCAGATTGGAGTGTGTTCCAGCTATTTGCGAGTCGAGTGGCGGTGCTGGGATGAATCTTGGGGATGTGTAGTTTACAACAAAAGTGGTTTGAGGAAATTTGATGCAGGGGAAGGTGTGTTGTGGGCCTATTTTCAAAGTGCGTTTTGGGTGATTTTGCTGTTGGACGTCGGTGAAATTCCGATTTTGCAGTTTTTCGAGTTGCGATTTCAGTGGCTGCTAGGTATTTGTGGGTTGATGTGCCTACATGGGATGAGGGTTGGGAACATTTATATTGTTCCAAAAGTGATTTGAAGAAAATCGAAGCAGGTTAAGGTGTGTTTCGGGCTTGGTTTCGGACCGCAATTTTCGGGTGTTTTCCATGTTTTAGTGTATTGGGTGGGTGGGCCCGGTAGTTGGTTTTAGGTTTTAGGGGTGCGGTGTGGTTTAGTTTCTAGGGCTGGGGGGCCGGTCTTAGGACTCAGGGCTAGTGTTCGGGTTGCTTTCATGCCTGGGGGTGTTGTGTTAGGCTTCAGGGGTAGGAGTTGGGTTGTGGTTATGGCTGGAGGGCCTGTTCTTTTGTTCCTATTGACGGCATGTTTGTGGTTTGGGCTGTGGTTGGGTTGGTTTTTATGGCTCAGGGTTTTGGGTGTGTGGGCCCAGTAGGTGTTAGGAGTGTGGGGTGGTTTAATTTTTAGGGCTGGGGGCCGGTCTTAGGGCTCAAGGCTAGGCTTCGGGCGTTTTTCAGGGCTGGGGGGGTATCTTAGGTCTCAGGGCTAGTGGTCGGGTGGTTTTTAGGGCTGGGTGGGCTGTCTTAGGCCTCAGGGGCAGGATTGGGCATTGGGTTATAAGGCTGTGAGTCTTTGTTGGGTATATGATACTGAATTATGGTTTGGGTGTTGGTTTGAAGCTGACTAGTTGGGTTTTTGCTGGGAATGAAGGTTTATGGCTCGGGCTGAGGGCTGGGCATTATGGTTCAGGGCTCCAGGGTAGTGTTGGAGGGCTCGGTTATAGGGTTTATGTCTCCGGGGTAGGGTTTAAGGCTCGGAATTATGGTTTAAGGCTAGGGATGAGAGGTCGGCATTAGGATTTAGGGATCCGGGCTAGGATTTAGGACTCCGGGATAGGGTTTAAGGCTCGGCATTAGGGTTCAGGGCTGGGTTCTAGGGTTCAGGGCTCCGGGAGGGGTAGAGATGGCGCCAAACGGGGACGGTTTTGGGTTGTTACGGTAGCTTTTGGGCTGGGGGGTGGGGCTTGGTTGGAGTTTCCGTTAGGCTGGGCTGTGGTCCCCGCCCGCCCACGCGGCTGAGACACCATTTTAAGTGAGGTGTCTCGGCCGCCGGGGTGGCAATTGTGTGAAATCGTTCGGTCCACAGGAATTCACTGCAGGCTGGATGGGCCTGTTCCGCTTGGTGCGGGCGGCCAGGCTCCCACGTGGGACTAGGTGAGTCCCGCTGCCCCCTACCCGAAGGGTCCATACGGCCGCCGGGGTGTATTTTGGGGGCAGACACGCGACAACTACGGTACAGAGGACGGGCTGCATTCAGGTTGGGTAGAGCGGCCGAGACGTAGGAAGTGCAGCAGGGTACGGAAATTTCACATTGCTTGTGCCAATATGTAAGCGGGGAGAACAGCATGAATCCTGAGCTACGTGGGGACATGTGGGTTGCATGGGATGGTGCATGGGGTACGGGATAGCTCCCCGCAGGGTTCCAATGTTGTTCCCTTAAGATACGGTTGCCGCATGATCGTCACGTTTTCAATCGGGAATGTTGCCTTAGTTGAGCTTTGCTTATTTTCCGTTACGAGAGTAATCTGATGGTGGGCTCTGATAGACGCGATTGCATGCGCGACGTGGGTGGTTCATGATGATAACTGGTATAGTAGTGTGCTCCGATAGCCACCATGTCATGCGCGACGCCGTACAAACCCTAATTATATATGCGTGACGTACTTTTGCCTAGACGCTGAAGGGGAGTCCAATTAGGCTGTTATTAGTGGGTGATAGTAGGCTTTTCGTCAGTTCATTAGTATTCCTGCTATTTATGACCGTTTTGCGGTTGCTTCAGGGTCGACTCCTCGGATGGCGGAAAGCCTAGTGCTACTGGGATTAATTTTAGGTGGGGGGCCATTGCTCAAAAGACTAGAGGGAGCAGGGTCCTGCACAGCGTTCATTTATATTACAATACTCATGCACGCTCTGATCGGAGCACGTTACCATCGTTCTGGTTTTGAATCACGCGAATATTTGAACTGCTCATCAATATCTGTGGGCAAATTGGCAGGCGCCAGTTAAGCTGCTGTTAGCTGGGCAATGTGATTGGAGGTCAGATTTCTGGTAGCGTTGGCTAAGACCTTACCTCAGGTCCTGCATGAATATTATTCGTATCACGGTTACGTGTAAGTGGCAGCTATGGGGTATGTGAGATGTTTTGCTGCAGGTCCTGTGTTGTATGTATAGGTGCATTCCAAATCCTGCAACCTTGAAATAACAACATGACGATGCGGGAAGGCGTGAGGGAAGCCATATGGGGAGGGGGGCGTGCTTAAAATCAAATGTAAACAGGATGAGGTGGGAGGACGAGTGGGAAGTCGAATGGGAGGAAGTGCGTGCTCCATCTGGAGGTTTCTTATGTTGGATAGGCACTTTTGCAGAATATGCGGCACTTGTGTGTGGTCAGCATTGTTTTTCCGGAGGGCTGATCTTTCGGGTGTGTGAGTGAATGGTGTTGTGTTGGAAACAGATGGAGCGCATTTACTGGGTGACACTCGAGATCGTGACTCAGGTGTACTACTCCATCCCTTTCCTGAGAAGCGTTCGAGTAACCTTAACACGGCATCTTAAAATGGGATCCATTCATACATAGGGTGTGCCACCTGAACTACTTACCATTTAATTACCTTTATGAAGTGCCTAACACCTTACATTTCCAGAGGGTTTGGGTTTCTACGCTGACCTGCTTCTGATAAATAACTAATTTACCATTTAATTTCCTTTATGAAGGGCCTAACACCATACATTTCATGAGGGTTTGGGTTTCTGCTCTGCTAGGAAAGACACCAAACAGGTCAGTTTTAGGGTGTTTAGGGTGTATATCAGCAATAGGCAATGAAGGCTCACCATTTTTGTATGGTGTTATAGGTGGGTTTGGACACAAAGTACGTAAGGACAGAGCAGTCCTTGTAATTCACCGCCCTAGGAGTGGGGGTATTTATTACATGCTTCGGATAGTTTTACAGCGATACCACAGTTAGGATTGTGACAATCATGCAACACTCTTTTCTTCAACATGGGTCGTAGATTATTTGAAAAAGTGCACATGGGGAGAGGATGGACAGAGCGCTGCAACTTTTCAGACACTGACCCAGTCACAGATCTGAGTGGATTCCAGCGGGGGGCCGTTGTATGCAGCCTGACGTCTCAGTGCTATGTAGGTTCAAGCTCACACAAGATTGCTTCAGACCATTGGTTTAGAGTCTGGTGGTTGGTGTAAATAAGTTATTACCCGTTGAGAAGGGATGAGTGCTCACTAGAATGTAGGCCCAGTTTGTAATTCAGCTGGAAAACATTTGACGTGGAAGGGTTTTGCATGCGCGCAAATATAGGGAACTATTTAGACAAATTGGGTATTGTCCGGAGAAAAGTTGGGGAGGGGGCACAATGGGGGGGGAACAATCTGCAGATTCACACCACCTCATCTACGAATCAGATAGTACGTGGGTGGGGACGGATGGGCTCCTCCTATTGAAAGTCGTTCCCGTTCCAGTGGATGGATTGGGTTGATTTTTGGTGCCAATTTAGGGATTCGCTGGAACTAGTGTCCCGCCAAGTTGGAAGCGGATCGGAGTAGTGGGAGTGCCTCAAAGAGCAATTTCTTTGCGGAGTTGCGAATTGCCATGTTATCCAATAGGATTTTTGGTGCTCATGGAGAAGTGATTTTGGGGGTGTTGTAGTTGGGCTAGAGGGACGTGGGTTGGGTGAGCTGTAGTGAGAGAGGTTTGGCAAGTGTGCTTAATTTTTGGGTTGAAGGGAAGCGTGTTTTTGTGCAACGTGGACTTTGCAAAAAAGGTGTGCTTTGGATTTTGTCCTGTGTCTAGGCCGCCATTTGAGGGTCTTCCAGCTAGTCCTTAGCAGGTTTCACGCGATGGGCTGAGAGTCGGGATTGTGAACATTTGGGGAAATTGGCCTGGAGTAAGTTGGTGTAGTGGAAGAGGTGTTTTTGTGCTTGTTTGTGAGGCCTGATTTGTGGCCTACTTGTTTTTGAGATATTTGCGTGTTTTGAGGGCGCGATTTAAGGGTGTGTTAGGTACTTGAGAGTGGATTTTGCGAGGTGGGTTGATAATTTTGGATGTTATTGGTTGGTGGTATGTGTTTGGAAGGGAATTGCTGGCTGGAAGGGGTTATTGCGGCCTAGTGTGTAAGTGCGTTTAGGCACGATCTGAGGTTTTTGCAGTTTGTGAATGTTGTTAATTTCACGTGCCAGATTGGAGTGTGTTCCAGCTATTTGCGAGCAGAGTGACGGTGCTGGGATGACACTTGGGAATGTCTAGTTTGCAACAAAAGTGGTTTGAGGAAAATTGATGGATGGGAAGGTGTGTTGTGGGCCTACTTTCGAAGTGCGTTTTGCGTGATTTGGCTGTTTGACGCTGGTGAAAGTCCGAAGTCGCGGTTTTTCAAGGTGCGATTTCAGTGACTCCTAGGTGTTTTGCGCATTACATCGGCTGACATGTGTGTGGCGGTGGGGGAGGGGGTGCGCAAAAAAAAAAAAAGGAATGAAATAAAAATACATTAATGCTCATTTACACACTGTTGATTATAACCATCAGTTGGTTACCATTGATTTTGTTTATCAGGTAGCTGGCTTTTTGGGGATAAAATCTTCTCCCTTTATGGAAGATGAGAATATAACTTACCTGTATACTTATCTGGTGCACTATTTCTTTTGTGGGGGGTATGCAAACATTCCCTGGGGGCTGAGCTTTCAACATTAGGCAGAGCGGGGCTCCAGGGCCACACGTGCTTGTTACTGGCACCCAATAATGTGTTTTTATTTCCAATGTGGTTAGAAAGCAATGCTCTGAGTTCTTGATCAATGTGCAATCCCTCTTGTTTCCTCTTATTTCTCATTGTTACTTTGCATTTAATGGTCATGCTTTCATTCTTGTTCCACCACGTTTCTTGTATTTTAGTGTGTAGCCTACCTTCTTTGCACCATCACCTAAATGTCCATTGCAACCAACCGATTCTTGAATGTAATTTTGGTGTTATGTTTTTTCCTTTCTGTCCTAAAATTTGGTGAAACCCTTGGTGTATTACATTTGTTGGTGAGCATGACACCATTATTGTACAAATTGTTCTTAATAGTTTTAATAATTTATTTCCCCACTACTTTTCCTAGGTCGCACTCTCACCTCTGCGTCTGAGGGCCATTTTTTCCTTCGCTTCTGTGACACTCCACTGTGTAGTCCAACCCTGCATTCCTTGAACTTCTACTGTCTCCTGCTACTCACCTCAGCTTTCTTTAAAGTTGGTGAATATTTTTTGCCCTTCCGTTTACAAAGTTCATGAAACCTCAATGTTTGTTTAAGTGATTTTGATGCATGAGTACTTCACAAACACCGTCATTTTCCAGCGTGTGCTGATTAAATGTTCATTGTAACGAATCATCATTTTTCAAAACTTTCTCCAACTTTGCCTAGGTCGCAGTCACAGCCCTGCTTAGTCTTCAGTCCAAGTCTTGCTTTGGGTCTCTTCCACTTCAGTCTGTAGTCCATCCCTTGTTTATTTCCAGACTTGCCTGTCTACTGCAACCCACTATTGTGTTTCTTATACTTGGTGAGTGTTGTTGTCACTGCCCTGTGAGCATGCAATTCCAACCCATAGTTTTAACAAGTCTTCAGAGTCTTGATTTTCAAAGTATTCTTAGGCGTTACACTGATTGTCATGACCGGTTGAATCAAGTGTGTTCATGTACTTTTTTTGCCCGTCCTGTGCTTAAGTCTTGATTTCTAAATGTTTGATCAAGTTTTTGTGAGCCATCATTTTCAGAGTACGTTCTTGCTTCTCCCTGAACGTCATTACGCCAGCAAAGTTACTCACTACTCCAGAAGTATGCAGTCTTTCCAATGCTAGTCTTGTCCATAGAGGTTTCCTGAAAGTGAACAATGTTCTCCCCATTAAAATTAATATATAATTAGTTATTTGAGGATTCCTTGTATGTGTCACCTAATTTTGGCCCTGCGAAGCACATACATTCTCATTATATGTTTAATGTTTTAGAAATTCCTTTTGAGTAATTGCGGATGACCTCAATAGATGTACGTTATTTTCATCTCTAACTCATTTTAGTATCTTGTTTTATTGCAATGTCAGGTTCCAGTTCTGAATATGCCATGTTTCCCTTCTTGATGATTGTTTCTAAGCCTTAGTATTGTTGTGATCAAGTAAATGTATGACATTTATATCTTTTGTTCCTATCTAATTTTCCCAATTTGCTTGTATTTTATTTCTATCAATACTTTAGTCTCAGTGGGAATATAAATGGATCCCTGCAAGTTCAATTACCTTCTGGCTTATTTGAGTCGTAATGAGTATCCCGTTGGCTTGACCAAAATGGAGAAGAAAACATTGCGCCGAATGTCCAGAAACTACACAGTCCAAGGTATTACTTTTTTACTTGCTAATCTTATTTTGCCATGTTTTGTCTGCATGTTTTGCATCGACTCTCGATGTGTTGTAGTGTTATTTTGATTTGGCTATTTATGGCAAATTTTTCCTCTTTTTTGTCGATAGATGGAGATTTGTTCTATACATTTAAAGATGAGAAGAGGAAAGTTGTTGTTGGTGTTGAAGCTGCTCGAAAAATATTTCATGAATTTCATTCGTCGACGTTTGGAGGGCATTCCGGGATTAATAAAACGCAGAGAAGCATAGGAGCCCGTTTTTTTTGGCCCGATATGACTATTCATATTAAAGACTGGGTGAGTCATAATGTCGTTTGCCTTGGTGATCGTAAACCATTCACATGGTTCTGTAGTCATTGAAATGTATCTTTTGTTACTTGTATTTGGTTACATTTTTGATTTTGTGTACAATCACCCATTATTTTCATTAGGGTTTTGCAATTGTCTTTGCAGATTAAACATTGTGATGCTTGTCAAAAGGAACAGCCATCTCTCAAGAAGTGCCCAGAGTTACAACCAATTAAAGTATGTTTTAAATTGTCATACATTTTTTTGAAGGCCTGTCAGCCGATTCTTTCTTCTCGAAGTTCCGTATTCTATAGTTCTTGCATTGTGGTTATTTATAGGTTGGCCGTGCTTGGGAGCTAATAGGCGTGGATTTGATGGGACCCTTACCTACAACTGCTGCAGGCTACCGATATATTTTCACTGCAACCGATTACTTTTCCAAGTGGGTAGAGGCATTTCCTTTAAAACAGAAGAATGCATCTGAAGTATCTGCGAGATTTGTGGAATTGTTTCTCCGCCATGGTTGTCCGAAAAAGATCCTCTCTGATCAAGGGCGGGAGTTTTTGAACAAAGTGAGTGAACTACCTTTTGCTGCCGTTGTTATGTTTTAATATTCTTTCTTTTTCCTCTTTTGAAAAGTATAATCAATCTTTCTTTCATCGTTCATCTTTGTACATTGTGTTTCATTTCTTTTGCCGAATGGTTGTTTTTTTTTTTTTAGGTGAACAATAAATTATTTGAGTTGTTAAACATCAAACGTGCTGTCAGTTCAGCCTATCATCCTCAGACAAATGGCTTAGATGAGCGTACAAATGCTAACATTAAAAGGTAAGGTGTGTTATTGTGATTAGTGCATAAGTTAATGTCATGTTTCTTTTGGGCTCATTTTTCAATGTTTAATCGATTGTTTTTCTTAAACACATATGTAAGTTAAAATCAATGTTCGTTAATAATCCGTTCTTTCGAAAAGTTACATTCTACCTCTTTTTTACCTTCTACAGCGCTTTGGCAAAGTATGTGAATGAGCATCAGACTGATTGGGATCTTTATTTAGACCATGTTTTGTTTGCTTTACGCTCAAAGCCGCATTCTACCACAAAATTTTCCCCGTTTCTACTCTACATGGGCCGTGAACCAACATTCCCATGTGAGCTGGGTAATAAACTGGTATGAGACTTTGAATACATTACTTAAGATTAGTCTTTTTAAAATGTTATGTGCCCTATATTCTACATGTACTTTTCTATTATTTCGTTGACCTACCAATTCAGGATTAGTTAAGTCTTATGACATATTTTTCTTTAAAGACTTATCCGAGTTTTCAAGAAGTAACAAAAAAATGTTGCTTTTTATGTTTCCTTTATTAGCTGCAGTTTGTAAAACCATCGCAAAGCGATTATCCCGTAATTCTTGCAGAAATGAAAAATAGAGCAGCAGAGTTGCATGAGCAGGCGAAGCAGAATATAGCGCTTGGCCAGGAAAGGCAAAAAATTCAATATAAAAAAAGACTTTGCAAGAGATATAATCCATACAGCTTCAAGGAAGGAGAGTTTGTGCTTTTGCAAAATAGTAGGCGAAACACGAGAAAAGGCGGTTCTTTGGAGACTAGATTCTCAGGACCCTACTCTGTTGCAGAAATTAAAGGGAAGCGTGTAAAGCTAATAAATGATCGAAACAAATTATTAAGTAGAACATGTAATTTGGACATGTTAAGGCCGTACAATGCTAGCGATCCAGGTAATTTCTGGTTTATTACCTTTTTATCCATGACATGTTCATGTTACCTCAGCAGCCTCTTTCCTTCTTTCTATAATTGTTTTCAACGTTGTTGTTCTCCACATGAACCTTTCAAAAGCCCACTCCTCGATGTTCCTGAGCAATTGTTATTACTGTTATTTGGCCAGGATATATTTTATGGTAGTTTCTCGGTTGATCTAACTTGTTAATAAATTAAATTTTTGTACATGTTTGCAGGCAAAAGAAATAGTGATACTTTGTCTTCTGTGGCACCTTCATGTGCTACACCTCTTCCACTGTCACCATCACGTCTTCCCGAATTTCAAATGTCATCGTCACCAAGTCACCTTTCATCATCTCCAGCACGGTTCGCCTTGTCTCCGGCACGGCTCGCCCCATCTCCAGCAGCCCTCGCACCAAGTGTAGGCCACATGTTACTCTCAAGAGCTCAGGTTGAAGTTTCCCCATCACGGCTTATACCCCCCCCATTTTCTGACTCTGTGCTCCAGAAAAAAGTTTCCGATGTGTGTGCCTTGTCTCCGGCACGTGTCGCCCCATCTCCAGCAGGCCTCGCACCTAGTGCAGGTCATATGTCACTCTCAACAGCTCAGGTCGAAGTTTCCCCATCACGGCTGATTTCCACCCCAATTTCTGACTCTGTGTTCAAGAAAAAAGTGTCAGATGTGTGGAAGAAACCTCAGACTGGAAGGCTGGAAGCAGTAGTTTCTAATTTTAAGTTATATGATTCTTCGTTTTGCACCTTGAAAGACAAAGAATGGATATGTGATGAGGTAGGTGTACTTGCAATTCTATTTTATTGTACGTATTGTTTCGTTTTATTGCTTTTCATGTTGTTCCTAGGAGTAACGCTCAGATTCTCCCTTCTTGTAATTCTTTTCCAGGTAATCGATGCTTATCTGTCCACAATCTGTTTGATCCGACCAAAGGTATTTAACTTTTGAATGACAAGTCATAGGTCTACTTTTCATTGTTAATACCCATGAAATTTCACTTTACGATGTATATTTCATTCCCTAATACTTAGTTTGTTATATTTAGTGTTTATTGATGTCTGCCACAGTGGCTTCCTGTGTATTCAGTGGCAATTACCCTTCATCTTCTTGCCGGGTAAATATTGTTGTTTTCCTCAATGCTATTATTTGATTTATCTTGGTTTTTGTGGTGGTCCAATCGTTTCTGAATTCTAATGTACTTCAAACTTTCTTAATATAGCTTCATGTTAGCTATTGCAAGTCTCCGTTTTTGGGGTTGCCCTTTTGGGTGTAATCTTTGTTAAAATTTCATTCAATTGTCAACCGCATGATCTGTTATGGTTACTTGCTTTACTTTGTTTGTTGTATCTGACTTCCATCATTTTTCCTTTTTGTTTCCCATTGCATAGCTTCCTATTTTTGAAAATGAGACTATCCTCTGTCCAACCAATACCGGAATGCATTGGATACTATTGGTGAGTGTCAACTTTCATTAGTTATATACATTAATTTCACATGTAAGTTTTCTCACCCTCCATGTTTGTTACCAAAATATTATTCCTTATTTTGCAGTTTCTGTCCACATGTTTCGATGATGCAAATGTATGTTAACATGGAATGTATCCAATATTGATTGGCAATCTTATCCTTTCCGTTGCAGATAGTGAAACCTTTGGCCAAATGTTTATTACTATACGACTCATTGGTCGGCGATGCTGTCAAGTACCAGAAGTGTTTAACTAATTGGAGGTACCACTCTACTTTCAATCTATCTAAAATGTCTGTGATCTGCAAAACTGTGTCCTTTTTAGACTGCAGATATATGGATAGTCCAAGTGTACGTTTTGTTCATTTCATTTGTGTTAGTTTCCTTTTCTGGAGGGACAAATATGAAACATAACTGTCCCTATGTTTCTTAAGGGCTTTCCTACAGGCAATCGGTTCTCAAGACAATGAGCATTGGCAGTTAGTGGTAGAAAGTAACGTCAAGCAACAGGACAGCTACAATTGTGGTGTTTTTTGCATGCTGGTAATTTCTCTATATTATTGTAATTTTCTGTTACATTCGTGGTTTGTTTACTGATGACCAGTGTAAGGTGGGCGGTTTGTGGGAGCCTACGTTTTGGCCTTAAGAACATTAACTCGAAAGGAAACTGATCTTTGCAGATTTTGTAAAAAATAAAATATACAACCTTGTTGTTAACAAAGATAATGTTCTCTACATTTGGTTAGTAGTGTCACTTTATATTTTTTTATGGTCTTCTTAGTTTGCTGAATTCTACGTGGCTGGTTTCCCCGTTCCACAGCAAGACATAATCAATGACTCCTTTCTATCGGAATACAGATTGTTCATAGCAATGAAGCTCATGAAGTTTTCAGGTTAGAGTGTATTTTATTGCCACATTTGATATCACAATGCAAGTCCCTGACTGTACATTTTTGTAGTTATTAGTGGTTCTTCCAATTTGTCATTAAAGCTCAAATCGATAGCTGCTTATATTTTGCATTGGTAAATTTATTCTCGTTTATGTGAAAAACGTAATCTGAAAATGTTTACACTTTCTCCAGTTGATGCTAAAATTGCCTTCATGTTTGTTTCTCTTTACAAATTTAGATTCCGTCCAAGATGTCTGTGGTGAATGTAGTTGTACGTCTTCAAGTCTTCAATCTCAGAGTAGTGTCCTTTGCCATGATTGCTTTAGGTGGATACATCTTCGGTGCATCAAAAATGACCCCTCTGCATTGCATCCTTCTCAAGGCTTCCTTTGTAGCAAATGTTTGTAAGAAAGTCCGCAAATAATGTTATTTATCAACTATTTGCAAGTCGGCTGTACATCACCATGTTCTGTAAACTCATGTTCTTTCATATTATCATGGGTAAGAAAGTGGCCTCTTTTCTCAAAGTTTTTGGCCATATCTTATCGTTTCATTTTAAAGCCATGATTGCAAAATGCAGACAATGTATACCATTGTATTTGTTATTACGAATTTACAAAAAAAGTCCGGTTGGAATCCAAAATCCAAACGTTAAAATTGGCCCTTATTGAGAGAATGAACTGTAGCCATGTATTTGTCAACTAACCTATGTCAATCACTCATATGTAGCTTGCCTTATCTGCCTGTGGGCCTGTTGATGGCAGCGTGCTGACCTGAATTCCCAGAAACCCACCATGCCCTTCCGGCAACATGTACAGACAGTTAATAATTACAATTTTAAGTTGGCTCCTCCTTAAAACACACCTGTACAAGTCCCACTACTGGGTTAACGCAAACTTTGCCCTTTTAATATTTGTTTAAAATCCACACATCGACCACACTGCTCACTAAATCTAAATTCTATGCTTTGTAGTTTTGGGTTGTACTCTTCACATAGCTATAAGAAATTACAAAAGTCTAATGCACCTGTGCAAGACAATAATTTTTTTACCTGGGTCAAATACTAAAGTATGTTGTTAACGGAAATTAAAACACATATTGTGCTTTGCCTTACTCCCTGATCAGTCTCTCAACTTACATTTCAGAAACCACTCCTGGTTGGCCGTTTGTAAACCGTTGTCTGGAACATTCTACATGTTTTTGGGGCAACGACACCCCGCCAGCTAAATATCATAAAAATTTCTTTAAACCCCATCATTAATAAGATTGTTTGGTAGGCATCCTTCGATGGAAATGTTAAGCTCTAAATATTGGAATTCATTCGTTTTAATTTTCTGTTAAGGCAGAACCGAAATGTGCTATAAGGTCAGATGTGTTGTACTTACAAAAATAACTTCCCAAATAGAGTATCGTCTATAAAGCCTCAAAATATGAAGGTAACGTTTGGGAAGATCTAGAAATGCGGGTCATTAAAATGTAATTGATAACATGACAATGACATTTAAGAAATCAAATCTTAGCCCCATTAACAGGTGTGAAATGCGAGCAAACGTCCATAGAGTAGACAAATGGCATCTTATTCTTCAGAATTGTAGTGCATATACAAGAATCAAATTTTACTACAATGTCTTTGAAAGCGAAATAGGGTTAATGATACCGTTGGTACCAAAAAATAATGTGTGTCACTGCTAAGACATTACACATCAACAGTTTATTGGGGAGCCTTGCATGTTTGCTTTACAAACAAACGGAACATTTGTTTATAGATCTTTTTGATTTTGTCCCTGTACTTTTATATTCTGTTTTCCAAAGTACGGGCCCCTACGTTGCCTGTAACCTTATCTTCTGCTTTCCCGAGTCCAGTTCCTTATAATTTCTTGAAACACTCGATAGATAACCACATGGTATCTTTAGCGGAGTGTTTTTATAGTTACAGGCCCATTTTGTACCTGTACTTTCATTGTTCTAATTTCAAACTTATTTTCTAGTTTCCAAATTACAGGCCCCTCAATCCCGATACTTTGAGTAGGCCAGTACCATTATGATCTTTGATTTCCTGGGCTTTGACCATTATGTCAGTCATACCACTTACTGTACTATTTCCTGCTTGTAAGCCTGATTGATTAAGGTATGAAGAGATCGAACTGATAAATGTGTTTAGTCTAGTCATGTGACCGCTTGTTGCTTGGTGTAGATGAATGTCTTTTTGTGAACCTTGTAGAGCACCAGCTGTTTGTTGTTATTTTTTGGTTTCCTATGCTATCGAGTCCACTTTTCTAGGGTTGCTTATTTCAGGAACTTTCATTCCAATACCATCTTTATCAATTCCCTCAAAATCTGTCCAATGTCTGTGTAATTTTTAACAACCTTATCCATAACTGTGAGGGGGGTTCGACCGCTATGCTAACGAGGTGCTCTACCTCTACACTGACTGCTTCGAAAGCTGGCTCTCTTCTTGACCGTGGCGGGAGTCTATTTATTTAATGTGCTTCATCCAAATCCATAATTGCTGTATCTTCAGCTCGGCCCTGGGCCTGGTCAGTTTGGGACACCTTTGTTGGCCGCCCATTCCTTGGTCATAAAGGGTGTATTTTATCTATTCTTTCATTTGAATCAGAAGATCCTTTTCTCTGAACAGTGTGTCTGTGTAGATCAGGCAATGTGTCACTGTCTCCTTTGTGGAGTTGAATAATGTTATCCAGAGACGTGTCACGGGGGGGTTCTACCACTATGCTAACGAGGTGCTCTACCTCTACAGTGACTACTAAACACGCTGGCTGTCTTCTTGTCCCCTGCGAGACCTTTGTTGGCCGCCCATTCCTTGGTCTTAAAGCGGGTATTTTATCTATTCTTTCAGTTCGAACTCCAGATCCTTTTCTGAACAGTGGGTCTGTTTCAATCAGGCAATGTGTCACTGTCTCCTTTGTGGAGTTGAATAATGTTATCCAGAGACGTGTCACGGGGGGGTTCTACCACTATGCTAACGAGGTGCTCTACCTCTACAGTGACTACTAAACACGCTGGCTGTCTTCTTGTCCCCTGCGAGACCTTTGTAGGCCGCCCATTCCTTGGTCTTAAAGCGGGTATTTTATCTATTCTTTCAGTTCGAACTCCAGATCCTTTTCTGAACAGTGGGTCTGTTTCAATCAGGCAATGTGTCACTGTCTCCTTTGTGGAGTTGAATAATGTTATCCAGAGACGTGTCATGGGGGGGGTTCTACCACTATGCTAACGAGGTGCTCTACCTCTACAGTGACTACTAAACACGCTGGCTGTCTTCTTGTCCCCTGCGAGACCTTTGTAGGCCGCCCATTCCTTGGTCTTAAAGCGGGTATTTTATCTATTCTTTCGTTTGAAACAGAAGATCCTTTTCTCTGAACCGTGTGTCTGTGTAGATCAGGCAATGTGTCACTGTCTCCTTTGTGGAGTTGAATAATGTTATCCAGAGACGTGTCACGGGGGGGTTCTACCACTATGCTAACGAGGTGCTCTACCTCTACAGTGACTACTAAACACGATGGCTGTCTTCTTGTCCCCTGCGAGACCTTTGTTGGCCGCCCATTCCTTGGTCTTAAAGGGTGTATTTTATCTATTCTTCCGTTTGAAACAGAAGATCCTTTTCTCTGAACCGTGTGTCTGTGTAGATCAGGCAATGTGTCACTGTCTCCTTTGTGGAGTTGAATAATGTTATCCAGAGACGTGTCACGGGGGGGTTCTACCACTATGCTAACGAGGTGCTCTACCTCTACAGTGACTACTAAACACGCTGGCTGTCTTCTTGTCCCCTGCGAGACCTTTGTTGGCCGCCCATTCCTTGGTCTTAAAGCGGGTATTTTATCTATTCTTTCGTTTGAAACAGAAGATCCTTTTCTCTGAACCGTGTGTCTGTGTAGATCAGGCAATGTGTCACTGTCTCCTTTGTGGAGTTGAATAATGTTATCCAGAGACGTGTCACGGGGGGGTTCTACCACTATGCTAACGAGGTGCTCTACCTCTACAGTGACTACTAAACACGATGGCTGTCTTCTTGTCCCCTGCGAGACCTTTGTTGGCCGCCCATTCCTTGGTCTTAAAGGGTGTATTTTATCTATTCTTCCGTTTGAAACAGAAGATCCTTTTCTCTGAACCGTGTGTCTGTGTAGATCAGGCAATGTGTCACTGTCTCCTTTGTGGAGTTGAATAATGTTATCCAGAGACGTGTCACGGGGGGGTTCTACCACTATTTTTTGGGGATAAAATCTTGTCCCTTTATGGAAGATGAGAATATAACTTACCTGTATACTTATCTGGTGCACTATTTTTTTTGGGGGTGGGTATGCAAACATTCCCTGGGGGCTGAGCTTTCAACATTAGGCAGAGCGGGGCTCCAGGGCCACACGTGTTTGTTACTGGCACCCAATAATGTGTTTTTATTTCCAATGTGGTTAACATTTTCAAAACGGTGGTCAACCCGATCCCAATATTCGCCTGTGTTGGGGGGTATGCAAACATTCCCTGGGGGCTGAGCTTTCAACATTAGGCAGAGCGGGGCTCCAGGGCCACACGTGCTTGTTACTGGCACCCAATAATGTGTTTTTATTTCCAATGTGGTTAGAAAGCAATGCTCTGAGTTCTTGATCAATGTGCAATCCCTCGTGTTTCCTCTTATTTCTCATTGTTACTTTGCATTTAATGGTCATGCTTTCATTCTTGTTCCACCACGTTTCTTGTATTTTAGTGTGTAGCCTACCTTCTTTTCACCATCACCTAAATGTCCATTGCAACCAACCGATTCTTGAATGTAATTTTGGTGTTATGTTTTTTTCCTTTCTGTCTTAAAATTTGGTGAAACCCTTGGTGTATTAAATTTGTTGGTGAGCATGACACCATTATTGTACAAATTAAACACGCTGGCTGTCTTCTTGTCCCCTGCGAGACCTTTGTTGGCCGCCCATTCCTTGGTCTTAAAGCGGGTATTTTATCTATTCTTTCATTTGAATCTGAAGATCCTTTGTGTCTGTCTAGATCAGGCAATGTGTCACTGTCTCCTTTGTGGAGTTGTATAATGTTATCCAGAGACGTGTCACGGGGGGGTTCTACCACTATGCTAACGAGGTGCTCTACCTCTACAGTGACTACTAAACACGCTGGCTGTCTTCTTGTCCCCTGCGAGACCTCTGTTGGCCGCCCATTCCTTGGTCTTAAAGCGGGTATTTTATCTATTCTTTCGTTTGAAACAGAAGATCCTTTTCTCTGAACCGTGTGTCTGTGTAGATCAGGCAATGTGTCACTGTCTCCTTTGTGGAGTTGAATAATGTTATCCAGAGACGTGTCACGGGGGGGTTCTACCACTATGCTAACGAGGTGCTCTACCTCTACAGTGACTACTAAACACGATGGCTGTCTTCTTGTCCCCTGCGAGACCTTTGTTGGCCGCCCATTCCTTGGTCTTAAAGGGTGTATTTTATCTATTCTTCCGTTTGAAACAGAAGATCCTTTTCTTTGAACCGTGTGTCTGTGTAGATCAGGCAATGTGTCACTGTCTCCTTTGTGGAGTTGAATAATGTTATCCAGAGACGTGTCACGGGGGGGTTCTACCACTATGCTAACGAGGTGCTCTACCTCTACAGTGACTACTAAACACGCTGGCTGTCTTCTTGTCCCCTGCGAGACCTTTGTTGGCCGCCCATTCCTTGGTCTTAAAGCGGGTATTTTATCTATTCTTTTGTTTGAAACAGAAGATCCTTTTCTCTGAACCGTGTGTCTGTGTAGATCAGGCAATGTGTCACTGTCTCCTTTGTGGAGTTGAATAATGTTATCCAGAGACGTGTCACGGGGGGGTTCTACCACTATGCTAACGAGGTGCTCTACCTCTACAGTGACTACTAAACACGATGGCTGTCTTCTTGTCCCCTGCGAGACCTTTGTTGGCCGCCCATTCCTTGGTCTTAAAGGGTGTATTTTATCTATTCTTCCGTTTGAAACAGAAGATCCTTTTCCCCTGTGTGCCCTTTTAGGCGAGGCAGCAATGCTGTAAAAAGAATTTTCTTTAACAGTCGATGTACTTTTGCAAAATCAATACTAGTTGAACCTAAATAACCTGTTATTTCCACAAAAATCTAATAAAGTTCTCCTTTCCGTTGCAGATAGTGAAACCTTTGGCCAAACGTTTATTACTATACGACTCATTGGTCGGCGATGCTGTCAAGTACCAGAAGTCTTCAATCCAAAAATCTTCGTTCTGAATAAACTCGAACACCAGCTTTGGCCCACTGGTGCTTACATTCCGGTTTGAAATTTTTGGGGCAGGGAGGAAGACTTTCTTCTTCCTTAGAGTAGAGATTTTGTGGTTTGCTCACTTTGTTGCCTTGCTGATATGTTCATGCACGTTTCGGAGTAGCATTTCAATTGACACATTCAGTACCTTCCAGCTGTTCGTTCACCTTGACATTCCTTCTAGGGCATAAAAATAGATGTTGATTTGTTCTATACTTTCAAAGATAGGAAGAGGGAAGTTGTTCTTTGTGTTGAAACTGTCTCAAAAATCGTTCATTGTTGAAATCTGCTTGGCCATTCCGCTATTAGGAAAGGCCACAAGCATTGCCTCCCATTTTTTGGGGCCCGATATGTCAACTCATATTAAAGAACACAAGATTTCATATACTTAATAATGTGTCACGTCATAAGGTGCTGTTGCGCAAGTCCCTGTCTACTTGGAAGGTCCCACACTTGTGGGCCTGTACTTTTATTGTTCAATTTCCTAATTACAGGCCGCCACTTGCAAAGTACATGTCCATTCAAGTACAGATGAAGCGGTCTCAAAGATTACGATCACCTTAAAAGACCAGAGGCCATCCACACACACATTTAAAGGTGCATTGACTTCCATCTTTTACATTTAAAGTACAGGCCCCTTCTTGCCCTCTACTTTTATAGTCTGTTTGCCCTTCCGGGCCTGTACTTTTCTTGCTAAAGTGTTCCAATTTAAAAGTACCTGCCCCTTCTGGGCCTGTACTGTGATTGCCTGTTTCGCAAAAAACAGGCCACTCCTGGGTCTGTACTTACATTCTTCAATTTTCAAATTTCATTCCCTAAACTACCCTCCATAAAATTTGTCTGCTTACCAAAGTACAGGCCCACAATGGGGCTGCACTTCTACTGTTACGGTGTGTCCCTTTCCCCTTCCCCGGACCCTTTTTTAAACTCCTGGGCGGGGGCCAGCTGTTTCTTTAGAGTTGCAACTGTCCGCCTTCTTTCATTGCACCTTTTTCTCGAATCACCTTTAGCTTCTTCCGGAAAGGGGCATCAAGCCTTGCTGTAGTCTTCCATTTTGTCAAAGTGTAGACGAAGGAGTTCATAGTCTTCAATCCACGAGGCTGAGTGGCTGGTCGACAACTGGTGTAACGTTCGGCCCCCTGTAACTCTGTCCCAACTTGTGGGCGTTGTTTGTTTATTTTTTGGACCGCTGGTTTATTGGTGTTGGTCAATGCCTTCTGGTGCGCCACCACCTCATTGTTGTTCTGCTGTATCTGGCTGAAGGACTCGCTGTTCTTTGGCAAATTAGTACAGTCAGTAAAGACGCTTGGACACCGTTGTGTGTCAACTGGATCAGTGTTTTGTTGGTAGCTCCGTCCAGGTGTGCCCCGTTCCCTCACCAGGAACCCTTCAGTGGCGTGTGTGCTTGTTGACAGCATGTTTGCATATTTTGCTCCGTGCACAAAAAGTACTTTCATTGCCTTGATGGAAAACTTCAGGCCCCTTCTGGGTTGGTTGCGTTATTGTTCAATTTTCAAAGTACAGGGCCCTTCTTTATCTTCTTCCGCTGCTCCATTGTGTTCAAATCGGGCAATGTGTAACTTGGTTCTTCTTTGTGGATTGTTATAATGTTATCCAGAGACATGTTGATCGCCTTCATGGCTGCGCACTCGTCATCGTAGTGTGACACTTTGCAAATGTTCTTAATCTTTCTCCCTTGCCCGCGCCTTGTCGGCGGGCAAACTTTTATTGGCTTTTGATGGCTTGGTCTTAACGGGTGTTATTTGATGGCCCACAAATGCTTTACAGCTTCTTCTATAGCCTTCATGTCCAGACCTCTAAGTGGTATTTCTTGGTACATGTATGTTTACATTTTCAAACATTCTCAAACATTATAAGTGGGAAGTTCCACTATATTAACGAGTGGCTCTACCTGTACCTTACTATCTGTGGTACTCAGTGTCTATCATAAATCCAACCGTGTTACATGTTCCCCTTCCTCTTCCTCTTGAGCAAGACATTGCTCAAAAGTGCTTTCTCTTCGCCACGTG
The DNA here is from genome assembly GCF_964263255.1 of Lissotriton vulgaris. Classification (NCBI taxonomy): domain Eukaryota; kingdom Metazoa; phylum Chordata; class Amphibia; order Caudata; family Salamandridae; genus Lissotriton; species Lissotriton vulgaris. Next base: position 1,253,581,194 of record NC_141695.1, on the reverse strand, counting down.
CCTCAGCCTCAGCCTTGCCGGGGGGGACACCTTTATTGGCCGTTGAACGCTCGGTCTTTGAAAGGTGTCATTTGGTGCACCACACAAGAACGAACGTTGTGAGGTTGGCGTGCACCACACATGCTTTTCAGCAACACCCATTGAAGTCACCGGGCTTCAGCACCTCTGTCGTGTGTGGCAGACTGGGATGACACAGATCCCGGGCACACACAGAGCCGCTACAGAACTTTTAAAAGGTTTTCCAAAGAGAATTTGACTGTTAATTAGGCCTTGCACCCCTTTTAAGAGCGCCTGCAGCCCCACTCGGCCGAATAATTAAAGGGTCGAAAATCCCCCTCCCCCCCGGAATGTTTCGTTGTCACGCAACGAAGTTTGGCTCAACTTGCACCTCTGCTCAGGGCCCAGTGACAAGCCGCCAAGAGTCAGTCAGTCAGTCAGTCAGTCAGTCAGTGTTCGTCTATGTCTTGCTACAATCAAAATACGCTCCAACATCGTTGTGTGTCAACACCATTACGTTCAACGGGATGTTCCATTCCCCTGCCTGTCACCCTTTATGGCCGTGGGTGGCTCATATTTGTGGCTGTCCCAGGGTCCGCATTGCGCGCAGCATATTTCTTAATTTTCCCAGGCTGGGAAATTATTAACCTTCTTGAACTCCACCTTTCTTTTTCTTCACCTTGAATGATCCAGATGCCTGGTTAACCACGTTTTGTTCAAAGATTCTTGTGGTGTTTTCTAATAAGGCGTGCTCTCCATGCCACTGGTGGTGGCTTTTTCCACTGCTTATGAGTGTAAGCCCAACTGTAGAACGCCACATCACTATTCCTTGTCTACGGGATCACGCTCCACGGGATGCCCGTCGACGTTTGTCCCTTTTCCCCGTGTGCCCTATTAACTGTAGGCACAGGCAACAATGCTGGAAAAAACTACATTTTTTACTGGCAATTTCATTTATCTAAAAATTTAGAAAAAGTTTTCTGCATATTACAGGCCCCCACTACTACTAGTGCCACATAAACAACCGGTTCTTTGCAGAAAACTCAAAGCTTTCATCATTCACAAGAAACTTAATAGCAGCTTTGGTCCTCTGGTCTTCACGACTACCCTTGATTGGGCAATAGCTCGGTATAATTAGACAAGGTTTAGAATCTTGTTTTCAATTTAAAATCAAGCTAATATAAACGCAACTGACATTAACTACTCTTGCAGTCTTAAAGATTGTGGACTCCATGGTCTGAGATAGACGTGATAGCTGTGTGAAGTGTGTACCTCCTTCATTCTGATAGAACTACATTGCTGTCATGTTATCTTTCTGCGTGAACACCGTCTTGTTGCACCAATGTCATTGCAAGGCTTTCAAGGGTAGGAACACTGCCATAAGTTCACGCATGTTCATGTCCATTTTCCTCTCTGGTGCTGTCCATAGGCCCTGCACTGTGTACTGATGTAGAAAGGCTCTGGTAAATTGAATGAAAGATGTGAATATGTGGACTTGTAATGTAAGGCTGCTAGTCCCGTTGCCCCGTTGTGCAGCATAATGAAAACCTATTGGTCCAACCAGTGTACATGTTGTCCATACAGTGGATGTTAAATCGGTGGTGTGGAGAAGCGTGTTAGGGTGTAGCCATACTGGATATGGTTTCAAAAACACTTGTATTTTGCCCTGTTTAGCCTGCCTAGTACTATCTTGTAGTCGTCACCAGACCGGTGTCTTCAATGGGTGTTGTGCGTGACCGAACGTTACTTAAACTTCATATAAGTAATGTTTGAACCCTCATTTCATAGCACATGCTGCGTGCGATTTGAAAGTAATGCTCCCAGTCCTGCCACAATGTACAATCCCTCGTGTTTCATAATATTCGATAAATATTTTTTTTCTGAACTTTGATGCAATGTACATTTCCACGCGTTTGTTTCTGTGACATACACTGATGTGTTTTCTCTTCTTCCACTTCAGCAAGACACTGCTGAAAAGTGCTTTTTCTTCGCCACGTGCCTGGGCCTGGTCGGCTTGGACAACTTTATTGCCCGTTGATTTCTTGGTCTTTAAGGGTCGAGTTCATGCTTTTGCAAAATCTTTTGCGAAGCCCAAGATAAGGCGGCTCTTTGTAGACTTGATTTTCAATCCCTTACTATTCCGCATAATTTAAAAGGAAGCGTCTAAAGCTAAGGAATGATAAGAACCAAGTATTACGTAGAACATTCAACTTAGACATGTTAAGGACGTACAATGCTAGCGATCCAGGTCATTTCTGGTTTGTTACCTTTTTATCCATGACATGTTCATGTTACCTCCGCAGCCTCTCCCATTCTCTCTATAATTATTTTGAACTTACTTGTTCTCCACATACACCTTTGAAAAGCTGAGTCCTTGATGCCACTGTGCTATTGTTATGTTTGTTATTTCCTCTGGTTTTATTTTATGTTACTGTCTTGGTTGATCGAAGTAGTTAATAACGTACATTTTAAAAGATGTACTTGTCAGGCTAAATAACTCGTGCTACTTGCTCTTCTGTGCTCCCATCATGTCCTGCACCTCTTCCACTGTCACCATCACGTATTTCCCTAATTTTATTGTCTGTCTTCGTAAGTACAGGCCACTTCTTGGGCTCTTACGTTCTTGTTCAATTTTAAAAGGACAGGCCCCTTCAAGTACAGCTGAGGCGGTCACAAAATTGAATATCCGTTTAGACAAGAGGAGGCCAACGGTCTCCATCCCCAGAATACAACACCGACATCACCCAAAAACAGTGTCTACAAAACGTGAGCCATGAGCCATTTTTGTCCTCCATGACGATGTTGCTATTTTGTTGTCTGTACGCTTGGCCGCTTTCTTGGCTTCAAGGTCTTTGTAAACGTTTATTCACGTCTATCACATACAGCCTTTGACATGGCTACCTTCTTGTTGGGTGTAGTGGATATTAACTACACACAATCACCGCACAGGGAAACGTTCCAGAACCAACTGTCTGTGGTGATGGATTTGAAGGAAGTTTTGCAGTCTCCCCCCGTATTTTCACCTTGAATGATGGAGATGCCTGGGTAACCACGGAGGTTTCATTGCTTAGAAGAAAATCGTATACCGGCTGTTCCCCTCTGGTCTTCGATGTAATCCTTAATTTGCAAATTGCTCTGAAGCATTACACCTTTCAACTGGCAAGCCTCACATCACAGCAGGGGAACTGTGGTGGCTGCATGTTGAGGATCGTCTTTGTAAAACTAAACCTGCTAGCATCTGTATTACAGGGCACGCACTCCCGTCCACCGCTATTTCCTTTTGGGAATGTAACACAAAAGATTGGCCTTGGACCTTTAAAGTGACTGGTTTCATTATTTTTATAAGAACCACTCAGCCTGTACTTTGTAGGTTGTTCACTTACTACCTTTACATGTGGTAGCAGTTTCTCAGGCTCCCACTGCGTTATCCGACCCCCATTCCGTATAGTGGACTGAAAAGCCAAAAACCCAATGGCCTGAAAAAACAAAGCTGGATTGAAGCCTTTGAACTTTAATCCTCATGGCCTTCCAGTTGGGGAGGGAGCCACTTATTGAAAACGTGTGGACACCTTCTATGACCACCGATTGCTTGGTCTTGGCGGCAGACTTTTGGTCCCCTTTGCACATAAGTATCTGAAAGAACCAAGTTAGTGTTGGATTCCTTACCTTAGAATATCCCCAGGCGTCAGTCTGGATCCGGAAACTTTGCCGTAGCAGTACCCCTGCGCGTCGGTAGGCGGCGTGTGCATGCGTCCCCTGCGGCTCCGCGTCCGTCGTCCAGCCATGCCACCGCAGAACCTCCGTGTGTCGGGGGAGCACTTGACACTTCTGCAGGAGGAAGTTTCGGCCCTCTTGGCCAAGGGGGCCATCGAGCGCGTTCATGGGCCAGAAGTAGGGCGTGGTTGTTATTCCCACTACTTTCTGGTGCCCAAGAGGACAAGGGGGGCCTACGTCCTATCTTGGATCTAAGGAACGTCAACGGCTTCCTCCGGAAGGAGAACTTCAAGATGTTGACGTTAGCTCAGGTCTTGGGTGCTGTAGACCCACGAGACTGGATGGTAGCGTTGGACTTGCAGGACGCCTATTTTCACATCCCCGTCCTGCCGGCCCACCGGCGTTACCTGCGGTTCACGGTAGGCCTGGAGCACTTTCAGTTTATCGTGCTTCCCTTCGGCCTTACCAGCGCCCCACGGGTGTTCACAAAGGTGATGGCGGTGGTCGCAGCCCATCTGCGCAGGATAGGGGTTTCAGTCTTGCCCTACCTAGACGACTGGTTGTTGAAGGCGGGCTCGCCTTAGACAGTCGTCCACCACTTTCAGATGACGGCAGAACTCTTGAATGACCTGGGGTTCTCCATCAATGTGCCGAAATCACACCTGTGTCCCTCACAAAAGCTCCTTTTCATCGGAGCGGTTCTGGACTCGGCGCAGTTTCGGGTTTATCCTCCGGAACGGTGGTTCCGGGATATACAGGCTTTGATTCCCATCTTTCAGCCGCTATACCGGGTTTCGGTCATGTTGACGCTGCGGCTTCTGGTGCATCACGCCCGGTGGCGGATGCGGGCTCTGCAGTGGGACCTAAGTTTCAGTGGGCCCAGCATCAGAGTAGCACGCTTTGATGCAGAGGACGACCCATCGAGAGATGGTCCGTTTATGTACTGCCCGTCCCTTCTTCGCACCCACGTAGCCAACAAACGGTTGGTCATCCACCCGGAACTGGCGTGTGCGATCCATATAGAATGAAAGGGGATGAATGCCTTCAGTGCCAGACGAATCGCCCGCAGCTCCAACAGATTGATATGGAGCCGGGACTCCGCCGGAGACCAGAGTCCTCTGATCTCCGCCTCTCCCAAGTGGCCACCCCAGCCCTGGAGGGACGCGTCCGTCACAACTACGTGCTCCGGTTGGGGAAGGGAGAGGGATCTGCCGTTGACCCAATCGCGGTCCGTGAGCCACCACTCCAGCTGTCTCGCATTGCCCTCCGAGATCAGGACGTGGTCGGAAAGGTTGCCCCGGTGCTGGGCCCACTGAAACTTCAGGTCCCACTGCAGAGCCCGCATCCGCCACCGTGCGTGATGCACCAGAAGGATGCAGGAGGCCATCAGCCCCAGAAGCATCAGCGTCAACCTGACCGAAACCCGGGATAACGGCCCGAAGACCGGGATCAGGGCCTGTATATCCCGGACTCGCTGTTCGAGCGGGTAAACCCGAAACTGCGCCGAGTCGAGAACCGCTCCGATGAAAAGGAGCTTCTGAGAGGGGCACAGGTGTGACTTCGGCACATTGATGGAAAATCCCAGCCTGTGCAGGAGATCCGCCGTAGTCTGGAGGTGGTTGGCGACTGCCTGGGGCGAGCCCGCCTTCAACAACCTGTCGTCTAGGTAGGGGAAGACTGAAACCCCTAACCTGCGCAGGTGAGCTGCGACCACCGCCATCACCTTCGTGAACACCCGTGGGGCGCTGGTAAGGCCGAAGGGAAGCACGATAAACTGAAAGTGCTCCAGGCCTACCGTGAACCGCAGGTAACGCCGGTGGGCCGGCAGGACGGGGATGTGAAAATAGGCGTCCTGCAAGTCCAACGCTACCATCCAGTCTCGTGGGTCTACAGCACCCAAGACCTGAGCTAACGTCAACATCTTGAAGTTCTCCTTCCGAAGTTTGCGGCGAGTGGCTGGCGGCACGTGTGGGGACGCCCCTTCCGTGGCCACGAAAGGAGCGAAAAGCAGCCACTTGCTGGCGCGGGGCCGAGAGGCCCAAGGACTTGGCCGTAGCCCTGGAGTCCTTAAAGCGCTCGAGCGCGTGGTCTGTCTTGTCACCAAAGAGGCGACGGCCATCGAACGGCATGTCCATGAGGGTATTCTGGACATCAGCCGAGAAGTTGGCGGACCTAAGCCAGGCGTGGCGTTGAATCGCCACCGTCGGAGCCATCGCTCTGCCCAGCGAGTCAGTGGTGTCCAGTCCGCACCTGATCGAATATTTCGCAGCGTCCCGACCCTCCACAAGGGCTTGGCCGAGTTTGGCCCGTGCCTCCAACGGGCACTCTGTCAGCAATTCCGCCACCGTTTCCCATATAGAATGGGTGTAACGGCCCAAGAGGCATGCGGTGTTGGAAGACCGCAGTCCACAGCTAAGGGACGAGAAGACCTTTTTGCCAAAGGCCTCGTACATCTTGGATTCCCGATCAGGGGGTGCTGACGGGAAGGCGGTCTGGGAGTTAGAGGCCTGGATGACCAGACTCTCGGGGGTGGGGTGGGTGGACAGGAAACATGGGTCGCCCGGAGCTGGGCGGTGGCGTCTGGCCACGTTCCTATCTACAGGCGGACCTGTAGGGTGCCTGGACCAAGTGCCCAACAGAACGTCCAACAAGGCCTCATTAAACTGCAGCATTGGCTCCATAGAGCATGACTGCGGCTTAAGGACCTCAGTGAGGAGATTAGTCCTCACGGCCGCGACGGGGAGCTCAAGGCCCAAGGCCTTAGCAGCCCTCATCAACACCACACTATATGTAGCGCCCTCCTCCGAAGCCACGGAAGGAGGAGAGACGAATCCAGTGTCTGGAGAGGTGTCCAGGCCACTGGCCTCCCCAAGGTCTCCTGTCCAGTCCATGCTAGACCGACATTCCCTTGTCAGAGGGTCCTCAGACCCCTCCCAATACTCCTCATCCCCCATCTCCTGAGACTCAGGGTCGGAAGTGAATGAGGATGGGTCATAGGGATGGAAATCCCCGACCGGCGTCGAGATCGGCGCCGACTGGCCCCGTCCCGACGCCGGAACCTGTCGGGGAAGAAACTGGGCCCGAAGGCGCCGCGGAACCTGTCGGGGAAGAATAATACGATTTAAATGTCAAGAAGTACACCTTCATTGGGCGCTGATTGCTTGGTCTTGGCGGCAGACTTTTGGTCCCCTTTGCGCATAAGTCAGTGTGCCAGAGTGGTGCTTCTTCCACCGTGCCTGAGCTTTGTCGGCGGGGACACCTTTTTTGTCCGTTGATTATTTGGTCCTGCTGTTAGGAGATTCACCACCGGGACGTACATCCGTGTAATGAGCTGGGAATCCAAGCACCATTGCCATAGAATAATACGATTTAAATGTCCAAAAATACACCTTCATTGGGCGCTGATTGCTTGGTCTTGGCGGCAGACTTTTGGTCCCCTTTGCGCATAAGTCAGTGTGCCAGAGTGGTGCTTTTTCCCACCGTGCCTGAGCTTTGTCGGCGGGGACACCTTTTTTTGTCCGTTGATTTCTTTGTCCTGCTGTTAGGAGATTCACCACCGGGACGTACATCGGTGTAATGAGCTGGGAATCCAAGCATCCTTGCCATAGAATAATACGATTTAAATGTCCAGAAATACACCTTCATTGGGCGCTGATTGCTTGGTCTTGGCGGCAGACTTTTGGTCCCCTTTGCGCATAAGTCAGTGTGCCAGAGTGGTGCTTTTTCCCACCGTGCCTGAGCTTTGTCGGCGGGGACACCTTTTTTGTCCGTTGATTATTTGGTCCTGCTGTTAGGAGATTCACCACCGGGACGTACATCAGTGTAATGAGCTGGGAATCCAAGCATCCTTGCCATAGAATAATCCGATTTAAATGTCCAAAAATACACCTTCATTGGGCGCTGATTGCTTGGTCTTGGCGGCAGACTTTTGGTCCCCTTTGCGCATAAGTCAGTGTGCCAGAGTGGTGCTTTTTCCCACCGTGCCTGAGCTTTGTCGGCGGGGACACCTTTTTTGTCCGTTGATTATTTGGTCCTGCTGTTCTTAGATTCACCACCGGGACGTACATCAGTGTAATGAGTGGGAAAGCCAAGCATCCTTGCCATAGAATAATACGATTTCAATGTCAAGAAATACACCTTCATTGGCCGCTGATTGCTTGGTCTTGGCGGCAGACTTTTGGTCCCCTTTGCGCATAAGTCAGTGTGCCACAGTGGTGCTTCTCCCACCGTGCCTGAGCTTTGTCGGCGGGGACACCTTTTTTGTCCGTTGATTATTTGGTCCTGCTGTTAGGAGATTCACCACCGGGACGTACATCCGTGTAATGAGCTGGGAATCCAAGCATCCTTGCCATAGAATAATCCGATTTAAATGCCCAAAAATACACCTTCATTGGCCGCTGATTGCTTGGTCTTGACGGCAGACTTTTGGTCCCCTTTGCACATAAGTCAGTGTGCCAGAGTGGTGCTTCTTCCCCCCGTGCCTGAGCTTTGTCGGCGGTTGTGCATCACGAAGCCGTGGTTCATGTCCAGCCTGCCCCCGGGGCCAGTCTTTCCCAATCTGCCAGGCTCCTCCCCCTCTTCCATGATCCGCCCTTGTCAACCATGGCAGTAGTTCACGCGCAGCCAAATGGTCCCCAATCCCGCATGCAGTGTCTAAGAAGAAGCGGGGCTGTGCGGGGGCGGAACGTCTGCATGGTGAGTGGCAGGCTGGCAGCTGAAACTGTACCGCTACCAATCAGCAGATGGCGCAGACAACCACTCGTTTAGAGAGCCTAAACTGTAGCTTCCTGAAACACTATACCGCTCCTGTTTAATAAAGAGGAGCGAGCGTCATGAACAAAAAGATAAGACAACATGTATGTACCCAGCTGCAGACGGCCATTTTGTGATATGTCTGCTTTACCAGCTGGGTCACAGTGAGACGCAAGAATCAAAAATTATTACTAAAATTTGACTGTGAACAATGGTAAAACTACCAAAGCAGACACAAACAATGTTTCCACTAATAATTTTCAATGCCATGTATTTTAACAAACTCCTTTACTGTAGCAATAAAGGGCCAGAGCCTTTTCGCGGATTTCAAATAATTGAAATCATCGAGGTAGTCCTGTTCTGTATATCATAACGCTCGTTAGAAGAAACCAACCGTAGCAGCTTCTGACATCGCTATGGCTGATCACTGTGTCTTCCAGGGTTTCTGAGCTTTGTCAACTTATGTGTGTCAAGCCTCGTTCTTGCATTCGATCCACCAATCCGATTCAATCAATCAGTGTGCCTACGGAGCGAGGCTTGTGACGCAGACGCGCGGTGTTCGTAACCTGGACCTATAGAGCCACCGACTGGGATATGGCGACCAGGGTACGAGTAAAACGCACTCGCCGTTCGCAACTTTGACCTCCTCCTCCTACTCTCCTCCCCCCTGCTCCTACTCTCCTCCCCTGCCTGCCGAGGCGCACCTCTCCCCGCTCCGCCACCTCCCCTGCCCGCCGTGTCAGCTTTTGGGGAAACAGCATGTCAGCGTACTCTGCTGTGTTAATCCTTAGTTGTACTTGTGAGATGAGATAATAACTTCAGTGGTATCTGGCCAGGCGCACAGTACGTACATGTGCATGCACACGGGGCACAGGGTTGTACTTATGACACAGACACTTGGACAGTAGTAAACAGTAGACTGAAATATCCTCACAATTTGTGTATGTGTTCGCGTCAATTTCTATGTGCAATTGTAAACGTTTGTATTTACAAGCCTCTTTGTTTTTATAGTCAAGTAAATACAACAGATATTACATTACAAATGCTATAGGTGTCACTCTTTGGCGATTTGGCGAACTTTTGCCAAGTGCCTGTTTGGACGGAGGGTTTTACTGTCAAGTATTATTATGCACTGAGGGCAGGAGAATTCTGTCTGCAGCCCCCTCCCAGTACCTAGAGATACAGGAATGAGAAAAGGCATGTCCACACTGCAAAGGCACGGGGTCCGTGAAATATCACAGACATATGGAGCACGTGGGCTCCTCCTTCAGCCTTTTGAGCTGGTTTTTCTGCTGCCATGATCCAGCAGAAGGGGAAGAAGTTGAGTTTCGTATTCCAATACCAGATCGGGATTTTTCCTTCATGGCAGAGACTTGTCTGAAAACTGTCGACCTTACAGGCCTACCGATTGGCGATTTGGCGAACTTTTGCCAAGTGCCTGTTTGGACGGAGGGTTTTACTGTCAAGTATTATTATGCACTGAGGGCAGGAGAATTCTGTCTGCAGCCCCCTCCCAGTACCTAGAGATACAGGAATGAGAAAAGGCATGTCCACACTGCAAAGGCACGGGGTCCGTGAAATATCACAGACATATGGAGCACGTGGGCTCCTCCTTCAGCCTTTTGAGCTGGTTTTTCTGCTGCCATGATCCAGCAGAAGGGGAAGAAGTTGAGTTTCGTATTCCAATACCAGATCGGGATTTTTCCTTCATGGCAGAGACTTGTCTGAAAACTGTCGACCTTACAGGCCTACCGATTGGCGATTTGGCGAACTTTTGCCAAGTGCCTGTTTGGACGGAGGGTTTTACTGTCAAGTATTATTATGCACTGAGGGCAGGAGAATTCTGTCTGCAGCCCCCTCCCAGTACCTAGAGATACAGGAATGAGAAAAGGCATGTCCACACTGCAAAGGCACGGGGTCCGTGAAATATCACAGACATATGGAGCACGTGGGCTCCTCCTTCAGCCTTTTGAGCTGGTTTTTCTGCTGCCATGATCCAGCAGCAGGGGAAGAAGTTGAGTTTCGTATTCCAATACCAGATCGGGATTTTTCCTTCATGGCAGAGACTTGTCTGAAAACTGTCGACCTTACAGGCCTACCGATTGGCGATTTGGCGAACTTTTGCCAAGTGCCTGTTTGGACGGAGGGTTTTACTGTCAAGTATTATTATGCACTGAGGGCAGGAGAATTCTGTCTGCAGCCCCCTCCCAGTACCTAGAGATACAGGAATGAGAAAAGGCATGTCCACACTGCAAAGGCACGGGGTCCGTGAAATATCACAGACATATGGAGCACGTGGGCTCCTCCTTCAGCCTTTTGAGCTGGTTTTTCTGCTGCCATGATCCAGCAGAAGGGGAAGAAGTTGAGTTTCATATTCCAATACCAGATCGGGATTTTTCCTTCATGGCAGAGACTTGTCTGAAAACTGTCGACCTTACAGGCCTACCGATTGGCGATTTGGCGAACTTTTGCCAAGTGCCTGTTTGGACGGAGGGTTTTACTGTCAAGTATTATTATGCACTGAGGGCAGGAGAATTCTGTCTGCAGCGCCCTCCCAGTACCTAGAGATACAGGAATGAGAAAAGGCATGTCCACACTGCAAAGGCACGGGGTCCGTGAAATATCACAGACATATGGAGCACGTGGGCTCCTCCTTCAGCCTTTTGAGCTGGTTTTTCTGCTGCCATGATCCAGCAGAAGGGGAAGAAGTTGAGTTTCGTATTCCAATACCAGATCGGGATTTTTCCTTCATGGCAGAGACTTGTCTGAAAACTGTCGACCTTATAGGCCTACCGATTGGCGATTTGGCGAACTTTTGCCAAGTGCCTGTTTGGACGGAGGGTTTTACTGTCAAGTATTATTATGCACTGAGGGCAGGAGAATTCTGTCTGCAGCCCCCTCCCAGTACCTAGAGATACAGGAATGAGAAAAGGCATGTCCACACTGCAAAGGCACGGGGTCCGTGAAATATCACAGACATATGGAGCACGTGGGCTCCTCCTTCAGCCTTTTGAGCTGGTTTTTCTGCTGCCATGATCCAGCAGAAGGGGAAGAAGTTGAGTTTCGTATTCCAATACCAGATCGGGATTTTTCCTTCATGGCAGAGACTTGTCTGAAAACTGTCGACCTTACAGGCCTACCGATTTGTAAAGGTTACATTTGGCCTTTGTCAGGCTTGTAGCATTTCAACCTTCTTTGGGTTGATGAAATCCGACTCACAAGTACCTCGCCATACAGGCTAACATTACTATTAATTTTTCTCCCACCTGTGCACATTTCTTGGTTCAATCAACATTGTTTTTTTAGGTCAAGCACTGGCCCTGCTGCCATTCAATATGAAGATTTTACAGGGAAAAGGTACACCTTTATTGTCTGCTGATTACTTGGTTTTGACCGCTGCCTTTTGGTCCCATTCCGCTTAAGTTAGTGTGCAAAAGTGCTTTTTCTTCAACCACCCCGTGCCTGAGCTTTGTCGGCGTGGACACCTTTAAGGTCCGCTGCTTTAAGGTCCGCTGCTTGCTTGGTTTTGACGATGCGAGAATCAGCCAAACGCTCCCACATGCAGCAGAATGATTTAGAGCATCATATCCGTCCTTCCGGTTGCACAGTACTCAATGAACCTATGGAAGTAAAAAATTTCAAACAGGAACATATCAGAGATGTGTGATGTTCCAAAATTAAAGTAGCATCCACATTAAGTGTGTCTTCCTCCATCTCTTCAGAATACTCTACGATTCCCATCTCATGATATTGACACTAGTTCCTATGACATTAAACAGAATTGCACGCTTGACAGGATCACCATGAGTTCGGGACAGTGGATGGGGCAAACATCCCTTGGCCACGCGGCAATTGCACATGGATGGGAGCCTCCAGCCCCGTGCCCCTGTTCCAACTTGTGGGCGCGGTTTGCTGCATTTTTTAACCCCTGGTTTCTTGGTGTTGGGCACAGTCTTCTCATGCGCCATGAAGGCCTCCAGCTCTTTGTTGTTCTGCTGGTTCTGGCTGCAAGAGTCAGTGTTAATACAAAAGAATGTATGAGCAATGTGGTGTTCAATGTTGGTTAAGCTGAGGAAAGCACAAAACGAAGGGTCAAAAATAAAAACCATCGGCCGTTCCACTTAAACAAAACCACTTAAATTGTAATATCATACATATCAGTTTTCTTATATTGTGTTAATGTTACCTATTAGAAGTCTGGATGCTTTGTCATTTCAATTTCCGTGGAATGGTCTACATCTGCATTCCATTTTTACCTGTGCAAAAGAACAGCATCTTCACCCTGTGCCTGAGCATTGTCGTCAGTGACACCTTTATTGGCTGCTGTTTGCTTGGTCTTGTCGACTGTCTTTTGGCCTACCTTGTAGACCACCAGCTGTTTATTGTTCTCTTTGAGATATGCGTGTGGCCAGTTCCCTCGTCGAGGGGCCTTTGTTAACATTTGCTTTGTCATGGTGTTCACTCCGCTGCCTGTTTCATTATTTCATCGGTGCATCTTCTCCCCTCAATCCATTCATGTCATTTGTTCACCCGTCAGGTATTTGTCACCTACAAGTCAAAGACAGCTTGTATTTTGATTCCACTTACACCTGTGGATAGACCCGTTGATGTAAATGTACGTTTCTGTTGCCGTGGTTTTCACCATATTTTTTCTATAAAATTGTTCGCTTTCAAAATTCACTGTGGTTTGAAGGTTCCACACTTGTGGCCCTGTACTTGTAGGACACCATTTTCAAAGTACAGGCCCCCCTCTTCCAAAATCTGGTTTGCGCTACAAAAAAACTTAAATAAAATCAAATATCAATAAATAAGAAATCCACTAGTACAGAAGTAATGCTACAGATGTGTGGTGTCGACACGTTGCAAAAGTAGATGATTTAAAGTAAACGAGAACTTTAATAATTAATGAGTATTTGTCAGAGAACGAATACTTTAAAGTATCGATAAAGGTGCATGTATATTCTAAAAAGGTGGTTCATGATAAAAAGAATATATTTTGGGAAAAATTAATAGGTACCCTTCAGTACCTTGAGTTATCAAAAAGAGACTAGCTATGGAAGGGGTTGGTATGATGTTTATTTTATAAAAATGATGGTGACTCAGTTCGGTTTGTCTAATAGGGATGGCACCTGTTGGGTGTCTTTAGAAAGCCCTCACCCACCTACCTAGTTGGTGTTATGCTTCTTTATCGGGCACACCCAGTGACACCTAGCGTGTCCCGGGTGTGGTACGACGCCTGGTTACAGCAGAGCAGGCATGTCACTGTGTGTGCGGTGAGGGGTAGTGAGATAGTGAGTGTAAAAGGGCTTGGCGGGGGTCCCAGTCCTGGAGAACTTTATTAGTCTGGCCTCCGTCAGCGGTTACAAATAAGGCTGTCGGAAGTTGGGGGCAGGTTACGACTTCCCACGTCCTTTTACGGTGTCAGCATGTTTCAGCCAGTGCCTTATCAATATGCTGGCTTTCTTCGGGACTAAAATGCGAGGGTGAAATAGGAATTAAAACTAGTGGGTGTTTAGTGTGGACTATGTGTATACACGCCCTAAAGTATATCTACCGGTGAGAGAGGGGGATTCCCTTCTCAAGATCAGGAAACGATATAGGTCATATATATCAGCGGCTCCAGTGGAATGGTATTGGTGGTACCATTATGGTGGAAGCCCTTGCCGACTCAACATACCTTGAAGAGGACACTACTTAAAAACTAGCGTAAGCCATACACCTTACGCCTCATTCCTCACTCTCTCACCACTGTTGCAACACTTCATTTTTTGAAACCACTTCACCTCGAAGTTCTAGTGCGATCTTCCACCATAATGGTACCACCGATACCATTGCACTTGGGCCGCTGATAGCCTCCACCTCATCGCTATGAAGGCGGCTGATATGATAGATATAACCTATATCGTTTTGTGATCTTCATATGGGAATCCCCCCCCCCCCCCCCCTCTCACAGTTAGATATACTTTAGGGCGTGTACACACATAGTCCAGACTACACACCCACTAGTTTTAATTCCTATTTCTGCCTCACATTTTAGTCCCGAAGAAAGCCGGCATATTGATAAGGCACTGTCTGAAACATGTCGACACCTTAAAGGACGTGGGAGGTCGTAACCTGCCCCCAACGTCCGACAGCCTTATTTGTAACCGCTGACGGAGGCCAGACTAATAAAGTTCTCCAGGACTGGGACCCCCGCCAAGCCCTTTTACACTCACTATCTCACTACCCCTCACCGCACACACAGTGAGATCCCTGCTCTGCTGTAACCAGGCGTCGTAGCACACCCGGGACACGCTAGGTGTCACTGGGTGGGCCCGATAAAGAAGCATAACACCAACTAGGTAGGTGGGTGAGGGCTTTCTAAAGACACCCAACAGGTGCCATCCCTATTAGACAAACCGAACTGAGTCACCATCATTTTTATAAAATAAACATCATACCAACCCCTTCCATAGCTAGTCTCTTTTTGATAACTTGACATATAAACTGGGGCTCTGGACTAGCTTTCTGGTCCTCTCTCTCCCCCTCTTGGTACACGCACCCTTCAGTCCACTACCTTTCATGCTAGAGTCTTAAGGAATAATCGTATTGAGCAAGCAAATTGATAGAGAGAGGTAACATGTTGTATGAGCCTGCGTAACACATTTGAAACAGCCATGGATACCTCTGTAGACTCCCTTTGGAATGTGAGTACCTCTGTAGATGCCATTAGTAAGTAAAGGTGCACTTGATTTGTCTATTAAGCCATGCTTCTTCGCAGTACTTTACAATGGTTTTTCCACATGGGTCTTCTTCCACTTTAAGCATGGGTTGTAGGGCTACATGGGTCCTTCAAGAGAACAATCGGAATACAGGACCGATTTTTCCTACTTTAATCTATCTGGTTTAAAAAGTTGTCCGGTTCTTCAAAGTATAGAAAATATCAATGAAACTCTAATGATTCTGAATACGACATCTGAGTAGTTGCTCAATAAAAAAAATAACATTATTTGCCCGGAAATATAGAGGAGAAGATTTGCATCAAGTTGGTTTACATTAAAGTAGATGAATTTATTTACAAGCATCCAAAATTGTTTGTCTACAGAGGAAATTACAAGTAACTTAAGTGTGCACATACATTTTTTTTACAAAAAAAGTAGACTTGAATGTCTTAGCGATTTTGCAATGTCGTATATAATGTCATCAATCAGTACGATGTCATGGCTGCACAATCCAGTTAGGGAAAAGATGTGCCACCACGTAGGGTGACTGACTCCAGAATCTGGGGAACACCGATCGATCAGCTGCAGATAAGGCCAGCAGCATGTGACTGTAAGCAATACCTTAATTTATCAGACGGATGGGCCACTGTGCCCCTTCCTGCCCCTTCCTTGTGATTTCGCGCTTTACCAAGGCAAAATATTAATTTTTTTTTTTTTTAAGTTTACATGTCTTACATTACTAACATATACCGAAAATATTATTACAGAGTTCAAAATTCTATTGTCACCATATCAATACATTGATGCTAACAGAAGAATGTAGACCGTCGAAAAAATATAAGGAGACAGCGACCATGTTAATGTACAGCCGAACATGCAAGACAAATACTTACTATGTAAGTGATTTTTATCATATGTAACATAGGTCTGTAGTGAAAGAGTACAGAAGTTGT
This sequence comes from Lissotriton vulgaris, assembly GCF_964263255.1. NCBI lineage: Eukaryota > Metazoa > Chordata > Amphibia > Caudata > Salamandridae > Lissotriton > Lissotriton vulgaris. The sequence continues at coordinate 1,253,565,077 of NC_141695.1, read as the reverse complement.
AAGAATAGTAATTAGTATTTGTGGGCCCACAAATTTTAGTGTCAGGTAGAGAATTGTATTTGTAAATGTTACTGTTGGAATTGCAAAATGTTAATCAATTGTGCATTTGGAAACGTTCTCAACACTTCGTTACTGTACTGTTTGCATTTGCGATGTATGATGTTAAATGTATTTAATATTTATTATGCTAATAAATTAATGTATTTGGTACATGTGGAATTTTTAATTAAATACATGAAATAAAGAATAATAACAAATAAATAATGTGACTCCGTTGTCAATTCCTTTCGTGCACAATATGCATGGAGCTGGTCAATTCAATTGTTGTGAAACACACTAACACAAAAGTATACTGGAAATACATAATATTGCATAAAAGGGGAAGAGAAACTACTGTAATGATTTGGGGATTATTGTGGCATGCAGAGCTAGCATATAAAATTCCTTCAAACCCTGCAGTGTTTTTAAGGAGAAGGGTTGATGAGGTCTTTCCAAAAAAATTTGCACGGAAAAATGCAAGACAAAGCAGGACAAAGTGTGCATGAACAATGCCCATTGGACCCATTATCAGGGTGGGTACACACAAGGTGTTGTCTAATCATGAATATAAAGTGGTGTATCCAACATGCAGTGAGAGGCCAATGACAGAAGAATTATGCAGGTTTGCACTGTGAGGAGTAACAGGTTAAGTCAACCGATTTGATGGAGTAGTTTGTTAGCAGTCAATAAAATTCGGTACTAATGGTATCACTGTTACTGAGAGTATCTCTGTTAAACTCATGCACCCACCCTCCCCCCACCAGGATGAACAAGAACTGCAATAAAGATTATAAGTGTAATATAACGCAGATAAACGTAGTACAGAACTGTCGATACAGAGGAAAAATATAATAAATAAGGCTTTGAAAAAGAGCTAGAAAGAAAATGGTGGAGGGTCCGTGGGTGGTGAAGGCTCAGCCTATTAATCAGTGTCCTACGTTGTAATACACAGTATATAAAGTGGTGGATCCAACATGCAGTGAGAGGCCAATGACAGAAGAATTATGCAGGTTTGCACTGTGAGGAGTAACAGGTTAAGTCAACCGATTTGATGGAGTAGTTTGTTAGCAGTCAATAAAATTCGGTACTAATGGTATCACTGTTACTGTAATATAACGCAGATAAACGTACTACAGAACTGTCGATACAGAGGAAAAATATAATAAATAAGGCTTTGAAAAAGAGGTAGAAATAAAATGGTGGAGGGTCCGTGGGTGGTGAAGGCTCAGCCTATTAATCAGTGTCGTACGTTGTAATACACAGTAAACCCCGCCACTCTTCTCCATTGGCTGGCCCCCTAAACGGCGGCAATGCATTGGTGAAGAAGTCTCGGTGTATGTATCACAAACAATTCACACCTCAGTATCCTTGTAATGCTTACGCCTCGGCATACATGGTTGGTCGCAAGATAATGGTGATACAGCGCATTACGCACACAACACCCACCACATACTAGTTAATCATTCGAAGGGCGCAGCAATCTTCGCCCATATTGTCGTTGTTCGCTACATGTCCATGCAGCTGGGGGGTGCCGATACTCACAGGCAACACCCTCGTATTGGCACGAGGGACGGTAGAAGTATCGCCGGTGGGGGCGGTCAGGTTCTGACTGCTTCCCTTGGGAAGGTGGAAGACCTAACCTGGATTCTGTAGGGAGTGCATTCATCGGGGGCGCAGTCCGATAAGTGGCAGGAAGGTCTGCCTCGGCGGCATCCATCAAATTGAAGTCAGGGGGGGGGGGGCACGATGTTACGGGTAGGAGGCAGACTCAAGAACAGTCCACCACCCCCGCTGCTTCTCTGACCCGGGCGAACAGCCGGTCTTCAGCTTCTTCCTGAAGAAGAGGTGGTCTTGGGCCAGGCGTAGGTAGGTCGAGCCAGGTAGGAGAAGGACGTGGCGAGGGCGTGGTTGGCTGATCAGAGGTGGCGTTGGGGAGCGTAGAAGTTGATTCAGTTGTTGAGGTAGCTCGGGCCTTAGTCGTGTTGGGCTTTGTGTGCGTGGGTGAGGAGGCGTAAGGTGATTCTTTTGTTGACGGGGAGCCAATGCAGGTCTGTCAGATGTCTGGAGATGTGGCTGGTTCGCAGGATGTCGAGGATGAGTCGGGCTGAGGCGTTCTGGATCCGCTGTCGAATGCCGCGGAGAGGTCTAGGGGGACAGCCTCACCACCTCGATCCTCACAGTATGCAAATACAGGAGTACAAGGCAGAAGATCTGGTCCAGTGTGGACGTGTTTTTCCTGAAGCCAGCCTGTGGTGGACTTAGAAGGTCATTGTCCTACATACAGTCCAAGAGATGGTCCAGTATAAGGCGGGGAAAAAGTTTTTGAGGCACATCTATAAGGCTGCTCGGCCTGTAGTTGGCTGGCCATCATTGAAGATGGGTACTATCTCCGCCCCCAGACAATTCAGGGGATCTCCATGCCACTCGCAATAGAATTGAAAGAAATAAGGAGATACGGGGAACAGATCTCAGGAGGGGACCTAAAGAGGTCACCAGGCAATCTATCAAGCCCCGGTGCTTTACCCAGTGCCAGTCTCTATATTGCAGTGACCAAATCCCCAAGGCTAAATTCAAATCCATCGCCAGATTAAGATAGTGCGGCAGCAGCCACATCATTGGAACATTCGAAGAGATCTTCGTAGAGCTTACCAAAGTGGTATTCCCACACAGAGGCTGCAATGTTAGGCTCCACTCCAGTTTTTAGTTCACCGGTAAAAATGTTAACCAAACACCTGAATCTCATACAATCCCTCGTCTCGAGGGCGAGAGAGAGATCCTGCCATCTGTACCAGCTCCACTATGACCTTGCCCGCACCATTATGTCCTAATATTCCCGACTAAGCTCAGCGACCTAGCCCCTGGCTGTTCCAGCTTTTATTGCTGTTATTAAGTCAGACTTGGCCTTTTTACAGTGTGAGTTATACCAGGTAGAGGTTACAGTCTTTTGCTTGCGCTGCACTACTTCAGGCAAAAGAACATCACCCAGAACGCCCACTAACTCTTCGTGGAATAAATGTAATTTATTAATGAAGTTTTGAAGTCTGGGTTGCTTAATTAAATTATCCAAAACCTCTAACTTGGGGAGTGCTAGCTCATACAATTTCCTAATGCTTTCTTGCGAATGTACCACTTTCTCCCATTTTAACCTACGCCGGACGAAGGTGGGAACCAAGTTACTTTGGTGCACCATGCTCTCAGCGTGCTGCAATCAAACTGCAGCTACAGGATACGCCATGTCTAATTAAAAAGTGCATTGTACTCACTGTCCGTTCGTGCAACTACTTTAGAATCTTTAACCTTGGACCAAAGGCTAATATCTACAGAAATGTGCTACTGCCGCTATTCCTGATCCTTCCTTTTAAAAGTACATTGTGAATGGGTGTGTGAGATTGTTCACCCATTGCAAGCCCTTAGAGCCAAACTAAGTGTCAAAGACATAATTTGGCAAGCAAGAGGAGACCAAGATTTGGGGTGGAGAGATTGACACCAGAACAACCAAAAATTCGTCTTCTGCTGTGCGTCCGCCTTCCATAAATCCTTCCCTTGTTTCGAAGTGACTATTGAAGTCTCCACCCATCATAATCTTACAGTCTTTGGGTACTTGCCCCAGAAAGGACAAGAAAAAAATGAACTGTAGGTAGCTCAATGGTGGGACCAACTGGACGAGAGTACACACTTATGATTGCTAACTTAGGGGCATTTGGCCATTCGAGCGAGACACCCTGTATGTCCGGGGAGGACGTAACTACATTCTACACAAGCCAAACCCTACACATCACACAATGGCTAAGTATCTGAAATAATACCTACTCACCATCAACGCCAGCCGAACCCTATACAAAGCACAACAAATAACTTGAACAGGCATGTGTAAACTCCCTTTTGAATTAGGGGGTACAGAAAAAAATGGGGAGCATAATTATTACCTGCTCCCCATCCACGCCAGCCAAACCGTACACACTGCACACTGGCAAAGTATAGTAGGCCGATCATCACTGAATTATATATATTATAAGGGAAAGTAGAGCAGTGATGGGGCAGGAAAAGTGATGGGGTAGGAAATGTGACAAGGCACAAAAGTCACGGCCCAGGAGCAATGACAGAGCTGGAGAGGCAAAATGAAAAAGAGATGCCTGGGCGGGAGAGGTAACTGGGCGGGAGAGGTAACTGGGCGAGAGAGGGAACTGGGCGGGAGATGTCACTGGGCGGGAGATGTCACTGGGCGGGAGATGTCACTGGGCGGGAGAGGTAACTGGGCAGGAGAGGTAACTGGGCAGGAGAAGTGACAGAGCAGGAGAGATGACAGGGCAGGAGCGGTGATGGGACAGGAGCGGTGATTAGGCATGAGCAGGAGTGATAACCGGCCAGGAGCAGTGAAAAGAGCAGGAGCAGTGGTGAACGGGTCAGGAGCAGTGGTGAACAGGGCAGGAGCAGTGAACGGGGCGTGAGCAGTGAACGGGGTGGGAGCAGGGAACGGGCTGGGAGCAGTGAACGGCAGGAGAAGTGACAGCCAGGAGAAGTGACGGGCAGGCGATGTGACTGGCAAGGAGAAGGGACGGGGCGGGCCAGGAGAAAGGATGGGCCAGGCATGTTGATCAAGCAGGAGTACTAATTGAACAGTAGTGCTGAAAGGGCAGGAACAGGCATTTCACAGGGCGACTGGAAGGGTAGGGGGCCAGTTTAGTTTGGGGGGGGGGGGGGGGACGGTATTGTACAAGTGCAGGAGTTTTAATAAAACATTGCTAAAATCTTAATATAATAAAAAAAGGTTCCGGTCGACAATACAAGTGCCAAGGTGACGTCGGTGATCAATGTCCATCAATTGTTGTTTTTGCATTTTTCACACAGAGTGGAACAGGTATGCTCAGACATGAGTCCAGTGCTATTCATGCTAATGGAATGAAGCTATACTGGGTAATGAGGGCAGAAAGGCCGTAACCGGTCTAGGATGCTTGTTTCTAGTCCAGGAAGGACCTGGCCTGGCAGTTCAGGCTGCACTGTTCACATTGGGTGCAGGATCAATACTGATTTGCATGAGGCTGGCACCAAACTGGAATGGCATGGTCACTATTCTCGTCTAAAACACTGTTTGCTACCTCTAACATACTTTTTTTATATTGTTAATTTGAAATTGTTTCCTCTAGTATCATTAATGGTCCGAAAGTGAAGCGCTCTAACACCTTCGCACTATATTAATTCGGATACATCAATTTATAAATGAATAGCACTATATAAAATGGCATGAAAAAACAATAAATACATAAATGAAAAAACAAAAAACGGAAGTTGCAAGTGTGACGATAACCGGAATTGAACCCGGGTCCTCCAGCTCTGCAGTACAACGCTCGCCCAACTGAGCTATTGAAGCTTGCTTGAATGAAGACGACGCGCGCCTGCCCTTTGGTCTGCCTCCGCCATGAAGCCTCGTCCACAGAGCCATCCACAGACTGTAGCGGCGCACCACCATTAGCCGCGTCCCCGGAGCACTACACCATGCAAGCGGGCAATCGGGGGAAGGCTAAGCTGTCCGGAGGGGCAGCAGTGATAATTAATTTAAGCTTCGACGGAATACACCGCTCGAAAAATAACCGGAAAAATATACCAAAAACAGGAAAAAAATTAACATGCCGCAGGACATCGGGGAAAGTCAAGCCGCAATGTTAAAGTAGGCAAAGCTCCGCGTAGTGGACCGCTCTCAGCGGCGGCCAGTCCGCCCTAAATAACCATAACAATCAATAGCGCATGCGAGCGCTGTCTCAAGAAATTTCTTCGAGTACCCTAAAGCGCCAGGACGGCTCCGCCCCCGTGACGTAGGGGAGGCAACCCGCCATGGGGGAGCGACGCATAATAGCTTGGTTCTGAGAATCATTGCACCCTGTGACGTAGAGGGGGCAGCCACTCACGGGGACCCAATGATTCTCCGAACACCGAGAGGAAAGGGGGGAGTCTGACCCGCTGCAACCTGCCGGATAGGAAGGAGCAGATCCAGTCGAGGGCCTTGTCCTGGATTCCTGCAACGTAGAGTCTGCGTATTAGGGTGCGGTGGGAGACAGTGTCGCCGCTGATAGGTCGAGGAGGATGAGGGCTACTGTTTCTCCTTTGTCCAGTAAGGTGCGGATGTCGTCTGTTGCGGCGAGGAGGGCGGTTTCCGTACTGTGTTTTTTTCTGAAGCCGGATTGGGAGGAGTCGAGGATGTTGTGTTCTTCAATGAATGTGGCAAGTTGGCTGTTGATGGCTTTCTCGATGACTTTCGCTGGGAACGGGAGCAGGGAGATGGGTCTAGTTTTTGAGGTCGGAGGGGTCCGCTGAGGGTTTCTTTAGGAGGGGGATGACCTCGGCGTGTTTCCAGTCGTCTGGGAACGAGACGGTCGCCAGGGAGCGGTTGATGGTTTGGCGGAGCATGGGTGCGATGGTGTTGGCGGCTCTGTTGAAGATGTGGTGGGGGCAGGGGTAGAGTTTTAGATTTGGAGGCCAATGACCTAATTTTAGAGTGATGAGTGACCACTTGCGCAACAGAGGAGCCTTGTGATTGTGTTAGTTCCGGATTATGTGAGGCAGAAGATATTGAAATGGGATCAGGCTGATCTGTGGGTATCAGAGCGTGGGCATGAGTACTACCAGGTAAAATGTTATCTTGTGCCCACGCACTGTAGAGGGTTGGATTATCTACACGGGGCATTTCATGTTCCCGAATGGTTCTGACAGCACTACTTCCCACAGTCCCTTACCCTTCAGTCCCTTGCCCTTCGACATTAACCTGAGCTGAAGACTGAAGACTCTCCCTTGTGGCCAAGGAGTGACCACCCTGGGCAACCAGGCACCATCCAGCGTTTAGTTGCTTCGACAGTGAAATGGATCCCAAACAAAACAAATAAGCTCCTGAGTGGCGCCGTGTCTGGCTGCCATAATTGAAGACACATGGGCTTTGGTGCGCATAACAAACACCAATAGGCCGTAGGCGGAGTTAAGCGACCGCCTATGGCCTATTGCATGTTTTGTTATATAACAGCACGCATGCAAAGCCAAATCAAAATGGACCTTGAAATGCACATGCACGACCTACGTGGAATTTCAAGGTACATTTTTGAAACCCTAGTAAAAGTGCTTTTCACTCGCTTCGCTTGCAAGCCCTAAAAAGATGAAAAAGATATCATACCAGATGAGAAGACACTGGGGTAACACTCTTTTGTCCAAAACTGAAAAGATAGTGCAGAAATTATATGTTAGAATGATTAAGGAGCTGCAAAGAGGGTATACAAACACCATCACCCTAGCCAACACACACTGTCAACCAAGATTAGGCCTGTATAAGTTCCCTTTTGACTTAGGGAGTACACAAAACAACGGGGAGCAGAAATACTACCTGCTACCCATCAACGCCAGCAAAACCCTAGTCAACGCACACTGGCAAACTAGAACGGGCCTGTATAAGCTCCCTTTTGAGTTAGGGGGTACAGGAAACAACAGTGAGCAGAAATACTACGCCAGCCAAACCCTAGACAACACACACTGGCAAAGTAGATTAGGCCTGTATAAGCTCCCTTTTGAGTTAGGGGGTACACAAAACCACGGGGAGCAGAAATACTACCTGCTCCCCATCCACACCAGCCAAACCGTACACACTGCACACTGGCAAAGTAGATTAGGCCTATCATCACTGGATAGAATGTATGAAAAGGCCATTATCAATAAGGGAAAGTAGAGAAAAACCCTTCCCCTGAGGAATATTCTGATTTGGGAGGGAGTGAACGGAATACCTAACGAGAAATATTGGCTCAAACCTATCCATTCACCCTCTATTGGAAAGTAATAGTCTAAAACCCGGTCCATTGGAAAAACAGAGCGAAAAATCAATATGCACACATTTGGGATAAGAGCGCCCGCCATGTGGGGAAAATTAACCCCACAGCAGAGTCCCATGTCATATATCCACCAGCAAACCGGGCACTCCCACGTTGAATGAATCGCAAGGGACTGAAGAACCTGGAGTTATAGGGGAGCGCCAGCACGCAGTTAAACGCCTGACAATTTTCAGTTGTTATCGGAAACCCTGAACCCAAAAAAGGTGATTGCTTCCTTCACGGCGGACATGCAAGAAACCTTGGTAATCAGGACACAACCCTTGGCCATGGGTGTTGAAGTCGGCATGGAGGTCTTCATACATCAGAAATTATAGGATCTGTTTCTGCTGACAGTGAAGGTGTAATAATAATTCACATTGGCAAAGCGCAAACGATCACCCGTAAGGGTCTCGAGCTGTAAATGTAAATGTGTTTCGATTTATATAGCGCACTTTAACCCAGGGGCCTCAAGGCGCTTGCTTAGGGAACCCGTCCTGGTATTCCCCTGTGAGATACCCCAGCCGGGTATCCACAAGGTGAAAGCCAGGCATCCCGCCGAGATGGGCCATAGTGGAGATTAAGCAAGCTATTGCCCAGAGTCGCAGAGTGTGACCCCGTGAGTCGAGTAGGCACCAGAGCGAGAATTGAAGACCCCGTGGAATTTTTGTTTTTGAGCCCGAGACCCGCCGAGGCGGGGAATCAAACCCTGGACCACGGCTGATCTCAGCTTCTGGGTCTGCCGCCTCTAACCACTGAGCCACGCTTCTCCAGTCCACCCCTCCACTGTAGGGGTCGTCAGGAAGATTAAGCAAGCTATTGCCAGAGTCACATGGTGCCAGGCTAATCTGGCGCCGAGGATCGAACCGTGATCCCCAGATTCCAGCGTCAGTCGCCTTAACGCCACACCCCTTTCCAATATAAGGCCTTAGAAGGGTGTCTAAGGGAAAAGGAGTCAACCCCTCCTTTAGTAGGAGGAACAGGAACCTCCTAAGTTGGCGGTAGCTCCGTTTACAATATATTGGAAAGAGCCAAAGAGGCTAATGGGAACGAAGGTAATAATACCAGCACACCAAAGCGCCTGAAGGAACCCTTGCACGGAGAGCTCCAAAGTGAGCTTCAAGGGGAAGTATGTGAAGGATTGCACCCTCAGACAATGCCAGAGAACGAGATAATGGATGAAGCCGCTGAGGCATAGGGGAACGGAAGTGCAGCTGGAACCGGCCCTGATATTGTGTATTCCCGAAAAGGGACCGGAAGCAGAAACCCTGAAGCATAAGGGGTTATAGGCGAAAATGGCGATAAGAAGGTGCAAACGTAAAGGACCGTTATTATGACGTATCCCCGGGGGTCTAGGGGAAGGCTAAACTTGCTCAAAAAAATCCAGATACCTTGCCACAAAGTTAATGGTGAACGACCCCCCATGTGGCATGGATAAATCATCCATTTCCCACAAAAAGGGATTTACATCTCTTGGAGGAGAAGGGGTGAAAAACGTACCCAAAACCGTATCGTGGACCCTGCGACCCGGGGAGTCGCCAGAGAGACCGAACTATCTAGTACGACAGTGCTGGATAAATCCATCGTATTTAAGATCTAGAATCAGGCGGGAGTGGATGTCAATGGTAGGAAGAAGACCGACCTTGGCGGTAGGAGAAATGAAATAGGAAAAAAGAAAAAGGATAAGAAACAAGACAAAACAACAACGCCCAAAGGATATGCGTAAATAATAATGATGGGCGGTCATAGGGCTTACCACACCGTGTTGAGGACTGTATACCTGGGGCCCTGGTGTCCGACACTGGGATGGAAAAATCCCGATTGGCACCAAGTGCATTCTGGGGCGAATGCTCCTTTAATGTACGTTTCATCCTCCTTGTAACTCACCCAGCCTTGTAAGGGTGTCCGAAATGTAATATTGTAGTGCCAAGCACCAATCACGCCCGTGTAAGGGTGTCAGAATGTAATATTGTAGTGCAAGGCACCAATCACGGAGGAATAAGAGGGGGAGCCAACCCTTTGCACACCAGAAGTGAAATTAATAATATAACCGGCTACTCAGCAGAGCTGTAGTCGAAATCATTGCAGCAGACAAGGGCGTAAGAACCATGTCTAGTTATAAGGAGCGTGTGCGCACTCCAAGGGCCCTCCTGTTGTTACAGCCGGTAAGGCGTAAGTCAAAAAATTGCTCCGTCTGAACTTGAAGCATTAGGACCCTAGGAGCAACTTGTACTTTGTATGCTTTTGTAGCCTGCACACATATCACTTTTTAGGTTTCGACCTGGCGAGGGGCACACAGTGCCCCTCCCAGATCGAAAACTTTAGTCTACAGTAGGGATGTTCGGACCGCCTCTGTTTCCCATTGGCTAGCTCCATAAATGGAGGCTAGCCATTGGGAAACAGAGGCTGTCAATCACGCATTCTCAGGGAAAACGCAGTTCGGGGGCGTTTCTCTGGCTTTTTTTAAGTCCCGCCCCTTTGTCCCGGGCCGCGCTGTGATTGGCTGCCGGCCCGGGACACCCCAGTGACGGCATTTCACGGGCTGCGCTGTGATTGGCTGCCGGTCCGGGACACCCCCGTGACGTCATCCAATCACAGCACGGCCCGGGACCTGACTTGTTTTATTATCTCGCCCCCTCACCAAAGCAGGACCACCTTACACTTATGACACATCTCTAGTGTGTTAGGAACTAGGTTTAGCGCCATGCCTCCAGAGGACTCCAAACAGGTAGAACATTAATGCATGGCCAGGGATTGTGAAATCCACTGATGCGAGTACTTTTGAGATGGTCCCTGAGGCTCGTAACAGGCCATCTCCTACGTAAGCCATTGCTTGGCTTACTGTTCTGACACGTGACCACGCCCCCCTTGTTTCATTTTGGTTCCTGGTTGCTGCGCGTTTGGTGTATTGTCCAGCTCTCCGTCCCGTCTTTAATTATGGGTTTATCCAGCCTTGGCCCCGGACTCCTGCGGACCTCCTTGGCCCCCTTTCAAGAGAGGTACATTCCTGTTGGAGTGCACGTCGCTGTTCCGCTCCGCCCGCTTCTAAGCCGGTCAGTGCACCACACCTTTAATTTTGGCATCTCCCTTTCGCCTTTATTCGAGTTGCTGCTCCGCTCCTGTGAACTTGGAGCCAGCCAGCACGCGACCCCCCCCAGCCTCATGTGCTCTGCCTGCACGCGCATTGCTGCTACGCTCCTAATTCCTGAGCCGGTCAGCACGCCGTGTCATAGGTGTCACTCCTCAGAGTTCCCATCATTTCTTTTTATCGTATGTTTTGCTGCTCCGCTCACGTACTCAAGCTGAGCCGGCCAGCACACTACGTTTTGGAGAATTGTTTCCTGTACACACTCACGTTGTTGCTCCGCTCTGCCCGCTACTTTGAGCCAGTCAGCACATGATTTTTCAAAGGCACTTTTTGTGGAGTTTCCCAGTCATATTATCCCATTCCCTTCGGCCCTATAACTCATCTATAGAACCTTGAACCTTCCCTATCCCTCTCAGTTGTTTTATACACCACCACCCAATATCCTCCTACAAACCTGGCAGAGTGATGGATGAGAGTATCCCCTTAGTGTAGTACATGCAAAACAGAAACATCCTAGATACATCAACTACTGGCTCCTGTTTCTTTCACGATGTTCAGGGATTTTCCTCTCTCCCACTGTCCGTGTTCGATGCCTTCATAAATAAAAGAAATAAATAAAATCCCCCTCCCTCCCGTTGTCCTGCCTTCTCCCTCCCGCACGCCCACTGTCCGAGCCTCCTCCCTCCCGCCCGCCCACTGTCCGTTTCAGATGCCTTCATAAATAAAATCCCCCTCCCTCCCGTTGTCCTGCCTTCTCCCTCCCGCCCGCTGTCCGTGCCACCCCCCGCCCACCCACTGTCCGTGCCACCTCCCGCCCTCCCACCCACTGTCTGTGATGCTGTGAGGAGAGGGGAAGGTGTGTGGGAGGGGCAGGCGCGAGACGGCGCGTGCCGTGCCTGGAGAGAGGAGCGTGGTGCGCGAGACCGGGGGACATGCACTTCTCCATCCCAGAGACCGAGACCCACAGCGGGGAGGGCGGGTCCTCCTACGTGGTGAGTGATTGGGTCCCTGAGGGCGCACGTGCCTCTCACCCCTCTGCTTTACTCTGTGCCCTTCTCACCCCACCTATCTATGGCTGTCCCGCTGTCTGTCTGCGGGTGTTGTCACCCTCTCCTCCTGTGTCCAGCTGGCGGTGCTGCTTTTGATTTTGATTATCCTGCATCTCTCGTGCCCGTCAACCCTCTTCTTACCCCGCCCCCATCATGCCGGTACATGAGCATCCTCCTGTCTGTACCCCCACTCCCCCTCTGCAGGGCCAGTCTCCCCTTCTGCCTACAATAGACTAGAGTCGACTCTGCAGTGGCGTGGCTTCCGTTCTGTTGTGCCCGAACACCATGCAGCAGCCGGTGCCCACGTGAGGGCCACAGTGCCCGGGAGGCTCTCAGCACATCCCTTGGCGCCTACCTACCGACTGCCCCCAGTGCCACATTAAGGAGGCGGAGTCATCCCCCACCTGCCCCCCAAGTCTGCCCCGTTCGTCAGAGCATCAGATGCATTTTTAATATTATTTACATAGCGCTACCCGTACCACCTTGTGGCCTGAAGCGCTTCCTCACTTCTTAAGTGGCTACTCTGTGTATGTCTAGCGCTTCCTGGCCCTGTCCTGGTCACGGAAGCGCTACCGTTTTCACTGACCCCCTGGGCGCTTTTCGTGGTGCAGGATTCGTAGCCTGTTGCTTGTACATTGGCCTCTGTGGGGTAATTGGGTGCAGCACGGAAGGTTTTGTATGTAGTGCTTGCAGCTACAATTTTTATCTTTGAAATGCTGCAAAGAGCGAGTCATCTTATAATACAAACTTGGAGCGCAGCATTTTATTAGACTCAGAAGGATGAAAGGCCCAAGTGGCTCCTCCAGCGTGTCCAGCGTGTAAGCTGCAGGTTGCAGATACATCTCACTTTCAGGCGCATTAACCCACCGAGCTATGCCGACGGGCTTTCCTGCTGTTTCTGTTTAGAGATTGGATGCCTGATGGTGAACTTTAACTGCAAGTCCTGCCTGGCTTCCTCCCGCCACACTGGCCCCGGGGATCTCACGGGCCGTTTACAAAATATGAACCAAACAATGCAATCCACTAAATATACCATAATGCACCTTGACACCACGATCTTCGCCCTGCTCACCTGGCTCCGGCCTCCATCCAGAAGGCCTGTCCTGCAGCGCTCCGTGGGCCCCCTGCCGGGGCTGGCCCCCTCCTTCTGAGACCCTCACCCCGTCACTCACCTCTTGGTGGGAGCTGATTTAGAGGCTGTTTCAGTTTATTTACTGCCTTTCACTGAGTGAAACGCAACCTTTGACCCCGCGCACTCACCAGGATCAGCAGGGGACAACCCTCACCTGGGAGGGAAGGAAGGAAGGAACAGGGGGCTATAATTAAAAGGAAATGGCGCAGCGGGGTGTTGTCAATAACAATATATAAATATAAAATGTCATTTACAAAACCAATAGCTCCAACTTTCCAAAGGCGAAACCTATTGGCAACGCCAGTGCTTGTTTCTCCTGTAATGTACCGATTGCTACCTCATGTATTTTGGTTGCTCACTATTGTCATTTTTTTATTCCTTTTATTCCATTTTATTCCTCTTGTATCATTACTGGTCCTAAAGTGAAGCGCTCTGACACCTTCGGGTAAAGTCCGCGCTATATAAAATCGCATAAATACATAAATAAATACATAAATAAAATAAAAATAAAAGCGGAAATTGCAACTATGCCGAACCCAGGATTGAACCCGGGTCCTCCAGCTCTGCAGTCAAACGCTCTCCAAACTGAGCTATTGAAGCGTGCTTGAATTATGACGACTCACGCCTGCACTTGTCTGGCTCCGCCATGAAGCCTCGTGCACCGAGCCTTCCACAGACTCTGCAGCGGGAGAAGGCGCAACACCAGTACGCCGCTTCCCCGGAGCACTCCACCACGCAAGCAGGCCATGGGGGGGGGAGTTAAACATGGTCGAAGGGGCACACTGTCAATGTAGGCAACGCTCTGCGGAGTACACCGCGCGGGGGCCGCTCCGCCCTACACTGAAGCGCCAGGACGGCTCCGCCCCCGTGACGTAGGGGAGGCAACCCGCCATGGGGGAGCGACGCATAATAGCTTGGTTCTGAGAATCATTGCACCCTGTGACGTAGGGGAGGCAGCCACTCACGGGGACCCAATGATTCTCAGAACACCGGCACATGAGCAGTAAACAGTTAAGTAAAAGCGTTTTAGTTACAGTAGTGATTTTTATGGAATATTATTGTATTTTAAAAGTTGACACTTAGAAACTTTTTTAGTTGGAATTACCAATGTTATCGGAAGGAAATTTAATTTGCAGGTAAAGTAGGTTCTTGTTACTTTTGTAATACAGTACTGGACTCCTAGGTTCAGCACTGTGACCTCTATCTAAAACAGGTACATAATTACGTTTTGGTAGTTGGTACGATTTTTAAAGAATATTTGTAGTTTGCAAAAATCTACACTTGGAAGAAATTTCTGGTGAGTAAATCGGAATTCGTTGTTCGGATGATTTTAGGTGAATATTTTAAAGTTCCAAAACTCCACACTTAAAACCATTTTCAAGTGAAACCAGTCAATGTTAGCCTATAGAAGAAAAGTGAGTTATCAGCTTTTGGGTAAGTACTCGACTGGCAGAGTTAAGGTTCTGGGTATAGACTCAGGGTTCTCCCAGGGTCAGGTAGGTACAGTTGGTACACCCTCAGAGGCACAGGGGCAGCCGGGTGCAGAGGTAGTTAGGCCCAATGTTATCCAATGAGAGGCAGGGGGCCTTCGGTTGGTGGCTGCTGGCTAGCAGGCCACTCGGCAGTGAGAGCTGGGCTCCTGGTCACTTGCTCAGGGCAAATGAGGAAGTAGGATAGGACACAGGTTGTACTGCCAGGGGCAGTCGGGCGGCTGGGTGCAAGGTGCTTTTGAGCCGTCGGGTGCTCAATGTTATTCAATGGAGATCTTGAAAAGGGAATAAAGGCTGCAGGCCCAAGGATGGTGGATCTTCTGGAGCGACCAACACATCGAGGGGTAAGTTGGGATCTTGGAGTGTAGGTAGGCACCCCAGAGTTGGGCACAGGAGGCCAGGGTGTCTTTGGACGTCGGGAAATCTTACCCTCTGCTGGTCGCGGCAGGAGGGGTCCCTGATTCTGAGTCGGCAGGCATCATCTGGGTCGTCAAGGAGGTTCCTTGGCACTGGATTCCAGGTCAGAATGACCATGGGGACACCCTCAGGGTCTTTGTCCACTTGGGCACAGGCCGGGCTCGGCGGGTGCAGAGTGGGTTGGATTCGCGGTTCCCTGCTGGCACCAGGGGTATTGCTGTTTGAGCAGAGCCACTGCTCGTGGGAGTCCCAGTCTCTAAGAGGGTCAAGGCAGGCTGGTCCTCCATGGTTCTTGAGGTTGCTGTCTGCAGGAGACGCTGGGGTTTAGCAGGAGCAGGGTCAAGGATCAACAGGTCTGTAGGGCTGGGGCCAAGTCAGATGGTGTCGTCCTCTTGTTAGCAGCTGCACGGCAGGTCTTCTTCTTCTTAGTCTTCTTTCTTGTTTCGAAATCAGGATAGGAGGAAGGAAGGTTCAGGGTGCCCCTAAATGCACAAGTTACTTACCTTCGGTAACAATATATCTGTAAGAAACATCAGTTAGTGTTAGATTCCTTACCTTAGAATATCCCCAGGCGTCAGACTGGATCCGGAAAGTTTTGCGTAGCAGTACCCCTGCGCGTCAGTAGGCGTTGTCTGCGGCTCCGCGTCTGTCGTCGTGATCGCCGGGATGACGTCGGTGCAGTACTTAGACGCCACCCTCGCACGTCAGTTCTTGTACATAGCTTTCCGCGCCAAGAACGCAGCGCCATGCCAGAGACTGACACTGGTGCCATGAAACTAGGGCCCTGAAAGGGATGACCTTAACCCTAGATATAGGTTCGCAGCACGGGGAGGATGGGTGGGGCGGTAAGGAATCCAACACTAACTACTGTTTCTTACAGATATATCGTTACCGAAGGTAAGTAACTTGTGCATCTGAAAGAAACAGGTTAGTGTTAGATTCCTTACCTTAGAATAGATACCCCAGCAATACCAACCCTGGTGGTGGGTCTGCGAACCAAGATCACACCAGAAAGTCCTGGAGAACGGAACGGCCAAAAAAGCCATCTCTCCGGACTTGGCTGTCCAGACAGTAGTGTTTAGCAAATGTGTGCAGCGCAGCCCACGTAGAAGCCTGACAGATGTCCTGCAAGGGGACTCCCCGACCCACGGCAGTAGTAGCCGCCGTGGCCCAAGTGGAATGGGCCCTCAGCCCAAAAGGAGGCTCATTTTTTGCCAAGGAGCAACAGACCTTGATGCGCAACACGAGCCACCGAGAGATGGTCCGTTTGTGCACCGCCCATCCCTTCTTCGCACCCACGTAACCAACAAAGAGCTGGTCGTCCACCCGGAACTGGCGTGTGCGGTCTAGATAAAAGGAGAGCGCACGTTTTGGGTCAAGACGGTGGAGCCTCTCTCCCTCCTTCGAGGGATGCGGAAAGAAGGTGGGCAAGGTGATGGACTGCCCGATATGAAAGGCTGTAACCACTTTGTGCAGGAAAGAAGGACGAGTTTTCAAGACAACTTTGTCCGGATGGACAGAAAGGAAAGGAAGCTTAGAAGATAGAGCCTGGAGCTCGCTCACTCACTCTCCTGGCAGAGTTGATGGCAACCAGGAATGCAGTCTTAAGAGTCAGAAGATGTAGAGGGCAATTGTGAAGTGGCTCGAAAGGAGCGCACGTCAAATAGGTTAGAACAAGGTTCAAGTCCCACTGAGGCATCATGAAAGGAACAGGAGGAAACATGTGCGGGATGCCTTTCAAGAATCTATTTACAACAGGGGACTTGAAAAGAGAAGGCTGATCAGGAAGCCTCAAGAAGGAAGAAATGGCAGAGAGGTAGCCCTTAATAGTGCCCAGAGCAGAGCCCTGACGGGCAAGAGAAAGAAGGAAAAGGAGAACCTCCGAAAGGGGGGCAAAGAGTAGATCCACAGCCTTTGCTGTGCACCATGCCACAAATTTGTTCCACCTGCAGGGGTATACCGATTTTGTGGAGGAACGCCTGGCTGCCAGAATCACATCACAGACTTCAGGAGGCAAGTCAAATCGCCTCAACTGCCGCCGCTCAATCTCCAAGCATGGAGGTGGAGACTGGACAGGTTCGGATGGAGGACCGTCCCCTGCTGCTGCAACAGAAGATCCTCCTGAAGAGGCAGACAAATCGGGGAATCGACTGACATGCTGAGTAGCTCGGGATACCAGTATCTTCGTGCCCAGTCTGGAGCCACAAGGATGACTTGGGCCCGGTCGCGCCTGATCTTCTTCAGCACCCTGGGCAGAAGTGGTACAGGCGGAAAGGCGTACAACAGACCGCAGCTCCACTCGCGACAAAAAGTGTCTCAGAGCGAGTGCCGCATGGAAATTCGAACACGCAGAACTGATGACATTGCGCGTTCTCTTCGGTGGCGAATAGATCTAACCAAGGCTCTCCCCACTGCTGAAAGAGGCCTTGCGCCACGTCCGAGTTAAGATGCCATTCGTGATCCATCATGCACCGGCGGCTGAGTTTGTCCGCCCTGGCGTTCAGGGAACCTGCCAGGTGTTGAACCACCAGGCTGACGCCATGGTGTTCCAGCAATGTCCAGAGGCGCAGAGCCTTGACAAAGGGTCCACGAGCCCACCCCACCCTGTTTGTTGCAGTACCACATGGCGGTGGTGTTGTCCGTGAACACCTGCACTACACTTCCCCGGACAGAGGGAAGGAATGTCTTCAGTGCAAGCTGGATCGCCCGCAGCTCCAGAAGGTTGATGTTGGTGTGATGAACTCCTTGCTTACCGGGGGCGCTCAGACTACGTGTGCTGCTCCTGAAGACTGTACTTTACTAATGACATAGCTCAACTGAGGCGGAAATCCGGGTGATAGTTTGCTTGCTGCTTTTTTATAAATATTGTTTTAATTTTATTCTTTATTTGCGCCGTGTTATGCGGTTTTAAAAAATCCACAAACCTTGTGTGACTCACATTCCCATTGCCCGCACTGTCCCCTCCGCTTGCAGCAGACGATTAGGTGCTGTGGCCGGAGACGTCTCATTTGTTACACGGCAGACTTCTTTCCCAAAGAACTACAAGTCCCAGCGCTCTTGCGCTGTACACGGGACTACAAAGGGAGATGGCCACTTCTCCTTGCAGAGGACGCGTGCAGCGGGCGCGCCGCTGTCGTGCCCAAGTCGAGCCTAAGTCCAGTCCGTCTGCGCCAGGCCGGGCCCAGGGGCCACTAATTCTACTCAGGAAGGCCATACCTCTGGTCACCAAGGTACTGCTATTAAATTTACTGCGGGGAAATTAAAATCGTTTAGACATGTGCCATGTACACACTGTTTAACCTGTACATTTCCTATTCATGGCTTCAACTGCAATAATTGTGGGTTTTCATTGGGTAGGATGAGCAGGTGTAAACAGTGGAAATGTCCACAGAAGTATGGCAAATCGACTGTTACTAGACCATCCTCCATTACTCCCAAACTCCAGTTTTGGAGCATAAACTGTAGGTCTCTTCCTAAGCACAAAAATCATATTCATGATTTTATAGTCGTTGAAAAACCGGATGCCATGTTCCTGACGGAAACTTGGCTCCACGCGAGCTCTGGGCCTGACATTGCTTTCGCAATTCCTACTGGCTATGTCATGGTCAAGAGAGATAGAGACACTGGCAAGGGAGGTGGCATTGCTATAATTCTATTTACAGCTGTAAGTTTCAAGCCTTTCCCTTTCAGGGTTGCGAGGCTGCACAATTCAAACTAGCAATTAGTGCTCAGATGACTTTATCTTGTCTATTGGTATATCGTCCTCCTGGGAATTCCAATGTATGGACGACATCCTTTTCTGAAACTATTGCCCAGCTGATCTTGAAGGCTGCCAATTTCACCATTTTGGGGGATTGGAACTTACATTTGGAAGATCCTCAATGCACTGTCAGTAAAACCTTTTTATCTGATTTAGAAGCTCTTAATATTCTGTTGTGTAATTCAGGGTCTACGCATTCCGCAGGACATTTATTGGATCCTGCACTCTCGAACCTTCCGTATGATTGTGAACCTGCCGCTCGTACTTTGGAAAGGTCTGACCATTTCGCAGTTCAGTTTTTATCTCTTGTACTAAGATTACAGCATCTGGTGGCGTTGATACAGGAGAGAGTCTACGTTGTTGAGGCAAGCTTAACATCGCTGATCTTAACTCGCACCTGTTTGATACTTCACCTGATGTTGACTCATCTCTGTTGGTGCTGGAGGCGGCAGTTTCCAAATGGTTGAGCACTGCTGTTGACAAATTTGTTCCACTTGTACCTAGGCATTCTCTGCCCCACCGTCACCCTGTGGCATGGTTCCCGTAAAATTTAAAAACCATGAAATCTCAATGTAAGGCCCTCGAGAGGAAATGGAGACGTTCTTACTCTCCGTCTCGCAAGGTGGCATTCAGGGAAGCTCTTAGAGACTACCACAAACAATGTAAAACAGCTAGAGCGACCTATATTGCCAATACTGTAACACACGCCCAGAATTGTCCTCGCATACTTTTTTCGGTGGTAAAAAAAACTGACAGGTACAGATTCCACTCCTGCCCCTCCTGTTCTGAATGAGGCCTAATGTAATTCCATCGCCGAGTTTTTCATCACTAAGGTGGAACGTATTTATGACTCCTTGAGTCCTCTACCTTCGAGCGAAGAATTATTATCTATGCCGGTTCAAAACAGTCAGTCCCCCGACAGTCAAACTTACTTATTGGCCACTTTTTGATGACGTCTCCTTTGCTCACTGCCTCAAGAGCATCAAATCTGGTTCCCCCCGTGACCCTCTACCGGCTAAAATCCTTAAACAACTTGACTTGGATTCTCGTCGCGTGGTGATGAAACTCCTCAATTCTTCGTTGATAGAGTGTCATGTTCCACAGGAGTGGAAACATGCGATGGTTATCCCTCTGCTCAAAAAGGCTGGAGCGGATGTCTCCAATCTATCCAACTTCAGGCCTATCTCGTTGCTGCCCATTTTTTCTAAGATCTTGGAAAGGCACATCAACTCACAGCTGACTCTCTTGGTAGAGAGTTCGGGTTTATTGCATCCATCGCAATCCGGCTTTAGAGCACACCATTCCACTGAGACCACACTTCTAGGAGTTACCGAGAATTTACGGCACGGTATCGATCGCGGGGATACATCTGCACTTATCCTTTTGGATTTAAGTGCGGCGTTCGATACCGTGTCCCACTCCATCCTTCTCGCAACTCTTCAATTCTTGGCAGTTGGGGGCTCTGCTCTGGCTTGGATAGCCTCTTTTCTTAGTGGTCGTACTTTCCAAGTTTTTTCAGCTAAAGCATCCTCGAAAATATGTTCATCAGCGTACGGCGTTCCCCAGGGGTCCATTCTCAGTCCATTACTATTTAACATCTATGTTAGACCCCTGGCCACTATTGTGGAGGAAGCCGGTCTGACATTATTTTCTCACGCCGATGACACACAAATCATTTTCTCCCTCTCTAATAGGGAAGGTAATAACATCTCTGCTCTTAAGCAGGGTTTGACCCGAGTGGCGGAGTGGATGCAGGATAATTTCCTCAAGTTAAATGGGGATAAGACCAAGGTTGTGATCCTGGGCAAGGGTAAAGATCTATGGGGTTCTCAACATTGGCCCGAGAGTATGGGTCCTACCCCTCAACCCGTTGCTCAGGTTCGCAATCTCTGATTCCTCATTGACGAAAAGCTCATAATGCGGCAACAGGCTGTTAGGGTGGCTTCTATCTGTTTTGCCACCTTAAGATGGCTTCAAAAAATCTTGTGGATGCTCCCCGCCTCTACACAGAGGACAGTGGTCCAGGCATTGGTAATCTCCCGCCTGGACTACGTTAATGTTCTCCATCTTGGTGCCGATTCAACAACAGTGAGTAAACTCCAGGTCGTCCAAAATGCGGCCGCACGGCTTTTACGCAATATTCCTCGGAGAATATCTGCCCTTCAAGCCCTTCGCGACCTGCATTGGCTGAGAATAACGAGTAGAATTAAATTCAAGGCCTTATGCCACATCTTTAAGATAAAACAGGGCTCAGCCCCGAGGTACCTACAGAATCTCATTCATGCTTATAAGACCAGTCGCTGTCTGAGATCTTCAGGAAAAGGAGATTTTATTGTCCCTAGATTTAGGTTGGCGAAGATGGGCGGCCGCTCCTTTTCTCATCTAGGCACTAAATCTTGGAATGCCCTGCCCTTGACCATGAAATTGGAGACAGATCTTTTTCGCTTCCGTAGGGGTTTAAAAACTTGGCTTTTTCAGCAGTAATCTGAGCAGTCTTCTTTAGTAGTTTCATTGACAGTTGCTTGGCAGTTCATTCTTCTTCAGTCTATCCCTTGGCGCCGGGAAACCCACTGCAGGTAGCTGTGCGCCTTTTAAGTTTAAATATATATTTTTTTTAATGTGGAGCCGGGACTCCGCCGGAGACCAGAGGCCTCTGATCTCCCTCTCTCCCATGTGGCCCCCCCATCCCAGGAGGGACGCATCAGTCACCACTACGTGCTATGGTTGGGGTATGGAGAGATCTGCCGCTGACCCAATCGTGGTTCCTGAGCCACCACTGCAACTGTCTTGCAGTGCCCTCCGAGATCCGGACGTGGTCGGACAGGTTGCCCTGAGGCTGTGCCCACTGAAACTTCAGGTCCCACTGCAGAGCCCGCATCCGCCACCTGGCGTGATGCACCAGAAGGATGCAGGAGGCCATCAGCCCCAGGAGCCGCAGCGTCAACCTGACCAAAACTCGGGATAAAGGCTGAAAGATCGGAATCAGAGTCTGAATATCCAAACCCCGCTGTTCGGGGGGGGCGATATAAACCCGTCCAGAACCGCTCCGATGAAAAGAAGCTTCTGAGAGGGGCACAGGTGTGACTTCGGCACGTTGATGGTGACCTGCAGCGAGTGCTGGAGGTCGGCCGTAGTCTGGAGGTGGGAGACTAGTGTCTGGGGCGAGCCCGCCTCCAACAATCAGTCGCCGAGATAGAGAAAGACTGAAACACCTAATCTGCGCAGATGAGCTGCGACCACCGCCATCACTTTCGTGAACACCCGTGGGGCGCTGGTAATGCTGAAGGGGAGCACAGTAAACAAAGTGCTCGTGGCCTACTGCGAACCGTAGGTAACGCCGGTGGGCCGGCAGGATGGGGATATGGAAATATGCGTCCTGCAAGTCCAACACTACCATCCAGTCTTCTGGGTCCAGGGCAGCTAGGACCTGAGCAAAAGCCAGCATCTTGAACTTCTCCTTCCAGAGGAAGCCGTTGACGCTCGGTAGGTCCAAGATAGGGCGTAGGCCCCCTTTGCCCTTCTTGGTACCAGAAAGTATTGGGAATAGCAACCACATCCTACTTCTGGCCCAGGAACGCGCTCAACGGCCCCCTTGGCCAAGAGGGCCTTAACTTCCTCCTGCAGAAGTCGCAAGTGATCCCCCCGACATGCAGTGGTACTGCGGTGGCATGGCTGGAGGGGTCGCCTCGAAGGGGAGGGAGTAGCCTCTGCGGACGATTTGCAGCACCCACCTGCCCAATGTGATGGGCCTGAAAACTCTGACTAGGAGGATTTTGAAGCAGATGCTGCAGGGGTAGGTGTGGACTGACCTTGCAGTTGTCCCCCGGTACCGCCACAGCGGTTACCACGTCCGCGTTGAGGCTGGATCTGTAGCTTGCGCCCCTTCCTTGGCCACGAAAGGTGGAAGTTTGCAGGCGTTGGCCGAGGCCCAAGGACTTGGCTGTAGCCCTGGAGTCCTTGAAACGCCCCAGCGCACTGTCCGCCTTGTCGCCAAAGGGTGTGTCCATAAGGGTGGCTTGGACATCCCCCGAAAAGTTGGCGGACCTCAGCCAGGCGTGGCAGCGAACCACCACCGTCGTCGCAATCGCCCTACCCAGTGAGTCCGTAGTATCAAGTCCACACCGAATTGAATAGCGTGCTGCATCCCGTCCCTCTGCTAGGGCCTGGGTAAGCTTTACCTGGACCTCCACCGGGCACTGCGGCAGCACTTCCGCAACCATATCCCACAGAGAGTGGGTGTAACGGCCCAAAAGGCAGGCGGTGTTGACAGACCACAACCCCAAACTCAGTGAGGAGAACAGTTTCTTCCCAAACTGATCGTACCTTTTTTCGATTCCCAATCTAGTGGAGCGGTCGGGAATGCGGTCTGGGAGGTAGAGGCCTGGATTACCAGGCTCTCGGGGTGGGGTAAACGGACAGGAAGCTGGGGTCGCCTGGGGCCGGGCGGTGGCGTCGGGCCACGTTCCGATCTACAGGGAGGCCTGTAGAGGGCTTGGATCAAGTGCCCACCAGAACGTCAGTGAGGGCTTCGTTAAACGGCAGGAGAGGCTCCGAGGAGCTTGTCTGTGGTTTGAGCACCTCAGTGAGGAGGTTAGTCCTAAAGGCCACGACCGGGAGCTCAAGAGCCAAGGCCTTGGCTGCCCTAGTCAACACCACGCTGTCAGCAGCCCCCTCCTCCCTAGCAACGGTAGGAGGGGAGACAAATCCAGTGTTGGGCGAAGTATCCAGACCACTGGCCTCCCCCTGCTCGTCTGCCCAGTCCTGGCTCAACTGGCACTGCAGTGCCAGAGGGTCCTCAGACACCTCCCAGTCCTCCTCATCATCCATCTCCTGGTAAACGGGCAAAAATGATGGAGCTGGGTCGTCGGTGAAGGGCTCACCGATCGACGTCGAAGACGGCGCCGGATCCTGACCGGGCTCGGACCGGGGATGACATCATCCGGGGACGGTGTCTGGGGCGACACCCTTGGTGACGGCGCCAACGGAGGGGTCGTAAGGTCGACGGGCATTGTCACGGATCCAGGCCTGAATCCTGAGGAGCCCTGTGGCGTCTGGACCGGAGTCGTCGACGGCGCCGGGGCCGAAGCACCCGATGATGCTGGGGCCGGAGCCGCCGACCCGTTTGGATTCCCAGACAGGCCCGCGGGGCCCGAAGGCGCCTCGGTGGGTTCCGACGGAGGTAAGCGCGACCTCATGGCCGCGAGGAAGGCGCTAATCTCCTCCAGCCTCGCGTGCAGCCCAGGGACCGGCGTGTGTGGAGCTGGACACAGCGCTTGCAGCTCCAGCGGAGCCACGTGGGGGGTGTCGCCCGAACCCCCGGCCGCGTCGGGGGGAGTCGGAAGAGCGATGTTGCTTCTTCGACTTCTTGTGCCTCGACTTACCTGAGGACTTGAAGCCCGACGAGTGGTGTCGACTCGTCAAGCGGCGAGGACTGTGGCCCCGTCCCTCGACCTCCTCCTGGACCGGGAGCTCGAGCGGCGCGGGGCCAACTGCCGGAGCTCGAGACGCTTATGGGACCGCTCCCGCCTAGCCTTCGAGGTCAAGGCCCGGCAGTTGGGGGACGACTTACATTCATGGTCGGTCCGAGACAGTAAAGGCACCGACATCAAGCGGTGACAATCATCGCAGGGTTTGAAACCGGGCATCCCTATCGGCACCGCGAGTCAAGGTATCGACTCGAGAAGGATCCAAAAGAGAGAGATCAAAATTTCTTTTTTTTGTAGACATCCTATCGATCTGGAAACATGTGAATAATCAATTATGTATATTAAAATGATGCAAAAAGAAAAATGACAGTTAAAGTAATATGTCTACCCCGGGACTATGCTGCTCAAATTCAAAGATTGGGGGAGTCAGCCCACCCCAGTTGGGGTGATGCCGGATTGTGTCAGCGACGCCAGGGCATCTCGCTGTCGGGAGATGTAAACGCGATAGGGTTCCCATATATCAATAGGTCTGGAAGTGGGGGGGGGGGAGGTGCTGTAAAACTGCAAATAAGGTGCGGAGGTTAAGGGATGTAGATCTATGTGGGACAAAACCCGATTGCACGGGAGAGATGATAAATTCCATCAGGAGTTTGCTATCATTGTCATTGCTATCACTTTGGCTACAATTTTGTAGTCCGTGTTCAGGAGTGACAGCGGCCTATACGAACCGCAAAGCATGGGGTCTTTCCCGGGTTTGGGAGAGATCAAAAGGTTTAGTCAAAAATTGACTAAGAGTGATCCTCTTCCATGATCTGCACTTGCTGGCGCGGAAAGAAGAAGAACGGACGTCAGCGTGTGAGGGCGGCGGCTAAGTACTCCGGCGACGTCATCCCGGCGATCATGACGCCGACAACGGACGCGGAGCCGCAGACGTCGCCTACCGACGCGCAGGGGAACTGCTAAACAAAATTTTCCGGATCCAGTCTGACGCCTGGGGATATTCTAAGGTAAGGAATCTAACACTAACCTGTTTCTTTCAGATACTACATTTAGGGGCATTACAGGTAGGGAAAGGGCAGGGACCAATAGGTCCCTGTCCTGGGGTGAGTACACCCCCTATCCTGCTCCTCTCCTGTGGGAGGGGGGCAGGAGCCTATCTCTGATTGGGCAGGGCTCCCCATCCTCAAGATGACCGGAGCCCGGAGTTGTGCTTCACCTCGCCTCTCTCACCTGAGGGGTGGGGTTGGCAAAGGGTGGGACACCCCCTTTCCTCACATAGGGTTTCCTGCCAGTCTTCCCGCCAGAGTAGGGGTCAGAATTGGTGGGGGCCAGTCTGGAGAAGCTCACAAAGGCGGTAGGTATATCTTTGAAGCTTCCCCCTGCCCATCCTGGGGGAGGAGGCCTAGCACCTCGCCCAGGATGTGCATTGTTGCAGGCCCAGGAGAGCAGAGGCTCTCCACCCAGGGCTCCAGCAACATGTCTGCTGTGTGGCAGCCTAGGCAGCCTCTCAGACCAGACGGGGCTTGTAGGTTAGGTTTCAGGGGGCATCTCTAAGATGCCCTCTTTAGTGCATTTTACATTAAATCCCACTCTGCATCAGTGTGGATTTAATGTGCTGAGAAGTTTGATATCAAACTTGTCAGTCTTCTGTGTAGCCATTATGGCGTTGTGGAGTTCGTAATGACAACCTTCCAGCACCATATACTCTTAATGGCATCACTGCACTTACAGTGCCCAGGAATGGCCCTGGGTACTGTAGGGGCACAGGGCTCATGCACCTGTGCCCACACCACTGGTATAGGGCACCCAGCTAGAGGGGTGACTGACGTATGCCAGGGCAGCAGGTTTGTGGGCATGGAACACAGGGATGTGTGCCATGTCGACTTTTGTTTAGGTCTGCACCAGAACACTCAGTCTGCCAAGGCAGGGTGTGGGTGTCAGGGCGCAGGGCCCCTAAGGGTGGCACAATATGTGCTGCAGGCCTTAGGGGTCTTCTCTGGTCCAAATGCCCTGGGTACCTAGGGTACCATTTACCAGGGGCTGACATGTGGCCAGAGATACTAATTGGGTTTCAGCTTCAATACAGTTTTAGGGAAGGAACACAGGCCCTGGGCACCTGATTGGCAAGAGCCCAGGGCACACTCAGTCAAAGCACATCAACAATTCAGCAAAAAGTAGGGGCATACCATGCAAGAAAGATGGCACTTTCTCACACTGGAGGACAAAGTCGATCAGATTTGGTCTCCCTGCGCAGGCAGGATACCTGAAGGCCCAGGCTTTTCTTGTTCAGTGCCGATTATGCCTTCGGGTCTGAACAGGTCCAGTGTTTTGGGTGAGTTTTGAAGCTGCATCTTGCAGTGTGTCAAATAGAGTTCTTATCAGTAACAAATAGTGTTTTGCAATTTAACACCTTAGACAACGAGTGGGACCCCTTCTTGGGCTCTGGAGACAGTTTGAGGTTACACACCTAATGCTGGTCAACAAATAAATTATCAAGTTAAATTTATGATAGAACTGGAAGGGTATTTTCTACACAGTACTCTCCACAACAGTTAATCTCAATTTCACCCGAGTTTCAACAAGATGGTCACATCAAAGCCACTCAAAGTTGACTCCTGTACAATCACGGATCCGGTGCAAAGTTCTCCTGTCGCTGGGGCTGAATTCTCGATAACTCACATCAAAGGAGCCATAGAAGATGCTGTGGGTCAAGCAACTTGAATGTCAAACTATAAGGCAAAAAAACCAATCTGAGGTACCTGGTGAATAGAAGATTCTTCGAGTTAAAATATCATTGCAAACATCTGTGCACAACAACAGATGTCGGGAATATGCAAAGCATGTGTGTGTATCCAGAGCAACATGTGCAACCAACATGCAACATTACATTTCACACAAATACACTTCATAAAAGTCATGACCATTTACCTTTCAAAATGTTTCACATTACAATTACTTCCATTTGCAAGCATGAGAGTTGGAAGAGAAATGTACAGCCACCTTCCAAAGTCATGTCAAACGACCTAATTCATAATGAGGAGCAACTCTTAAAATAATATGACCGTACCCTGATGTGTTTATACGGAGGGGGCTTCTTGTCATTCTTTTTGTCTTCCTGCAGCTGTCTGATCTCCTTCTGAGTCCGCAGCTCTTCAAATCTGGCAGCAGCTTCCAGTAGTGCTGAGGAACAACAGTTTAATTTTTATTAATAATAAAACAGACCAATGCTAACTAGAAGCTCTCCAAATAAAGTGATACATAGGTTTTCAATGGTGATTCTTTTCCAAGATCTGTCTGACTAGAGATATGCAGAAAAATCTCAAAGGGAGAAAAAGAAGCAGAAGGTACAGGCTACGTTTATGAAAAAAAAGCAAAAGCTGTAAGGATAACCATGGACACTCAAAGAATTGCCCCTTTGAGCACTTATACATACCACACTGCTAGTTTTAGTGTTAAAAGCATTGCCACTAAAAGGTGAAAAAATTCCACAACATGGTTTAATATCAAGGACCACTGTAACCTCGGATGTAGAGTGTGTAGGAAGCTGGTTCTGCATATACTAAACCAAAGTAAGGTATAGTATGCAGAGAGTCAGATGGATCCACAGAGGCTAAACTAGACAATACGAATATTCACTACTGTTGTAGTGTGGGTGAGCTGTCAGGCTTATCAGAGGGCAGTGCTAAGCATTTGTTGTACATATACACACAGGCCAGATATGATTACGCACACTCTATGACTAAATCCGAGACCAATGGTTTTGTAAAAATATTACTTTTAGTATATTTATTTTATAGAGACAAAAACATTTAGTTGCATTAAAATACGTTTTGCAATATCACTGTTTTTCAATGTAAAAAGTGGACAGTGCATTTTTCTATCAGTACAATGTTATCCTATAGGAGGAAACGCAATCCGCAATATGCAGGTAAGTGAAAGATTTACGGTATTGAGCTTTTGGATTAAGAATCAGTACCAGGCAAGGTTCAGGTAAGTGAACTCACTGCACCACCAGCGGCACTGGGGTGGCCGGGTGCAGAGGTCAAACTCTGGATCTGATGCCAATGTTATCCAATGGAGAAAGGGGGCATTCAAAGTTGTACTACTTGCCGGTGAGTAGCAAAATTTTGGGGCCCAGTCTCCAGAGATTAAGGTAAAAATGGGGAGCAGAGAGGCCAAAAGGCAGCACCCAACTTAAAACTCCAGCACAACAGGTGCGGCCGGGTGCAGTGTGCCAACACAGCGTCGGGCGACCAATGCAAACAAATGGGGAATCTCAAACTTGGAATAAGGCTGCAGGCTCAGACCTGGAAGCCGATCGATGGAAACCTACAGCTGCAAGGGTAAGCTGGGATGTGCAGGGGCGTCAGAACACCGTTATTAGATCTCCCATTGGCCTAGGGGCTCTAGGTGTAGGTGTGTCCTTCTAGCATCGGAAGTCAGCTTATCAATGCGGTTGGGGGGAGGAGGGGGTCGTCATGCACAGGCTGCAGGCATCAACGTGGAGTCCGGCAGTGATCAACTCACAAGGGACTCTTGGTCAGGATCGCTGGGTAACCTTTTATGGACTTATGGGGCTCCCGGACTCGGGCCGTGGGCGTTTGGTGCAGAGGTGGTTAACTTCACGGCTCCACAGCCAGAGCTTTGGTCTTTAAACTTGGTTTTGTTCTGGACAGATCTGCTGTTCACGAGTGTCTTTTTAGAAGGCATGAAGTACTCCCAGGTATCTGGAGGTCACGGACTACGGGAAGAGTCATTCTTCTGTAGCGGGGTCTTTGAGGGCTGCAGACAGGCTGGTAGGACTGGTACTAAGTCAATTGGTGTCTTCAGTTTGCGCTGCTGCACAACTCCTCTTTGTCCTCTTCTTTGTAGTTCAGCTGAAATCTGATCTGAGAATTAAGGTTCAAGGGTGCCCCCTAAATGCTCAAACTAGGGGTGTTACAGGGGTAAGAAGGTAGTAACCAATGGGTTACTTACCTTTAGGGTGAATACACCTTTTGTATGTCCACTCCTTCTGGGGAGGAGGCATACCCCTAACCCTATTGGCTAGAATCCTCCCACAAATATGGAGGATTTTTCAACGGAGGGGTCACTTCAGTTCAGGGCACCTTAGGGGTGGTCCTGGCTCAGAGTGGGCACACCTCTCTTGTTTACTCATTTTCCCGCCGACCTTGCTGCTAAAAGTGAGCATCACCGGACATTTTCCTCTCGACAGCACTGCCTGGGGGTGTGCACGCTTGCCTTACAGGCTGGAACTCCATACGAAAAGGACCTTTTGAGGTGGCACTGACACTACATGAGTGACCCGTGGCTGCACACAACTTTTCAGTGCTGGCTAGGAGTGGCACGGAAACACCAAACCTGTGCCGCCGGATGACCCCCTCACCTGACTTAATCGGCTGCAGTGAGACTGTGGGGGCTGACAATTGGGGGCTGACAAAATCTCAAATTAGGTGCCGAGATGACCCTGCGTTGGGGTTTGTTATTGGCAATGGACAGAGTATCTATGTGGCCCCATCTGGGTTTTGGTCCCGCTTGCTCAAACTTTTGAGACCCCATGAGACACTTTTCTATCATTGCCAGTCTACCAGAACTGATCTGCTTCCCTGCATTTCTTCTCCCCTCCTTCCCCTACTGAGGTCTTGATCTCTTGATCTCCTATGTTTGATTTTACAACTGTTAACTAATGTAACCATGCACATCTGTTATCCTTGTTACACCATGGGTGAAAGACCGAATCGGTTTGTAAATACCGCTGAACCAGAGTACCATTGGCTGTTACCCGGTGGAGCTGTCCTATGTAGCTTTAGTAGAGTCTGGCCATAGTTCACCCCTTCGGCCCTCACCAACACAGCCAGACATCGGGTATTGTTTTTAAGCGTGCTTCACGGTCTTGTCCATCTTTCACTCTGACTACTTGTTTCCCCTGAAGTCCCTTCCCCTCTGGTCTGCCTTACGCGATCTGCATTCCTTTTCACCCTGTTTACCTTTCCCCCTCTACCTTCCATTCCACAACATTTCTGTCTTTGCTTTGTAACTCGAAAATAACCTTTGTTATCGTGTAATCTCATGTTTTTCTACTTTCTGTTCTCACCGCGGAGTCCGAGCAACCTTGGCCAATGCCCGGTGGAGCTGTCCTATGCAGCTTTAGAGGAGTCTGGCTAGGGGTCACCCCCTCGGCGTCACCTACCCAACCAGACATCGGACATTATTCTTAACGGTTCCTTGCGGTCTTGTCTATCACTCACTTTGACTGCTTGTTTCCCTTGACGTCCCTTCCCCCCTCTGGTCTGCCTGACGCTATCTGTATTCCTTTTCCCCCTGTTTACCTTTCCCCCTCTACCTTCCATTCCACATGCAACATTTTGTCTTTGCTATGTAACACGAAAATAAGGAATATGCTACTTACCAGTATGCATCTGTTCTTGGCATGTAGGGCTGCTGACATTCATATCTGTGCATAGATCACCGCCTAGTGTTGGGTACGGATGATTGCACATTGTTGTCCTGGAAGAGTCTTCGAAGTATCACGAGATAGGTGGCTCCTCCCTCGGACTACAGTGCGCATGGGCATCCTCTCCATCCTCAGATTGTTTTTCGCCATTGTGGCAGAGATGGAGTATAGTACAGTAAGAGATGTCCATGCAAAGAGTGAATGCTGCAGCTGCGACAGGCACCGGGGAGGCGATATGAATGTCAGCAGCCCTACATGCCAAGAACAGATGCATACTGGTAAGTAGCATATTCCGTTCGAGGCATGTGGGCTGCTGAATTCATATCTGTGCATAGAATGTATAGCAGTATCTCCCCTAGCGGTGGCTACCTGTGTCAGTTGCAGCAGGCTGGAAAAGAGTTTTGAGAACAGCCTGTCCTACAGCAGCTTGCGGTTTTGAATGTACATCTACGCAATAAAGTTTGGTAAATGTATGTGTGGTTGACCATGTGGCTGCTTTACAAATTTTGTGTAAAGGAATATTACCCAGGAAAGCCATGGATGCCCCTAGCTTGCGAGTGGAATGCGCCCTAGGGGGAACTGTTAAGGGGTGTTTTGCCTTTAAATAACATATCTGAATGCACTTAACGATCCATCTGGTTATACCTGATTTTGAAATAGGGTTGCCTTTGTGTTGCGGTGAGAAAGCAACAAACAACTGTTTTGTCTTTCGAAATGCCTTAGTTCCATCTATATAGTATAGCAGAGCTCTCTTGATATCTAGAGTATGCAAGGCCCTTTCAGCTACTGTCTGTGGGTTTTGAAAGAACACTGGCAGTTCTATGGTTTGATTTATATGGAAATGGAATACCACCTTTGGCATGAATTTAGGGTTTGTTCTGAGAACTACTCTATTTGCATGTATTTGAATGAATGGCTCTTGAATAGTTAGGGCTTGCAGTTTGCTAACTCTTCGAAGTGAAGTAATGGCAATAAGGAAAGACACCTTCCAAGTAAGAAATTGTAGTTCGCAAGAGTGTAGTGGTTCAAAAGGTGGTCCCATAAGTCTGGTTAAAACCAGGTTTAGATTCCAGACTGGTGAAGGTGGGTGTCTTGGAGGAATTATGCGGTTAAGTCCTTCCATAAATGCTTTAATTGCTGGCACCCTAAATAGTGAAAGGTGTTGCCTGTTTTGAAGATATGCTGCTAATGCAGCTAGATGTATCCTGATGGATGAGTAGGCTAAATTGCAACGTTGTAGATGCAAGAGATAGCAAATGATGTTTGGAGTAGAAGCATCAAGTGGGTGTATATCGTTGTTACTACAGTAAATGACGAAACGTTTCCACTTAGCTGCATAACATGCTCTGGTAGTGGGTTTTCTTGCCTCTTTGATAATATTCATACAGTCTGGTGGCAAGTTAAGGTATCCAAACTCTAGGATTTCAGGAGCCAGATCGCCAGGTTCAGCTGTTGCGGATCTGGGTGTTGGATTTCTCCATGGCTCTGAGTTAGAAGATTGGGTGTGAGTCGCAGTCTTTGATGAGACACCACTGACAGTTCTAGGAACGTTGTGTACCATGGTTGCCTCGCTCATGTGGGAGCAACTAGGATTAGCGTCAGCGAATGTTGGCGCATTTTGCGTGCCACTAGCGGTATTAATGGAGCTGGGGGAAAAGCGTACGCAAATTTGCCTGACCAGTTCACCCATATCGCATTGCCTTGCGACTGCGGATGTGGGAACCTGGCCGAAAAGTACTGGCATTTTGCGTTTTCGCTTGTGGCAGACAGATCTATCTCCGGGTGTCCCCACTTCCGGAAGAATGGTTGGAGCACTCTGGGGTGAATTTCCCATTCGTGCATCTGTTGGCTGTGCCTGCTGAGCAAGTCGGCTACTTGATTGTCCTTGCCGGGGAGGTGCTCTGCCATGAGAAACATGTTCCTCTGAATGGCCCATTTCCACATTGTTTGAGCTAGATGCGACAGCTGTGGTGAGTGTGTTCCTCCCTGTTTCTGAATGTAATACATAGCTGTCATGTTGTCCGTCCGGATCAAAACAGTTTTGTTGCATAAGTGTGTCTTGAATGCTTTTAGGGCTAGAAAGATTGCCATCAACTCCAGAAGGTTTATGTGCATTTTCTTTTGTTGTTCAGTCCAGAGTCCCTGTACTGTGTAATTTAGGACATGGGCTCCCCATCCTAGTAGGGATGCGTCCGCGGTTACCACTATTTGTGGGACGGGCTCTTGGAACAGTCGCCCTTTGCAAAGGTTTTGTGGATTCCACCAATGCAGAGAGTTATATGCCCGACTGGTCACCAACACTAGGTCCTGCAATCGCCTCTGAGCCTGGTTCCACTGCCTTGCTAGGCACTCTTGGAACGGACGCATATGTAGCCTGGCATGAGGGACTATAAATATGCACGAGGCCATCATGCCTATTAGTTGCATAAACACTCGAGCTGGTAATGAGTGTTGAGGCCTGAACCTCTGGATCAACGTTTGCATTCCGTTGATCCTTGCTGCGTTGGGATACGCTTTCGCTGCTAGTGTATCTATTGTTGCTCCCAGGTACTGTTGGACATGGGAGGGCTGCAGACGCGATTTTGGGTAGTTTAGCGAGAAGCCTAAACTGTGCAGGAGATGGATGGTCTTTGACATGTGGTTGGCACATTGCTGGGCTGATGGCGTGTGTATTAGCCAATCGTCCAGATATGGGTACACATGGATGGGTTGCCTCCTGAGATGTGCGGCAACTGTAGCCAGGCATTTGGTGAACACTCGTGGAGCTGTTGTGACACCAAATGGTAGGACTTTGAACTGGTAGTGCTGTCCTTGAATGGTGAACCTTAGATACTTTCTGTGAGCGGGGTGTATCGGTATATGAAAGTATGCGTTCTTGAGGTCTAGAGTTACCAGGAAGTCTCCCTGCCGAAGCAATGTTAAGACTTGTTGGAGAGTGAGCATATGAAAGTGCTCTGACAAAATGTACAGGTTGAGGGGCCCGAGGTCTAATATTGGTCTTAGAGACCCATCCTTCTTTGGAATAAGGAAGTATAGGGAGTATACTCCTGTTCCTTGATGTTGTAGTGGTACTGGTTCTATGGCCCCCTTTTGCAGCATACTGATGACCTCTTGCTGTAGTAGCGTTATATGTTCCTGTGACATTGGACGGTGCACGGGTGGTATGTTGGGTGGTGTTGAGGTGAGTTTGAGGCAATAGCCATGTTGGATTATTTGCCTGACCCACTTGTCTGTAGTGATATTTAACCAGACTGGCAAAAATTGTTGTAGTCTTCCCCCGACCAGTGTTATATGGTCTGGGGGTAGTGCCAAGAAGTCACTGTTTGGTGTTAGTGGAGGATCTATTTGCATTGCCTCCACGACCTCTTCCCTTGGTATTATTTCCTCTGTATCCACCCCTATTTGTGTTCTTATTATATGTGGATTGCGTGTTACTGTTGTAGGTGGAGGATTGCGGTGATGTATTACTTCGCGCTCCTCCTCTATAATTGGAGCGACGAAAGGAGCCTCCGTGTTGTTGGGACTGAAGGGCTCCCATGGACTTCGCTGTTTCAGCATCCTTTTTCATTTTGTCCAGAATGGAGTCAACTGCTGGACCAAACAAAAAATCTGGGTTTATTGGCGGATTAAGAATAGTGGATTGGACCTCATTCTTAAAGCCTGATATGCGAAGCCATGCGTGTCCCCTATGCAGTACGCTTGTGTTGATGGATCTGGCTGCTGTGTCTGCCGCGTCTAGGGCACATTTGATTGAGGCATTTGTGATGAGCTTTCCCTCTTGTACAAGTTCATCTGCCTTATTTTTGTAAGGCTCAGGTAAGTGTTGGAGAAGTTCCTCTAAACTGTCATAGTGCGCCCGGTCATATCTGGCCAGCAAGGCCTGTGTATTGGCTATTCTCCATGAGTTTGCTGCCTGAGCTGCTACTCTTTTGCCTGATGCCTCTAAAATCTTTGACTCCTTGTCTGGAGGGGCAGCCTCTCCAGTAGTCTGTGAATTTGCACGTTTACGTGCGTTAGATACCACTAAGGAGTCTAGAGGTAGTTGTCCCTTGATGTATTTAGGATCTATAGGTGCAGCCCTATATTTCTTTTCAATTCTAGGGTTTATGACACGTGCCCTAGCAGTGTCCTTAAAAATGTTATTGGCGTGCTTTAAGACGCCCTTCAACATGGGGAGTGTTTTTACATGTCTTTCCGATGTTGTTAATGTTTTAAAGAGAAAGTCTTCTTCGATAGCATCAGAATGCATATCTACATTATGGTAGGTTGCTGCTCTATCTAGTAGAGAGTTAAAAGCCACTGTATCTTCTGTGGGTGATGGCTTTGTTGGGTATACTTTAGGGTCTGTAATAGGCAGAGTACCTTCAGTGTCTGGTTTACCTCCCCCACCCATGGCTGTGAGTTGGGGTCACCATATGGGTTTTGTGGATAACCAAACCCCACATCTACATCCTGACCTTCATCTGGGTTGTAGTCAGAGCGAGTAGGTGAGTTTGTGGCATATGGAGTAGGCATAGCTGGATTGATAGGTTCAAAAAGTATTGGAGAGGTAGCACAGTCTCTTTTTCTTTAGTGGAATTTTTTAAAAGTGTTCAGTAGGTAGAGGTCTTTTCTTTTTCGTGAAACAGTCACTTTACCAGTTTTTGGGTCAATATATAGTTTTGACTGGTCTTCTGTGGAGGGGTCTGGATGGATAATCTCTTCTTCCACAGTTTTTGGCCTTGGTGCCGTAGGTTTTGGCTTGACCTTTTTCGGCTCGATGCCTTTAATGGGTTCGACCGCTTTTGGTGTTAGGATTGGTTTTTGAGGTTTTTCCGACAGGTTTTGTCGGTTGGACGTCTTTGGCAGGCTTTACCACCTTCTTCGGACTGAGCGGTTTTGTCGGTTCGGCAGTGTCTTTAGGTGGTAGAGGTGTTTTCGGAGCCTGCGGTTTTGGCTCGATGCCCCTGTTTGATCGATGGGCTTCGGCTCAACCGATTTGCTTTGGTCCACTTTAGGTTTCACTTTCGGTTCGACGTTTGTTTTGGGCGTAGGTCTTTTGGTTTCGGCGAGTGGTTTTTCCCCTTTGTCGATAGTTGAGCCTGATTTGCTCGATTCAAAGTGCTTTGTCTTGGGGGTTGATTCAACGTGCTTTTGTTTGGGGGTCGATTCGACGTGTTTTAGCCTCGAGGTTGACTTGACGGCTTTTGACTTCGGGGTCGACTCGACGGCTTTGGTCTTCGAGGTCGAGTCGACTGTCTTCGGCTTCGAAGGTTGTATTGGAACTGTGGCCTTCATGTCGACGTCCTTCGGTTTAATCACCTTCGGTTCGACGACGTTCGGTCCGAAGACAGTATTGCCGACTATTTTCGGTTTCGATTGAACCGGTGTCGCATGTCGTGTCTCAGAAGGCTCTGTTTGTATGTTCTTAGCCGGGCGGGATGGCGGGGCTATAGAACCTGAATTTTGATCTTGGCTAAGGCATGTTGGCGATGCCTCGACCTGAGTCTCTGATATTGGTGTAGTGTCTATATGGGGCGGTGTACTCACGGTTCGCCCCTCGTCGTCATCGGAGTCGTCTTCAACAGCTACGATGTCTTGATCGTATTCCTCGAGATCGACGATTTGATCGTCCTCGTCTTGGTAATATTAGGAGTCGTGCTCCGAGTATTGTTCTTCGTCTTGATCAGAGTCTTCGGCGTTAACTAGATCTTCCTCATCGTCGAAGATATTATCGGGCTCTGGTGCCGACCTCTGCATTTCTTGCCTCGCCGCCCGCCGATTCTGGATCGTCTTTTTTGATCGGAACTGGGCGCAGGCTAGGCAACTATCTTCATTGTGATCTGGAGATAGGTATTTGTGGCACACTGGATGCTTATCTGTGTGCGGGAACTTGGAGTTGCACTGCGGGCAGTATTTGAATGGACTTCGTTCCATCGACGGTCGGTTCACGTGGCGCCGAGAAGGCCTAACGGCCCGATTCGACGACCGGAGTGCAACAGGTGTTCCAGAAGTGTATCGGTACCGAACGCTTAACTATAGCGACGGATCCGAAGGCCTTTTGGCCTTAGAAAAGTTTTTGTTGATTCCGAACTTGGAGTGCTGGAAAGTACATCCGAACCCAATGGCGGAAAAAAACAATCTGAGGATGGAGAGGATGCCCATGCGCACTGTAGTCCGAGGGAGGAGCCACCTATCTCGTGATACTTCGAAGACTCTTCCAGGACAACAATGTGCAATCATCCGGACCCAACACTAGGTGGCGATCTATGCACAGATATGAATTCAGCAGCCCACATGCCTCGAACCTTATGTTATCGTGTAATAGCATGTTTTTCAACTGTCTGTTTCTCCCCGCGGAGTCCGAACAACCTTGGCCGATGCCCGGTGGAGCTGTCCTATGCAGCTATAGAGGAGTTTGGCTATGGTTCACCCCCTCGGCCGTCACCTACCCAGCCGGACATCTGACATTGTTTTCTTTACCGCCCAGTTATGTACTCTTGCCTCTAACTTTCTCTGATGTCTATACTTGGAATATGTAACTGAAGTAATTATTTATCTTTAACTTGCTGATCTTCAGGTAAAGCGCTCTGATACCTACGGGTCTAGCAAGTGCTATATAAAACTTTGCAAATAAATAAATACAAAATAAATGGTCAGGGGAGCGGGCATCTCCACTAACTGGAGAGGCCCTGGTCAGCATAACACAGGGTAGGAAGCGTTTAAGGCTCACCGCTGTTCGAGGCTGTTCTTGCTTGGGGGTGGGTGTGTAGCGCCTCCACCCAGAGCAGGATTTGTTTCTGACCCACAGGAAGAAAACAAGTTACTTACCTGTAACTTTGGTTCCCCAGTATTGGTAACTTTCATAGATTCTCATGCTTTGTATCATTCCCCCGTCGTCAGCCTGTGAGCCTCGGTAAATAGAAAATACCATAGCAGTATGTACAAAAGAGAAAGGAATGCCTCATCTCATTTTGTAGCCGATCTACCTCTTTGTGTAAAAGAGACCAAAAGTCTGCAACCACCAATCAGATCAGCCTCACCCCATAGAACCCTCAGGAGAGAGCCTCAGATTTTCTACCGCACATTGTGCTAAGGGAGTCTCCTCTGAGCTCTGCTCAGTTTTCTCTTCATTTGGATGTCTACAACCTTTTTTCTCTTCAGGATGTCTGAAAAGAAAGCTTTATTCAAAGCCTGTGCTACTTGCTCGAAGAAAAGACTTTATGTGGAAGGTAAGCATAAAGATTGTATTTATTGCTTATATCCAGACCACAAGGCCACTGAGTGCAAGACCTGCAGTACCTTCTCAACTAAGACTCCGAGTGACCGGGAAGGAAGACTTCTGACTTGGCTGCAGAAAATGAAGTCTCGGAAAGAGGTTCTGTCCAGTGATAGTAAGGATTCCTCCTAAGCTACATCTTCAAGGTCTACAAAAAGGGGTAGGTCTTCCCCCTCTACATCTGCTGAACCTCTTGCTAAGGCCTCTCAAAAGACCTCTGAAAGGTCTAAAAGGCTTCGTCCCAAAAAATCTCCTCACCACTTAAAGGCTATCCCAAGGCGTCAGAAAGTTTTTTCGTCAGCAGTAACCTTGCACATCGGTAGCTGTCGTCTTACGGCTCCGCATACGTCGCTGGCTTCGTAGTGACCGAGATGACGTCGCTGGAGCTACTTAGACGCACCCACGCGGGCTGACGTCAGTTCTGTACACGACTTTCCGCGCCAGGAAAGCAGAGCCATGCAAGATGCTGACCACTGGAGCATTAAAACTAGGGCCTTGAAAGGGATGACCTTAACCCTACAAATCAGTTCGCAGAATGGGGAGGATGGGTGGGGCGGTAAGGAATCTATCGCTAACTAATGTCTCTTACAGATATATCGTTACACAAGTAAGTAACTTGTGCATCTGAAAGAGACACGTTAGTGATACATTCCTTACCTTAGAATTGATACCCCAGCAATACCACCCCGGTGGACGGTCTGCGAACAAATATCACACCAGAAAGTCACAGAGAACAGAACAGCCAAAGACGCCGTCACTCCAGACTTGACTGTCAAGGCAATAATGCTTAGTGAAAGTGTGCAGCGAGGCCCACATGGCTGCCTGACAGATGTCTTTCGGGGGGGGGGGGGGCACCACATCCCAATGCAGTAGTAGCTGCTGTCGCCCTGGTAGAATGGGTGCGCAACCCCGTAGGAGGTTCCTTTTTCAGACAGAGAATAACAGGCCATGATACACAAGACCGACCCAGCAGGAGATAGTACTCTTGTGTACAGCCCGGCCTTCCTTGGCGCCCACGTAGCCAACAAAGAGATGGTCATCCACCCAGAACTGTTGTGTGCGGTTCAGATAAAAGGAGAGCACACGTTTTGGGTTCAGACGGTGGAGCCTCTCTTCCTTTCTGGAAGGGTGTGGAGACAGAAAGAAAGCAGGCAAGGTGATAGTCTGCCCAATGTGAAAAGCAGTGACCACTTTTGGCAAAAAGAAAGGACGAGTGCGAAGCACAACCTTGTTCAGATGGACTGACAGAAAAGGAGGCTTACAAGAAAGAGCATGAAACTCATTCACACGCCTAGCGTAGGTGATAGCGACCAGGAAAGCATCTTCAAAGTCTACAAACAAAGAGGATCGTTGTGGAGCGGCTCAAAGGGAGCTCACTTCAAAAAAGTAATTACCAGATTTAAGTCCCACTGTGGCATCACAAACGGAATATGAGGGAAAAGGTGAGTAATGCCTTTGAGAAGGGGACTTGAAAAGAGAGGGTAATCAGGAAGCCTGAGTAAGGCCGAGATTGCAGAAAGGTAGCCCTTGATAGTGCCCAGAGCAGAGCCCTGCCGGGCCAAAGAAAGAGGGAACAAAGGACCTCTCAAAGAGGGACAGGAAGGGGATCCACAGCCTTTGCTGTGCACCATGCCACAAATTTGTTTCACCTGCAGGCATATACCGATTTAGTGGAGGGACGCCTGGCTGCCAGAATGAAATCACAGACTACAGGAGGTAAGTCAAATGAAATCAACTGTCGGCGCTCAATCTCCACGCATGTAGTTGGAGGCTGGACAGGTTCAGGTGGGGGACCGTCCCCTGCTTCTGCTACAGAAGATCCTCCTAAAGAGGCAGTAGGATCGAGGGATCCATGCTCATACTGACTAGTTCGGGATACCAAACTCTTCGAGCCCAGTCCGGGGCCACAAGAATGACTTGGGCCCGATCGCACCTGATCTTCAGCACTCTGGGTAGAAGTGGTATAGGCGGCGAGGCGTACAATAGACTGCAGCTCCACTCGCAACGAAAAGTGTCGCCCAGCGAGTGCTGCCTTGGAAATTCCAACGCGCAGAACAGCTGACATTGCGCGTTCTCTTAGGTGCCGAATAGATCTAATCAAGGCTTTCCCCACTGTCGAAAGAGACCTTGCACCACCTCCAAGTGAAGACGCCATTCGTGATCCCTTATGTACCGGCAGCTGAGTTAGTCTGCCCTGGCGTTTAAAGAACCTGCCAGGTGTTGAACCGTCAAAGAAATGCCTTGACGATCCAGCTATGTCCAGAGGCGCAGAGCCTCCTGACATAGGGTCCACTACCCCACCCGCCCTGTTTGTTGCAATACCACATAGCGGTGGAGTTGTCTGTGAACACCTGCACCACCTTCCCCTTGAAAGAGGAAGGAATGCCTTCAGTGCAAGAAGGATCGCCCGAAGCTCCAGAAGGTTGATATGGAGCCAGGACTCCGCCAGAGACCAGAGGCCTCTGATCTCCGCCTCTCCAATGTGGCCGCCGCATCCCAGGAGGCACGCATCCGTCACCACTATGTTCTCCGGTTGGGGAAGGGAGAGGGATCTGCCTCCGACCCAATGTTGATTTGTGAGCCACCTCTGCAATTGTTGTGCAGTGCCCTCCGAGATCTAGACGTAGTCAGATTCCCCTGATGCTGCGCCCACTGGAACTTCAGGTTCCACTGCAGAGCCCGCATATGCCATCTGGCATGGTTGGTGAGCTGTGGCTGCGCAGACCTGTGGCTTTGAAACTAATGTGCTTGGGGGCCCCTTCCTTGGCCACGAAAGGAGGGAAAAGCAGAAGGAGTGCGTGTGACCGAAAGGCCTAAGCACTTGGCCATAGCCCGCGAGTCCTTAAAACGTTCCAACGCGCAGTCTGCTTTATTGGCGAATAGGCGAGTACCTAAGGGCATGTCCATTAACGTGTTCTGGACAGCCCCAGAAAAGCCAGTCGTCCCCAGCCAGGTGTGACGGAGTAGCGCCACTGTCGTTGAAATCGCCCTGCCCAGCGAGTCAGTAGTGTCAAGATCACAACGGATGGTGAACTTGGCTGCATCTCTCCCCTCAGCAATAGCTTGGGAAAGAATTGTCTGATCCTAGATCGGACACTGAGGCAGCACTTGCGCAACCGCATCCCACACAGAATGGAAGTAACGGCCCAAGAGACATGCGGTGTTCACAGACCGCAAGCCTGAACTCGCGGAAGTGAAAATCTTCCCAAATTGCTCAAGTTTCATGGATTCCTGTCCAGATGTGCGGAAGGGAATGTGCTTGGGGATGCAGAGGCTTGGACAATCAAGCTCTCGGGGTTGGGGTGTTAGGAGAGGAAAACAGGGTCGGCCGGGCGATGGCGTTGGGCCACGTTCTTGTCCACAGGAGCCCCTGTGTTGGTCCTGGACCAGGTGCCCAAAAGAACGTCTGAGAGTGCGTCGTTAAAGGGCAGCAGCGGCTCTGTAGTAGCAGAAGCTGGCCGAAGCACCTGTCAGGAGATTAGTCCTGATGGCCACAGAAGGGAGTTCAAGGTGGAGAGCCTCGGCTGCCTGACGCAACACCATAGAATGTGATCCACCCTCCTCCATAGCCACGGTAGAAAGAGACAGTGCGCCAGGTTCAGGAGCATTATCCTGGTCACCTGCATCCCTCGGATCCTAATCCCAGTCCGGGTCTAACTCGCATTGGGCTGCAAGAGGGTCCCCAGACCACTCACAGTCCTCTCCGTCCTCCATAGCCTGTGGAACAGGTGGAACATGAGTGGACAAAGGGAAAGAAATTCCCAAACCACATCGTAATCGGCGTAGGTTGACACCCTTCCGGCACCTGTCCCACGTCGGGGAGGGAGCCGGGGATGGCGTCGGCCAGGTCTGCTGCTGGCGATGCAGGTGGAGGTCGTACAGGGCCAACCGGCATGGACGGGGATCCAGGCCTGGATTCACGGGGGTCCCTCGGCGTCAACGACGTCTGGGCCGGCGACGTTTAGGGACAAAGACCCCCAGCAGGGCCCAAAGGCACAGCGGCGGGCCGGATGGTCTGAAGACATGTGTCATGGCTGACAGGAACTCCTGCAGCTGGGCCGGAGTCGCCGATGGACCCGGAAAGGGCAGGTAGGCCATCGGCAAGTGCGTAGGCTCAGCTCACCTGCATCCTTAGCCGTGTCGCCGGCTAGGGGAAGGCGAAAAGCGACTACGCTTCTTCGCCTAATTGTGCTTCACCGTACATGAGTCAGAGTACGAAGGCTTCGAATGATGGTGATGGCTCTGCGGTCGGTTCCTCGACCTACCTCGGGACCTTGAACGTCGCGGAACCGACTCCCGGGCCTCCAGCCACTTTCGGGACAGCTCCTGCAAAGTTTTCGGAGTCTTGGCCCCGCCCCAGGCAGTAGGGACACTCACGTTGTGGGTCCGTTACAGACATAGTGATGCACAGGCCGCGCGGGACTCAAAACCGGGCATCCCTGTGCACCTGTAAGATTGATATATACTTGAAAACAGAGACAAAAAGTCCCAAAAAACTCAGTCAAAAAATTACTAGTGGTACCACTCTCTCCGGATCTGCGCTTGCTGGCACGGAAAAACAAAAGAACTGATGTCAGCAAGCATGTGCACATCTAAGTAGCAAAAAGAAAGAGGGGGGAGAAGGAGGATAAACAAAGCTAGGTCGGCCTCCAGTTTATGTCAAAAAAGTCAGGAACCCACAGTAACGGGTCCAGAGACCTAGTTTGTGTGTATGGTTACTGCGTAACTCTGTCAGTATCTACCATGAGAAGAAAGAAAAATTTCTTTCTAGAGTCCCCTCACTCACCGGGGTTTCCCCACGGTGACATGCTTCATCATTGGGGCCATCCCAGTTCTCTACGAAAAGGGGCGTGCTGCGACTAGCGGACTACGCAGGAGCACTGTATTTGTGAAAGGCTATGTGTGGTGTAAAGTGTTGTGGTGGTGGAGTGGATGTGTGATTAAAAATACCGTGCTAGTGGGCCTCAACAATTTATTCTGCTCCTCGTTAGGTATATTAAAATGGGGTAACACTGTTATCTAACCTTAAATTGGGCTAGATCAGTGTCTCGTGGTCGACATGTTTCAAGCTCCCCAAGCTTTTCATCAGGACCATACAGGGTCCAGCCCTGTATATTCCACTCTTATATGTAAATAAATACGATTGATTTAATATTTTCCTATTTCGCTGTTAATTCTTAAACATGCGTTTTTATACATACGATTTGCATTTCAATGACGTATATGTATTGGTGCTAAATTGCACTTCATGGTCTCAGGCGAGGGCGGGATCACCTTGTGGAAACATTGTTCCTTATCGGCAAAACCGCTCGGTATTACCTGTTCAGTCCTCACCCGACCGCACTGTGGGTTCCTGACTTTTTTCACATCTTAAGTAGCTCCAGCGACGTCATATCGGAGACTACGACGCCTGCGATGTACGCTGAGCCGTACGACGACGCTTACCAACGCGCAGGGGTACTGCTGATGAAAAAACGTTCTGGACCCAGAGTA
This sequence comes from Lissotriton vulgaris, assembly GCF_964263255.1. Classification (NCBI taxonomy): domain Eukaryota; kingdom Metazoa; phylum Chordata; class Amphibia; order Caudata; family Salamandridae; genus Lissotriton; species Lissotriton vulgaris. The sequence goes on along the minus strand of NC_141695.1, from coordinate 1,253,521,633 downwards.
GGAAGGTACCTCCTGACTATGGTTGCCCCCAACTTTTTGCCCTATGTTTTAGCTGGTTTTTGACATAGTCGACCTGGGACCCTGCCAATCAGGACCCCAGGCCTACTGCTCTCTCTGTAAAATGGATTCCATGTACCTTAGGTACATTTCCAATTGGAACTGGGCCACCTTATCAGACCCTGTAACTCAGGGCATAGGTGTACCCAGGGCCTACCAGGGGCTGAAGCATGTATTATGCCACCCCTGGATGGCCATCTAAATCGGACACAACCGGCTGCACGACAGCTGGGGCAAGGTGGTGTAATCACCCTTTGCTATAGATATAGTATACCTATATCTAACCCTAAAAATGGACACACAGATTCCTATCAGTCACTCCTATGGCAGGCCTTGACAATCCTGAAGGCAGAGTGCTTGGAAACGTGTGAAATGGTGCTCTGGCATGAGCTGAGCCCGTTTGCAGCTTGCGGAACCAAGTCCTAATAGCTGTTCCATGATAACGCATACCATATACTCTTAAGTGCATTATAATCCTCGCGGTTAAATGCTATCTTTGGTATTGCTTTATCAAAACATGCCGAGTAAGGTGTCATACGAATTGGAATACTAACCCCTCGCCAATTCTGGCGACGGGGTTAGCATTCCACCCTTCTAGAGGGACACGACATGTATGTAACTGTGAACCCCGGTTAAAGTTAAGCGAAGCCTCAGCTCCACAAAATGGATGCTGCCACCACAGACACGAGTCTGACCTCCTGCTGCTGGGAGTCCTTCCAGCGAGGAGAGCTTGGACAAAGGGTTTCCTGTCCGGGGCGGTGCTAGCACCATCCCAGACAGGGTTTTGTGTATCCTGGGTAGGCAGGGCTTTACAGGAAGGTGACTGCTGAGTGGCACCCCGGTGCTCACTACGCATCTGCCGGCTAGAACCAGTTCCAGGGGCACACCAGCCCCTGGCCAGGGGAAAGTCCGGCATGGGAGAGGGGTGTAACCACCCCCCTCCTAGTCCCACCCATAGGCAGGACCTAGTCATCGGGTCAGCCCCTTTTCCTAGTATAAAGTTAGGAGCGGGCCCCCTTCCAAATTAGATCATCTTTGGAATCAAGACACGACTTTCTGCGAAAGGACTTCAAGATTTCTTCTTCAAGATTCTCCCTTGTGACTAAGGAGTAGTCACCCTGCATCCGCAGGCACCATCTTAAGAACACCGCAGTCTGCTGCAAGTCCTTCCTCCGGAATCCGACTGCCCAGCTCGACGAGAACCGGCTTCCCTGGCACCTCTGACCTCTACCCACCTCTACAGCTAAGCTGAGAACCGTGGGTGCGACGAGACCTCGAGGGACCGGCCATCTTCAAGACTGCACGACTTCTATCCAGCACGACCGCCGAGGGATCCTCTGGTGAGTGCTTTGGGGTCCGAGAAGCCCCGACCCTGAGCAGCTCCAGCACCGAAGTACAGCCTCCCAGCATCTCCACGATCTGCGTGGGGCCCTTCTGCTTTTGGCTGCTCACCGCGTTGTTTGGCTACTAGCCCGCTGGCTTGTGGCCTTCTTAACGACGCCCGACGACATCACTGCTGCTGGTCTGGTTGCTCCAGACTGGCCCTTGCTCCCTTCCAACAGAGGAGCACCCCGGACCCTCCTGGTCCACTCCAGACGCCATTTTGAGTCCACCGCGTGGGCTTGAATTTGCCAAGGCTTTGTTGCCCAATCCTGGGTCCAGCGACGCCGACAGCTTCATCCATCGTGGGACAGCTCGCTCCTCCATCCTGGTCGCTGACAACGCCTCCTGGTCCGTGAGATCTGCAGAGCCCAGCGTCGCCCACTCACCTAGTCGAGGTGACTACCATCCGGTGCCCTCCTGGTGCCACCTGACTACTGGCTAGTAGTCACGAACTTGGTCCCCTCTGCTTTCAGGTATCGTCCATCTTCCAGATCCAGGCTTGGATCACTTCGAACTCTCTTCACTGGTCGCCTGCCAGCATCTTTCTTCCAGGCTCCTGGTCCGTCTACGAGGATTCCCGACGTCTTTTTGAGACCTATGCAGCTGCAGCCCCTGGGCTAGGTAACTTCGGCATTTCAATGCCCCAGCATAGCCTCACTATCCAAGGGTCAGAATCCACTTTCGTTTTCCTCCTACCAGGTCGGGTTCGCCCGAGAACACTAACTTTGTGAAATCTAGCTACCATAGACTTTGTCCCGCATCACGTGTGAGAGTGCACACTCTGCACCCGAGTCCCCTAGGCCTCCTAGAAGTAATCTAAAGATTCTATAGTCAAGTCCTAGCGATTCCAAAGCCTATTAGTACTGTACTTACCTGCTAGTAATTTCGCATTCCACTTTCAGAGTATATGGTTTTCCGTGCCCCTCGGGCATTTGTATATACTGTGCTAACTTAAGTATTTTCGTAAGAGTTTTGTTTTGTGCTTAGTACCCTGTCCTCATAAAGAGTACAGGGCTGTTGTGATTCTAATAAATACACTGTTTATTTTCATAACACTTGTGTGGTGTCCTTTCACTTGGTGTTCAAGGGGTATATGTGATGGTATAACAGCTGGCTTAACACGCCCTCTCGAGTCTTTAGCCTTAGACTGCTCGTATCCACGCTACTAGGATAGCTGGTCTATAAGGTTGACTTACAACCAATCATCAATAAGGGTTGTCTGGACTGATACATAGTGTTCACTAGAATAGTGAGCACTGCATATCAGGCCAACTTCTCACACCCAGTCTGACGCCTGGGGATATTCTAAGGTAAGGAATCAATCACTAACGATCCTCTTTCAGATAAGGTCCCAGCTCGTGTACTCAGTATGGCTTCACAGAGCACTTATAATGTCCAAGAATGGACTTAGACACTATCGGGGCATATCTGCTCATGTAGTTAGGCCCTTACATGAGGTATAGAACACCCTGCCTTCGGTCTGTAAGGTCGGCTTACCTATGCCTCTTGCACTTCGTCATCATCTAGAGCCCTGAAGAAGTCTCTTCGGAGATGAAACGCGTTGGTCTCTTGCAGAGTTGGTAGACCTGGGACAAGTGGTGTGTGCCAGGTCAACTTTTTTCTGCACCAAAACATGCAGGCTGCAGTCGGGGTGTCTTTGTGTTTGGTGAGGGGTCTCTTAGGGTGGCACAGTACATGCTGCAGCCCTTCCAGACACTCTCTTGTCACAATGTCCTTGGTACCACTGGTACTTTTTACAAGGAACATAAATGTTAGCCAGAGGTGTGCCAATTGTGGAAACAAAGGTACAGTTTTAGAAACAAACACAGGCACTAGGAACCTGGTTAGCACACACCCAGTGCACATTCAGTCAAAGATACATCGAGGAGGGTGGGGGCGGGCAGTATCCATGCCGAAAGGAATACTTTCCTACACAGGAGTATTACACGGCGCTATATGTGAACTGACCCCGGCCGGCACCACCTACCTTTAACTTATTCCTGGGCCTGCAGATATTGCCAATCTTGGAGCCGGAGGCTGCAGAGGGACTAGGTGTGGATATTTCTGCCAAAGAGGTTACTGCTGCAGTATGGGCCATGGTGCGGGTAAGGTACTGGGCTCAGACAGGTTATTGGTCGAGTTTTATGCTTCTTACATCACTCAGTTGTCCCCTCGGCTGGTTGAAGTGTATAAATCGGGGAAGGATGCGTTGGTTCCCAACAACCAAGGAAGCACTGATTGTTCCCCATAAGCAGGGCCGCCCTGCACAGGTGCTGGAGTTGTATAGGGCACTCTCCATACTAAATAAGGATTATAAGCTACAGAGCAGGGTTCTGTGAACATGGCTCTTACCTCATAATTCGGGACTTGTCCATAATGACCAAACAGGCTTTATTTCTACAGTGTTCAACAACAGATGAGTGATGACACTGCTCCTCGCAGCTGCTGCTCTTGATGAGCAGGTAGTGGTTCTGACCATTGATATTGAGAAAGTGTGACTGGGACTACATATATTCGGCTGCTTGGGTCAGGGGGACATGTTCCAGACATTGGTGCGCCTGCTGTACGCAGTACTCACTGCAGGCGTTAGAACAAGTGGAGTGGTCTCTAACACTTACGCCGTGGAAAGAGGTACACAGCAGAGTTGCCCCCGCTGTTTCCCGTCCTGGCAGTGGAGCCTTTGGCATGCAAAGCATGAGAAAGGGTACATTATAATGGCATTCTGCATCGGGGGTTTGTACCATATTGCATTATATGCAGATGATATGCTGTTCTTCCCTAAAGATTATGGGATGGATGTCCCCAGAGTGACTGGTCTCTTGAAGAGTTTTGCGCTCTGTTGGGGCTGCGCGTGAATAGGAGACTCCGGGTGATCCACCCTCCACCCCCTGATTGTGTGCTTACAGTGTGAGACCCCCACCTTTCTTTATCTGGTTGTACAGCTCTATCAAATTCAGACACCATTATTGGACGGTCACCTCGGAAGAGCCCTGTTGGGGCTCCATGGAATCAACAGGGGTTTGTACTATTTTGCCGCGGTCCAAATTCATGGAGATGAACTCCTTGATCTCATCCGGGATCAGGTTGTCACCAGGTTGCTCTGGTGAAACTGCAGGGCTCTGTTGAGGATGGGGGGTTGGCTGCCCCTGACTGAGGCATACTATCTGATAGCACAGTTGCACTGGGTGACCAGGTGGGTGGATGCTGCATTACAGAGCGGACTGTTTATAGACGGGGGCGCGCCGACGCTGACCTGGGTAGCGCAGCTTCAACTGGAGCCTTTAAAGGTCCAGGTGGAGCCTTGTACACTACAGCCGGTGGCCAAGCATTGCGGGGTGTGATATTTACAAAGGACGGTGGTGGATGTGCACTATGCCTCGGCGCTGCCCCTCCAACGGTTGACAATTTATTTTTCTACCTGCAGAGACGGCTCTGCGACTGGGGGAGTGGGTGGCACTGGAGCTGCTGACTATCTGGGATCTGTAGGACTCTGGGTACTTGTGGCACTTTGAGGGCCTACAAACAATATATAATCTACGTGTGGGTCATTTCCTCTTCTACATCGTGGTCTCTGCATAGATGCAACAACGGTGGCGGCGGAGACAGGAGTAACCGCCACCTCAGAAGTATTGTCATGTTTTGTGCACATCCTCTGGCAGGCACAAGGCTATAACGGGTTTATATGCAGCCATCTGGGCAGATACAAGTGCTCCCTGTAGGAAGCTAGCTCTGTATATACTATACTAAAGTAAGGTAGAGTGTTCACATTTCCCAGTGGATCCCCCAAAGGCTTACAGAGCTAAAAGTAGATAGCACGTTACTCTCTATTTGTGGTAGTATGGGGGAGTAGTAATGCTTTATCAGAGGGTAGTGTTTAACATTTATTGAACACACTCAAGCAAGAAATTATGTCACGCACTCAAACACTGAACTCAAACCAACTGTTGGTATACAAAATACTTCTTTAGTTGTATTTTATTTTTAGAACCAAGTAGGACTTGGTACAGGTAAGTAAAGTTGTATTTTCAAGACAGGTTGATAAGGATATGTGAGCTAACTGAAATTGACTTTGTTAAGGTTGGTTACTTTACTCAATTTGATATGCCTCGATATCACACTGGAACTATACCTCTTTTTGGCATAGCATATACAGAGATAGCTTCCCATGATTGGTAATGCTGTTCACTTACAAGTTTGAGGCACCGGCGATGTGCCGGATGAAGTGGAATGTGAAAATAGGCATCATTGAGGTTGCGTGTGGCCATGAAGTCGCCTTGTTATAATAGCGGGATGACATCCTGAAGAGTGACCATGTGAGAGTGCTCTGAACGTATCTATTGTTCTATTCGTTTAGGGGGCCATAGATCTAAAATTGGTCTGAGGGACCTGTACTTTCTGGAGATAAGGAAGTCTAGTGAGTAAACCCCGCACCTGGTTGATGGTGAGGGACGGTTCCATAGATCCTTTCTGGAGGAACACTTGGACCTCTTCCCTGAGTGGCCTCTGGTGTTGTGGTGAGAGGTTGTGTTTATGAGGTGGAATGTTGAGAGGTGTAGAGTTCCAGACAATGACCATGTTGGATAATATCCAACACTCACTGGTCGAAGAGGTGACGTTCCCCCAAGCGGGAAAGAACCTTTGGAGACAACTAGACTGGTGTTATGTGATCGGCGGAATGAGGGAAGTCAGGGATTACTGGTGGTTGCAGATCCTTTGGGGGATAAGCCTCTACCTCTTAAATTGCTCCTTCTGTAGGAGCTTTGAAAATAGCCCCTGGGAGAGGTGTTCTGGATTTGTGGCCATTGGTACTATGTGGAGGTTTTGGGGGAAGTGGTCTTGGAACCTTCAAGATAGGATGAGAGGTGAAAGGACTCGCAATGGGAAGGAGTTTGAAGGGCACCCATCACATTTACTGTTTCATTGTCTTTTTAATTTTTTTCTAATAAAGTATCTACCAGCAAAAAGATGTTCCCTGTCTAAAGGCAGATTACGTTGCTTTTGCTGGACGTATGGTTTGAAACCAGAGACATGGAGTCATACTTGTCTGCCTAGAAGGGCACTAGAATTACCTCGCCATCCCTTCAGCAGCAGTTCTCGCAGCATCTAGGACAGAGCGTATGGTGGCGTTTGAGATCTGCTTCCCTTCAGAGAATCTCATAGCTTCTATTTTTGTGTTCATCTGGGAGATACTGGAGGAGTTCCACCATTTCATTCCAATGCGCCTGGTCATATAGAGAAAACAGCCCAATGGAATTGGCAATCCGCCAATGGTTGGATGATTGCGCTCACACCCTTTTGCCTGCAGCATCTATCTTCTTATTCTATTTATCTGGTGAAGGGGCATCACCAGTGGTCTGAGAGTTGGCCTTCTTGCATCTGGCAGCTACGATTAAAAAGCTAGGATTGAGGGAGAGAGACAGATTGCAGACCTGATGGAGATTAGTCAAAGGGTATTTTGCCTGACAACGAGGACAGTGGTGGAAAGGTGCCAGCTACATCACCATGTGAACATTGTATTGTATTGTATTTGCATTTATATAGCGCTTACTACCCCTGACGAGGCGTCAAAGCGCTTTTTTGTCGGGTAGCACACTACTCCGGGACCCATAAAGGATTAGTGTTGTATAAGTATAGTGAAACATGCAAGTACATTTTAAGTGGTGTATAGGTTAGTCAGTTATTTGGATATGGAATGATAGCAGAAGGATAGAGGAGGACAAAGGTTTGTATTTATGTATCGCTTGTTGACGCACGCTATTCCGGAAGTCTATAAAGGATTAGTGGTGAATTAATATGGTGAACTATAAGCTAATTTCAGTGGTGGATATTAGTCTGTTACTTGTAGTGAGAAGGATAGCGGAGGGATAAACGGGGAAGAAAGATTAGCATTCATATAGCACTTGTTACCCCTGATGGGTGTTGTAGCGCTTTTCTGGCGAGTAGCACGCCACTCCAGAACCCATAAAGGATTTGTGTTTAAAATGAGTATAGTATAAATATGAAGTAATTTGAGTAGTAGATATGTTATTCAGTTATTTGGGCAGTATATTAGTATAGTTGAATATGGAATTTGAGAAGTGAACATGTTAGTCTGTTAGTTTTGATTGAAAAGGATAGTGGAGGGATAAAAGAGTGAAAGAATTTTTTTTTTAAGGTCTTCGCAGTAGGAAGAGAAATGAGAACAAGCATTTACAAAGCAATGGTCTCGGCATTATTAAAGGTAGAGCTATTGGTATTGTTTATTATTTCATATGTTTTTTTTAACCCCTTCTGTGCGGCCGCGATTCCCCCCCCCCCGGTGCTGAGCCCTAATGAAAATGGGCGTGGTCATGCCGGAACGGTTCCGTCATAAGCACAGCTCGACCGATGCTCATGGCGGAACCGTTCCGTCATGAGCATGGAAGGGGTTAAATCATAAATAAATAGCATTGTCTTTTTAATTGGCAATAGCTTAATCGTTAAATGAATGGCATTGTCATTTACAATGCTAATAGCTTAATCTTTTGCATATGCATGACTTATTGAATTTACACATACCGAGCCACACACACATACAGAGCCACCTAGACAGAGTTGTTCACATAGTCACCTACACACACAGAGCCACTTACACAGAGCCACCCTCACACAGACATTGGCACTTACACATTGAGTCACCTACAAAAAAAGCTATTTACACAGAGTTACAAACCTACACAGAGGCACACAGACACACACACAGAGCCTCACACACAGACAGAGCTACACACACTGAGTCACACACACAGACAGAGCTACACACACATAGAGCCACCTACTTAAAGGAATATGCTACTTACCAGTATGCATGTGTTCTTGGCATGTAGAGCTGCAGAGTCGCACACCATGCACTAGATCGCCACCCGGTGCCGGGCCCGGACAACCGCAGGCCACCGTCCTCCCGGAAGAAGTCCCCGCAGCCACGAGATAGGTGACTCCTCCCCCGGACAACACCGCGCATGGTCATCCACTCCATCCTCAGACCGCTTCTCGCCATGATGGGGAATGATGGAGTTAGTAGTAAAGATAAAGAAAAGCATGTCCATGCGTGTGCATCTAATTAAGATGATAGCTGGAACGGATACAAGCCCCGGGGAGGCGGGTGGGCGTATAAGACTCTGCAGCTCTACATGCCAAGAACAGATGCATACTGGTAAGTAGCATATTCCGTTCGAGGCATATGAGCTGCAGATCGTATTGAATATGCTACTTACCAGTATGCATCTGTTCTTGGCATGTAGGGCTGCTAACATTCATATCTTAGCATTAGATCGCCGCCTAGTGTTGGGTCCGGATGATCGCACATTGTTGTCCTGGAAGAGTCTTCGAAGTGTCCTGAGATAGGTGGCTCCTCCCCTGGACTACAGTGCGCAAGGGCATCGGCTCCATCCCCAGATTGTTTTTCGCCATTGTGGCAGAAGATGGAGTGTAAAGTGTAAATGATGTCCATGCTAATGATTGAATACAATAGTATATCTGCAGCTGCAACAGGCACCGGGGAGGAGGGTGGGCGATATGAATGTTAGCAGCCCTACATGCCAAGAACAGATGCATACTGGTAAGTAGCATATTCAGTTCGAGGCATGTGGGCTGCTAAATTCATATCTTAGCATAGAATATATAGCAGTCCCTCCATCAGCGGCGGTTGCCCGTGCCAGCTGCAGAAACCTGAAAAAGTGTTTTGAGAACAGCCTGTCCTACAGCAGCTTGCTGCTTGGAATGCACGTCAACACAGTAGTGTTTTGTAAAGGTATGTGGTGTAATCCACGTGGCTGCTCTGCAAATGTCCTCTAAAGGAATGTTCCCTAGGAAAGCCATGGATGCCCCCAATTTGCGTGTGGAGTGCGCCCTTGGGGGTATTGTTAAAGTGCGCTTGGCCTTGTGATAACAAATTTGGATGCACTTAACAATCCATCTGGCTATTCCTGCTTTGGAAATCGGGTTGCCTTTGTGTTGTGGTGAGAAGGCAACAAAAAGCTGTTTTGTTTTCCTAAAGTGTTGTGTCCTGTCTATGTAGTACATCAACGCCCTCCGTACGTCTAACGTATGGAGCATTCTTTCCGCTACCGTTTGCGGGTTTTGGAAGAATGCCGGCAAGTCTATAGTTTGGTTGAGATGAAACTGTGACACCACCTTTGGAAGGAATTTGGGGTTAGTACGTAGCACTACCCTATTTGGATGAATTTGAATGAATGGCTCTTGTATTGTGAGCGCTTGTAGCTCACTAACACGCCTCAGTGACGTAATAGCAATCAGGAAAGCTACTTTCCACGTTAGGAATTGTAGTTCACACGAGTGTAGTGGCTCAAATGGTGGTCCCATCAGTCTGGTGAGGACCACATTGAGGTTCCACACCGGAGCTGGCGGTGTTCTTGGGGGAATGACTCGTTTCAGACCTTCAAGGAAAGCTTTAATGGCAGGCACTCTGAAGAGAGAGAGATGCTGCCTATTTTGAAGGTAAGCTGCGATGGCGGATAGATGTATCCGAATCGAAGTGAACGCTAGCTTGCACTTGTAAAGATGTAACAGGTAGCAAATGATGTTAGGGATAGATGCATCTTAGCGGGTTGATGTCATTGGTGGTGCAGTAAATGACAAAACGCTTCCATTTTGCCGCATAGCATGCTCTGGTTGTTGGTTTCCTTGCCTCCTTGATGATGTCCATGCATTCAGGAGGTAGGTTGAGGTACCCAAACTCTAAGACTTCAGGAGCCAGATCGCCAGGTTGAGCTGTTGCGGATCTGGATGCTGAATTTCTCCATGGTTCTGCGTCAAAAGCCTGGGCGTGAGGCGCAGTCTTTGATGCGTAACCACTGAGAGTTCGAGGAACGTGGTGTACCAAGCCTGGCGCGCCCACGTTGGAGCAACTAGGATGAGTGTCATCGAGTGCTGCCTTAGTTTTTTCGCCACCAGTGGTATCAGAGGTGTCGGCGGAAAAGCGTACGCAAATTTGCCTGACCAGTTCATCCATATCGCATTGCCCTGCGATTGCGGGTGTGGGAACCTGGCGGCGAAGCTTTGGCATTTTGCGTTCTTCCTTGTGGCGAACAGGTCTATCTCTGGATAACCCCACCTTTGGAAGTACGGCTGGAGTACTGATGGATGTATCTCCCACTCGTGCATTTGATGGCTGTATCTGCTGAGCAGATCCGCCATCTGATTGTCCTTCCCCGGGAGGTGCTCCGCCATGAGGAAGATGTTCCTCTGAATGGCCCACTTCCACATGCCCTGAGCCAGATGAGACAGCTGCGGTGAGTGGGTGCCCCCCTGCTTCTGGATGTAGTACATCGCGGTCATGTTGTCCGTCCGGACTAACACCACTTTGTTGCACAGATGTACAATGAAGGACTTGAGAGCCATGAAGATCGCCATCAGTTCTAGATAGTTGATGTGCATCTTCTGTTGCTGCGTTGTCCATAGTCCCTGCACTGTGAAATTGAGCAGATGAGCTCCCCATCCCTGGAGAGATGCGTCCGTTGTTAGGACAATCTGTGGCACTGGCTCCTGGAACAGTCGGCCCTTGCAAAGGTTGTGTGGAGTCCACCAATGCAGAGAGTCGTATGCCCGACTGGTAACCAACACTAGGTCTGTTAATTGTCCCTGAGCCTGTGTCCACTGATTCGCTAAGCACTCCTGGAGCGGGCGCATATGCAACCGTGCGTGAGGGACTATGAAGATGCAGGAGGCCATCATGCCTATCAACTGCATGAACACTCTCGCTGGAAGTGAGTGTTGTGGTCTGAACTTTCGGATTAGAGATTGCATGCTCTCTATCCTGACTTGGTTTGGTTGAGCTGTGGCCGTCAGGGTATTGATTGTCGCACCTAGAAACTGCCGGACATGTGCCGGCTGAAGATGCGACTTTGGGTAATTCAACGAGAAACCCAAGTCGTGAAGGAGGTGAATGGTGGTTGACATGTCTGCGGCGCACTGCTGTTCCGACTTGGCTTGAACGAGCCAGTCGTCCAGGTAGGGGTAGACATGGATGTTCTGCCTCCTGAGGTGCGCTGCCACTGTCGCCAGGCACTTGGTAAACACCCTTGGGGCCGTGGTGACTCCGAAGGGTAGGACCTTGAACTGATAATGCCTGCCTTGGATTGTGAATCTGAGGTATTTTCTGTGGGACGGGTGAAGTGGAATGTGGAAATAAGCATCCTTGAGGTCTAAGGTTGCTAAGAAGTCCCCTTGGTTTAACAAGGGAAGAATCTGTTGCAGTGTAAGCATATGGAAATGTTCTGACAGTATATACAGATTGAGGGGACGGAGATCCAGAATTGGTCTGAGAGAACCGTCCTTCTTTGGAATAAGGAAGTACAGGGAATATACCCCTGTGCCTTCCTCCCCCACTGGTACGAGCTCGATTGCTCCTTTTTGCAGCATCACTACCACTTCCTGCTGCAATAAGTGCAAGTGCTCTGCGGACATAGGCCTTTGCCTTGGTGGAATGTTGGGTGGAGTGGATTTTAACTCTAGACAATAACCGTACTGAACAAGTTGTCGCACCCACCTGTCTGTGGTGATGTTGAACCAGACGGGCAGGAACTGTTGTAGTCTCCCCCCGACAGGTGTTAAGTGGTCGGGGGGCAGTGACAGAGAGTCACTGTTTGCTTGGGGTAGAGGCGCGTGAGTTGTTGTTTCCTCTGCCGCGTCCTCTGGTGCTGTTTCCTCTGTAGCCCCCCTTGTTCTGTTTGGGGTACGAGGATTGTGCTCCACCTCTAGAGAATTGTGACTGCTGACTCATTTGTCCTCTGGTGACTCCACGTGCACCTGAGCGACGAAAAGTATTGCCACGAAACTGTTGTGATTGAAGGGCCCCCATAGATTTGGCAGTTTCGGTGTCTTTTTTAATTTTTTCTAGGGTGGTGTCAACATCTGGACCAAACAGTCTATCAGGATTGACTGGTTGATTAAGTATGGTTGTCTGAATGTCAGGTTTAAACCCCGATATGCGGAGCCACGCCTGTCGTCTCAGCATGACGCTAGTGTTAATGGTCCTAGCGGCTGTGTCCGCGGCATCCAGTGCACACTTTATGGCTGCGTTGGAGATCAGTTGTCCCTCCTGTATAATCATTTTGGTGCCCTCTTGAAACTGTGGAGGCAGGTGTTGCACAATTTGCTCTAGGGTGTCGTAATGCGACCTATCATAACGTGCCAATAGTGCCTGTGTATTTGCAATACGCCAGAAATTGGCAGCCTGCGCAGCTACCCTTTTGCCTCCTGCCTCTAGCACCTTGGACTCTTTATCCGGGGGAGGAGCTTCACCCGTTGTTTGGGAGTTGGCCCTCTTTCGGGCATTTGCGACCACCAGGGAGTCAAGAGGCAACTGTCCCCGAATGTATGCAGGGTCTGCAGGTGCTGGTCTGTACTTTTTTTCAATACGTGGATTGACCACCCTCGCCCTGGTAGGTTCTTTAAAGATGTCCGCCGCATGCTTGAGGACCCCCTTGAGCATAGGCAGTGTCTTAACATTTCTTTCTGAAACTGCAAAAGTGTCAAATAGAAAATCCTCTTCAACAGGGTCAGCATGCATGTCCACATCATGATTAGCAGCTGTCCTTTCAATGAGTGCATGGAAACCTACAGAATCCTCCGTTGGGGATGCACGTGTACTGAAAGGCTGTGGGTCTTGTCCCACATTATGGGTGTCTTGGTCCCCAAAGTCATCAAATGAATCCGGCTGTGCATCTGGTTCATTAGCTGGGAAAGTGTATTGGTCATCTTCACCATATTCCTCACCGTCAGAGGGGTCTGGAGACGGAGTTGGGCTCCCTCTTGGAGGGGACTGGATAGGTTCCATGAGGCCTGAGGCGTCCTGTGGATATTTTTTCTTCTTCAGGGGGATGACATAGGAGTCCACCGGCTGCGAAGTTATCTTCCTCTTGTAAAGGGTCAATTTGCCTGTATTAGCGTCGATAAAACACTCCGAATCCTCTTCTGAGTCGATTACTCGACCCGAAAGTGCCCCTGCCGTTGAAGAATCCGTCTTCTTCGGTGCCGATTTTGTTGCGAAGGCCTTCGGCGCCTCTTTTGGCGGCAGAAGGTAGAGGAGTTTACTGGCAGATTTGACCGGAACGTCTATCTCCTTCTGTGGCGATGGCGTCGGCGCCGACGAAGCAGCGGCTTTCTCCCTAATTCTCTGTAGTGAAGCAGCGACGAGGGACGTTTGATTCGCAGTTGCCTTTGGCACCGACGAGGAATCCTTGATCTTGTCTTCGGATCCGACGTTCTGTTGGCCCTTTTGAGTCTTGGACGATGATGCTGCGTCCGCCGCCCCAGAGGCCCTGGATCGATGCGCAGATGTGGCAGCTTTCGATCCGTGCGATTTAGAAAGCTCCGTTTCTACCACGCGTCCGACCAACGTCCCAGTTGGCGTCTGAGCCGTGCCGCTGTCCTTGGCGGGCTTTGCCGGCGTCGTAGCGGTAGACCTGTGCGTTCCGCCCTTTTTAGAGGATCCCTCCTCTGGCACCGATTTTGACCCGGTGGAATCGACAGATTTCTTCGATCTCTGTGGACCGGAGGTCGAGGGAGTCGATGAAGCAGCGTTTTTATTTGATTTAGGTGGTACGGCCGCCATCTTAGGGACGCTGGAGTCCTTAAGTTTCAGTTTCGGTTTCGGTTCGGCCATCTTAGGCGTAGTCGATACCGTATGTTTCAGTTTCGGTTTCGATACCGTCTGTGCAGCAAGTAAGTCCGTGGCCGGGCCTAAAGGCGGGGCCGTGGCTTGCGCGACGGGGTCTTGGGTAAGGCCGACCGGCGATCCCGTGACCCGTTCCATATGTCCGTAAACTTCGGGGCATAGCTCATCCCCTGAGCTATCTTCCACGGCCCCATAAACTTGTTCGACGTCCCCTACCTCGTCGACGTTTTCAAGGCCTTGATCCACGACTCCGTCGTCGTCCTCCGGATCCGCCTCGACCTCCGTCTCGGGCGGGGAGATTTGAAGATGACGGCTCAGGTCCTCTTCTTCTTGGTCGTCGAAGATGTCGTCCGGTTCCGGGGCCGTTTGGTGGGCCTCCAGGCGCACCGCGCGCCGAATCTTGAGTGTCTTCTTGGACCTGAAACTCGCACAGGCTCTGCAGTTTCCTTCGTTATGGTCTGGTGAAAGGCATTTGTTACAGACCGGGTGCGCGTCTATATGTGGGTATTTGGCCCCACAGAGCGGACAGAGTTTAAAAGGACTCCGCTCCATGCCGGAAAAGTTGCTGTCGAGTCGCGATGAGAAGGCCTCGAAGTCCGAAGAGCAAAAACTCTGCTGATTCCGGCTCCGAGAGACGGAAGAACTCGAGACCGCACGCAAACAATACCGACGTAAGAAATACAAGGCCTTTTGGCCGAATAAAGTTATGTTTTCTCGGTTCCGACAGAGAGACGTCGAGACCGCATCCGAACCCAATGGCGGAAAAAAACAATCTGGGGATGGAGCCGATGCCCATGCGCACTGTAGTCCAGGGGAGGAGCCACCTATCTCAGGACACTTCGAAGACTCTTCCAGGACAACAATGTGCGATCATCCGGACCCAACACTAGGCGGCAATCTAATGCTAAGATATGAATTTAGCAGCCCACATGCCTCGAACACTATGCATTGATTGTGCAGCAGTATCTCCCCTAGTGGTGGTCGCCTGTATCCGTTGCAGCATTTTGAAATAGTGTTTTAAGGACAGCTTGGCCTACTGCAGCTTGCTGCTTGGCCTGCACATCAACACAATAGTGTTCCGAGGCAGGAACCGTGAAATTAGAGAAGAGAGCACAGTGTCTAACTAGAACAAAGGTACGAACCAGAAAGCCGATGAAAGCAATTTGACAATGGAGTGGATGACCATGCACGTTGCCAGCAGGAGTAGTCACATTACCTTGTGACTCAAAATATTTTTAGAAGAAAACAACTTGCACACATCCAAGCCCAACACTGCATGGCAGGATGATACACAGCATGTGTATCTAAAGTCACACATGCCTCGAACATAAAGTTCGTGGTGTGATCTTATGCAGATCTGTTTTTTAATTGCGCTATTTACTTCACTGAATGCCTTTTACAGTACGCTAATGAAACTGCAAGTCTGACCGCCACCTCCCAAGTCCTGGAATAATCCTAGATTGCTCAGCCTACTACCATGTCGCAGTCAAATGTCCAGAAGTAGTAGCTTGGTTATCCAAGAAGAGAGCATGATTACTGTAGTACTGGGGTGTCAGTGGCAAACTACCAATATCATTTATCATCACGTTGTGGCAAGTGGGGCTCAAATGAATGAATCCTGTTAATTTTCAATACATTTCTAATATCATGGGATTCCCCTTGTTTAGTGCTCCATTTTTCCCTCCCCTTCTAACTCAGCTCCTTTGATTCTCCTATTTCTTCCAAGGGAGCAGATGGGATGAATACAGTGGTTTCAATGCCAAGTCGTCATGTGGAATTGTGACATTCCCAATTTGGGCATCTCCCTTTTGATGATTTTTCTTAACAGTTTCCACTGTAGATTCCCGTAACACAGATTTAAACCTTAAAGATAGCAAAAGGAAAAAAAAATAACATACAGACAGATCTGTATAAGATTAGTGAGACAGAGCTATTTACGAGGTTGATCCTTGGCAATCAGCACTTTTTGAATAAGCAGGAAGGTCTGATATATTTCCTCATGCCGACAACTCTTAAGTATCAAGGAACTTAAATATGCCAATAACGCAGGTCATACAGCACAGTGCTTCGACCACTCTTCTTTTCAGAACATATTCATCTAGATCATATAATACTATCACTCCATAGAAGAAACACATTTACCTTTTTTATAGGTCCCATCCACGCCCTTGCCCATCTTTTCCTTATTGCTGGCATCACCTTCCATGTAGTGGAAGACTCTGGCCTGATGAGTCCAGAGATAATCATTTGAACCAAAGAACATGACTGGAAACTCGCCAATACTGTGCTTCATATTCTGGATGTTAACAGGAATGCTCTTAGGATGACAAACTTCCGCTGGCCACCATCTGTTAATAAAGATTGTCAGTGCATCACTATCCACACACCAAAGGGTGGAAAAAACTGCAATTGTAGGAACAATCCACCAAAAATTACCTTACTCCTGCTGTCATACATAAAATAACATTTTTACTATTTTTGTGAAAGGAATTTTACACTCCTAATTTTTTTTTAGGGATACAAATGAATTGCTTTTACTTTCTGAATTTACAGTTGATTGCTTTGTGCTTGTTCGGCTTTTGAAACAAATTTACCACCAAACAAGGCGTAAAGTATTCTCTACCATTTAAAATGGGCTTCTGTAAGATTTTTCAGAATGCCTCCATAAACGTTGTTCTTTAAATAAGAAGGTGGCGTTCCAAACTAAGAGACTACTTTGTTTTCCCTATATTTGCAAATTAAAACCTAGCAAAGAAAATATTTGGACATCTGAGGCCTTATTAAACTAGCGGCCTAGCGGGGGGGGGGGTTCAACAGGTGTTTGCACCAGCTTTGCGCGCCCCATGGACACTTTGGTATGACAGAAGGGGACTCTGACGCTTGTGTGGTCCCTTCTGTAATACCGATAGCGCATATAAAGTGCCATTGCTATCTTCAGAGGCTGTTCCCTCATTAGCATGGGAGCGTGCCCCATGCAAATGAGGGAATCTCTTTGATTTTGCGCCTGCACCATATTACTGACGTGGGTGCAGAGGCAAAGAAGCTCTCAGGAGGCACACTGTCAGTACACACCCTTATAGCAGCCCTCTGGAGGGGAGAAAAGGGGTCCCATGGAACCTCCAGACATCCACTTGCAGGTGGGTGCAGTCACTCACTGCACCTGCCTACAAGGGGATTTCGATTCCCCCTTTAAACTGCAGGCAAGTGCTGTCTGCACTTGAAAAAACAGGAGCGACTTCAAAGCAGCTGCTTCGTTTTTCACATAAATTCGGCTGAGTTAGTTGGCCTGCTACTCTGGAGTCAGCACATTCATCATAATATGGCACGTTTTCCTTCATTGCGCCAGGCACACGTTTCAAAGGTGCGCTGGGCACACCTTTGAAAGGTGCGCCAGGCAAAATCAAGGAAAATGTGCCATATGTGTAACAAGGCGCCTGAAGCAATATACTGCTTTGTAACATATACAGTACATGGTTAAAATGATTGAAAAATGCAGGAGCTGAGTTTCTTAAGATGGATGTTACTATAAAGGCAACGCTGCTTAATTAAACTTTTTAGTTCAAGGGCCTAATGAAAGGAGTGGTTCAAGGCTTGAGGTCAAAATCACTGCCCTTCAATCAGTTAAGAAATCTTTATTCGGCAAAACCTGAAATAAAAGATGCATACCAAAAAACAACCATGCATTAAAAAGAAATAGCTAAAAATTATTTCAACTAGACAAAGTAGTTATATGTATCCGAGTGTAGTGCAATTCAGGTGCATGACATTGAATATACCGAACAAAAGAAATACCCAAAAAATGTGTATAGACCATTCCTGTAAATATAAAAAAGCAGGTCTATAAAATCTTTAATTATGGGAGCACACTCAATGTAATAAAAATATTTCCTTGGTTCTTTATAGAAATGACAGAATACAATTAAGTGCATATAGCATTGGACAGAGCGATTATCACAGGGACATGGGGGTAAAGTCTTATTTATATTTCTTTCTGTAGAACTGTCAGTAAGACAAGTAGTATGTTTAACCTGAACCTAATAAGAAGAAATGTATGGAGGACATCCATCACAAAAACCAGCTATGGCTCAATTATGTTTGCCGTTGGGATCATTGAATAAGTGCACACAGTAGTCTTCATATTCTCAATTTTTAATCTCATCTCCCTATGCTTTTCTAATAATATTTTGAACATGGATTTAGAACAAGAATTGTCTTGGCCAGGTGAACAAAACATCTCAGGTTACCATATTAACTTAAACCCTTCTTTTATTACTATAAACCAGGGTATTTGAAAAATGTTCTCTAGACCCAAACAGTCCAGTATAATCATACAATTGAGTTACATTTAATGTTTTGACCATAAAGCCAGAGGGTAAGCACACTTCTTCCAAGTTAGTAATAGTTCGATGGAGCAGATAAAGCTCGAGGTATACCAAAGTACAGTATAGTGTGCACAGAGTCCAGGGAGTCCTCAGACGTATAGCAGAGGCTAAATTAGGTAAGTACTAACAGCTCTCTCAGTGGTAGTGTGGGTGAGCAGTTAGGCTCATCCAGAGGGTGTGTTAAGCATTTATTGTATTCATTCAATCAAGACTGATGGCACACACTCGGAAACAGAATTTAGACCAATTAGGTAAGTATAATAAAGGTATACTTATGTTTTATATTATTTTAGAACCAAGCAGGACTTGGCACAGGTAAGTAAAATGTACTCTCAAATGCAAGACTTTTCAAGGAAATGCAGTTGCTATTGAATTTGCAATAATTACAGGTTTGTATATATGTTTTATAAAGAGTTTAAGTTACATAGAAATTGCTTTTCATTACACTTGGATTACTTTTTAGTTACTTTGAGTACTTGAGGTGGTATGCCTAGATACTATACACTAGAGTTGGTCACTTACAGGTAAGTACGACAATTCTTAAGTTAAAGCAGAGTTATTTCCTTTTCATACAAACATCAGTTCAACACTTAAGGAAAAAGTGTTAGCGGTTTCTCTGGTAAGTACACAACTTACGAGTCGGAGTTTGGGGGTTTAGGACTAAAGTACCACCAGCGGCACTGGGGCGGCTGGTTACAAAGTGCAGGGGCCCAATGTTAGACAATGGGCCTAAGGGGGCTCTCGGTTAGGGACTGCTTATGAGCAGGCCACTAAAGTGTGGGAGCAAAGCTCCTGGTGTGAAGGTCAGCACTGCAGGTGCCAATAATTGGCAGAGGAGCTGCACCAC
This sequence comes from Lissotriton vulgaris, assembly GCF_964263255.1. Taxonomy (NCBI): domain Eukaryota; kingdom Metazoa; phylum Chordata; class Amphibia; order Caudata; family Salamandridae; genus Lissotriton; species Lissotriton vulgaris. The sequence continues at coordinate 1,253,502,309 of NC_141695.1, read as the reverse complement.
CAGCGGCAGAGGGGCGGCAGGGTGCCAAGGAGACGCCAGGGACTCTGTCATGCTCAATGGAGACCTGCTCGGCAAAGTTGCTGCAGGCTCTGACAGGGAGACTTCCTGAAGGCGACCACTGGCTGGAGAGGTAAGTTGGATACTTGGGGAATGCTTGGACACCTTTGGTTGGGCCACCCAAGGCTGTGGGGCATCGGCTGCAGGAATGTCTTCTGGTGTCAAGTTTTCTCACCAGCTCCAGTCGGGGGACCCTTCTGGTTAAGGCTGCAGGCATTGTATCAAAGCTTAAGGGAGGTCAGGGATCATCAGATCCTAGGTCAGGATCGCTGGGGAGAACTATTTGTGGTGTTGGGCCACCAAAACCCGGGCCGTGGCACCGGGTGTAGAGTGGTGTAGAATTGTGGAGTCGCTGGAATCCGGATTCTGTGGGTAAGTCTTGGCTTGAGCAAATCTGGTGCTCACAGCAGGTCGTAGATGGGAAAGGGCAGAAGGGTTGGGGTCAAAACAGTTAATGTCCTCTTCTTCCTGGGTCAGCACAGCTTCTCTGTCCTCCTTTCTTCCTCGAATATGAGGAGGCAAGGTTCAGGGTTGTCCCTCAAAATGTAATTTAGGGACGATAAAAGGGTGTGCAGGTCAGGACCAACGGCTCCCTTCCTTGGTGTGGGTACACACCCTATTATGCCACCTTCAAGATGGAGGGGACTGAGATGTGTGCTTTACCTTGCCTCCACCCCCTGAGGGGTGAGGTTGGCAAAGATGGGCACAGCTCTCTTCCTAGCTTGGTTTTCCCACTGCTTCTCCTGCCCAAAGTGGAGACCAGAACCGGTGGGAGCCAGTTGCTGGGGGTAGCAAAAAGGCAGGGACAGCTTCCACAGGCGGCAGCCATTTGAAGCTTCCCCTTTCGTGGACCCATCCCATCCTGGGGGAGGAGGTATAACACCTCTGCCCAGGATAGGTTTTGTTTCTGGACCCAGAGAGCGGAGGCTCTCTACCCAGGGGTTCAGAAACCTGTCTGGTGGTGGCGGCAAATGGCGGTCACCCATTCAGGAACCACACCAGGGCTGGTCGATTTTCAGGGGGCTTCTCTAAGATGATCTCTGAGTGCATTTGGCGATAAATCCAACACTGGCATCGGTGTGGGTTTAATGTGCTGAGAAGTTTGCTACTAAACTTCCCAGTTTTTAGTAAAGCCATTATGGAGCGGTGGAGTTCATAATGACCAAATCCCAGGCAATATACTCTTTATGGCTTTATTACACTTACAATGTCACAGAATGCGCTTAGACAGTGTAGGGGTACAGGGGTCATGCCACTGTACCCTCACCTTAGGGCCAGTGCACCCTGCTAGAGGGGTGACTTACCTAGATCCTAGGCAGTGGATTGCAGGCATGGCACACTGGTATGTGTGCCATGTCGACTTTTCACTTTTCTCTGCAGCAAACCACGGAGCCTGTGAAGGAAGTGTGTGTGTGTGTTAAGGTACAGGGTCTCAAGGGTGACACAATAGGTGCTGCAGCTCGTAGAGGCCTTCCCTGGTCACAATGCTCTTGGTTTCCATGATACCTTTTACAAAGGGCTTGCCTGTGGCCTGAGATGTGCCAATTGTGGGTACAAAGGTACAGTTTTGGGAAAGAACACAGGCCCTAGGAACCAGATTGTCAGGGCCCCAGGGCATATGAAGTCAGGCTGCATTAGATGGCAGGCAAAAAGTGGGGGGTAACCATGCAAAAAGGGGTACTTTCCTACAAGGTACATGACTTTATTTTGCAAGACTGGTTATGCCTTTCACATGAGAACTGTCTGCTTTTCGCGTTCTCTGCTAGGTTCCTCGACTTTAGTCTGAACACGATGTGCAAGGTCAATAAAGAATACCCGTTGTTATTCAGTTCTGGTCAGTCCGTAGCACCTAGACAAAACATGCTAAACACAGCTGCACTGCTTGCTGGAGACTCTTGCTTTGATTTTAATGGGATAAATGTTGTTTTAACACACACCTAGATAGAGCCTTTTCCATGGAGAAGAGCTATGCTGTTCCTATGATGTAAACCCCACATCTAGGCTTTAAGGTATGGGGTCTGCTGACAAAGCCCAGAGATCTCCGTTCATATAACAAAGTCTTCCAGCAAAGGTGAGGGTGGTTAGGCCTTATAGTCCTTTTTCCACGGTCTTTATATAATGACATCCCCCTTCATACTCTATGGAATTGTAACAATGCTAATTGTTCTGAGTTTATGCATGTTGCTGCTGGTAGTGACTCGAATACTGCATTATAGCGCATCGATCGTTAAAATAAATATTTTAAACTATTACAGTGACTGCCAATTCTTATTGTAGACAAGTACGAGTGAGCGAACGAAAGGGTATGTTTTGCCACCGCTATTCCTGAGTGAGTCAGAAGTGTTGTGTTCTGGGTTGTCTAATCATTTGTAGCTTTGTGATTTTGGAGGAGAACGAATGAGACACTATAGCTAGTCGGTTTTGGGATTTTGGGTACTAAGGTGATAGGTTGGTACACCCCTATACACCGAGGTCCTCTGCGCATAGTTCTGTGTAGGTGCAGAAACCCTGCAACTTGGCGGCGCCAACGTTTGGTCAGGTTCTGATCTGTGAGACTCTTGAGTAGTGCTTGTGGACAATCCGCTCCCTTCTGTTTCTGGAGACAGCTGTGACGGTGTAGCCTCCTATATTGTGATAAATAGTATAGGTTCTTCAAGCTTGAATTTTTAAAGCTCTTTTTCTTTTAACCCTTTGTTGCTGCCACATGTAGGTTGATCATCTTTCTTCTTTATTTTGGTGGTTGCCATAACAGCTCCTAACGGCACACTGCTCAGGGATTATTTGGTTAAAAAGAGTGTACCTGATGCAGGTGTTCAACTTATCTTTGTTGTAGAGGCGGAGCCAGCTTTCCGCTTTGAGGTATTTTATTCTTGGGTCACCTTTCCAGCAGTCGATGGAACAGACAATCTGTTTCACTCGTATACTGCCACCGCGACTCTGCAGGAATATAGACTGTATAGAACTCTTGAGGTTCCACTCACAGCTGGGCAACACCAAATTTGGTTTAATGGCACCCTTCCACACCCAAAAACACCGGTACGTTTAGGCCCTTACTCGATTGAGGGGCCACATGGCCTGTTTTGGCTGGGTATACCCCACACCCACGTTATCGAACAACTGCAACGATTGCTGAACTCCGCGTAATACATACTTCCTTGAGACGTGAGCATAGGGCTGTTCTACAGTTCATGTCGCGCAACTTTCAGGTGGGACCACCTTGCGTTGCTGCACAACCCGCTGGAACTAGTGGTGTACCATCAGTCCTCTTATGGTTGATTCAGTGATGGGCAAGTGGCCACAAAATAAAGATGAGTTCCCTTATTGGCTAGCTGAAAAATTTGGAAAACCGAGGCAGTTTTTCCAAATACCACTCCTGTAGGGAAACACGGGATCTTAACTAGAAGTTTGCCTAAAGACTTAATTCCTGAATTAGCTGATTGTAACACCTGGGGTAAGGTGTTTGCAGCAGTATATTCAAAATGTTTCAGGCCCCCTCCATGACCGCACTCCCTTCTGTGATAAAATGTGTTCAGGATGAACACGGAGCGGAGGCGGCTCTGGAATTGGGGATGACACTGGTGGGGTGCTCGACGTGGTTGCGAATATAATCCTTGCTAAAGGATGAAGTGGTAAGCTTACAAGTCGCTAACCACTTTGAGGTTGTCACTAGCGGAGATAAGCCACGCGAATTTCCGAAGATTATTGCAAAGGCTTATAAAAGCATAGAACGCAATAGTCTGGGAGTTAAGCCTTTTACTCAAACGCAGACGCAATCTCAACCGCAAAAGACTCAAGCTGATAAAGACGGGCGCCTGTTCTTTCCTAAAAAGAACTGGAAAAATAAGAAACAGGGTCAGCAACAGCAGAAGCAAGGTTTGCATGCTGTTTCACCGACACCGGAGTCTACTGAGCGTACTTATGGTTTGCGCTACTGCGCGAAAATGAAGACTCCTGATAGATTTCAAGTCCCTGATCAGCGCTCTCCTAGTTCTTTACAGAACACATCGGACTCTCAAGTTGGTGGAGGGGAGCGCCAGGATCGAGGCACAGGTCCAGCTAAACAACAGGGACGAGATCAACTTGGAAAGTTTAATGTTAAAGCCAAACAAGAGGAACTGGCTTGTTTTCGACCCCTGTATCAGAAGAAAAAAGTTGCCGCTTTAACAGCGAGGTATGCCTCAGACAATGAGAACGCAACTCCTGGACTGGACATGGGCAGGGACTCTGCTCGACAGCGCAGCAGAGGTTGCCATAGTGCGGGAGGCACTGTGTCCCTGTCTGGAGGAGACAGCAACTGATACATTCATTAAGTAGAAACTGCATGTACCTGGGTTGCCCCACCGGATAAACTATATGAAATTGACTTCCAAATTGGAGGTGATGTACAGCGTCCAATCAAAGCGGTTTTCTGGAAGAATCTTACCTCCTCATACAACATTTTAAAGGCAAGGGCAGATTGACTTCCACCCTTTGTGCTAGCCGCTTCTAGAGGGGAGGACGTGATACTTCTGAGTTTTTCGAGTTACAACCCTGAGGAGCATGCAAAGGCTTTCGCATCTTAGTGGGCTTTGGCCCTTGCTCAAGCGGTATATCCTAATCAGGTAGGCTGGGATATTGATTCACCGGCATGAGATACCTTTATGATCTATGCCATAACTGCAATATCCAATCAGGCGTGAAGCTAAGGCTCACGTTTGTGACATTTTAACACAGTTGAGTATCAGGGTGTGACTGAATCCTGAAAAACACTGAATAATAATCCTTTTTTTCCGGTATCAAAACCTAACGGTTCATATCGTATTGTATTGGATTACCGTAATATGAACAGACATTGCTGCACTTTTGCAGTACAAAACACACACACAGCTCTGCGCTGGTGAACAATCTTGTTAGTAAAAAATACAAAACTACACTGGACATATCCAATGGTTTCTAAAGTCATAATCTGGCTTCTGAGAGCAGTGACTTGACAGCATTTACCGCCTTCGGAAATCAGAAAAAATGTCAGTGCTTGCCGATGGGGTATAAAAACAGCCCTGGGCATTTGCCGCACGTGTTGTGGCTTTGTTGCACGACATAGATCCAGATGTGTTCTCGTAAGTTGATGACATTTATCTGACAGACGACAAACTTATGCCGCATTTTGTCAGAGTCAACAGCATCATTTTATCGTTTGCAGACTATGGATACAAATTCAATTTTGCGAAATTACACATTGCTCATTTGACAGTGCTGTTTTTGGGCTATGAGCTAAAAAACGTAAGGTAAGGGGTTAGCCCCCCTACTTCCTGTAGAAATATGCACAATTGCGAACTCCCGCTACGCTGAAGAAACTTCAGTCTTTGCTGGGATTTTTGAATTTCGGGAGGACATACATTCCCGATTATGCCCAGCGGTTCAAACTGCTTTATGCATTGATACAATCAACATTCTTTTGCCAGCTAGCTTCAGAAACATACCACTATCCTACAATCTTTGCAATCTGATATGCTTGCAACGAACTAGCTGTTGACGAGTGATAACACCATGAACCTGGTGATATGTATAGTGCCAGAGTAGGTGGGTTTCACTTACTTGACGTTCAATGAGGGGGACAATACCGATTTCATACAAATCACATTTGTATACTGCAGCTGAAATGCGTTTTTCGAATGTTCAATTTTTTTTGACAGTGGTCCAAATGGCGATTCTGAAAGAATGCTCACTGGCGCAAGATAAACGCATACTTATGGTCACGCCCTTCCCTGCTTTGGAGGCAGTGATTAAGGCAAGTGTACCTAACTCTAAGGCACTACATCCCTATTGGATGCAATGGGCTACGCCTTTGACATCACCAGATGTCACGTTTATCTTTGACCCTGCCCTTCAGACACAGGAGTTTTTACAATATGAACATGTTCATCCTCCTCCATTGTCGTTGCTTCCTTTACACGAGTACAAATGTATCATTTATACCAATGGCTCGGCTCAACCGGCCACCGGTTTCAAATACGCTTATTCAGCGCTTGCAAGATTGTTGCTGGTTCAATTGTCAAAGGAGAATTTAAGTCTTCAATAGTGCATACACAGGCACTTGGGGACTGTACAGTGCAATTGGCAGAGCTGCGTGCACTTATTCTTGCTCTCGAGTTTGCTGATCCTAATGTGAATACTCCAATTGTGTGCAATTCTTATTATTGTGTTTAATCTGTTAATGACAACTTATTCTTTTGGTCTCAAAATGACTATTGAGACTCTAAAGGCAGTGCAATTAAGCATAAAATGCTTTCGGTTCGAGTGGCAGACAAACAACGTCTGCCCCCACAGACGTTATCCACACTCTTTGCCATCAGCGTGTGGGAACACATGCTTTTGATAATTCTTTGGCTGACGAAGAAGCCAAATCTGCAGTAGCCACGTGTTCCGTAGCAGCAGTTACAAGGTCCGTGACTAAAATATATAATGATATTCTGGCAGCGGTAACTGCTATGAGGGAGGGAACTGCTTATCCTCAAGGTTTCCCTTCGAAGTATTCTTATCATATGTCTCCCAAACAAGTTCCTTATGCTATGATTCCATCTGTTGGGGATCGGCTGATTCCCAACATGGACGGCAGACTCGCTTTGATCAAAGCGGCACACAAAGGCATGGCTTCTGCACATGCCGGAGTGTCAGCGAGTCTCGATTTTACAGCAACGTTATTGGTGGCGTGGTTTATATAAACAGACCCCTAATTATATACCTTCTTGTGACATTTGTCAAAAAAGTAAACAGTCTACGGTCACACGGCCACCTCAAGCACAGCTATGCATTTCTAATCCACCATTTGGCTGTGTATAGCTTGATCACTGCATTCCATGTTCTTCTGATACTGCGTATAAATATATATTTGTCGCAGTTGATTCGTGCACTAGATTCCTTCGGGTTTGGCCACAACGCAGTGCTGACGGTCAAAATGTCATCAGGAATTTGCGTATCTTTGTTGGGATGTTAGCTTGTGGCAGCTTCAATTCGGACCACTGTCCAGCGTTCGCCTCTAAGGCGTACAAGGACGCAATGAAGTCAATGGGGGTGCTGGTGCAGTCTTCGTCTCCTTACAGGCCTGAGGGAAATTATATTGTGGAGCGAATTAACCGTGACCTAAAGCAATCTTTGACAGTTAGAGTCTTAGGTACACAGGAACTGGCTGGCCCATTTGTATGGTGTTCAACGTGTACTCAATCTCCCTAGTAGATCTCTGGGTGGGCGGACCCCATACAAAATGCTCTTTGGCATTTCAATGTTTGTGCCAGACCTTGATGGTGTAGAGGTTGTGGCGGCAGTCGCGACCTTCGACGTAGGTATTAATTCTACTATGTTAGAGAATCTAACAAAAGACCTGTGACAGCTACGCAACTGAACATTTAGCCTCTTCCGATGATGCAGCACCGCTGATTCCTGTTGCCGGCTGGCTTCCTAAGACTGGAGATCTGGTACGATAAAAGTTAGAGAACAAAAAAAATAATGTGGTCCCGCTTATCGTGCACCAGTTCCAGAACTTGGATTGAAGGGTACTCGTACAGTCATTTTACCACCTTTACCTGGTGGCAGGGACAACAGATACATCTCAGTGGACAATGTCAAGTTACACCGTCTGGCCAATTCTAAATAGTGTGCCACCTGCTGTTTCCCGCAACGCTATTTCTTTGAATCCAGTAACCTCAACCTCTGCAACTAAAGCCCGTACTGGTGAGATGGAAATATTTTTTACCTTTCGCCTTTTCTGCCTCCATCCTCTTCTACTACAGATGTCGAGTATACATATCCCACAGATGAGTCCTGTGCGAAAGTGCCCTCTTTCTTGCATGGTATGCCCCCACTTTTTGCTGAATTGCTGATGTACTTTGACGGAGTGTGCCCTGGGCTCCTGCCAATCAGGTACCATAGGGCTTGTGTTCCTTCCCTAAAACTGCATTGAAGCCTAAGCCCAACTGGCATCTCTGGCCACGTGTCAGCCTCTGGTAAATGGTACCCTAGGTACCCAGGGCACTGTGACCAGAGAAGGCCCTAAGGGCTGCAGCACTTATTGTGCCACCCTTAGAGGCCCTGACACACACACACACACACACTGCCTTGGCAGACTGAGTGTCTTAGTGCAGAACAAAACAAAGTCGACATGGCACACACCCTGTGTGCCATGCCCACAACACATTGCCCTCGCATCCGTCACCCCTCTAGCTGGGTGCCCTATGCCAGTGGTGAGGGTACAGGTGCATGAGTCCTGTACCCCTACAGTACCCAGGTCCATTCCTGGGCACTGTAGGTGCAGTGCTGCCATTGAGAGTATATGGTGCTGGGAGATTGTCATTACAAACTCCACAGCACCATAATGGCTACACTGAAGAGGGAGAAGTTTGGTATCAAACGTCTCAGCACATTAAACCCATACTGATGCCAGTGTGGGATTTAATGTAAAATGCCCAACAGAGGTCATCTTAGAGATGCACCCTGAAACTCTACCAACTCCCAGTGACCTGACTGAGTGGCTGCCGAGGTTGCCACCCCAGACATGTTTTTGGACCCCTGGGTCGAGAGCTTGCCGCTCTCGGGGGCCTGAAACTATGCACATCCTGGGACGAGGTGCCAAGCCTATTCCCCTAGGATGGGCAGGGTTCACGAAGGGGAGGCTTCAAAGGCATACCACTTTTGTGAGCCTCTCCAGAACACTTGCTGTACTCAGCAACTGGTCCCCACTGGTTCTACCCCCCCCCCCTTTGGGTAGGAGACCAGGCGGAAAAAACAAAGTGAGGAAGAGAGGTGTGCCCACCTCTGCCAAATCCACCCCTAGGGTGGGGAGGCGAAGCAAAACCTCGAGTCCCCGCCATCTTGAGGATGGGGGATCCAGCCAACCAGGAACAGGCTCCTGCCCACATCCCACTGGAGAGTGGCAGAATAGGGGGTGTACCCACCCCAGGGGAGGGACCCATTGGTCTCTGCCCGTAACTACCTGTAAACGCCCCTAAATTTAGTATTTAGAGGCACCATGAACCTTCGATCCCGATTCCGAAACTACAAGAAGAAAGAATACCTGCCATGCAGCTGCTAACAAGAGGACAACACCAACTGACTTGGCCCCAGCCCTACCGGTCTGTCGACCCTCTAACCTGCTCCTGCTAAATCCCAGGGACTCCTGTGGTCAGCAACCTCGAAAACCCCGAAGGACCTGACTGCCTTGCTCAACTAAAGACTGGGACTCCCACGAGCAGTGGTTCTGCTCAAACTTCTACAGCTCCTGGTGCCAGCCAGGAACCGCAAATCCAGCACACTCTGCACCCGCCGAGCCCGGCCCGTGCCAGAGTGAACAAAGGCCACGAGGACATCCCCCCTGCGACTGTGACCAAGGATTCAGCACCCAAGGACTCCCCTTGACGCTCCTGACTACACCTGCAGCCTCAACACCAGGGACCCCCTACAACTGCGACCAGCAGAGGGTAAGATTTCCCGACAACTAAAGACACCCCTGCACCCAGTGCCCCACAGCCCCCTAAGCCCAATTCCTGGGTGTCTACCCAACCTACAGCTTCCCAACTTACCCCTTGAACAGGTGGTCGCACCTGAAGAATCTCCGTCCCAGAGCTTGCAGCCTTTGTTCGTCACACAGCATTCCCATTGAAATCCATTGGGCGCCCGTCGGCCCAAAAGCACCCTGCACCCAGCAGCCCCAGTGCCACAGGATGTGCACCAACGGTTCTGTTCGACTTACCCACTTGCCCTGAGTAAGTGACCAGGAGCTTGGCTCCCACAGCCACGTGGCTTGCCTGCTAGCAGCCACCAACCAAAGGACCCGCCATAGGCTAACATTGGGCCTACTCTCTCAGCACCCGGCTGCCCCTGTGCCGCTGAGGGTGTAACTATTGCACCAACCTTAACCTGGGAGACCCCGGAGTCTTACCCCAGAACCTTAACTCTGCCAGTCGAGTACTTACCTGAAAGCAGACAACTTACATTTTCTCCATAGGGTAACATTGACTGGTTTTTACTTGGAAAGTCTTCTAAGTGTCGAGTTTGAAACTTTAAAATAGTCACTAAAAATCATCCGATCAACGAAAACCAAATTACTCACCTGTTAGCAGGAGAGATCCCAGTGCTGGATCTTAGTACCCATCACTGATCAGAAAAAGTGATAATAACTAATTTTCCGATAACCTAATTTTCCTCCATAGGATAACATTGGCTGGTTTTTGCCAGAAATTCTTCTAATTGTCGATTTCTGCAACTTACAAATATTCCTTAAAAAAATCGCCTGTATAAAAAAAACCGACTTCCTTCAACTGTTTTCAGGAGATGCACCAGGGCTGAATCCAGGATCCAGCCTAGAGTATGAAAAACATTTGTAAAGCAACTGATATTGCAGTTTACTTAAAATTCCCATTGAGCTCAATGTTTTAATTGTGTTTAGCTTGTGTTGCGTATTGCAACAACTATCTATTGCATTCAAAAGTATATTGCTCACTGAAAGTATTCAACTGTAGCATCTCATTCTGAGAAAATATTTTTATACCAACCTGTAGTTGTAAAATAAAACAAAAATATATTTTTATATACAAAACAATTGGCCTAGAGTTCAGTTCTTGAGTGTGTGAGACCATTTGCTGACTGAGTGTGTACATCAAATGCTTTGCACTGCACTCTGATACTGCCTTACTGCTCGACCAAGCTACCACTTTAGAGAGTAAGGTTCTATCTAACTTTAACCTCTGCCAAACCTCTGGGGACTGCTGGACTCTGTACACACTGTACCTTACTTTGGTACAGTATATAAAGAGCCACTTTCTGACAAGTCCCAAAGGGAAGTGCCGAGTGATCCTCAACAACATCAAACTGATACATCCCACCCACCTCTAATACCACTAGGTGCAATCGATTATTTTGGGGACCATGCCAGATTCTCTTATGACTCCTCCTCGTCTTCCAGCTTGGTGCTTCCACCAACAAAATTAAATGTTTTTTATCTCTAGGTTCAAAAAGACTTACCTGGTCCCTCCATGGACCTACATCTGGATGGTGCTTGTCCTAATTTTCCTCTTTATGTTGATTGGATTTGTAACAGTGTTCTTCTTACTTATCAATGGTTATTTGCCAACACGCTCTGATGTGAACGTGGTCGATGGAATTCTGGCCCCACACACACATCATTCCATATCTTGGAGCGTGATCATACTCTTGCGAACATTTCATCTTTCCCAGTTGCAGATGGCATCGTTTGTGATAAAGTAGCTTTCGAAATTCATGGCCCGATGGAGATGCTCTGGTTGCCATACGTGTTTTGTGTCTCATGTGATGTGGTAACATGGAACATACATTCTGATGATTGGGATGTGCAAGCAGTACATTCATTGTTTTCCGATTTAAAATATTATGCAGTTTTGATGCTGAAGATTTGTATTTGAATTTGGCCAATTATGCAGATTTATTCTGTTATCAACATTATGGGCACCATTTTTTGCACAAAACAAATATGTTGAGACCTGTTTTTAATTACACTCATTAGGAACATTGTCCTTCTCTGGTACAGGAGAGTTCTAAAACTATTCGAGATACATTCACATGTTTTACACAATATGACACGTCTCATCCGGAATCCTATTTTTTTTTAAACTGCAATTTTCATCTCAATCCAAATTCATCTTGACCCACACTAAATTGATTTACTCCCACTCTTTTAGGACTAAATTGGGCACATAGGGTTATGATCAATGGAAAGAGACAATCGATTTAAATTTAATCCAGGGCACTTAACAGTGGCAGGTTTATGGAACTGAAGCGTTAAATCGTGCCTGCCTGATCCCAACTCAAATTCTATTTATAAATGATACAGTACACCAGACCACTTGCTTTAGATTGGCAACTGTAAAAAATGTCAATATTCCGTCTTTAGTGGAATACGACAATTGGCGTGCTCAGATGAATTATACTATCAATTCATTGCAGTGTGAAATGACACTTTCAATGTCTCTGAAATTGATTCATCAGGATGGTTAGTGTGGCAAACAAATTCAAATGCATGTAAATTGCGTTTTTATAATGTAACACCTGGTTTCACACAGACTAGATAGGATCCTCGTTATCCCCTTACACATTCGGTCACCACATACTCTGTGGGTAAATGATGCCAATAATGGTTGGAACATTCCACCTTATCGTCAGTGAAAACACCTCACACACTTGTCAAGTGACCTCAATTTGGCTGATTTTATCTTAGGACCTAGGATTTCTAGATCTAAGAGATTTATCTAGGCGGCTTACAATGAGATTTGGAAAATTTCACAGATGGAGGCAGCGCTTCGTCTGCGTCAAATTGATCAAGCAAATTTAGAAAAAGTCCTTGCAGTGGTCGACAATAGCATCAATACACTTTTTTCATGCATGGATACATTGGATATTATTGTTTCTTCTGTTATTGATATTTGTTCAGAGTGATGTATCTGTGTTATACCATGGTCAAAATCAATTACGATCAGTTATGCAGTTTGCATGGACGTTACAGATCCTCAAAATGGGAAAAGAACCTTGGGATTATTTGAATGCTTCTGCTTTGTTTCTACCATTTAATCTGCCTGATAAACAGAGTTTTATGTCAATTAAAGATGCTACATACACACTATTGCACATTGAACAATTCGAGTCCTTGCCGTTCTCTGTGGTGGAGACTGATTTAGCTGTTTGGTTAATTCATGGGGTTATCTCTCTCCCATTCTCACTGTTTCAATTTAATTCATGTATGCAACATTTTCCGATTGGCCGCTTTGAACCCCTCGGTGGTGCATTGCTCCATGAATTATGGTCCTTATCTTTCACTTACACATGTCAATGGGAGGATAAGGAAATTGTTCTAACAGGGGAGGACTGCGATTCCACAGTAGGACATTCCCGGGTTTGTAAACACATTAACTTGCACAGCGCTTGTAATGTATCTTTGCCTAATCTTGCTTGTTTTCTGATCAATAATCCCCGCTTTAACCTTGCTTACTAACAGCAGATATCTTATTTTGAACAACAAAAACTGCTGTGGTTTACGGACAGGAATTCCTTATTTAGTGACAGTTTCCCAACGCGTTACTTTTTGTAGCAATGTGCTTTTTCTGCACCCGCATGGAGTGTAGATAGTTCCATTTGGCCTTCCATTCCAACTTTGAAAATAGATTTCAACAAATTAAGCAGGCTCAAAGCGCTATTGTTCCAACAAGAAGTGGCTCTCACTTCAGCTCGAGAGACCTTCGAGTTACAGGTGGCTAGGACATCGAGCAAGATTATTCTGAACACTAACCTCCCACTTCATTTTGGGGAGCTTATACATCAGATATTGAACACGTCTGTCACTAAAGGCCTTGCACATTTTTTTTAAACATGTGGGATCTGGCCTTGTGACTTCTTTTCAGACAACATTCGGAGTAATACCGGCTTTTATTCATTCTTTTTTTTCTAGCGTCTTCGGACGATTCCACTTATTACTAGTGTTAGCTTGTGGAATCCTGCTTCTTCTGTTCCTGCTGCGCAATCGCTGCTCATCTTGTGGTAATGCACAACCCGGCTCATTGCAACTGTACAGTGATCGAATGCAACACGTTTTTGGATGCTTGCCATTAGCAACGCTTGGCGTGAGTTATGGATTACCTTTTTGCTTCGACTACTTTACTTGCGTGCAACCAGTTTTCTACTGTCGACAGTGACCCTACTACTGGGCTATGGATTTATGCTTCTACAATACATCATGTCCAGTCCCGGATTTTAACCAGTTAATGGGCCCCTTAGAGGCTCATGAACAGGCTTGTTCTGGGGATGGCAGTATGGCGTGTGCAGCAGCACTTGGAGTATTGGATGAAGGGATATCTGTGTGGCTGCCCAGAATCTCTTGCATCAGAGTTTCATCGAATATCACGCAAGCTGTTCGGTTATGCTTTTGAAAGCTTCAGATTACGAGGAGCATGTTTGTTCATTCGACCTACTTGATTGGATGGCATCCCTTTTTTCTACTAATGATAGGGATGATCTTTTGGAGTGAACTGCATTCATAAGTTCACTACCTTTTATGGATTTACCATCTCCTTCATAATAACATTTTCTTGGAGACAACTCTTTTGCAGGTCAAATTTTTTTTTTCTCCATATCTCCAATTTGGTTTTCTTGAATGCTTGAGCTCTGCTTGGCTTCTGAACTCTGTTTTGGTCCTTTGTCTATATACTATGACCTTACCAAGGGGAGGGTGTTATATGGCCGTTAGGGTCATTGTCGACATTGCTAAGTTAGCATGGGCTTTGCTGCCATGACACTGCTTTTGCACAAGTTACTACATAACTTTAATTTGCAAGACTCGGTTTATGCCTTTCACATAAGAGCTGTCAGCTTTTCGCATTCTCTGCTAAATTCCTGGAGTTTAGTCTGAACACGATGTGCAAGGTCGCCAAACAATGCCTCTTGTTATTCTGTTCTGGTCAGTCCCTCGCGCCTAGACAAAACATGCTAAACACAGCTGCCCTGCTAGAGACCCATGCTTTGATATTGCGGGGATGCATGTTGTTTTAACACACACTTGGAGAAAGCCCTTTCCATGGAGAAGAGCTATGCTGTTCCTATGAATTAAACCTTAAATCTAGGCTTTAAGGTAGGGGGTCTGCTGACAAAGCCCAGAGATCTTCATTTATATAATAAACTTCTTCCAGCCAAGGGGAGGGTGGTTAGGCCTTATAGTCCCTTTTCCACTGTCTTTATATAATGACATCCCCCTTCATACTTAATGAAAATGTAACAATGCTAATTGTTCTGAGTTTATGCATTCTGCTACTGCTAGTGGCTCGTATACAGCATTATAGAGCTCAATAGTTAAAATAAATATTTAACTATTACATTGACTCTGCCAATTCTTATAGTGAAAGTGTATGTCTTGCTACTGCGATTCCTGAGACAGTCGGGAGTGTTGTGTTCTCGGTTGTCTAATCATTTGTAGATTTGTGATTTTGGAGGAGAACAAATAAGACACTATAGCTAGTCTGTTTTGGGATTTTGGGTATGAAGGTGATAGGTTGGTACACCCTATACACAGAGGTCCTGTTTTCCTGCACATAGTTCTGTGTAGGTGCAAAATCCCAGCAACCGTACTTTTAAGAACTAATAGAAGCATGCAGGAAGGTACTCTCAAGCAATTATAACCTGTTCCATTCTTTACATGCCCAAAGTTCAGCCCAAAAACTTTGCAAAGAGATATATTTACTTTTGGAGATCAACATCAATTATACGAGGTCTAGATGAACAAGTTACTTACCTTTGGTAACGACTTATCTGGTAGAGACATGATCTACGCAGATTCCTTACCTTTGACTTTCCCAAGCATTAGACTGGATCCGGAAGATTTTCTCTTCAATCAAAACCCCTGCGTGCGGTTAGGTGGCTTCGGCAGAAGTGACGTCCGCGTCTATATAGGCGCCATCTCAGCGTGTTAACATAACGTCAGTAAATTTTCACAACTTTCCACCCCAGAAGCGCAGAGCCATGAACTGTATTGACTGTGGTGTGTTTAGAAAACTAGGGCCCTGAAAGGGATCAGAACTGACCCTAGAACCCTGGCAGCAGTGCAGGGAGGATGGGTGAGTCGGTAAGGAATCTGTGGCTAGATCATGCCTCTACATAATAAGGCGTTACCGAAGGTAAGTAACTTGTCCATCTGATAGTGACATCTAGCCGCAGATTCCTTACCTTTGTATAGATATCCAAGCAATACCCATTCCCGGAGGAGGGACTACAGACAAGTTAAACTATAAAATCTTGCAGAACTGAGTGGCTTAAATGGCCGTCCCTGCAGACTTGACTGGCAGTAATGCTTGGTAAACGTGTACAGCGAAGCCCACGTTGCCGCCTGACAAATGCCAGAGAATAGCAACTCTTGATGCAGAGGACAACCCATTGTGAGGTGGCCCAATTCTGCACTGCACAACCTTTCGTCGGTCCAAGTACCCCACAAAGAGTTGGTCGTCCACCCAGAACTCTTTTGTGTAGTGAAGGTAGAATGACAACACTCTTTTTGGGTCTAGAGGGTGGTGTTGCTCCTGTTCTTTAGAGGGATTCAGAGGAGCATAGAAAGTGGGGAAGGTGACCGCTTTACCCACATGGAATGGTGTTCCCACTTGAGGAAGGAAAGAGGCCCTAGTGCAAAGCACCAACTTGTCAGGGAGGATGGTCAAAAAAGGAGGCTTGGACGATGAAGCCTGCAGCTTGCTAAAAGGCTGGTTTGACCGTGAGAATCAAATTAAGGTCCCACTGAGGCATAATGAAAGGGGCAGTTGGGAACATACGTACAAGGTCTTTCAGTAACCTATGACCAATGAGTGACTTAAATAAACAGGTTTGTCTGGCAGCCTCAGGAAAGCAGACAAAGCACACAGATACCCTTTCAGGGTGCCCAAAGCAGAGAACTGCTGGGCAAGGGTAAAAAAAAAGAAAAAAAGAAAAACATCTGATAGGGAAGAAGAAAAAAGGGTCAATCGACTTTTCTGTACAATATTACAAAGTTGCTCCATCGGCAGTCGTATATCGTCTTATTGGAAGGTCGCCTGCCTGCCAAAATAACTTCAGGAGGAAGGTTGAATCGTATCAACTGTCACCACCTAATCACAAAGCAAGCAGGCGTAAAGTTAACAGGTTCAGGTGGAGAACTCCACTATAATGCTGCGACAGAAGAGCCTCCCGAAGAGCCAGCCTGATCGGAGGATCGATGTTCATTTGGAAAAGCTCGGGATACCAAACTTTCTGTGCCCAGTATGGAGCCACATGAATGATTTGGGCCCGGTCGTTCCTGATCTTCTTGACAACTCTGGGCAGGAGTGGTATGGGCGGAAAGGCGTATAAGAGGCCTGAGCTCAACTCAAGATGAAAAGCATCTCCAAGCATGTTCTCGGTGGAGGCAAACAGATCTAGCCAAAGCTCTCCCACCGTTGAAAGAGACCTTGCAATACCACATGGCGGTGGGGTTGTATATGAACACCTGCACTAGACTCTCCTTGATGGAGGACAGAAAGGCTTTCAAAGCCAAACAGATCACTCGGAGCTCCAGCATGCTGATATGGAGCCCAGATTCCGCCAGAGACCAAAGTCCTCTAATCTCCTCCAATACCAGATGGCTGCCCCACCCCAGGAGTGTCTTATCTGTCACTACTGTGAGATCGGGAAGGGAACAGGATCTGACCTAATCGCGGTTTGTCAGTCACCATTGCAGGTCTTGTGAGGTACCCTCCGAGATCAGGACCATGCCGGAGAGATTCCCCTATGGTGCACCCACTGTAACTTCAAGGCTCACTGCAGAGCCCGCATATGCCATCTGGCATGCGTTACTAGCAGGATGCCATGAGTTCCAGCAGTGTCAGGGTCATTCTCACCGAAATCCAGGATGGAAGCTAAAATGTCGTAATCATAGCCTGATTAAACTGGACTTGCCGCTCCTGAGGAGTGTGCCCAGAACATCTCTGATGAAAGGGAGCATCTGACAGGGATCAGGTGTGGATTTGGCACACTGACAGGGAACCCCAGCGAATGCAGGAGGTTTCCCGTAGTCTGGAAGAGGGAGACACCAGGCTGGGGTGAGCCCTTCATCAGCAGCCAGTTGTTGGGACAGGGGCCGACTGGCACCTCTGATCTGCGCAGATGAGCTGCGACCATCACCATCACTTTGGTAAGCACCCGAGGGAGGCATGACAAACTGAACATGCTCGTGGCCAACTGTAAATTGCAGGTAGCGCCGCTGGGCAAGCAGGACCGGGATGTGAAAATAGGCATCCGGAAAATACAACGCTACAGTCCAGGGCAGACAGGACCTGAGCTAATGTGAGCATCTTGAATTTTTTTCATTTTGAGAAAGTAGTTGAGGGCTTGTTAGTCTAGAATAGGATATGATAGTATAGGGCTAAGGCCCTTGCCTTTATTCGGGACCAGAAAGTAGCAGGAATAACCAGCACAGCCTACTTCAAGCACCGGAACCCTCTCTATGGCTCCCTTGGCCAAGAGTCTCATGACTTTCTCCCGTAGCAAAATCAAATGATCCTACGTGAGCCAGTTGTAGGATTGAGGGAGGGGTGGTTTCAAAAGGAAGGGAGTAGCCCCTTCAGACTATCTTGAGCACCAACCTGCCCGATGTAATATTTTCCCAGTTGTGGAGGTGGTGGCGAATCCTGCCGCCAACTGGCTGCCTGTGGTCTGGAATGGCGAGACTAGGAGGTTTTGGAGCTGAAGCTGCCAGGGGTGGTTTGACTGGACCTCTGGCTGCCTGACCCATATGGTTGGAACGAGCAGCGCCTTCGGCCGCGCAGAGGGTTGAGGAACTTGCACAGCTTTGTGGCTGGGATACAGCTGGTGTGGCTAAAAACCTCTTCCTTGGCCATGAATTGGGGATGTGCGGCCACTGAGAGGCCCAAGGACTTGGCCGTAGCCCATGAGTCCTTAAAGCACTCCAATGCAGTGTCTGCTTTGTCTCCAAAGAGTCGGGTACCACCAAAGGGCATCTCCATGAGCAAGGCCTTGACATCCCCTGAAA
This sequence comes from Lissotriton vulgaris, assembly GCF_964263255.1. Classification (NCBI taxonomy): domain Eukaryota; kingdom Metazoa; phylum Chordata; class Amphibia; order Caudata; family Salamandridae; genus Lissotriton; species Lissotriton vulgaris. The sequence continues at coordinate 1,253,483,717 of NC_141695.1, read as the reverse complement.
AGCCAGATGTTCAGCCAGGCGTGAAATCTTACAGCCTCCGTTGATCGATATGCCCAATGAGTCAGCTGTGTCTAAACCACATCTAATGGCGAACTTTGCTGAATCTCTCCCATCTGATACTGCTCGAGAAAGGATAGCTCGGGACTCCTCCAATGTGGCAGAACTTGAGCAACCGTTTCCAACAGAGAGCTAGAATAATGACCCAACAAGCATGCAGTTTACTCAGATCACAGACCACTGCGCGTCAGTAGGCGTCGTCTGCAGCTCCACGTCAGTCGTCTGTGTCGTGATCGCCGGGATAACTTCGTCGGAGTACTTAGAGGCCGCCCTCGTGCGCGGACTTCAGTTCTGTACATAGCTTTACGCGCCAGGAACTCAGAGCCATGATAGAAACCGACACTGGTGCCATGAAACTAGGGCCCTGAAAGGGATGTCCTTAACCCTAGATTTTGGTTTGCAGAACGGGGAGGATGGGTGGGGCGGTAAGGAATCTAATAATAACTACTGTTTCTTACAGATATATCAATACCGAAGGTAAGTAACTTGTGCATCTGAAAGAGACAGGTTAGTGTTAGATTCCTTACCTTAGAATAGATACCCCAGCAATACCAACCCTGGTGGTGGGTCTGCGAACCAAGATCACACCAGAAAGTCCTGGAGAACGGAAAGGCCGAAAAAGCCATCTCTCCGGACTTGGCTGTCCAGGCAGTAATGTCTAGCAAACGTGTGCAGCGAGGCCCACGTAGCTGCCTGAAAGATGTCCTGCAAGGGGACTCCCAACCCAGGGCAGTAGTAGCCGCCGTGGCCCGAGTGGAACGGGCGCGCAGCCCAACAGGAGGTTCCTTTTTCGCCAAAGAGTAGGAAACATTGATGCACAAGACGACCCACGAGAGATGGTCCGTTTCTGCACCCCCCCATCCCTTCTAAGCGCCCACGTAACCAACGAAGAGCTGGTCATCCACCCGGAACTGGAGTGTACGATCTAGATAGAAGGAGAGCGCACGTTTTGGGTCCAGCCGGTGGAGCCTCTCTTCCTCCTTCGATGGATGCGGAGGCGGAAAGAAGGTGGGCAAGGTGATGGACTGCCCGATATGAAAGGCTGTGACCCCCTTGGGCAGGAAAGAAGGACGAGTCCTCAGAACAAACTTGTCCGGATGGACAGAGAGGAAAGGAGGTTTAGAAGAAGATCGAGCCTGGAGCTCACTCACTCTCCTGGCAGAGGTGATGGCAACCAGGAATGCAGTCTTAAGAGTCAGAAGAAGAGGACAGTTATGAAGTGGCTCAGAAGGAGTACACATCAGATACGTTAGGACAAGATTCGAGTCCCACTGAGGCATCACGAAGGGAACAGGAGGAAACATGTGTGTGATGCCTTTAAAGAATCTATTTACAACAGGGAACTTGAAAAGAGAAGGCTGATCAGGAAGCCTTAAGAAGGCTGAAATCGCCGAGAGGTAGCCCTTGATAGTGCCCAGAGAAGACCCGGCTGGGCAAGAGAAAGAAGGAAGAGGAGAACCTCTGAAAGGGGGGCAGAGAGTGGATCCACAGCCTTTGCTGTGCACCATGTCACAAATTTGTTCCACCTGCAGGCGTATACCGTTTTTGTGGAGGGACACCAGGCTGCCAGAATCACATCACAAACTTCAGGAGGCAAGTCAAATGGCCTCAACTGCTGCCGCTCAATCTCCACGCATGTAGGTGGAGATTGGACAGGTTCGGGTGGAGGACCGTCCCCTGCTGCTGCGACAGAAGGTCCTCCTGAAGAGGCAGACGAATCGGGGGATCGACTGACATGCTGAGTAGCTCAGGATACCAGTATCTTCGTGCCCAGTCCGGAGCCACAAGGATGACTTGGGCCCGGTCTCGCCTGATCATCTTCAGCACTCTGAGCAGAAGTGGTACAGGCTGAAAGACGTACAACAGAGCACAGCTCCACTCGCTACGAAAAGCGTTGCCGAGCGAGTGCCGCCTTGGAAATTCCAACGCGCAGAACTGATGACATTGCGCGTTCTCTTCGGTGGCGAATAGATCTAACCAAGGCTCTCCCCACTGCTGAAAGAGACCTTGCGCCACGCCCGAGTTCAGACGCCATTCGTGATCCATCATGCAACTGCGGCAGAGTTTGTACGCCCTGGCGTTAAGAGAACCTGTCAGGTGTTGAACCACCAGGGTGACGCCCTGGTGTTCCAGCCATGTCCAGAGGCGCAGAGCCTCCTGACAAAGGGCCCACGACCCCACCCGCCTTGTTTGTTGCAGTACCACATGGCAGTGGTGTGAACACCTGCACTACACTTCCCCGGACAGAGGGAAGAAACGCCTGTGGAAGTTGGATCATATGCAGCTCCAGAAGGTTGAAATGGAGCCGGGACTCCGCCGGAGCCCAGAGTCCTCTGACCTCCCCCTCTCCCATGTGCCCCCCCCCCCCCATCCCAGGAGGGACGCATCTGTCACCACTACGTGCTCCGGTTGGGGTAGGGAGAGGGATATGCTGCTGACCCAATCGCGATTTGTGAACCACCACTGCAACTGACTCGCAGTGCCCTCCGAGATCAGGACGTGGACCGACAGGTTGGTCTGATGCTGTGTCCACTGAAACTTCAGGTCCCACTGCAGAGCTCTGCATCCGCCACTTGGCGTGATGCACCAGAAGGATGCAGGAGGCCATCAGCCCCAGGAGCCGCAGCGTCAACATGACCAAAACTCGGGATAAAGGCTGAAAGATCGGACTCAGAGCCTGAATATCCCGAACCCGCTGTTCGGGGGGATAACCCCGAAACTGCGCTGAGTCCAGAACCGCGCCGATGAAAAGGAGCTTCTGAGAGGGGCACAGGTGTGACTTTGGCACGTTGATGGAGAACCCCAGCGAGTGCAGGAGGTCGGCCGTAATCTGGAGGCGACTGTTTGGGGCGAGCCCGCCTTCGACAGCCAATCGTCGAGATAGCTCAGATCAAGGGTTTCAGTCTTCCCTGTGACCACCACCGCCATCACTTTCATGAACACCCGAGGGGCGCTGGTAAGGCCGAAGGGGAGCACTGTAAACTGAAAGTGCTTGCGGTCTACCGTGAACCGCAGGTAGCGTCGGTGGGCCGGCAGGACAGGGATGTGGAAATATGCGTCCTGCAAGTCCAACACCACCATCCAGTCTCCCGGGTCCAGGGCAGCTAGGACCTGAGCCAAAGTCAGCATATTGCCGTTGACGCTCCATAGGTCCAAGATAGGGCATAGGCCTCAATTGCCCTTCTTGGGTATCAGAAAGTAGTAGGAATAGCAAACACATCCTACTTCTGGCCGAGGAATGCGCTCGACGGCCCCCTTGGCCAAGAGGGCCGTAACTTTCTCCTGCAGAAGTTGCAAGTAATCCCCTGACACGTGGTGGTACTGCGGTGGCATGGCTGGAGGGGTCGCCTCGAAGGGGAGGGAGTAGCCCCTTTGGACTATTTGCAGCACCCACCTGTCAGACGTGATGGTGCGTGGAGGAGGTGATGGAGAACCCTGCCACACACTGGCGTCGAATGGGCCTGAAATGCCGGACTAGGAAGGCTTAGAGGCAGATGCTGCGGGAGCGGATGTGGACGGACCCTGCCGTTGTCCCCCGGCACCGCCACGGCGGTAACCACGTCCGCGTTGAGACTGGTTCTGCAGCCTGTGGCTGGCTGGACGTGTGTGGACGCCCCTTCCTTGGCCACGATAGGGGCGAAAAGCAGAAGTTTGCTGGCGCTGGCCTAGGCCAAAGGACTTGCTGTAGCCCTGGAGTCCTTAAAACGCTCTAGCGCACTGTTCGCTTTGTCGCCAAAATGGCGACGGGCATGTCCATGAGCGTGGCCTGGACATCCCCCGAAAAGTTGGCAGACCTCAGCCCGGCGTGGCGACCAATCGCCACTGTCGTGGAAATCGCTCTGCCCAGCGAGTCCGTGGTGTCAAGTCCACATCTAATTGAGCACCGTGCTGCATCCCGCCCCTCCGCCAGGGCTTAGGCGAGCCGTGCCCGGGCCTCCTCCGGACACTGTGGCAGCACGTCCGCAACCGTATCCCACAGAGAGTGGGTGTAACGGCCCAAAAGGCAGGCGGTGTTGACAGACCGTAGCCCCAAACTCAGACAGGAGAACAGTTTCATGCTAAACTGATCATACCTTTTGGATTCCCGATCCAGAGGAGCAGTCGGGAATGCGGTCTGGGACGTAGAGGCCTGGATCACCAGGCCCTCGGGGGTGGGGTGAATGGACAGAAAGCAGGGGTCGCCCGGAGCCGGGCCACGTTCCGATCCACAGGGAGGCCTGTAGAGGGCTTGGACCAGGTGCCCATCAGAACGTCGGTGAGGGCCTCATTAAACGGCAGTAGAGGCTCCGAGGAGCTTGCCTGCGGTTTGAGAACCTCAGTGAGGAGGTTAGTCCTCATGGCCGCAAAAGGGAACTCAAGAGCCAAGGCCTTGGCCGCCCTGTTCAACACCACGCTAGAAGTAGCCCCCTCCTCCGAAGCCACGAAGGGAGGAGAGACTAATCCACTGTCTGGCGAAGTGTCCAGACCACTGGCCTCCCCCAGCTCTTCTACCCAGTCCTGGCTCAACTGCCACTGCTGTGCCAGAGGGTCCTCAGAACCCTCCCAGTCCTCCTCGTCATCCATCTCCTGGTAAACGGGCAAAAATGATGGAGCTGGGTCAAAGGTGAATTGCTCACCCATCGGCTTCGGAGACGGCGCCGCTCCAGCGTAGCACCCGGCTGGGGCTGAAACCCAGGGCCGGTGTCGTCCGAAGACGGCACCGGAAGCGGGTCGGCGCCAGCGGAGGAGTCGTGAGGTCAACTGCCGACGACCCGGATCCAGGCCTGGATCCTGTGGGGCCGTGTGGCGTCGGACCACAGTCGACGACGGTGCTGGGGCCGAAGGCGACTCCGCAGGTTCCGACGGAGGGAAGTGCGACCTCATGGCCGTGAGGAAAGCACTTATCTCCTCCGGCGTCAAATGCAGCCCAGGGACCGGTGGGTATGGAGCTGGACGCGGTGCCGCGCAGGCGGTGTCGCCCGAACCCCCGGCCACGTTGCGCGAGCATCGGGGGAGTCAGAAGAGCGATGACGCCTCTTAGACTTCTTTTTCGAATGCCTCGACTTACCGGAGGACTTGGAGCCCGACGAGTGGTGGTGACTCGACGTGCGGCGATGACTGCGGCTCCGCAACCGGTCCCTCGACTTCCTCCTCGACCAGCGCAGAGCCGACTTCCGGATCTCGAGCAGCTTATGGGAACACTCCTGCGTAGCCTTCGAGGTCAAGGCCCGGCAGTCGGGGCACAACTTGTCATTATGGTCGGCCCGAGGCAGTAAAGGCAACGACGGTGGGGGTTGGTCACAGACATCATGCGGTGACAGGCCTCGCAAGGTTTAAAACCAGGCATCTCTCCGGCACCGTGAGTTGAAGGTCAACTCGAAAAGTGATCAAAAGAGATCAAAAATGTTAGGCAAAAAAGGACTCTTGTACTGCTCTTCCCGGATCTCCGCTTGCTGGCGCGGAAAAAAAGAATAACTGACGTCAGTGCGCGAGGCCGGCATCTAAGTATTCTGACTATGTAATCCCGGCGATCACGACGCTGACGACGGACGCGGCCCGCAGACGCCTACTGACGCGCAGGGGTACTGCTGACGAAAACTTTCCGGATTTAGTCTGACGCCTGGGGATATTCTAAGGCAAGGAATCTAACACCAACTTGTTTCTTTCAGATGTGGTTGAGCAGTCAGGCTTATCAGAGGGAAGTGTTAAGCATTTGTTGTACACACTCAGGCAAGAAATGATGTCACACACTCAACGACTGAATCCAGACCAACTGCTTGTATAATAAGTTGTTACTTCGTTCTTTGTTATTACTAGAACCAAGTAGCAGTAAGTGATAGAGGTGTAGCGCAGCCGCCAGAGCGGCTGACTCTGAAGCGTAGGGCCCCCTTTTGTAGCCCCGGTTCCAGCAGCAGATCAGCATCATGAAACTCTGGGTAAAAGCTCACTTAATCTCTGTGACGGCCCCCAGTGCACTGAGACCCTTAGGGTGAGTAGTTTGCGCTTTTCAAATACCCGATTCATTTAGGGATACTTTTCAAACAATGTTACTTTTCAAAATACAGTGTCCACTGGTTTTGTAGGAACATTCAAATTACTTTTGAAATCGAGAAAATGGGTTGCAAACTGTACAGAACACTTAAAATTACTTTCAGATTACTAAAGTTCCTTTTGTTGCAGTACAAGACAGTCCAAGTCCAACACAAAAAAATTTCCAGAGAAAACCCATCATATAATCCTATAGAGAAAAACGAAGTGTCAGGTGTACAGGTAAGTAAACAGTTTTAGGAATGTTGTTTTGGGGGGAAAAACCAAGGTTCCCCAAAGTTCAGGTTGGCACTCAGGTAGTACCACCAGCGGCACTAGGGCAGCCGGGTGCAGAGTGAAGGGTACAAATGTTGGCCAATAGGGCACCTCTGTTGGTGACTACTCATGGGCAGGCCACTCGATCTTGGGAGGCAAGCTCCTGGGTTAAGGCCAGGGCAAAGGGGGTCCCAGGTTGGCACCAAGACCAAAACAACAGCAGCGCAGGGAGGCTGGGTGCTTATGAGGTGTTGGGAGCCCAATGCTTTCCTATGGAGGTTGCCGGTTGGAGAAAAGGACTGCAGGCTGGAGCCAAAAGACTGGATGAAGGGAACCAAAAACTAGAGGATAGAGTTGCTGGACACCAAGACACAGTCGGTCAGGCACCTCAGGACTTGGGGCTGTGGGTATCTTTTCATGTCGGGTTCTTCTCACCAGTTCCGGTCGTGGTCAGGAGGACCCTTTAGGATGACGCTGAAGGCGATGAGAAGGTTGTTGGAGATCGTCCAATGCTAGATCACAGGCCAGGATCGTCAAGGGGATCTCGCGGGGGTGTTGGGCCACCCATGGGTGTCGGATGCAGAGGGGTGAGGACTCGCAGATCTGGCTGGATCTGGAGTCCTGGTTTGGGTTGCTGTTGGACAACTCCGGTGTCCAGGGGAGATCAGAGCTCTTTGGGCAGGCATGGCAGGTCCCCGGGGTTCTCGGAGGCTGCTGGTTACAGGACACTATGGCTTCAGCTTGCAGGGGTTCTGAATCAGGAGACAGGTGGGTACAGCTGGGGCCAAGGCAGTCGTCATTGTCATCTTTCCGCAAAACGGCTCTTCGGTCCTTCTGGTCACGTCGAATCTAGCTGCTGGGTTCAGAGCGCTGCCCTCTAAATACTGTACTTAGGGGGTATTTTAGGGATCTCGAGTTAGTAGCTAATGGACTACTGTTCTTAAAGTGACTACACCCTTAGGATGCTAATACCACAGGGGGGCGTCACCATCACTATGCCTGATTGGAGGGTGGCTGCCATCTGCAAGATGACAGGGACTGAAGAGTGGGCTTCACGTCGCCCCCCCCCCCCCAACCTCCCCCACCTGAGGGGTGGGGTTGGAAGAGGTGGGCACACCTTCTGGGCTGGTCTACTTTTTTCTGCCTGCCGATAGGCCCTCACATGAGACATAGTGCACCCTACCTTAAGGGTGATTAACCTAGGCCTCATGCAGTGCTGGGCAGGCATAGCACACAGGGATCGGTGCAATGCAGACTTCACTTTTTTGTGGGGTTTTTATTATTGTTTGGGGTGCTTTATATATAGCGCAAACTCGACCCCAAGGTGCCAGAGCGCTTTAGATGAGCGCCAGTTGCATTACAGATGGACACATTCATTTTGCTAGGAATGGGGAGATTAAGTGATTTGCCCAGAATCACAGGATGCTGAGCATCCCTGAGGAGACTCAAACCCGGTTCCCCAGCTTCAAGGTTGACGGCTCTAGCTGTTAGGTCACATCCTCTCCCCTTTTAGCAGCACCAAAACAAGCGGACTGCAATGGCAGTGGTGCATGTTTGTGGTGAGAGGTCTCAGAGGGCTTTCCCTGGCTGCCATTCCCTTGGTACCATAGGTGCCCCTTACAAGGAACTTATAGGTAGGCCAGAGTTGTGCCAATTCTGAAAACAATGGTACAATTAAGGGAAAGAACACAGGACCTGGGAACCTGATTGGCAAGGACCCAGTGTTCACTCAGTCAAACTGCATAAGGTAGCTGGCGAAAAGTTAGGGGCAACCGTGCAGAAAGGGCACTTACACTGTTCTTATTCAATGCCTCATACCAGTCCATTTCCTCGTACGGATAGTGTTCTAAAGGGTCCAGTGACCCCTCCCATTCTTCTACTTCTAGCCCTTCAAAATAATTCTCAGGGACTGACCTAGGACATGGAGGTCCTGTCGGCGATGGGATTGGCGACAGTCAACAGTGTTCTGGGTCGTCTGAAATCAGAATGGGGATGATGCTACCAGTGGGCACCAGCAGCGTTTGGAGCATCAGCGTCAGGAAGGTCACAATGGCAAGACAGGTGCCGGTCCAGATCCATGGGGGCCCTCAGCACTGGGACCAGAGCTGCCGGAGTGACACCCGATGGGGCATGAAGATGTGCAGGAGGGGTCAAGCCACTCAAAAATGAGGCGCATGCGTTGCAGTACAAGTTACTTACCTTCGTTAATGATGTATCTGGTAGAGACGATTCTAGCTGCAGATTCCTTAACCTAGAATTTTCCCCAGGCATGAGACTGGATCCGGAATTTTTTTTTGCCACAGCATCTCTGAGCGCCGGGGGGTGGCATCACTAGACTGCCCTAACTTTCTCCACAGACATGACATCAACGAGGTCACATAAGGCCCACCCCGGCGCTGATGTCAGTTTTCTTCGGAGAAATTTTACGGCCACAACGCGGAGCCATCACAAACAAAACAGAGTATGGTAACAGTGTGCAAAACAATCCGTGAAACGGAAAGGGAAGAAGCGAATGGTGAGGAACAGCACCATTAGGGAAAGTGCCAGGCACTGTATTACTGAAAGTCATGGAAGGGAGAGAGCAGAGCACCGCTCCGAAAAGGAACCTCGCAAAGCGAAGGCGATACCCTCCCTGGAGGCAGAAAAACCATGTGAAAAATGTCATAGCAGACGACAGAATGTGTGCACCCACAGTCTATAACAGTGAGGGGCAACAAGTCCGGAACAGATGAGTAATGACAAAGTTCTTCAAGACAACACCATCAAGGAGTGTCGTATTCCCTGTCAAGAGCGAAGGGCTGAGGCACAGCCAAGAGACCCCAACCCAGAGGACTGCAGAGGAGTTAGAAACCCCAAGCAATGAAAAAGGGAGAAGATTATGAGTAGTCCCCACACTGCAATAAGCAGGATGTAGGGATGCAGGAGTACACATGAACCTACCATCCAATTACCAGAAAATAAGAAGTGGAACAAATAAACAGAACAAAGCATACTGCCAGGGAGGAAGTGAAAGAGCACTCGTAGAAGACAAAGCCACTAGGAGGGAGGCGATAGCAGAAGACCAAGCTGAAGGCCCTCGCAGAATGGGGAGGAAGGGAGGTCTTTGAAGGAATCTGCAGCTAGAATCGTCTCTACCAGATACATCATTACCGAAGGTAAGTAACTTGTGCATCTGATAGAGACTACTAGCCGCAGATTCCTGAACGTAGAATAGATATCCTAGCCATACCCAGAGGGGAGGAGGGTCTGCGAGAGAACCTCACCAGCTTGCAAAAAACACAGGGCCCCAACAGGGGATGCCTCATGGGGACAGGAAGGATGGCCCAGCCCCCAGCAGAAGTAAACAAGGAGAAGGGAAGGCCGGGATACCACAAGCCTACCAGAGGGACAAAGGGCATCAGCCAGAAAACCCAGAGTGACATATGGCACCAAGAGAGTACCAAAGGAAGAAAAGAACAAACGCAAAACCTTAGGAGAAGAGGTGGAAACAGAGGCAGAGCCCGCCTCAGGTGAACATACACACACATACACACACAGCGAAGGGGACAGCTGAACGAACATCAGCCCAGAGCCAGGGGACAAGGCAGGAACAGCCCCACAGCCGAGAAGCGCATACGTGAGAAGGAGACACAGTCGCGCAAAGCTCCAGCAGAGCAAAGGACAGGAGAACACGGTTACACGCCGAGGCGGACCATAACAACCAGGCGCGAGCAGCAGGCAGCAGATAATTACCATGAAGTAGTGTGCCCAGACCAGCGCCCCCGGGAAGCGAGAAATATGTAGAACGGACCTCAAGCCGTCAACCAGAACACAGGAGAACACCAGGAATATCCTAGCCCCATTGGAACACAAGGCAGCGGACCAGGCCGAAACGTCGGATAATAAGGTGGAAACACCATGGCACGACGCTGTAGACGGCATGACAAAGTCGGTCTGGCGATCCTGAGGCTGAAGAGGGAGGCAAAATGCACAGAGCAGATATCCAGCAGGAACAAAGGGAAAAATGCACGACAGGCAATCCCTGTAGAAGGATAGAAACACCATCGGAGACTGACTAGGACAGAACCTGGAGCAGCCTCCCCGAGATGGACTCGGGGAGGCGCCCCAGGTCCCAGCCTCCAACCGCGGCGCCGCCAGGCCGGGAAGGAAAGCTATCGGCGCCGGAAAGGCACGGGCGCGGCCTCTGGTCAGACAGCCGCGTTGCCCAGAAGACCGAGGGGGACTCAGGGAAGAGCCGGGAGTCCCAGCGACCTCCTGAGACACCACAGGGACCCCCGTGGGGTTTTGCGGCAAAGCAGTGGCGCCGTGGGTCGAAGAGGGGAAACCCGTAGGGCCGCACCCCGATGACACCACCTCTCCAAAACCTGAAGCCGAAATCGTTGGCGCTGGAGGCAAATCCAAACAGCGAGTCCGCGGAAGACCCCACGCATGGCGAGGGATCCGCGGTCGTCTCAGGAAGAGGAGGGTGCCCCTAAGAAGCCTGCAGACCCGTAGCGTAGGCCTTCATTTGGGCCCTTGTCGCCCCAAGGCCAGGAAACGGCGGATAGGGTGGCGACTGGCGAGGACAGCGTCTTGGTGGCAATCTGCAAGACTTACCGGCAAACGATCGACGCCCGTGAGGCCTCGGTGAAGGACGATGCCGCAGCCGGAATTGGCGGTTTCTGGACCCTTCCAAGGTAGGGGACGAACACTGTGACGAGAATGATCTGGACAAGCGGGCCTAAAGCAATTTCATCCGGCACTCCCGCCGGGACTTCGGCTTGAGACTCTGACTAGCTTTGCAGTCCGTAGAATCATGGTGCTCGCCCAAACACCACATACAAATAGGGAGAGGGTCCGTCGCCGACATCCAACGTGTACAAGAAGCACACATCTTGAAACCCGAAGGCATTGCACATTGTTCCTAACACAAAGGCGTTAAAAGAGGCCTTAAAACAGGTCAAGGAAACTCAGTCCGGATCCGCATTGCACGAGGTTAAGAAGGAAACGGACATTAGCGCGTCGGGGTGGGACTTATGTGACCTCGCTGACATCATGTCCGCGGACAACATCAGGGCGGAGTCACGTGGTGCTGCCCCCGGCACGCAGAGATGCTGTGGCAAAAACAAATCCGGATCCCGCCTCACGCCTGGGGTTAATTCTATGTTAAGGAATCTGTGGCTAGTAGTCTCTATCAGATAAATTCTTTAAGTTGAGCAGGTGTCGCTCCAGCTCCTGGTTAAGCAGGGAGGTGTAGAGCCGACTCAGGCGCACGTTCCAGAGAACGAGGCCTTGAATGCAGAGGCTCCTCCATCACATCGGCTGACGATCAGGGAGAAGTCAAAGCACGCCTCAACTTCTTGTGTTTTTTGTGCCTCTTACCTGAATGTCCCAACAATTTTCAGTGAGAGGAAGAGGACTTGGGACTCCTGAAGCAGTGTCAGGACCTTACTCTCGACCAGGACCTCAGCTGTGACAGTCGATCCAGTGGAAGTCTAATCAGATAAAAATTCTCAGGTCCACATTCTTCCATGCGGTTCTTGTCCCGGTTACTGCTTTGGATTAGTAGACGGAGTTCTTTTTGAAGGGATGCATGAGAATATAGAGATTCTGCTGCGTCTAGGGCACACTTAATGGAAGTGTTAGTTATTATCTTTCCTTCCTGTATTAGCTGATCTGCTCTCTTCTGATGTTCTTTGGGGAGATGTGTGATGAGTTTTTCTAATTCATCATAATGCGCCCTGTCATAACGTACAAGTAGCGCCTGTGTATTGGCTATACGCCAGCTATTTGCCGCTTGTGATGCTACTCTTTTGCCTGATGCATCTATTAATTTTGACTCTTTATCGGGTGGAGGGGCCTCTCCTGATGGAACTATACGCCAGGTTGCATTGGTACAGGTGCAGTAGGTAACATATGATGTTCTGCGTGGATGCATCTAGCGGATTAATGTCATTGTTGGAACAGTAAATGACAAATCATGGATGCCCCTAGCTTGCATGTAGAATGCGCTCTTGGGGGAACTGTAAAGTGCGTTTGGCCTTTTGATAACAGATTTGAATGCATTTAACTATCCACCTGGCTATACCTGATTTGGAGATAGGGTTGCCTTAATGTTGTGGAGAGAAGGCAACAAACAGTTGTTTAGTTTTGCGAAAGTCTTTTGTCCTGTCGATGTAATACAGGAGAGCTCTTTTGACATCTAAGGTGTGCAGTGCCCTGTCTGCCACTGAGTCAGGGTTTGGAAAGAAAACTGGCAGTTCTGGCAGTTCTATGTTTTGATTAATGTGGAACTGCAAAATTACCTTTGGCATGAACTTGGGGTTGGTGCGCAGCACCACCCTATTAGCATGAATTTGTAGATAGGGCTCTTGAATTGTGAGGGCTTGAAGCTCACTGACTCTTCGCAGCGATGTAATGGCTATTAGAAAGGCCACTTTCCAAGTAAGAAACTGTATCTCACAAGAATAGAAAGGCTCAAAGGGGGGTGCCATGAGCCTAGTGAGAATGATATTTAGATTCCAGACTGGCGAAGGAGGGTGTCTGGGAGGGATCACTCTTTTAAGGCCCTCCAAAAAGGCTTTGATGGCAGGCACTCTGAAAAGTGAAAGGTGCTGCCTGTTCTGAAGGTAAGCGGCAATAGCAGCCAAATGTATCCTGATGGAACTATACGCCAGGTTGCATTGGTACAGGTGCAGTAGGTAACATATGATGTTCTGCGTGGATGCATCTAGCGGATTAATGTCATTGTTGGAACAGTAAATGACAAATCGTTTCCATTTGGCTGCCTAGCACGTCCTAGTCGTAGGTCGCCTTGCCTCCTTGATGATGTTCATACACTCAGGGGGCAAGTTGAGGTAGCCAAACAGGGACCTCAGGAGCCAAATTGCTAGGCTCAACTGTTAAGAATCTGGGTGCTGAATGTCTCCATGGCTCTGAGTAAGGAGGCTGGGAGCGAGGCGCAGCCGCTGGTGAGGCACCACTGAAAGTTCCAGGAACGTGGTGTACCAAGCCTGCCGTGCCCACGTTGGAGCAACCAGGATGAGCGTGATGGAGTGCTGCCACAGTTTGCGCGCCACCAGCGGTATGAGTGGGGCTGGGGGAAAAGCGTACGCAAATCTGCCTGACCAGTTCATCCATATCGCATTGCCCTGAGACTGCGGGTGTGGGAACCTGGCGGCGAAGCTTTGGCATTTTGCGTTCTCTTTTGTGGCCATGAGGTCGATCTCTGGATGACCCCACTGCTGGAAGTATGGCTGAAGTACAGAGGGGTGGATTTCCCACTCGTGCATCTGATGACTATGCCTGCTGAGCAGGTCCGCCATCTGGTTGTCTACTCCCGGGAGATGCTCCGCCATGAGGAAGATGTTCCTCTGGATGGCCCACTTCCACATGCTCTGGGCTAGGTGAGAGAGCTGCGGGAGTGTGTGCCTCCCTGTTTCTGGATGTAATACATGGCAGTCATGTTGTCCGTCCGGATCAACACGACCTTGTTGCATAGGTGCACCTTGAACGCTTTCAGTGCCATGAAGATTGCCATCAGCTCTAGCAGGTTGATATGCATCTTCTGCTGTTGTGTTGTCCATAGTCCCTGCACTGTGTAATGGAGAACATGCGCTCCCCAACCCTGGAGAGATGCGTCCGTTGTTAGCACCATCTGTGGGACAGGCTCTTGGAACGGTCGTTCTCTGCAAAGGTTTTGTGGAGTCCACCAATGCAGAGAGTTGTAAGTACGACGGGTCACCAACACTAGGTCTTTTAGATGCCCAAGAGCCTGGTTCCACTGTCGTGCTAAGCATTCTTGAAGGGGACGCATGTGCAGTCTCGCGTGCGGGACTATGAATATGCAGGATGCCATCATACCAATCAGTTGCATGAACACCTGCGCTGGGAGTGATTGTTGAGGCCTGAACCTCCGAATGAGCAGCTGCATGCTGTCGACCCTGGCAGAGTTCGGCTGCGCTGTTGCCGTCAGAGTGTTCAAAGTGTTCAAGATTGCCCCTAGGTACTGTCGCACATGGGCTGGCTGCAGGTGTGACTTTGTGTAGTTGTGAGAACCCCAGACTGTGAAGGAGGTGAATTGTGCCTGACAGGTGGCTGGCACACTGCTGGGCTGACTTGGCCTGAACGAGCCAGTCGTCCAGGTAGGGGTAGACGTGAATATGTTGTCTGCGAAGGTGCGCAGCCACGGTCGCTAAGCACTTGGTGAACACTCTGGGGGCAGTGGTGACCCCGAAAGGCAGAACCTTGAATTGGTAATGCTGATTGTTGATGGTGAACCTGAGATATTTTTTGTGACTTGGGTGAATGGGAATGTGGAAATATGCATCCTTGAGGTCCAGGGTGGCTAGGAAGTCGCCCTGGCTGAGCAACGGCAGGACCTGCTGTAAGGTTAACATATGAAGGTGTTCTGAAAGGATGTATTGGTTGAGGGGTCTGAGGTCTAGAATGGGCAGCAGGGATCCGTCCTTTTTTGGGATTAAGAAGTACAGAGAGTACACCCCTGTACCTAGTTCTTCTGCAGGCACGAGCTCTATTGCCCCTTTTTGCAGCATGGAGAGTACTTCTTGCTGCAATAAGTGCATGTGCTCTGCGGACATAGGACGGTGCCTTGGGGGTATGTTGGGGGGGGGGGGGGGGGGGGGTGGAGGTTAGTTCTAGACAATAGCCGTATCGGATAAGTTGTCTCACCCACCTGTCCGTGGTAATGCCTTCCCAGACTGGCAGGAACTGCTGGAGTCTTCCCCCGACAGGTGTTGGATGGTCGGGGGCAGTGACAAGGCGTCACTGTTTGTTGGGAGCGGAGGATCTAGCGTTGTTATTGCCATGTCCTCTGCCTTTGGCGCTGTTCCCACGGTATCCACCCCTGGTATTCTTTGTGTAGGTGGATTGCGTGCTCCCTTTGGTGTACTGGGCCTGCTGTCAAACCTGTCCTCTAGAGGCTCCCCTATTACCGGAGCGACGAAAGGAACCGCCCCGAAACTGCTGAGATTGCAGAGCCCCCATGGATTTGGCGGTCTGTGTCCTTTTATATTTTTTCGAGTGTTGTGTCTACCTCGGGACCAAAAAGGAAGTCCGGGTTAACCGGCTGGTTGAGCAGAGTAGTTTGAATCTCTGGCTTGAAACCAGAGATGCGGAGCCATGCATGACTTCTTAGCATCACACTAGTGTTTATGGCCCTAGCTGCCGTGTCTGCTGCGTCCAGTGCGCATTTGATGGACGCATTAGAAATCAATTTCCCTTCTTGTATAATCATCTCTGCTCCCTCCTTGTACATATCAGGCAGGTGTTGCAACAACTGTTCTAGTGTGTCGTAGTGTGCCCGGTCGTATCTAGCTAACAGGGCCTGTGTATTGGAAATCCTCCAAATATTAGCAGCCTGCACTGCCACTCGCTTTCCTGGCGCCGCCAGAATCTTTGATTCCTTGTCCGGAGGTGGAGCGTCACCACTAGTTTGTGAGTTTGCCCTCTTGCGGGCATTGGCCACTACAAGGGAGTCCAAGGGGAGCTGGCCTTTGATGTAAGTGGTGTCCACTGGAGCAGGCCTATATTTTTTCTCAATCCGTGGGTTGATAACCCTAGCTTTGGTGGGTTCTTTGAAAATGTCCGCAGCATGCTTGAGGACCCCCTTAAGCATAGGCAAAGTCTTAGTGGAACGTTCAGAGGTGGAGAAAGTGTCAAACAAGAAATCTTCGTCCACTGGTTCTGCATGCATCTCCACGTCATGGTTGAGTGCTGCCCTTTCTATCAGAGCGTTAAACGCCGCCGTGTCCTCAGTTGGCGAAGTCTTGACGTTGTAGGACTGGGCGTCTGGTGCAGCATGTGGATCATCAGGGTCTACAGTTTGATCAACAGCCTCAGACCACTGTTGTGGTTCATCCTGATCAGTGTCAGCGTGATAAGCGAAGGCCGCTTGACCATAGTCTTCACCCATGTCCTCCTCGCTTTGTGCTGGAGAATATGCCATTTGCTGCGAATAGTCCTGAACGTGCTCGAAGAGAACTGGTGAGGTGGCCGAGTCCTTCTACCGTTTAAGAGAAATTTTGTAACCCTCCAAAGGATGTTCAGGCGCGGTCTTCCGCTTGTGGATGGTTAGCCTGCCCGATTCCGAGTCGATATATAGTTTCGACTGGTTGTCGTACGAGGGTTCGTGGAACACAACCCCTCCGGGAGCAGGCTTCGAGGGCCCCGACGACGTTTTGGAAGGTTCAGCGCCTTTGTGAAGTTAGAGGTGCTTCGCTCGAGCCGTCGGCGGAAGACCGGACTTAATCGGAGGTTGTCCGACGGTCTTGGAGCTCGATGTGGTCGATTCGAGCTGCTTCGGCGCTGGATGAGGACGCTTGGTTGATGGCGTCGACTCGAGCTCCCGGCTTGTAGCATTTCCAGCCTTAGGCATCGACGAGACCTGCTGTTTCGGGTCGGCTTTGGCTTTCGGTGCTTGCTGAGCAGTGGCTTGAGCCCCGAAATCTTCGGCTCGACGGCCTTCTATGCCTGGAGGCCTTTGGCCTTGTCGCCATGTTTGTGAGTCGACGTCGCCGAGGTGACGTGTTTGCTGGTTGAGCTCTGCTTCGACGCTCCAGTCTTCGAGGCGACAGGCACTTTCGACGCCGAAGGGTTGTCGATAGTCTTTGATTTGACTGGCGTCGACGTCAAACCGACCACCATCTTAAGCAGTTTTGGTTTCGATTTCGGCTCCATTGGTTTCGGTTTCGATTTTGAGGAATCGACCGATGGCTCCTTAGATGTATTCTTAGCCCGGCTTGGACGCGGGGCTATAGAACGTGTTGGAAGATCTTGGCTAAGGCCTGTCGGCGATGCCTCAACCTGAGCCGTAGGGAGCGTAATGTCAGTTATGGGCCCGCTACTGCGGTTGGGCCCGGCTCATCACTGGAGTCGTTATCGACGGCTCCGATGGCCCCTTCGTCGTCCCCTACCTCGACGACGTCTTCTTCGTGGACGTACTCTTCACCTTGCTCGTCCACCTCGAAGTTGGAGTCATGCTCCGACGCTGGTTCCGACTGCTCTTCAGGAACCTCTTCGTCTTCTTCCTCCTCATCTTCGACGCCTTCTTAGTCACCGGCCTCGAAGATGTTGACCGGTTCTGGCGCCGACTGCCTCGCTGCGCGTCAAAGTTTAAGCGTCTTCTTCGAGCGGAACTTCGAGCAGGCCATACAGCTGGATACTCTGTAGATGTATCTTAAAACCTGGCTATTTACCTGTACCTCACCGGCTGGATGTTTCCCTGTTTGTATTTTATGGCAACAAGCGCTAAGACGCCTTGGCAAACACGTGCTCTACAAAAAGCCATATTTCATTTCATTTCATGTATCCTATACCTGTAAGTGTATATACTGCAAAAAAATATTAGAAAAGAGTTGTTGCACTTACCCGTCTTTGTGCGGGAGTGCTCCTCACCTGGCATCTGCTCAGGGAATGAGACACTGCTCTGGGTTGGAGGTACAAGCATAAAAAACACATTCAGAGTGAAAGTCCTCTGAACAGTGGCTATCTATCATATATATAAAAGCTATCACACAAATAAAAGACCACCAGTGAGATCCAGGAGCCCCTGACTATCAAGTAGTAAAGTTATGTTCGAGGCATGTGGGCTGCTGAATTCATATCTGTGCATAGATCGCCGCCTAGTGTTGGGTCCGGATGATTGCACATTGTTGACCTGGAAGAGTCTTCGAAGTATCTACATTACTAGACACAAATGTACTCGACCATACCCCGCTGTACCTCTGTTTTAAACCGCTGCGCTCAAATTAGGACGACGGCATGTGGACAGCTCGTTCTTTGAGCTTGAAACCTGTTATCATGTATTCCCCCTAAACACGTGTTCAGTTCCGTGAATCGCATGGTGAGCGAGCAAGAGTTTACGGAATCCCAAAATATTGGTAACCAATCAGAGACAAGGAGACAATCTACACATGACGAATCGTGGTCAAAATACTGGGTTGGTTGCGGGCCTGAAAACTGTCATTGGCTAAGAGAGTTCCTGTCGGTTAACAATTGGCTGTAGGGGTATCACGAAGCCGAACCACGGCTTGTGAGCGGCTGGATAGGAGAACGTTGATTGGATGCAAGAAGTAGCATGTGCCCCCGAGCAGAAATTACCTGCAGCGCTTCCACTTCCGTCAGTGGGCTGGTTTGGATTGGGTGATCATGCCTGTCCGTCTCTGCCACAGGACATCTAGGTCTAATGCAACGGGGACGGCCGGGGACACGCAGGGCCAGTGCCGGTGAATAGACGCTGCGGAGTGGCGACGTTAGTATGAGTGGACTCCCCCACGGAGGAGCTCCCGTGGTACTGTCCGCCACCGATAGCCACCCGGCCAGTACCTGGCCCCGCCCTCAGGAACACTGCGGCTCTGCGCTCGGAGTCCAGCTCAGTGCTAAAGAGGCCTCAGAGTGCAATGTTTATGCTCTGGCAGTCAGAGACATTTTCAGTACATGCGTGCCTCCGACAGCCTCTGCTGTGCACACGCCATACCTGACAGTCGGTCGCTGCACACCTGACACCATGAGTGACCTTACTTGGCAAGTAGCAATTTAAAGATCAAATAAACTGGAGTGGTTATTGAGGAAGTGAGGGGGAAGAAGGCACAAACAGACATGGACAGCGAAAATACACGGAGAGCGGGGGGGGGGCGGGACACAGACAGGGGGAAGAAGGCACAAACAGACACGGACAGCGAAAATACACGGAGAGTGGGAGGGGGGACAGCGGGAGCCACGAACAGCGGAAGGTTCCAAATTTTTCGGATTTGGGGGCGTGTTCGGTGGGCGTGGCCAAAAAGTGGAAAGAAGAACACCGAACACACCTCCAAATCCGAAAAAGACGGAGCCTATTTGGAGTGAAGGCTCTCTCCTCCAATGGCTGGCCTCCATTCAGGAAGCCAGCCAATGGGAGAAAGCCAAAATTAGAGGCGGGATGAAGAGCCCCTCTAAGAAACATAAGATCTCGCTACTTCCGGTTCTGACGAACCGGATAGTACCGAGACCTAAAAAGAAGGAATTAGTTACTTACCTGTACACTATAGTTCTCCAGTATTATCTTTCATAGATTCACATGCTTGTATCTTCCCCGTCGTCATGGTGGGAGTCTCACGGTAACAGAATGACCAAGCAGTATCATAGAGAAGAAAAACTGCATTGAAAATCCCCATAGGGGCTGTATTATTTGGTAACCAGACCATTTCCTTGTTTTGGTCCAAAAGCAAGCCAATCAGCATTGCTGCCCTGCCCTCACACTCCCCAGCAGCAGCTTCCTGCCTCAGATTTCCGTCCCCGGGTGAGAGACATGGATAAATACCGAGAAACAAGATCTGCCTGAGAAACGGGGAGGCGGGCGGGCGCATGTGAATCTATGAAAGATAATACTGGAGAACTATAGTGTACAGGTAAGTAACTAATTCCTTCTCCAGTATTACATCTTTCATAGATTCACATGCTTGTATCAGAGTAGTAAGCAGTGCTCACCATACTTGTAGCGTTTCCAGGACAGAACTCAGAAGGAAGCTCTGCCGCAAAGCAATGATATAACAGTAGCTATGAAAGCATCAGTAATACGATAAATGCATGTATAAGTATAAATCAAAGCACTGTATAGTAAAAAACAATATGTCAGTAGACCATACCTTACTGAAATAGACGCTTCAGAACAGCCTGTCCCACTGCCGTGTCCTCCTTCCACGCAGTGTCTAGACAGTAGTGTCTTGTAAATGAATGCACACTCTTCCATGTTGCTGCTCTGCAGATGTCTGGCAGCGCCACTCCTGCAAACAAGGCCATCGAGGTTGCCATCTTCCTCGTTGAATGTGCATGCACTTTAGAACATAGCGGCTTCCCCGCTTTTTCGTGACATTTCAGGATAGCTGAGGATATCCATCTAGCAATACTCAGTCTCGACAATGGAAAACCTTTCCTCTGTCCCTCAAATGCAATGAATAATTGCTTGGACTTGCGGAACGTTTTTGTCCGTTCAATGTAGAACTTTAGGCATCTAGAAATGTCTAGAGAGTGTAAGGCTCTTTCTGCTTCCGATGAAGGCTTGCTGAAAAAAGTAGGTAAAATAATGGGTTCGTTGAGGTGGAAAGACGTTGCCACCTTGGGAATAAAGGTAGGATTTGTTCTTAATATAACCCTGTCCTGGCGAAATTGTAAGAAGGGTTCCTCCACTGAAAAGGCCTGGATTTCGCTAACCCTCCTTGCTGATGTTAAGGCAAGAAGGAGGGCTGTTTTCCATGACAAGAACTGTAAGTCTGTCTTGTGTATGGGCTCAAAAGTTGGCCTCATAAGCTGCGATAGGACTGTATTGAGGTGCCACGGCACAGGTGGGCGCTGGATGGGTGGGAAAACTCTAAAAAGTCCCTTGATAAATTCCTTTACTACTCTGGATGACCAGAGAGATGGTTCATTTGGCTTCCGCCGGAATCGTGATATTGCTGCTAAGTGCACTTTGACCGAAGCATGCGACAGACCTGACTTAGATAGTGAAAGCAGGTAAGGCAGGATACCTTCAGGTTGTACCTCAAACGGATGCAAGTTTTGTCTGTTGCACCAGTGGCAGAAACGGGTCCATTTTGCTGCATATGTTTTGTTCGTCGATACAGCTCTAGCTTGTGAGAGTAAATGCCTGCATTCTTGCGAAATATCTAGATTTTGAAATTCCCGCTCATGAGGTTCCATGCTGACAATTTTAGAGATTGCAGGTCCGGATGCAGAATCTGCCCTTCCTTCATGGAGATGAGGTCTTGAAATGTCGGGAGTTGGATCTTGTCGCCCCTCGACAATTGAAGGAGGTCTGAAAACCACGCCTGTCTTGGCCAGGCTGGTGCTATCATAATAATCCGGCACGGTTCCAATCTCATCTTGCGCAGGATGCGCGGTATCAACGGGAACGGAGGGAACGCGTATGCAAACCTTCCTGTCCAGTCCATGAGGAATGCATTTCCCTTGGAGCCCTGTTGACGGTACCTGGACGCAAATTGAGCGCACTTTGAATTGCTTTGTGTCGCGAACAAATCTAATGTGGGAGTGCCCCACCTTTGAAACAAAATGCGAATCTGAGTGTCGTGTAGTTCCCACTCGTGTGTCGCATTGGGAGTGCGGCTCAGGGCGTCCGCCCGAGTGTTGAGGACTCCCTGTATATGCTGAACTAAATTGAGCGCACTTTGAATTGCTTTGTGTCGCGAACAAATCTAATGTGGGAGTGCCCCACCTTTGAAACAAAATGCGAATCTGAGTGTCGTGTAGTTCCCACTCGTGTGTCGCATTGGGAGTGCGGCTCAGGGCGTCCGCCCGAGTGTTGAGGACTCCCTGTATATGCTGAACTTGGATCGAAATTCCATTGGTTATGAGCCATTTCCAGATCCTTTGCGCCAATGTCGACAGCTGTTTGGATCTCGTTCCGCCCTGTTTCAGCAGGTAAAACATGGTCGTGGTGCTGTCCGTTTGGATAAGTACTGACGATTGGCGTATTCTGGGAAGGAATGCTTGAAGCCCTAGGAACACCGCCTTGAGCTCCAACATGTTTATGTGAAGCTGCGCTTCCCAATCTGACCAAAGGCCCTGAATTTCCAGCTCTTGAAGATGCGCGCCCCATCCCTTCAGCGAAGCGTCCGTTGTCATCACGAAGTCGTGATCTCGAGGAATGAAGCTCAAGCCCTGGTCCAGGTTCTTTAGGATCTTTCACCATGACATGGCCACCTTCATACGGTTCGTGATGGCAATGCGATCCTCGAAGGTTCCACTGGCCTGTACCCACTGTTCCTCCAGCTGTTCCTGCAAAGGTCTCATTCGAAGACGACAGTTTGGTACCAGTGGGATGCAGGATGACATCATCCCCAACATGGACTTGTAAATCCTCACGGAAGTGGACCTTTATGCCTGAAGAGAAGCCGTTAACCCCATGATCTTTCTCATCCGATCTTCGGAAGGATAGGCTTTCCCTGCTCTGGTGCATATCCATGCCCCCAGGAACTGGATGCCTTGGGCCGGAGTCAGCGAGGATTTCTCTAAGTTGGTCCTCAGACCTAATCGCTGAAACAACCGGATGCAGCTCTGCAGAGCTTCTGCTGCGTCCCTGAAAGATGGACCTGTCACCAACCAGTCGTCCAGATATGAGTAAATGTAATGCCCTTGCAGTCTTAAGTGGGCCGCCACCGGGGCCATGCATTTGGTGAATACCCTCGGGGCTGATTTGAGTCCGAATGGCAGGACTTTGAACTGGAAGTGGCGACTCTCCACAACAAATCTTAAATACTTCCTGTGCTTCCGATGAATGGGAATATGGAAGTACGCATCCATGAGATCCAAGGACGCCATGTAGTCTTTGTCCTTTAACATGAGTAAGATCTCTTGCAACGACAACATTCTGAAGGGTATCTTTTTTATGTATTGATTGAGATCCCTCAGGTCCAATACCTGTCTCCATTTCCGGGTCTGTTTCTTTTTGATGAGGAAGAAATGCGAATAGAAGCCTCTCCCTCTGAGATGTTGTGGCACTTCCTCTATGGCTCCCTTTTGTAGAAGCGAGAGAACTTCCTTCTGCATTTCCTTGCGATGATGGTTGAGCCTGAGTACTGGGGGGTGGTCCGGTGGTATCTCCACAAATTCCAGCGTGTGGCCCCTGCTTATGACATCCAGAACCCATTTGTCCGATGTTATGGACATCCAGTTGGTGTAGTATTGGGACAGATAGTGGTCGTTGTCCGGGATCTTTTGTGTGGGGAGCGCCTGCCTGAAATCATTGACGTCTATTAGACTGCTGATTTTTCCCCCTGGCGTTAGGTTTACCTCTGGACTGTTGTTGGTAAGAGGAGTTAGAGGACCTGAACTGGTTGTTTGTGTTAAACTGACGATATCCCTGCTGATTATACGGTTGATATCGGTTGGATTGAAAAGAGGGTCTTTGATTAAATTGACCTCTTGCACCCCTCTTTCGAAAGGACTGAAACTTTCCCTGCTGAAGAGATCCCAGCGCTCTAGCTGTATCCGTGTCCGACTTTATGCCTTGCAATGCCTCATCAATATGTTTCCCAAACAAATTTTCACCGTCAAAGGGCATATCGACAATCTTCGCCTGCACCTCTGGACGAAAAGAAGTCGCCTTGAGCCAGCCCTGCCTGCGAAGCGAAACCGCCCCAGCCATTTGTCTGAAGGCCATAGACGAGACATCCATGGCGATGTCGATAGATTCGGCAGCCGATTTTGCTCCTTCTTTGAGAAGGGCTGCCGCTTCTTCCTTTCGGTCCTCCGGAAGCGCTGAGAGTATGGGTGCCAGATCGGACCATATCTGTCTGTTGTAACGGCCAAGCAGTGCCATAGCATTTGCCGCTTTAATGGTAGAGGCTGCCATGACCGCAAACCTCTTACCTGCCCCATCCATTCTTCTTCCTTCCTTGTCTGGTGACACTAGTGAAGTAGCCACCGGGTTTTTAGAATTTCTTTGCGCCGCCTGCGTCACAACTGATTCCGGCCTGGGATGTCCAATGAGGCAGGCTGCCGTGGATTCTGGAGCTCTGTATTTCTTTTCAATTCGTGGAACTGAAACCGCTATAGATGCCGGTGTTTTCAGAATCTTTAGGCCCTCCTCCCAGATATGAGGGATAATAGGAATTGAGCGAAGTGACCTTTTGTTATCATCCTTGAAATCGTACAAGAAACAATCCGTCTCTTGCACTTCCACATCCAGACTGAATCTCTTGGCCGCCCTTTCCATGATATCATGGAAGCCTCCGATGTCTTGAGGAGGGGAGGTAGATTTGAGTGGGTCAGGTAATGCAGCCGATGGCAAGACGTATTCGTCCCATTCCTTCCCCGAGGCATCATGAACCAGCTCTCCGTCTTCGGGCTCTTCATCTTCATCGGAGTCCGTTAGGTCGTCCCTTATAGTAACCACCTGCGGAGATTTAACCCCTTGATCTTGAGAAGCAGGTGCTTTTTTAGGTGTCTGCGGGGGAGGCGTCTGCGTAGCTGGTTGCGAGGAATTCGCCTCTGGGAAACGACGGTAGTAGTCGTTTAGCATCAATCTAAGATCAGACACAAGGGTGAGGGGTATCGAAACCGTCTCTTGACGTTCCTCCTCCCGTGAGTCCACGTGCTGCTCCTCCTCCTCATCATAATCACCAGATTCCTGGAATGATTCATATCTAGAAGATTGTGGTCTGTCCCTGAAGGAATAACTTTCCTCCTCATCCGTGTCTTGGCTTTTTATCTGAAGCTGAGAAGGACTGTAGGCGGCACCTGAGGACTCCTCTCCATCTGAATCCTGCTCCAGCAACGATGATGGTGGCAAAGGAGAAATCTTTGTCCATGAGGTGAACTCTGCGGATTTACTGATGGTAGCCGAGCCTCTCGTCGACTGAAAAGAGCGGATGGAGATCATGGTCTTCGACTGAGGAGAGCTGTACGCTTTAGCTGATGAAAGCAAGATTTTTGTCGACGGAACCACCGTCGACGGAACCATCGTCGACGAGACCATCGTCGACGAGACCATCGTCGACGAGACCATCGTCGACGGAACCTTCGTCGACGGGACCTTCGTCGACGGGACCTTCGTCGACGGGACCTTCGTCGACGGAACCATCGTCGACGGGACCTTCGTCGACGGGACCTTCGTCGACGGGGCCTTCGTCGACGGGGCCTTCGTCGACGGGGCCTTCGTCGACGGGGCCTTCGTCGACGGGACCTTCGTCGGCGGAACCATCGTCGACGGGACCTGCGTCGACGGGGCTCCCGTCGACATTCTCAACATCGAACCTGTCGTCGACGGAGTCGTCGTCGTCGACGGTCTTTTCGCCGACAGAGAAATCTTACTCGTCGATGTCGTTGTCGTAGACGTCGTGGTCGTCGACGCAGCCTTAGATCCTATCGTCGACGAAGCCGTAGTCGACGGAACTGAAGTTTTCACCACAGGCTTAGTAGCAGAAGCCATTGAACTGGTAGAAGGTGCAGATCCAGGTCCTTTAAGACTTGACTGCTTCTCCAGAGGAGTAATAGGAAGAGATGATGTCGATTTTTCCTTAGATTTACTCCTTTTAGACTCCACTTTCTCCACAGAAACAGAGGCCTTTCTTTTCTTGGGAGTGGAGTGAGAAGATTCCTCCTCAGAATCTGAGCCTTATGTGGCCTTCTTCTTCTGAAGCCATAACAGTAATCTAGCCTCTCTGTCTCGTTTAGTTTTGTCAGAAAATTTTCTACAGAGTTTACAGTCTTTCACCAGGTGTTTAGGGTAGAGACAGTAAAGGCAGTCCTCATGTGGGTCCTCAGAGAAAAGTCTGGCCTTCCCACAGGATCTGCATGGCCTGAACAGACTCTTTTTAGAGCTTTCAGCCATCATAAGTAAAATAAGTACACACAATACCTCAATTTAGAAGACAGGAAACAAGATTCCAAAGGGTCAAAAGTTCACACAGGAACAGAAGAAAGCTGAGCAGAGCTCAGGGAGACTCCTTTCTCACACGAAGGCGGTTGGAAATCTGAGGCAGGAAGCTGCTGCTGGGGAGTGTGAGGGCAGGGCAGCAATGCTGATTGGCTGGCTTTTGGACCAAAACAAGGAAATGGTCTGGTTACCAAATAATACAGCCCCTATGGGGATTTTCTATGCAGTTTTTCTTCTCTATGATACTGCTTGGTCATTCTGTTACCGTGAGACTCCCACCATGACGACGGGGAAGATACAAGCATGTGAATCTATGAAAGATGTAATACTGGAGAAGAGTTTGCTGAGTAGCTAACTAAAACATGTGCTTAACAATAATGCAAAAGAGCTTTACAGGAAAGACAAAATAATTAATTTACAGTTATGATTCAAAATATTCTCCTTATAACTTTGTAACAATGGCAGATACACACAGCAATTCCTCAAAATTCCAAGAAATTTTGTAAGAAATGTGGAAATTATTTACTGGATGTAGCCAATTTGTGGTGACATTAAACAAAAGAGGTCAATTCACATTCACTTTACAGTTTAGTGGATGCTTAAATACATGCACTGTAATTAAAATTCCAGGTCCAAATTTACCAGCAGACGGTAGTAGATACGATGGTACATATATTGTTCAGGATAATTGGAAAGTAGATTATTTTGACCATTTCAAGAGGAGAAATACTGTTTGGTCACCAATAATGTATACAAGCTTATTACTGGAAATGTTACTTAATAATGAAACACAGATTGGATGACCACCTGTGGTTTAAAGATCTCAGAAAAAGCAAATTCATCACAATCAAGGCAACAAGAATGGTGAGGGCCGTATCTGGGATATGCTATGCTTAGAGATGTTAAGGTAAACATCAGAGAGAAGTGGAGACGAAGAAGCTCCTTACGCTACCTTAGCCAGCAGCAGGAAGCTTCATTATTGGTGTATTATACAAATAGGCATCACAGAGGCAAGTTTAGCTTGTTAGGTAAATTATGACTTGCATTGAACAACACTGCACAGCTTCTACCTACCTGTAGCGACCCACTTTCACCCAAACCACCTCTTTATAGTGTGGCTTTTTACCAGCCCTGCAATCATTGCAGAACCAGTTTCCCTCTGGTATGTCGATGTTTAGACACTCACGATGAAAGGCAGCAGGACAAGAATCACAGCATATGAGACTGCCTCCTGAAGAAAAAAACAATTATGACAAACTATTAACTAAATTCAGTTCTCCACAGCCATTAATTTCTGTAGTAAGTACAAAAAGAAGCTATCCACTTTCAACTCCAAAAGTAACCTATATTCTCTACAGGTTAAACTACCTATCATGTAACATCCACTTTGCATTAATTTAAAACCAATGAATAGATATGTTTAGTTTTGGAAACCAAATCGCCTCAAAGCGCATCTGGCTTTGAGGAATGGCATGCTGTGGAAGTGTTGTCCACCAGTATAACCAGTCAAAAAGCAAGTCTTCTTAAGAATTAACATAGATCAGCAGGCATTAATACAATGAGAACCTAGCAGGGATCAGAGATGACTGAAGAGACAATCGTCCAGTGTTAGCAGAGGGAAGCATTAAAATAAAGTGACAAAGAACAAGCAGAGGTGAATAGCTTCGAAATCATCACGGCTAAGTGCCAGCAGAATCTTCCATGTTGAAGTTAATCATAGTATTCATTCCTACATTCCTAGCAGTGCAACCCCTAACAAATAGGGCCAAACTCCTCTTGGGTGGTAACTAAGAAGATGCTTTTGTCAGTCACGACTGCTTAGTAGCCACAATGAGGAACCAGAGTAGGTGAACTGAGCACATTTATTTAAAGTTTGTACTTCAAATATTGTAGGAAGCTGTCTCTGTACATACTATACCTAATTGAGGTATTGTGAGCACAGAGTCCAGGGGATTCCCAGAGGTATACTATACCAAAGTGAGGTATTGTGAGCACAGAGCCCAGGGGAATTCCAGAGGTATGGCAGAGGCTAAATTAGATAATCACTAACCGTTCTCTTTGTGGTAGTGTGGTCGAGCAGTGAGGCTTATCAGGAGGGTCTTTAAAGCATTTATTGATATACTCAATCAAGACTGATGTCCCAAACTCCTAGAAAGATTACAGACCAATGAGGTAAGCATAAAAATATATATTTATGTTTTATTTCTAGAACCAAGCAGGACTTGGTAAAGGTAAATAAAATATCCTTCCAAATGCAAGACATTACAAGGAAATGCAGGTGTGGTTGAATTTGCAATCGTTACAGGTTTTTATTTGCTTCTAAATCAGTTTAAAATACAGAGATTACTTTGGAATAGAATACACTGACTACTCAAGGTGATATGCCTATATATGGATCCTACAATACAAAGGTAAGTAAGAAACTTTTTTGTTTAAAGCACAGTTACTTTTCTTTCATACAAAACACATGTCACAGCACATTATAGGAACAAAAACTTGTAACATTGTTTCCTATGGAAAAAGAGTGTTTATGGTTTACAGGTAAGTAAACAACATGTAAGTATGGCTTTTGGGGTTTAGGACCAAGGCTCCACAAGGTTCAGTTAGGCACTCAAATTGCAAAACCAGCGACACTGGGGGGGCCGGGTGCAGAGGACCAATGTTAGCCAATGGGGCACATCAGTTGGGGGATGCTCACGGCAGGCCACTCTGTCTTGGAAACCAAGCTCCTAGGGTTAAGATCAGGGGAAAGGGGGTCCCAGGTTTGCACCAAGTCCAGAGCGCAAGCAGAGCAGGGGCGGCCGGGTGCAGGGTGTTTAGGAGGTATCTGGAGCCCAATGTAACCCTATGGATGGAGGTTGCTGGATTTGGATTTGGGCTGCACGCTCGGTCCAGAAAGTTTTCCGGGAGGAACCAACAAATGGGTAGGTTGGAGGGCTTGGGACGTAGGTGCGCCTCAGGTCCTCTTCTACAGGGTGCATGGCAGACGGATGCAGTCAGATTTCACCTTAGCGGGCCACTCGCCGGAGGTGAGGGGGTGGGGCTGTATCCATGCAGAGGCCGCAGGCATCGTCGGGGAGTCCTGGAGGAGTCAACTCACGGCGGAATTCAGCTCTGGAGTGCTGGGGGACCTCGCTGGGACCCATGGGCCACTTGGACTCGGCCCTTTGACAGCAGGTGCAGTGGTGGATCACAGGCGTCGAGTTTCTTTGCCCTCAGCAGACTCAAGGGTCTTTCTTTGGTCTTTGTTGAAGGCAGTCAATCCAGGCCGATGGGGCTGGGGGCAAGTTAGTTCTTCTCTACAGTCTCCTCTGCTGTGCGACTTCTTCCATCCTCCTCCTTCATAAGTTGCAGGAATCTAGGGAAACAAGGTTCATGGTCTCCCTAATTATTACATTTAGGGGTGTTATAGGGGGTGCAGGTCAGGACCAATAGTACCCTTCCTTGGGGTGAGAACACTCCCTATTATGCAGCCCTCCAGTGAGAGGGGGGCATGAGCCTTTAATTTACTGTGTACCCTCATCTTCCAGATGCAGGGGACTGAGATGTGAGCTTCACCTTGCCTCCAACACCTGAGGGGTGAGATTGACAAAGGTGGGCACACCTCTCTTACTCACTTGGCTTTCCCGCTGATTCGCCCACCTAAAGTGGGGATCAGAACTGGTGGGAGCCACTTGCTGGTGGCAGCAAAAGGCAAGTTTGGCTAATAAAGGCGGCAGGCCTTTGAAGCTTCTGCTTCATGGACCCAGCCCATCCTGGGGAGGAGGCATGGCACCTCTGCCCAGGATAGGCTTTGTTTCTGGACCCGGAGAGTGGAGACCCTCTATCCAGGGGTCCGGAAACCTGTCTTGTGGAGGCAAATGGCAGGTAGTCAATCAGAAACCACAACAGGGCTGGTCGTATTTCAAGGGGCATCTCTAAGATGCCTCAGAGTGCTTTTTACATAAAACCCCACACTGGCATCAGTGTGGGTTTAATGTGTTGAGAAGTTTCTACCAAACTTCCCAGGTGTAGGAAAGTAGGATCTGCTTTCATGGTTACTCCACTTTTTGCTTTGGTCATTCTGTTTTCTGACTAGCCTGACTGGGATCCAGCTAATCAGGAACCCAGTCTCTGTGCTTCCTCCCTTAATTGGAGCACAGTGAGTACTTAGGTACCCCCCAGAGATTGCCTACTGGTGTACCCTAGTAAGCCCCAATCATGGTACTAAGGTACCCAGGGATTAGGTATACAAGGGGTTCCCCATGGGCTGAGGCATGTACTATGCCACCCATCGGAGACCACTCACATTGGGATTTCAGGCCTGCCATAGCAGCCTGTGTAAGCTGGTGCTAGCACCACTTACAACAGATATACTTTTTTTATATCTGAGGTCACAACACTTAAAACCTATAAGTTACCCCAAAGACAGGCCGTTCAATCCTGAAGGCAGGGTGCTTGGTTATAAGTGTGAGAGTGCCCCTGCATGAGCAGGACACCCCAACAATCCCCCCCGCCCCCGGGGTCCATTTTCTCGGCGTTGTAAGTGAATCAGATATTACGTTACATATAGTGGCCATGCATCATTATGCGATGGCTAACTATCAACTGGCTGTAAGAACCCTGGCATGTTTGGTATTAAACATTCTGGAATCATACCCCAACACTGTAAACTGTGTTGAAGGTATAATGCCATGCACTGTGGGGCTCCTCTGGGAAGCCCCGGATGCTTCAGCTATTAGTCTTCCAGAATCTGACAGCAAGCAAGGGCTGCTGCTGACCACAGACACTATTCTGCCCTCCAGCTGCTGAGCAAACTCAAGCAGGGGAAGGTAAGCCAATAGGTTTCCTGTCACAGGGAGGTGGGGTCACCTACCAGACAGGTCTTAGTGTATTAGGCTGGGGTGGGGGTGCTTGCCAGCACCACTAGACTGCTTTGAAGGGCACATTTGGTGCCCTCCTTGCATACTCTAGTTGAAACAAGTTTAGGGAGCCGTTGGCTCCCGCTCTGGTGCAAAACTGGACAAATGACACAGGAGTATCCTCCCCACTGCCCAGCCCCTCCTCTGGGAGGGACTCCTTAATTTGCCCAATCTTTTCTTAGGGTGCTTAAAGGTTTACCTGTGGGTTGCTTTAGATTCATTGTGGGACAAGATTCAGATCCGAAACCACTTCATCTTCAACCATCTGGGCACTTTAGACTTCGCTTAGGGAACCAAGACTGCATCTGGAAGACTCTTCCTGCTCCTGGTCTCATTGTCTTGCCATACTTCTGTGTCGTCCCGTGCCTGTGCTCCATAAAGGTTCTTCTCCAGGCCTGTGGGCACCCAAGACACCCAAAGGAATCTTCCTTGAAGGTAAAGGATTCACTCCCCTGCATCTGCAGGCAATGCAACAAAGGTTACTGGCCTGCTGTTCCCGAGCTCCCACAGACTCCAAAAGCTTCAGCAACACAGGTAGTGGTCATTCAACTCTCTTGAGGCCTGCACTGTCTTCTCGGTAAGTTTGAAGTCTGTATTCCTCGTTGGAACTGCTGGAGCAGTAACCCTGTGCAACAAGTCGATTTGCTGGTGCCAAGGAATGCTGACTCTCTACTTGAAAGATCTTTGAGTTCTAACCTTTAGCACCTCTTGCTACCAAGATCTTCATCCTCACTGCATCCTCTGCACTGTGCACCTCTTGCAACTCCTGTGCCTTCACTGTCAACGCTCCTGTATATTCCAACATCAGTAGGCATTCGTCTTTCGTGCTTCCTGGTCACTCCTGGGTGAAAGACTGTCCCCTCTGCTTGCAGGTACCTCTCTTCCCGAATCCACCCTTGGATTCCACCGGACTCTTTCACCTTAGTCAGCGGCTTCTTTCCTGAAGTCCTCCATTGTGCTCTACGGCGGTTCCCTACGTCACTTTGCACACATCTTCCCTGGTGTAGGTATCCTGGTTCCTGGGGTATCCACGTGTGGGGTGACTCTCCAACCTTCAGTCTTCAACTGAGTTTCTTCAGGGTCCTCGGGTATGGGTCCTTCTTGAAAACTGTGACGTCACCATTTAATTGTACTGAGCACGCAGTTATGATTCCACTCTGCACACTGCCTCCGTGGGGTTCCTGGGTACTTACCTTGGGTGGTTCCTCGGGTCCTCCGCTCTTTTGAATCTTCTGGGTCCAGTCTCGACTTCGGTCGAGGGTCGCTTTCGACTTTATTAGTATATGGTTTGGTTCTCTCCCTGGAGACCACTATGTATTTGTGCTACTTACCTGTTCTATTACTGAAGCATTGTGTGTATTGTGATTATATCTCTTGGGCGGAGATATTGCAATGCGTAAGTGTTTATAATATATATTTTTATAACTACACTGTGTGGTTCTTTTTCACTTAACCTACACTATATGATTAGTACTGGTAAAATAAGCTGCTTCACACTCCTTCTAGACGAAGCCTGCTCTGCACAGCTACCACTTGGAGAGCTTTCTAAGGTTGTCTAAGACCACTAAAATCACCATAAGGGATGCCTGGATTAGTGCAAGGTGCTCCACCTAAATAAGTGTGCACCATATACTAAGCCAGACTCCTACAATAGGTTTCAGTAAAGCCATTATGGAGCTGTGGATATACTGCTTACAATGTCTAAGAATGGACTTTGACACTTTAGGGGTACAGTGCTCGTGCAACTGTACCCTCACCAGTGGTCTAGTGCACCCTGCTGGAGGGGTGATTTACCTTGGCCCCAGGTAGTGGTCTGCAGGCATGACACACAGGGATGTGTGCCATGTCGACTCTTCACTTTTCTCTGCACCAAAAAAACTCAGCCTGCAATGATAGTGTGTGGGTGTTTAAGGTGCAGGGTCTCTAATGGTGGCACAATATGGGCTGCAGCCTTTAGAGGACTTCCCTGGTCACAGTGCCCTTGGTACCCGTGGTACCATGTACAAGAGGGCTTACCTGTGGCCAGAGACGTGCCAATTGTGTGTACAAGGGTACAGTTTTGGGAAAGAACACAGGCCCTGGGAACCTGATTGTCAGAGGCCCAGGGCACATCAAGTCAAGCTGCATCAGATGTCAAGCAAAAAGTGTGGGGGGTTTAACCATGCAAAAAGGGGCCCTTTCCTACATCATCAATAGGAAGTTCTCCTTGTTTGCCCCACTCTTGAAAAATTCCCTCCACTTCGGTTTCAGCTCCCATTTGTGTGGGGCAT
This sequence comes from Lissotriton vulgaris, assembly GCF_964263255.1. NCBI lineage: Eukaryota > Metazoa > Chordata > Amphibia > Caudata > Salamandridae > Lissotriton > Lissotriton vulgaris. The sequence continues at coordinate 1,253,450,838 of NC_141695.1, read as the reverse complement.
AGACCTAGCCCTGATTGGAGGGGTCGCCCATCTTCAAGATAGAGGAGACTGAAAGATATGCCTTCACCTCACCTCCCTCTCCTTTGGGTGGAGATGGCAGAGGTAGGCACACCTCCTATTTTCCTAAGTTTTCCCACTGGCTTTCCTGCACAAAGTGGGGGTGTAAACCAGGGGGTTCAATCTACTGCTAGCAGCAGAGGCTGGGAGTCACATTACAAAGGTGGCAGGACTTTGAAGCTTTCCCTTCGAGCAGTGGCCCATCCTGGGGAAGGAGGTGTGACACCTCTGCCCAAGATGTGCATTGTCTCTGGTCCCAGAGAGCAGGGGCTCTCCAACCAGAGGTCCAGAAACATGTCTGGTGGTGGCTGGCTGCCTACAGCCGGACAGAGACCACACTAGGGCTGGTAGATTTTCAGGAGGCACCTCTGAGGTGCCCTCGGAGTACATGGTACCGTAAATCTCACACTGATATCAGTGTGGATTTACTGAGAGGAGAAACTTGGGACCAAACACTCCTGTGTTCAGTGAAGCCATCATGATGCATGTAGGAGAGTAGGGTCTGCAATCCTATGATCACCCAGATTTTTTTGCTTTTGTTTCACTGGTTTACGACTTTCTCTGGCTGTGGGCCTGCCAATCAGACCCACAGCCTGGCTGTTCTCTTTCTAAATTACCTCATGTACCCTAGGTGCATCTACCAATTGGTACTGGGCCACCTTATCAGACCCTGTAACTCAGGGCATAGGTGTACCCAGGGCTGCCAGGGGCTGCAGCACGTATTGTGCCACCCCTGGCTGGCCTCCTAAATTTGACACAACTGGCTGCATGACAGCTGGGGCAAAGTCGTGTAATCACCCTTTGCTGTAGGTGTAGTATACCTATACCTAACCCTAAAATGGACACACAGATTCCTATCAGTCACTCCTATGGCAGGCCTTGACAATCCTGAAGGCAGAGTGCTTGGAATCGTGTGAGATGGTGCTCTGGCATGAGCTGAGCCTGTCTGCAGCTTGCGGAATCAAGTCCTAATAGCTGTTCCATGATATCGCATACCATATACTCTTAAGTGCATTATAATCCTCGCGGTTAAATGCTATCTTTGGTATTGCTTTATCAAAACATGTCGAGTAAGGTGTCATACGAATTGGAATACTAACCCCTCGCCAATTCTGGCGACGGGGTTAGCATTCCACCCTTCTAGAGGGACACGACATGTATGTAACTGTGAACCCCGGTTAAAGTTAACTGAAGCCTCAGCTCCACAAAATGGATGCTGCCACCACAGACACGAGTCTGACCCCCTGCAGCTGGGAGTCCTTCCAGCGAGGGGAGCCTGGACAAAGGGTTTCCTGTCAGGGGCGGTGCTAGCACCGTCCCAGACATGGTTTTGTGTATCCTGGGTAGGCAGGGCTTTACAGGAAGGTGACTGCTGAGTGGCACCCCGGTGCTCACTACGCATAGGCCGGTCTGAACCAGTTCCAGGGGCACACCAGCCCCTGGCCTGGGGAAGTCCGACATGGCTGAGGGGTGTAACCACCCCCACCTAGTCCCACCCATAGGCAGGACCTAGTCACCGGGTCAGCCCCCTTTTTTAGTATAAAGATGGGAGCGGGCCCCCTGTTAAAATTAGATCATCTTTGGAATCAAGATACCACTTTCTTCGAAAGGACTTCACGATTTCTTCTTCAAGATTCTCCCTTGTGGCTAAGGAGTAGTCACCCTGCATCCGCAGGCACCATCCTAAAGAACACTGCGGTCTGCTGCAAGTCCTTCATCACGAATCCGACGACCCAGCTCGACGAGACCCGGCTTCCCTGGCACCTCTGACCTCTACTCACCTCTACAGCCCAGCTGAGAACCGTGAGTGCGACGAGACCTCAAGGGACCGACGATCGCCAAGACTGCACGACATCTTTACTGCAAGCCCACCGTGTCCTCCACTGGTGAGTGCTTTGGGGTCCGAGAAGCCCCGACCCTGCGCAGCTCCAGCACCCAAGATCAGCCCCCCTGCATCTCCACGATCTGCGTGGGGCCCTTCTGCTGTTTGCTGTGCACCGCGTTGTTTGGCTACTAGCCGGCTGGCTTGTGGCCCTCTGAACGACGCCCAACGACTTCACGACTGCTGGTCTGGTTGCTCCAGGCTGGCCTTTGCTTCCTTCTTCAAGAGAGGCACCCCGGACCCTCCTGGTCCACTCCAGACGCCATTTTAGGTCCACCGCGTGGGCTTGAATTTGCCAAGGCTTTGTTGCCCAATCCTGGGTCCAGCGACGCCGACAGCTTCTATCTTCGTGGGACAGCTCGATCCTCCATCCTGGTCGCCGACAACGCCTCCTGGTCCGTGAGATCTTCGAGTCAAGCGTCACCCACTCACCTAGTCGAGGTGGCTACCATCCGGTGCCCTCCTGGTGCCCACTGACTACTGGCTAGTAGTCTCGAACTTGGTCCCCTCTGCTTTCAGGTGTCATCTATCTTCAAGATCCAGGCTTGGATCCGACTGAACTTTCTTCACTGGTCACCGGCCAGCGTCTTTTCTTCCGGCTCCTGGTCCGTCTACGAGGATTCCCGACGTCTTTTCAGACCTATGCAGCTGCAGCCCCTGGGCTAGGTAACTTCGGCATTTCGGTGCCCCAGCATAGCCTCACTATCCAAGGGTCAGAATCTACTTTCGTTTTCTCCCTACCAGGTCGGGTTCGCCCGAGAACACTAACTTTCTAATTCCTAGCTACCATAGACTTTTGTCCCGCATCTCGCGTGAGAGTGCACACACTGCACCCGAGTCCCCTAGGCCTCCTAGACATAATCTAACGATTCCCTAGTCAAGTCCTAGCGATTCCAAAAGCTATTAGTACTGTACTTACCTGCTAGGAATTTCGCATTCCACTTTCAGAGTATATGGTTTTCCGTGCCCCTCGGGCATTTGTATATACTGTGCTAACTTAAGTATTTTTGTAAGAGTTTTGGTTTGTGCTTAGTACCCTGTCCTCATAAAGAGTACAGGGCTGTTGTGATCTTTAAATAAATAACTGTTTATTTTCATAACACTTGTGTGGTGTCCTTTCACTTGGTATTCAAGGGGTATATGTGTGGTAAACAGCTGGCTTAACGCGCCCTCTCGAGTCTTTAGCCTTAGACTGCTCGTATCCACGCTACTAGGATAGCTGGTCTATAAGGTTGACTTACAACCAATCATCAATAAGGGTTGCTGGACTGATACATAGTGTTCACTAGAATAGTGAGCACTGCATATCAGGCCACCTTCTCACATTGGTGGCAGCGGTGGGATTTGAGCTTGCTGTTGTTTTACCACACGTATCCTAAGAATATCTTGTTGAAAGATCACATACGTACTGTTAGGTACACATAACTAAAGCTTAGAATACTCTGAGTTCTACTGAACCAGCTGTTGTAGCTCCTCAAGGCTTAGCACACCTTGGCTGCAACTCTTAGCAAGGGATCAGTAGGTAAACACATAGTGTAGGTAGGTGCATCACTTACACCACACTAGAAACAGTATGTCGGACAAAGGAGGAAACACTGAGGTTCCCCTTGTGTCAGTTGACCCTCCACAGGTCATCCCTTCAAGATATACTGCGCTTAGCTTCCATGAGTTACGACAAGTGTGTACCTCTAGGAAGATTAAGCAGGGGTCTAACCCCACAACTGCCTTTCTGATTGGTCTCTTAGAGACTCATGATGCAAGGAGGGCTGGTAACCCAGACCCTTCTAATTCAGATGGCAACATGCCCTCCTTACAGGGTCCCTTTGATGCCCAGGACCATCCTCTTCAGGAAGCAGATGATGCTGATGATGAGGATGATGATTTGGTATCAGGGGATGAGGCAGAAAAGGAACAGGTAGAAGTCAGCAGACTAACCAGGTCCAACTTAAGCAGACATGAGATGGGCACTAGGGGACCCTTGGGGCCACTCTCAGGTCAGCTTAACATTGGGAATGGACGAGATAGATCTCTATCAAGAGGCTCTATCAGATCCCTTCATACCAATGGCTCTCAACGTTCCTCTCAAAGGGGAATGACATCTCCCCAGAGGAGAATGTATGAAGCTAAGGAAAAGGCAGCCAATCTGAGGATTGAAAGGGAAGAACTTGCCCTGGCCAAAGAGAGGCTTGCCTTTGCTAGAGAGCAACAATTGAGTGGGACAGTCCCCACTGGTGGCAGCATTGTACCTAGCAATAGGGAAAGGAGTTTTGATACAAAACACCTTGGTAAGATAGTGCCCCCCTTTAAACAAGGGGATGACATCCACAAATGGATTACTGCTTTGGAGAGGGCCTGCACTGTGCAAGGTGTTCCCCCAAGTCAGTGGGCAGCTATCTTGTGGCTCTCCTTTGAGGGTAAAGGAAGAGACAAGCTCCTCACCACAAGGGTGGAGGATGCTAATGATTACCAAGTCTTGAAAAATGCACTGGTTGATGGGTTTGGCCTAACCACTGAGCAGTACAGGGTGCTGTTCAGGGATACCCAGAAAACTCAGTCTCAAGATTGGGCTGACTTTGTAGATTGTGCCACTAAGGCTTTTGAGGGCTGGTTGCTGGGCAGTAAGGTTACTGATTATAAAGGATTGTACAATTTGATGATGAGAGAGCAAATTTTAAACAATTGTCAGAACCAGTTGTTGCATCAGCATCTTGTTGACTCAGATCTGACCTCTCCCCAAGAATTGGGAAAGAAGGCAGACAGATGGGTTAGAACAAGAGTTAAACAGAACCAGGGCCAGAATCAAGGTGGTCAGAAGAAAGCAGACCAGAAGGGTAAGGATTCGAAAGGGGAACAAAATGACCAGAAGTCTTCGACAGGTCCCCAACAACCCAAAGAGGGTGGGGGTCAGGCTCCCCAAAAGAAGAAAGAAGGCCAATCTAAAAGGTGGTGCCAATACTGCAAAAGTAAAACTCACTGGTTTAGTGAGTGCACCAAGAAAGGAGGAGGGCAGACTCCTGCCACTGCAGCCCCTAAGGCACCTGTGCCCCCTAGTACAGCCAGCAGTGGTAGTGCACCTCCCAAGGGTTTAGTAGGGTTAACCCTGGGTTCTGAGGGGAGTGACAACTTAGTTGGCACCCTCACTCAGGCTGTCCTTGTCAGTACAGGGGATATGGATATGTCCCCTGACATAAGTCCCAATACTTTGGGCAAATACAGACAGACACCTTTTATTAATGGAAAAATGGCTCAGGCCTATAGGGACACTTGTGCCAGTGTCACAATGGTGACACCTAGCTTTGTGGACCCTGGACAGATCATGCCAGGTACAGAATTCCTGGTGACCAATGCAAGCAATGTCACTACCAATCATAGTATGGCAATTGTAGCTTTCTCCTGGGGAGGGGTAACTGGCCAAAAGAAGGTTGTAGTTAGTTCAGACCTCCCAGTGGATTGTTTGTTGGGCAATGATTTGGAGTCATCACAATGGTCAGAAGTGGAGCAGAGGACTCATCTGGAAATGTTAGGTTTGCCAGCACATGTGTTTGCTGTGACTAGGTCACAGGCCAGAAGATGCCCCACTGAACAGGTGCTGGATCCTGGAACAATGGACCAGACACCTTCCAAGAAAAAGAGCAGTAGGGTTAAGGCTGTGCCTTCCCCCTTGCCCCAGGTTGTGGATCAAGTCTCAGAGGAGGCTGACCTGCAGGAATTGAGGGAAACTGAGCCTAGAGAGTTTGAACTTGATCAAGTTGAATTCTTGGGTTCAGGGGGACCCTCAAGGGAAGACCTGGGGAAGGACCAGTTAGGCTGCCCTTCTCTTGAACCCCTCAGACAGCAGGCTGCTGCTGAGGCTGCTGGGAACGCCACAGGTACCCACAAGGTATACTGGGAAGATGGACTCCTGTACACTGAGTCAAGAGACCCCAAGCCTGGCATGACCAGGAGGCTGGTTGTACCCTTGTCTCAGAGAGGTTTCCTACTTACCTTGGCCCATGAGATTCCCTTAGCAGGACACTTAGGCCAGACAAAGACTTGGGACAGGCTTGTCTCACACTTTCACTGGCCTCACATGAATGAGGATACCAAGGAGTTTTGTCGCTCCTGTGTCACTTGCCAAGCCAGTGGTAAGTCAGGTGGCACAACAAAGGCCCCCCTTATACCAATGCCTGTGGTGGGGGTGCCCTTTGAAAGAGTGGGGATTGACATTGTTGGTCCAATGGAACCCCAGACAGCATCAGGGCACAAGTTTATACTGGTGGTAGTGGATCATGCCACCAGGTATCCTGAAGCTATTCCACTTAGGACCACCACAGCCCCTGTGGTGGCAAGGGCCCTAGTTGGAGTGTTCTCCAGAGTGGGCTTCCCTAAGGAGGTTGTCTCTGACAGAGGTGCAAACTTCATGTCAAGCTATTTAACTGCTATGTGGAAGGAGTGTGGTGTCAATTACAAATTCACTACACCCTATCACCCACAATGCAATGGGCTTGTTGAAAGGTTCAACAGGACCCTAAAAGGGATGATTCATGGACTACCTGAAACACTCAGGCGTAGATGGGATGTCCTGATGCCCTGCCTTCTGTTTGCTTACAGAGAGGTCCCACAAAAGGGGGTTGGCTACAGCCCTTTTGAACTTTTGTATGGGCATCCTGTGAGAGGCCCCTTGTGTTTGGTGAAGGAAGGATGGGAGAGACCTCTCAAAAAGCCTGCAACCAACATAATGGACTATGTACTTGGTCTCCGCTCCAGGATGGCTGAGTATATGGAGAAGGCATCAGAAAACCTTAAGGCCAGTCAAGAACTTCAAAAAGCTTGGCATGACCAAAAGGCTGTCCTGACTGTTTATCAGCCTGGACAGAAGGTGTGGGTGCTGGAGCCAGTGGCCCCAGCAGCACTCAAAGACAAATGGTCTGGGCCCCACACAATCCTTGAGCAAAAGGGAGAGGTCACCTACCTGGTGGACCTTGGAACTCCCAGGAGTCCCCATAGGGTACTCCATGTCAACAGGCTCAAAGCATATGTCGACAGGAAGGACATGAGCTTGCTCATGGCCATAGATGAGGGACAGGAGGAAGAGAGTGACCCTCTCCCAGACCTGCTCACTCAGAATCCTGATGATGGGTCAGTAGATGGTGTTGTCTTTTGTGGCAGCCTCTCTGAACATCAGCAGAAAGACTGTAAACAGGTTCTTCAGTCTTTCAGACGTATGTTCTCTCTGACACCCAGTCAGACCAATTGGTGCACCCATGAGGTTGACACTGGTGACAGCCTGCCAGTCAAGAGTAAAATCTACAGGCAGCCTGATCATGTTAGAGACTGCATAAAAACTGAAGTGCAGAAAATGTTGGAATTGGGAGTCATTGAACCCTCAGATAGCCCTTGGGCTAGTCCAGTAGTTCTAGTGCCAAAGCCTCACACCCAAGATGGTAAGAGAGAGATGAGGTTTTGCGTAGACTACAGGGGTCTCAATGCAGTCACTAAGACTGATGCCCATCCAATACCAAGGGCAGATGAACTTATAGATAGATTGGCTTCTGCCAACTACTTAAGTACATTTGACTTAACAGCTGGGTATTGGCAAATCAGGTTAGCTGAGGATGCCAAGCCCAAAACAGCATTTTCAACCCCTGGTGGGCATTATCAATTTGTGGTAATGCCCTTTGGTCTGAAAAATGCACCTGCCACCTTCCAAAGGTTGGTGAATCAAGTCCTTACTGGGCTGGATGACTTCTGTGCAGCATATCTAGATGATATTGCTGTCTTTAGCTCCACCTGGGAGGATCACCTGGTCCACCTGAGGAAAGTGTTAGAGGCTCTGCAAGCAGCAGGCCTCACTATCAAGGCCACCAAGTGCCAGATAGGGCAGACACAGGTTGTATACCTGGGCCACCTTGTAGGTGGAGGCCAGGTTCAGCCACTGGAGAGCAAAATACAGTCAATCAGGGACTGGGCTCCTCCAACCACCCAGACTCAGGTTCGAGCTTTCTTGGGCCTGACTGGATACTACAGAAAATTTGTCAGGAACTATGGTTCCATTGTGACACCATTAAATGAACTGACAAGTAAAAAAATGCCAAAAAAGGTTCAGTGGACAGCAGGCTGTCAAAAAGCATTCGATGACCTAAAGCAGGCCATGTGCACAGCACCTATCCTTAAGAGTCCAGACTACTCCAAACCATTCATTGTCCAAACAGATGCTTCTGAGTTGGGTGTGGGAGCTGTTCTTTCTCAACTGAATTTTGATGGTCAGGATCAGCCCATTGCTTTTATAAGCAGAAGGCTGACCCCCAGAGAGAAGAATTGGTCAGCTATTGAGAGGGAGGCCTTTGCTGTGGTTTGGGCCCTGAAGAAGCTGAGGCCATACTTGTTTGGCACTCACTTCAAGATTCAGACCGACCATAAGCCCCTCTTGTGGCTAAATCAGATGAAGGGTGAAAACCCCAAACTGCTTAGGTGGTCCATTTCCCTACAGGGGATGGACTTTACAGTGGAACATAGACCTGGTACTGATCATGGCAATGCCGATGGGCTCTCCAGATATTTCCACTTAGAACAAGAAGACTCACCTGGTCAAGGTTAGCTTATTGTCCCAAAGTTTGGGGGGGGGTCATGTAGGAGAGTAGGGTCTGCAATCCTATGATCACCCAGATTTTTTTGCTTTTGTTTCACTGGTTTACGACTTTCTCTGGCTGTGGGCCTGCCAATCAGACCCACAGCCTGGCTGTTCTCTTTCTAAATTACCTCATGTACCCTAGGTGCATCTACCAATTGGTACTGGGCCACCTTATCAGACCCTGTAACTCAGGGCATAGGTGTACCCAGGGCTGCCAGGGGCTGCAGCACGTATTGTGCCACCCCTGGCTGGCCTCCTAAATTTGACACAACTGGCTGCATGACAGCTGGGGCAAAGTCGTGTAATCACCCTTTGCTGTAGGTGTAGTATACCTATACCTAACCCTAAAATGGACACACAGATTCCTATCAGTCACTCCTATGGCAGGCCTTGACAATCCTGAAGGCAGAGTGCTTGGAATCGTGTGAGATGGTGCTCTGGCATGAGCTGAGCCTGTCTGCAGCTTGCGGAATCAAGTCCTAATAGCTGTTCCATGATATCGCATACCATATACTCTTAAGTGCATTATAATCCTCGCGGTTAAATGCTATCTTTGGTATTGCTTTATCAAAACATGTCGAGTAAGGTGTCATACGAATTGGAATACTAACCCCTCGCCAATTCTGGCGACGGGGTTAGCATTCCACCCTTCTAGAGGGACACGACATGTATGTAACTGTGAACCCCGGTTAAAGTTAACTGAAGCCTCAGCTCCACAAAATGGATGCTGCCACCACAGACACGAGTCTGACCCCCTGCAGCTGGGAGTCCTTCCAGCGAGGGGAGCCTGGACAAAGGGTTTCCTGTCAGGGGCGGTGCTAGCACCGTCCCAGACATGGTTTTGTGTATCCTGGGTAGGCAGGGCTTTACAGGAAGGTGACTGCTGAGTGGCACCCCGGTGCTCACTACGCATAGGCCGGTCTGAACCAGTTCCAGGGGCACACCAGCCCCTGGCCTGGGGAAGTCCGACATGGCTGAGGGGTGTAACCACCCCCACCTAGTCCCACCCATAGGCAGGACCTAGTCACCGGGTCAGCCCCCTTTTTTAGTATAAAGATGGGAGCGGGCCCCCTGTTAAAATTAGATCATCTTTGGAATCAAGATACCACTTTCTTCGAAAGGACTTCACGATTTCTTCTTCAAGATTCTCCCTTGTGGCTAAGGAGTAGTCACCCTGCATCCGCAGGCACCATCCTAAAGAACACTGCGGTCTGCTGCAAGTCCTTCATCACGAATCCGACGACCCAGCTCGACGAGACCCGGCTTCCCTGGCACCTCTGACCTCTACTCACCTCTACAGCCCAGCTGAGAACCGTGAGTGCGACGAGACCTCAAGGGACCGACGATCGCCAAGACTGCACGACATCTTTACTGCAAGCCCACCGTGTCCTCCACTGGTGAGTGCTTTGGGGTCCGAGAAGCCCCGACCCTGCGCAGCTCCAGCACCCAAGATCAGCCCCCCTGCATCTCCACGATCTGCGTGGGGCCCTTCTGCTGTTTGCTGTGCACCGCGTTGTTTGGCTACTAGCCGGCTGGCTTGTGGCCCTCTGAACGACGCCCAACGACTTCACGACTGCTGGTCTGGTTGCTCCAGGCTGGCCTTTGCTTCCTTCTTCAAGAGAGGCACCCCGGACCCTCCTGGTCCACTCCAGACGCCATTTTAGGTCCACCGCGTGGGCTTGAATTTGCCAAGGCTTTGTTGCCCAATCCTGGGTCCAGCGACGCCGACAGCTTCTATCTTCGTGGGACAGCTCGATCCTCCATCCTGGTCGCCGACAACGCCTCCTGGTCCGTGAGATCTTCGAGTCAAGCGTCACCCACTCACCTAGTCGAGGTGGCTACCATCCGGTGCCCTCCTGGTGCCCACTGACTACTGGCTAGTAGTCTCGAACTTGGTCCCCTCTGCTTTCAGGTGTCATCTATCTTCAAGATCCAGGCTTGGATCCGACTGAACTTTCTTCACTGGTCACCGGCCAGCGTCTTTTCTTCCGGCTCCTGGTCCGTCTACGAGGATTCCCGACGTCTTTTCAGACCTATGCAGCTGCAGCCCCTGGGCTAGGTAACTTCGGCATTTCGGTGCCCCAGCATAGCCTCACTATCCAAGGGTCAGAATCTACTTTCGTTTTCTCCCTACCAGGTCGGGTTCGCCCGAGAACACTAACTTTCTAATTCCTAGCTACCATAGACTTTTGTCCCGCATCTCGCGTGAGAGTGCACACACTGCACCCGAGTCCCCTAGGCCTCCTAGACATAATCTAACGATTCCCTAGTCAAGTCCTAGCGATTCCAAAAGCTATTAGTACTGTACTTACCTGCTAGGAATTTCGCATTCCACTTTCAGAGTATATGGTTTTCCGTGCCCCTCGGGCATTTGTATATACTGTGCTAACTTAAGTATTTTTGTAAGAGTTTTGGTTTGTGCTTAGTACCCTGTCCTCATAAAGAGTACAGGGCTGTTGTGATCTTTAAATAAATAACTGTTTATTTTCATAACACTTGTGTGGTGTCCTTTCACTTGGTATTCAAGGGGTATATGTGTGGTAAACAGCTGGCTTAACGCGCCCTCTCGAGTCTTTAGCCTTAGACTGCTCGTATCCACGCTACTAGGATAGCTGGTCTATAAGGTTGACTTACAACCAATCATCAATAAGGGTTGCTGGACTGATACATAGTGTTCACTAGAATAGTGAGCACTGCATATCAGGCCACCTTCTCACACTGTGGAACTAGAGTTGTTGAATTCCCAGCCCATGCAGTCACTATGGCTTTACTGGCACTTACAACATTAAGGAATGGGCCCTAATATCGCAGGGGCCTATTTGTTCATGCAGACATGCCCTCACATGTGGTACAGTGCACCCTGCCTTCAGGCTGGAAGGCTTGCTACAGGGATTATTTAGCTATGCCTTCAGGCAGTGCTGGCTAGCAGGCAGGGCACCCAGGCAGTGTGCCTTGTCAACTTTGTTGTTTTTCAGCTTACAGGGGCATGCACGCTGCAGTGGCATGGTCACAGTGAGGGGGGTCCAAGGGGACCCCCTTCACCTCCCAAGACCTAGGTACCCAGGGTACCACTTATTAGAGACTTACAGGGCAGAAGTAGCTATTGTGGGTATGTTTTAGGGAAGAAGTACTGGCACAGGAGACCTGGTTAGCAGGGACCCTGTGTACCACAGTTGAAACCACATCAAAACCAGGTACAAGGTGGGGCATAACCATGTAAAAAAATAGAGGCGCTTTCTCAGTCTGTGGATAATTCCACTGAGGAAGTTGGCAACCTAAGACTGCAGCTGCCCTCCTCAATACTGCAGCATGAGAAGAACTATTCTGTTTCCATACCTGGTGGAGAGAGTAAATCTGAAACTGGAGAGGACTCTAGCCTCCCCCAGTTCAGTCAGTCAATTTTCCTCCAATGGAGGCTGGACAGTATTTCCCAAAGGGTTTTGCACCCTATATTTCCACCTTCACCTGCCAAATTGTGTATTCCTGTAGGAAAAGCAGGAACTGGTTGAATAAGGCCAGATGGAGAGTTGCCCAAAGCAGAATGCTCCATCAGCGCCGCATCTGGAAATGTCGGGGCGCTGTTGCGGTATCATATCGAAGTCAGATAGAGTAATGGGATCCGCATCACCAATGTCACTGGCTGAACCGACGCAGAAGGTGTGAACCCCAAAAAAGGTTTCAGAGGGCCAACTGTCACTGAGGGCGAACCTGCCGGCGAGGATCCAGTCAGGGCACCTCCCACATTCTTGAGGCCAGAAAGGGCACCAGAGGGAGATTTGGGCCCAAAAATGTTATGCAGGGAAAAGGAATATTCCCGCATTTGGACTAGAGTAGCTCCAGCTCAAGGATATTAAGGGAGGAGTGGGGTGGACTTCTGTGAATGCGTTGCAACCGAAGGCTGGGAGACATCCTTAAGTACCAACTGTGTGCGCTTTGGGGCTCTGTCGACGTCGGAGGCCCCACACCTGAACTAACCTTGATCATTCTCTGGACTTCGACAACTACTGACACTGTTGCAGAGCCTCAGATAATCGCGCCGCCTGGAGTTTCGTACAATGCTCTCTCAACACCTTTGGCCGACAATGCTGACAGGAACCGCACTCCTCAGAGTCATGGTGTTCTCCAAGGCACCTCAAACAATTGGTATGATGATCTGTGATCCACATTGGTCTGTCACAAGATCCACAGGGTTTAAACCCTGAAGACATCGCAAAAAGCACACTGTTGCCTCGATATAACGTTGAGATGGGCCAAAAAACGGCCTCCCAACTGCCCCAGATCCGTGCTGCAAGCGTGGAAAAGAAGGAACTGACGTCAGCGAGGGAGTTATATGGACTGTCAATGTCACATCCAGTGGACGACGTTGATATGGAGTCGCACACACGGGCTATGGGGAAAAGGTTGTATATTATCTACTCCTCTTGCAGGACAAGTAATGGCGGCGAACAATCCACCATCTGATCTGAGGGTACAAAAACAGTGACCAAGTCGAAATAACATTTTTGAAAGCAGAGCTTCTTTGGGGGTGGGAAGGTTGTGTTGATGGTACCGGTGGTGGCCCAATGGGAGGAGACAGTGATATGCTTTCATAGAAATCCTTCATTATTTTTCTTATGGCAACTAAAACATTCAGTGGAACACATGCCACGAGTGTCTGTGGGTTTGTAGACTGTTTCTTCGTCGACAATGATGCAGCTGAGGGAGTTTTTCTCACAGACCGAGATGACATTTTCACTGAATGAGGTTTGGACATGGTCAGCGTAAATTTAGTTGATGTTGCAGATGATTTCACCAATATAACCTTCGATGGGGGGCAAAGCCTTGGTCATAGACAGTGTGTCAGTCAATAATGAAGTAATCGTCAAAGAGCTCGGCACTGGAGTAGTTTTTGATGATTTCCTCAAATAAAGGTTGCCATTCCCCTTGGTCAGTGAGGCTGTTGATGAAGGGAGTTTTTTTCCACATGCTTTGAAGGTGTAGAGACCACTGTCGAAGTGCATTTTTCTTTTTTTCCATCTTTCAGCTGTCAGATCAGTCAAGACATACTTAGAGGGCTTTTTAAGAGTGTGCATCTGCAGAAGAATCCGATTCCATGACTATCCATTTTGCATTTTTTGCCTTTCCTTCACAGGTGTGACAGAAGAGGCACCTCGAATTGCAGCTTTACCAGGGTATACAGCATCTATTGCTCTGAGGAGGCGACGTCACATTCACTCGAAGTCTTGGAAATGAATGTTCAAGCCTGTGAATCTATGAAAGATCCAATGATAAACGAGAATATATATATATATATATATATATAAATATATATATATACACACACACACACACACACACATATATACACACACACACATATATACACACACACACATCTATATATATATATATACACACACACACACGAGAGAGAGAGAGAGAGAGAGAGAGAGAAGAAATAGTTTAAGTGTAAATAAGACATTATTCACCAGCTTTTGGTCACTAATGGGGTTCCAGTCCAATCTACTTACTGCTATAATTTGTGTATTCTTTTGTTCAAAATTTTACTTTACTTGGTAAAGGAAAAAATGCACATTTTTGTCAGGTAGTCCAGATTGCAAACTCCAATTGGTTTCAATAGAATTCTCAAGATACACAGTGCCCAAATCACCAAGGAAAATTCAGTCATAATCCTAAATGTACAACAGAATTTAACTTTTTATGTCTGCCAGGATTTCACACAAGGAATTGTGGCTGGTCTAAATGAATTTACAACTGTATTCATATCAGCCACAAGTGCGCACAAATCTGTGCAAATAAATCCCACTCATTGAGTGAAAAGTGGGCTTTCCTAGGTGTGGCTTTCACTGGAGGTTTGTGAGCATTTCTAATCTCCACTAACACCTCTTCCCATCCAGTAAATGGTCAACGATTCCAGGGTGGAAAGGTGAACAGATCACCATGGGTATTTGGGGGAAACGAGAAAGGCCTTTCTTCAGGGCAATAAAGTGAGTGTTTGCACTTGGAGTGGGGGCTATGAGGGTTCAGTTTCTACAGTGCATAGTTTATCTCAATGCAAAACGCCTTACAGCAAGAACAAGAGACTGAGGGAAGAGTCAACCGACATTCCCAATTATCTGTGTGAAAATCTGCACTGCTTTCCAGATGTACTAGTGGGGATAATGGCGAAAGATGACTAAATATGCACACACAAATATAGGTTCAGATTTACAATGAAATGAAAAATAAAACAGAAAAAATTCTGAACTCATCACCAAAATACAATGAATATCATGCTAGACTATGAGGGTGCTGACACACCACTGTGCGGCCACAGAAATAAAACAAAAACCAAAAGAAACTAATTAGAATTGGACAAGCTACTTAAGAGGAAATAGACAGAGCTATCATTTTAGAATTACTTTATGAAGGAAGACAGAAACAATTGGAAAATAAATTCAAGATTTAATTCACTTGAAGAGAATTATATATCTGCTTTACCAAATGGAGGAGATATTGCAACAGTGTCTCTTCCTATTCTGTAAGGAAGCATTCCAGGTTGTAACAAAATGTTGAGATATTTATTGTTTATGAACACTAGTAAAGCTACCATGATGGATAATATTAGCAACAACCAAGTTGGCTGTGTGCAAGATTCAAGATCGCTCACTGTACAGCTGCAGGATTCTCAAGGCAAAGCACAGTCAATATGACGGAGTTGCTTGCAGCTTAAGAGAGCAAGGTTGCCTTAAACCCTCAATGTTAAAATACAGACCCATTAGTCCAAGGACATAGCATCTCAGAATAGCACCCACTACTTGTGAGAAGTGAAGGACCTCCGTTGACCCCTCAAAAAGGAAATGTGTTTTAATCTCGACTCCTTGCCTCATACTAACAATATAGCACACACATGCATAAAACTACGCCTCAACATTATTATTATTATTTTTAAAAAACTTTTTCTGTTTTGCCAATAGAGGGCAGGTTTGAAAGATAAGTTTGTAACAATATGGAACACTGCAAGTCAAAACATTCGGGGTCACTGCACCCAGACGCACAGTTTTTCGCGAGCACACAAGCAATGTATTGCCCCTAAGTAAAAGTAATACAATATGCCCCCTCTCTGTATCATAAGGAGCAGACAAAACCCCCCATATCCTGCAATCACATATTTAGCATTAAGCAGACGTACAAAGCTTTACCTTCTGAACAGACAAAGCACCAGCTGACGTTGATGTGTTCATGGTTCTTGCAACCCCTTCTTGGTGTAAAATGGTTGGGGCAAATCATGCTGTTGGAGGCAAGGATCACTGTGCCTGCAGCTAGGCAGAAGTCATTCGCATGATACGCAACTGGACATCGCACACAGCGCATCAAACGACCTAACAAAAGATAAGCATCCAAAATGCAATGACAAATATATAAAATGATTAAACAATCTGCAGGTGCACACAATGGATTCTTAGGAGTTACCTTTCGAGGAACAAAGATTGGTGGGGTTAGTGGCATGGCAGGTAATGCAAATATGTAAGGAGCAGCGGAAACCTCTGTTCTGGATCAAGGCTGGAGGATACTTTGTCACGCATGCTTCATGATAGTATTTTCCACATAACGTAACAGTGCAGCGTTTCACAGCTGGATCAGCCTCCTTGCACACAAAGCAGGTATGAAGACCTGGGGATGAGATGTACAATCAGCATATTGTGAGAGTTCCTTTGCTTTAGCATATTTTTACTTCTAACAATTCTAACAAAGCTTTCAAAAGAAAACATACATTCAATCTACAAAGTACATTGCCAACTTCCTTGGCATCCGATGGGACCCTCCACAGAATATGTCAAGACTAAATAAAACAAGCATTTGCAATGCAATAGGTCTCGCATTTATGTGAGTTTGAGCTATTGACATTGCAAATGACAATGCCTTTTATTTTTGCTTCCGTTTTTAAAACCTAAATAAAATGCATTGTTATTTTTAAGGCCAATAGCTTAAACTTGCGTAAATGTGAGACCTATTGCATTGCAAATGTTTGTTTAATGTATATGTTTAGTGTGAGTTGTTTTATTTGTAGGGATAAATGGTGGGGTGGTAATTAACTATAATTCTTTAGCAATACATTTTTATTATTAACATTTTAAGTAATATTTTATTATGTATCATGCAAATATTATCTTAAAAAACATTTTCAGATATGTGTTGTATACTGTACCGCGCGTAGTTGCTGTGACTTACACTCCCCAGTGTTTCCGTGCGGTAACTGGTCCCACTGGCGGTAACTGGTCTGTTAATACCAGGTGCGGGAAGTTCACCCCGCTGTCCTATAGAGGGCACTCCTGCTCAATTTACCGTGACTCCCACCGCCCAGTGTTTCCCAGGGGTAACTGGTCCCACCGCTGCTGTTCTGGTGCTAACAAAGCCCCGGACAGCCAGGCCCTGCGGGAGGCAGAATGATGCGGTGCCAGCTGTGCAGGGCACCGCGCCACAGATTGCATGTCACTGTTCTGAGTGGGGGGGGGGGGGGGGGGGGGGGGGGGTGAGTGGGCTGTGTTGGGTGTGAATGTTCACTCTCCCTGGTAGCAGTGAGGGTGCACTATGGAGCTGCTGTAGTTACGCCACACCCTGGGCGGTGGTGCCCTCTGCCGCATGCCCGGTTCTGAGGGCGGGGGTGCAATGTGGGGGGGCTGCATGCAGTGAGGGCTGCAGGGTCTGTAAGTGGCAGTGCCCTGCGTGTGTGGACTAACATAACAAACATACCACGTCACGTGTACTTGTAAAGAGCACGTTCACCCGGGGGCACTTTGGCACTGAATAGCAGGTGCTCATTGTTGAACAACTCATTGGTACTCGTTGTTCCGACCTTAGAAGAATGAAAGGCTGAGAAAGCCCACCGGGACTTGATCCTGTGACCATGAGGTCACACGCAGGCCCCACACTATGCCACTTTGCCACTGGTTGTGGTACACAAGGCAGTAGGTGATCTGTAGGGCAATTCTCATTGAAAGTACCAATCTTTGAATGTTCTACCTAACACGAGCAGCGACAATAGGAGCTGCAAGTAACTTTGAATGTAAAGTACTTATTTGACACCAAGACTTAGCTGATAATGAGTTTGTTAGATAGTAAGGGTGAACATTGCCATGGGTATCAGACTTGCTAAAACGTCATTTGTGTGCCCTTCGCACCAGTTCTTATCCACTGGGAAAATACAAAAAAACAGAGAAAATGCAGGGCAGTGGTGAAAGCACTACTACAGGCCAGGCTTCAATTAACCATAATGCAAAGAAGGACTTAGTTTAAAATCAACGTCCTTTGGATTAACGCCCCAAAAAGCAAAGTTCATAGAAAAAATTTAGCATTACGCATTCAGCTGTCCTATACATTAGACCTAAAGGAGTCATACATGTCAAATGCAAACAAGCTTAGTATCGGGGCTGGGAGGAGTGGGAGGGCGGGGGCTGCCTGCGCATGCGCAACATTTTTAAGTTTCGTTTTGAGGTCGGAGCGCAAGCCCGGCCCCGGAGCGACAGCGAAGTGCTGTACCTGAAGTCCCGGGACCTAGGATGGGGCCCGGGTGAAGACCAGCGGGGAGACTGCGGGACCCCCAAGCCTAAGGGGAGAGCCCCGCATCTTGCAGGCATGACAGAGCAGCTCGAGTGCTCTGCGAGGCTCCCGAGAAGCCCGAAGCCCGG
Organism: Lissotriton vulgaris; assembly: GCF_964263255.1. Lineage (NCBI taxonomy): Eukaryota > Metazoa > Chordata > Amphibia > Caudata > Salamandridae > Lissotriton > Lissotriton vulgaris. Next base: position 1,253,432,621 of record NC_141695.1, on the reverse strand, counting down.
TTAGGTCAGAGAAAGGAGGGGAGAGGGGGTTGCCTGTATGTGTGTGCCTGCGTCTGGGTGCCTGCGTGTGTGTGCATGTGTGTGTGTGTGGGTGTGGTGTGGTGTGGTGTGTGTGGGTGGGGTGGGGTGGGGTGTTGAACGGGCATCGAAGGACCTCGAGATATTTAACTGCATCTTATCCTGGTGGGAGGTTGAGTACCGCAGTTTCCTGGGGTGTTTAACCTGCGGACTAAATGCATAAACTGTGTGTGGGGGGGAGGGATGTTTGGACGGGCATCGAAGGTCCTCGAGAGATTTCACAGCATCTCATCTCCTGGTGGGAGCTTGAGTTGAGTACCGCAGTTTCCTTGGGTGTTTAACCCGCGGAATGTATGCAGGAAGTGTGTGTGTGTGGGAGGGGGGGGGCACTGAAGCACCTCGAGACATTTCACAGCATCCAATCTCCTGGTGGGAGCTCGAGGGCAGGCGGGCTGAGCAATTTGCCGCGACCGGAGGTCCAATTTTGCTGCCTTGAAAGGAAACAATCAGCCCGACTGTTCTCTGGAAATGAGTATGTAGATTTGTTAACCCCTGTACCAACGCTGCCTAATATTGCATATTTATGTAGAGCGCCATAGCTCATATAGAAGGGCTGTTTACCGCGTGCATTGTGTGTACCATCATTCTTACGTTATTCGTAACATCCAGTAATTCAAGGCACTTTTAAATTGGCGTGTCCCTGCCGTAACTGTATACGTGTCTGTGTAGAATAAAAACAAGCCTTTTCCGCGTTGTTGACGCCAGCCCCTTTGATGGCACATAAAGGAAAGCAAAACTGACACGTGCACGAGCACAACAAGCAGCCAAGGCGCCAAAGCGCGCACACGAGGTCAAATCCCCGGCAGGAGAAGCGCGTAACAGTCTGCTGTCCACATTCCCCCAAAAGTGATTACATAAGTTGTCTCGCCCTAGACAGCAAAAGCTTCGCTTTTGCTTTCGTCTAGGCGAGACCTAAAAAAAGCAGTTGGTAAGTGATGCTCATTTGAGAACACATGCTTTATTTTCTATTCTAGTAGATTTTTATCTATTACTTTACTTATTTGGATTATCACTGAGGCTGTTTGCTATGAACAAATTAAAAGACACCAACTCAACAGACCGCTGTGCTGCCATTATTGTGATCAGTAATGGTGCATCTCCGCTTGCACGCTTAACTACAATAATTTTGCTAGGATGCTGCAGTGTGTAACAACTTTCTTTCAGGTGGAAAATTAAACAGGGCATCTAACAAGACCAGCAGACTGTTTTGTTGAAGCCGGAGTGGTTTCAATTATGAGCATCCCATGTTTAGTTGCTCAAATAATCTACTTCGATGAGTTTGCACTACACTCTATCAGCCGAGTAGATTACCCGTCAGCCAACCACTTCATGAAACGTTTTGCAACTAGATTGTCAATATGCGGAGTATAAATTGAAAAAGGCTACAAAAGACTTAAATATACAGAGGTAAAACTCTTATAGAAAGAAGCACACACACACACGTATACATCTCATTTCAGGGAGGAATATAAAGAGAGGTGACCATACAAACCAATGCATTATCAAAAGCTGTTTTTAAAAACCATGTTCAGTTGTCCAGCCTAACTTATGTCAAGAATGTCAGCCCTACAGACATTCTGCTAGACATCTGATTTCATAAAAACAGACAATAACAAACCAATTACACCACGATTATTGTCACTAAATTCATACATATAAGAATATCTTTCCATGTGGTGCAGCCCAGAACCATTTAAACCCCACATTTCAGAGTGAGACATGACATGTAGAAATGTTTCACAGGTACCTGTCAAATATGGATTTCAACATCATGATGAAACCCATAATTAACCCAAGTCAGGTTTAGCAGTGTCCACTGCTAAATATTCTTTTACTTTAATGAAAGATAACCCATTCCAGAGCATTTTAATTCTAATCAGTGCCATTATTTTCTGCTTCAATAACCTCTCCTGTCTACATACCGAATGTGTTTTGTTGACAAAGCAAACTGACTAACGTATAAATATATTTTATAATAATGCCATTTCAGGGTGGTGGTGACCTGTACAAAAGGCTCAGCCTCATGTGATTTGACATCAACAGAACCAAGATTATTTATTCTGACAATGAACCCGAGAGGTCGAAACGCGTTGGTGGAGCATTTGTAAAGCTGCAATAAATCTTTGAAATCCAGTTCTCTGAGTGCAGTCTAGCCTCAACGCCAGCTGTAGAGCGCGCCGATTGACCGAGACCGGACTAATGGAATATATATACATGCCCACATATATACACACGAGAGAGAGATAAGAATTAAGCACCATAGTCACAGTAATTCACCTATTTTTCTTTATTTTCTCACCAACACTGCAAAGGAAACAAGCATTTGCAATGCAATTATGTTTCGCATTTGCGAGACTTTGAGCTATTGGCATTGTAAATGACAATACCTTTTATATATGTGTGTTGAAAATCTGCAAGTGGTGCATAAACATGCACTTTGTACTTATAGTTGTTGCTTACGAGAAGGAAGGCTGGCAGTAACCGTGCCACTTTTAATGCCAGACATGCATCTCATAAGCAAGGACTATAAGTACAAAGTGTGTGTTTACGCAATGCTTGCAGGTTTTAAAAACATAAATAAAAGACATTGTAAATTACAACGCCAATAGCTCAAACCCTCACAGATGCGAGACCTATTGCATAGTGTATTTGTGCCTGGTGTTATAGTCTGTCAACTGATATCTGCGAATATGTTTATGTATTTTGTTATGGACTACAAACTGATATGTGCTACTATGTTTGTGCCTGTTTTGGATTGACAACGGAGATATCCTACTATTTTTGTATCTGTCTTTATGGCCTGCCAACTGACCTGTGCCAGTGTGTTTGTCTATTTGGTAGTGGCAGGTCTCTACACCAGGCACTTTTTGCAGGAGAAGTCTTGGTCAATAAAATCTGGTTGACATCCTACCATCTTGAAAGCGAAAACCCCAGCGATGGGAACACATCAAACCGGACAATTTGATATGTGATTTTATCTCCGCCCCTAGCAGCCCTGGCTACTCTCTGACATTTCCTCTTTTGTGAGCCCAGGTCAAGAGAGGGGGTGGGGGTCAGGGGAGAAGGCACCATTGATCCCATTTTTGTTGCAGTCCAGTGTTTGGATTGGAAAATGTGACGTGCAGTACGGCACTGGCGCTAGATAACAATATTGGGCAATTAGCATCATAAACAGCCCCTTTAATATAATGAATGTGCTCTGAAAACCAATTACCCAGAGCGTTTTATTTTAATGAGAATGCAACAAACGATGCTTGGAAGGAGAAAGGCCTATCTGAGCCAATGCCAGGCATTGTTGGCCCCTTTGTGCGTGCTACCTTGCAGTGACTGTGAGCAGAGGTAGCAAAGGGAGTACACAAGAAAGGGGTCTTTTGTGCTGGGCTCCTGGAGACAGGGCATGACAGGCAGCAGCAGATATAGAAGCCGACAGTAAGGCACACCATAAAAATAAAAACAGGCTAGGATATGGGCAACATAGATGGTCTCGTGGAGGAGGAGAAACGGACACGAGTGTGACAGAACGAGATTAATCAGGGACGGGGTTGGGAGGGAGGTTGAGATAATACCGGGCGCCCTTGTTAATAAAAGTGGGTGCCAATGTGCTGCCTGCAGTAAGCAAAACTCAATAAAGAAAGTAGTGCTTACATACTAAAAAAGATTCACCGTGTAACAACCGAAGTAAAAGGGCCAGTCGCCATGGGAGGTTACAAATAAAGACAAGGCAGTACTAAGGAGGGAGTAACAAGCCTATTTATGAATCAGAAGTCAGCATTTACGAAGGACAATGACAAGCCGATGAAGAATATAGGCAGACAGTGGGCGGGGCTTCTATTCCATACTCCACTACAACATGTCTCACAGAGCAGTGCATGCGCACTGGCTATAGGACTCGACCTAAAAAGGACGGTCGAAACGTTTTGGTGTATGCCTCCAACAGGATTATTAAGTTCAGCATCCTAGATAGTCCATTTAAAGTGCACATTCCATGATAGTCCATCATCACTTTTTATCAATAGAGAACAACTAGAATGGACATATAACTTGTATTATGCTGTCAAATTCTGCCGCCAATTTAGATCACACTCTTTCAATATTGCTGTAAAGTACAATAAAGTTTCAATTACATTTTCGTTACAGGAATCAATTTGACAGAAATTCAGATATGGGCAGATGGTTTCATTCTAAACAACGATTCTCAACATTTTGATGCCCTATGCGACCATAAGGCTCAAAATGTAAATCTGTAAAAAGTACTGTACGTGGGTGTAAAACAACAAGATAAACCAAATTTCTTGATCAAGCACGCTGGAGAGATTAAAATCTGTTTTTTTCCTCCATTATTTTATCACTTTCCAAATGCTAATCTAAAGAAAGAATGATCAGGGGACTTGGACATGAAAGTGCAAATAGTGCTATTTGTAAATTTTTGATTGTGCAGAACTGGTCAAAGTGTTCGCGCCTAAGATGTTGAAAAGATGTATGAGAATTTATCCAAGTAAAAGTACAGATAAAGCTCCTTATCAACATCTAAATGTGGAAAGATAATCATAAAGTGTCCGTACATAGAATACAAGAACAAATATCTCAAAAGGTGAGATGCTATTCCCAAATTAAATGCAATTCCTATGATTAAAATCTATGGACTCTTTTCACAGTAAAACAAATACAGGTAATTAGGAGTAACTCAATCACTTCCTTGATTGACTAATGAATGTCCAACGATGATATTCCCTTGATTCCAAATTAAATGTACTGTTGGGACATAACCGTGTACATGAAAAGTGCAAAGTATTAATAAAGTGCTTGTGTTAATGAGGCATTTACAATATATCTTGCATTATACCATGCATATTATGATTTTTACTGGGAAGTTTAATCAATTTCCGAAACACTTTTGAGTTTAAATCATCTTGTACCAACAGAAATTGTCAAGTAATCTATTAAACTGGTAAGCGAAGCACAAAATATGAAAAGCATCCCATCTTTCTAAATGATCTTCTATGGAATGTCCCCACTACATAGAAGTATGACATCTCCAGGAGAGAAAAATCTCTTCATGCGCACAATGAAATGGAATTTGAAACTATTGATTAACCAAGGAGGAAAGAGAGGAATCCTATAAAATGATTAGATATCAGAAAGGTATTGGCATAGTAAGTGCATGTGCTTTATCTGCTTGCACTATGGCAGGGTGCCCACCAACCAGACATTATAGAACAAGTTACTTACCTTCGGTAACGATGTATCTGGTAGAGACATAGTCTAGCCACAGCTTCCTGAACCTAGAATATCCCCCAGGCACCAGACTGGTCCGGAGAATTTTGCACAGCAGCACCTACTGCTCCGCCCTGACGTCGTAAATGGACGCGACGTCAGCGGAGCCATATATGCCCCGCCCCGCTGACCTCAGTTTTCATCAGAAGACTTTTCCGCATCAGAATGCGAAGCCACCACCAAACACTGTGAACATATGGGAACAGAATGCAGAAAAAGGAAAAACATCACCATAGAAATACAGTGCCAGGCACTGTATATTGTAAACCGGAGGGGTGAGGGGCCGAAGAGAACAGGGCACCACTCTAGGTGGGACCCCCACAATTTTTAAGATCAAAACCTCCCCTTGAGGCAGAAGAAGACGCAGAGCCTACGCAGGAATTGAACCCTTGGCCTGTGTGAGCCTGTGCCAACAGAGGCACAAGACTTACCATTGAGCCATAGCTCCTTGGTGAACCATCACAGCAGCCGGCAGAAAGGCTGCAACCACAATATAAGACAGTGAAGGACAACCAGTCCAGAACCCAGGAGTAAGGACAAATTACCATAAGGCATCACCCAAAAGGAGACATCAGAACTGAATAAGGGACCTACCAAATGTAGCATTGCCAGAGACTGTAACCACTAGAGTGCAGGGGAGGCAAGAAACCTCAAGAGGTAGAAAGAAGGGTTGAGACTGACCACAGGCAACCCAGGGTAAGGGTTGTAAAGGACACATGGCATAAGGGCCTACCGTCCAAAACAAGGATGGGTAGAGCAGAGCCACGAGACTGAATGTATATCTTGAAAACAAGGGTACCCCATAAAGCGAACCTGGGGTGATAATTTTTTTTTTTTTTTTGGAGGAACAATGGTTCAGGGGTGGCCTAATAAGGTCCTAAGAGAAGAAAGGCGTACGATTAATTCACGCTAGGGAGCTAAGGATGTAGGTACATATAAAATTATTTTATTTTCTTTTTCAACATTTAGCAAAAAAGTTTCAGGTGCTCATATGAGTGACAAGGTGAATAACGTGACACAAGTGAACATAGTGAAAGACGGAATGTCACACAACAACAATGTAAAAGACCACATGAATATATACAATGGGGGTGATATTTCCTTGGGTAAGTCGACAACGTTTCGATCTATATTTATTTCAGATCATCTTCAGGACTGTGGAGCCTCCTGAAATCTGTGGTTAGTGTAGTCCAGCAGGACTGAGAGACTCAATTGGGATTAGGTCGGGCTTCAGCTCGTTTTTCACGAGAGGTTTTAAATCAATGTTGAGATATGTATTATGGGTCTGGTCAGCGGTTAGTTTGCTATGAAAGTCGCATATTTAGAAGCAGCTCACCAGGCATAGTTTCAATGATGTGCAGCTCGGCTGAATAATTTTAAAGGGCTAGTCAGTCTGGCTCAGCATTTTAGGGCCTCTAGTCTGTTTATGGGGTTCATATACCGGTTAGGTCGGTCGGGAAGGAGGTAACAACTGTTACTTGCCGCGCTGCTTGGGTGAGTGACCCAAGCAGCGCGGCGCTCGGACTCCAATTGATGCCGCCTAGATGTCTTGATTAATTCTTGGCATACCTTTGGCAAGTAACAGTTGTTACCTCCTTCCCGACCGACCTAACCGGTATATGGACCCTATAAACACTAACCACAGATTTCAGGAGGCTCCACAGTCCTGAAGATGATCTAAAATAAATATAGATCGAAACGTCGTCGACTTACCCAAGGAAATATCACCCCCCATTGTATATATTCATGTGGTCTTTTACCTTGTTGTTGTGTGACATTCCGTCTTTCACTATGTTCACTTGTGTCACGTTATGCACCTTGTCACTCATATGAGCACCTGAAACTTTTTTGCTAAATGTTGAAAAGGAAAATAAAATAATTTTATATGTACCTACATCCTTAGCTCCATAGCGTGAATTAATCTTACGCCTTTCTTTCCTTAGGACCTTATTAGGCCACCCCTGAACCATTGTTCCTCCCAAAAAAAAAAAAAAAAAAAACTGAATGTGGTATTGTGAGTCGGAGAGAAAAGAAGACGCCACCCCGCAGAGGAATAAAGGCACCCAAAGGAAGGCGAAGGCAAGAAGTTCAGGACTGGGAGGATGGGCGGGCGTTAAGGAATCTGCTGCTAGACTATGTCTCTACCAGATACATCGTTACCGAAGGTAAGTAACTTGTTCATCTGATAGAGACGTCTAGCCGCAGATTCCTTAACTTAGAATAGATACCAACGCCATACCCATAGAGGAGGCAGGACTGTGACAAAACCCCACTAAGGTCCAGAAGAACCTAACAGTCAATAAATGACCAAAAGAGTGTTGTCAACCATAGGGTGAAACACAGTGGGGACAGAAATGACAGCACACCCAACCACCAGACCCCTAGGCCCTGAAGAGAGCGGGAATAAAGGGGAGGCCAGGGCACCACAGCCCATCCAGAATAACACGAAAATCTCATATGTAGAGGGGATGAGAGAAGGAAAAACACCAAGCCAGAAAACCTGTGCCTAATTGACAAATGGCAAACTTCGAAAGAAGACGACCAAAGAGGCATGAAGGATCCACAGGATCCAAGGTGCCAACGAGAAGCCAGAGCTAGCCCCAGCCAAACAAACTCGAACAGCGGAAACACCGTTGAACCTGCTCCTGTAAAGATACGAAGGAAGCAGGATACTGACCCCTGCTCAGCACAGGTCGACATGGAACAAAAACACACCTAGTAAGAAAATGGCGGGAAAAGAGTTCAGCACCTTGCAGGGAATAGAACTGAACCCCATGGTGTAAAAGAAAGGCAGGATGTGGCAGTCGACAAAAACCAACCCAAAGGACTGGGTAAGTGGTCTGGCGGAGAGAACGCTCAGCGCCCTCACACGTACCATAGAAGAAGAGTACTGCGGATACCCTTGCCAATCAGACAGGTGGAGAACATTAAAAGGATGCCTGTACATAGCCTGAAAGACACTCACACGTGGCCAGGAGAAACACTAGGAAGCAAGATAGCAGGAACAGCCGAGATGCGCCCAATAGCAAGAAGGCAACGGGCCGCACAAGCCAAGAGGAAGAACATAGCGCAGAAAAAGCTGCAAGAAGATGCTGAAACCCGGCCAAAGCCAGGCACTAGGGTACGTTGAAAAGTACCCGCAGTTATACAGAAAGTGGAACTAGTCCAGGCTATAAGAAACGTCTGCTGTCAGTCCGGAAGAGAGAGAACAGTTCCCTCGCAGGACAATTTTTAGTAGAAAATATGAGCCGAACAAGGGAGTACTAAGGACCAACTCACGGGGTCCTAGAAGCCAGGAAGAGGTGGGTTCAAGGAGAACCGTCTCTACAAGTCCGCCATATCTAAGAATGCTAGTGGGACGTAGAGATCCCTGCGCAAAAGCAGCGGGGATGTGGGGAAAACTGTTGGGGAATAAGCCAAAAGGCCATAACAACCTACAAAAGAGAGGCCCACGGCAACTCCTTACTTTGGAGAACAGACCAGAAGGGTCTGGCACCAAAAGCCAGCGGACAAAAGGAAGATGCCAGGCCACGTGAGGTAGATACTATCGAGCACATACCCAGACCCGGAGTCTGATCACTACACACAATCGAGGCGTGCGACCCTGCGGGACGCAGTAAAAGGGAGGTATATGAGCCCCAGAGGGATACCCATGAAGGAAACTCCACAGGAGCGTACGAAGGCAAAGGTAGACACCTGGCACCTGCCAATACCCCACATAGGGCAAGGGTTAACCCCTGGCAAGAAGGGGGGGGTCCTCTTGGCAAAACAGACAATCAGAGGACTTGAAGAAAAAAAAAACCCAGCCAGACGGCTATACAGACAATACAGAGGCACCAACCTGCCTCTGATAAAAACTGGTCTGTAAAGGAAGACTGCATCGAAGAAGAAATGCCAATCGGTCAGTGGCACAGCCGAATTACGGCAGCCCTGACAGAAGCCTGGAGATCGCAGAGTCAGCGTGGGACCCAAAAAGGTCTATCCCATTAAACGGCATGTCTTGGAGGCTCTCCCGAATATTAACAGGGAAGTGACTGTCACGCATCCAGGCATGACGGCGCAAAGCCACAGACTGTGCAAGAGCACGGCCTACAGAGTCTGTGGTATCCAGGGAGGAGCGTATTGTAAAATGATCCATTTCCTAGCCGTGAAGGACCAGACAGAGTAACTCAGGGTGCAATTCCTCCGGAAGGGAAGGAAGAAGGTTAGCCACGGAGTCCCAGAGTGCAGAGGACGCCCGTGCAAACATGCATGTAGTGTTTAAAGAGCGAATGGCCACGCTAGAAGAAGCAAAAAGCTGTCTTCCACATGCATCCAGCCACATGGATTCCCGGGTGGGAGGAAACAAGGGCAAAGTGGAGGAGTGCAAATGCTACTTACCAGTATGCATCTGTTCTTGGCATGTAGGGCTGCTGACATTCATATCTGTGCATAGATCGCCGCCTAGTGTTGGGTCCGGATGATTGCACATTGTTGTCCTGGAAGAGTCTTCGAAGTATCACGAGATAGGTGGCTCCTCCCCTGGACTACAGTGCGCATGGGCATCGCCTCCATCCCCAGATTGTTTTTAGCCATTGGCAGAGATGGAGTGACATATGTGAGTGATGCCCTATGCTAAGAGTATGAAAATATGTGTAAAGAAAATACTGCAGCTGCTACAGGCGCCGGGGAGGAGGGCGGGCGATATGAATGTCAGCAGCCCTACATGCCAAGAACAGATGCATACTGGTAAGTAGCATTTGCAGTTCGAGGCATGTGGGCTGCTGAATTCATATCTGTGCATAGAATACATAGCAGTCCCTCCATTAGCGGCGGCCGCCCGTGCCAGCTGCAGCCGTTTGAAAAAGCGTTTTGAGAACAGCCTGGCCAACAGCTGCCTGCTGTTTAGAGTGCACGTCTACACAGTAATGCTTAGTGAAAGTATGTGTGGTAGACCATGTAGCTGCTCTACAAATATCTTCTAAGGGAATGTTACCTAGGAAAGCCATAGAGGCCCCCATCTTTCTGGTGGAGTGGGCTCTTGGTGGAATTGTGAGAGTGCGTTTAGCTTTAGCGTAACAGATCTGAATGCATTTCACTATCCACCTAGCGATCCCAGCTTTGGAGATAGCATTTCCCTTGTGGTGTAAGGCAAAAGCAACAAAGAGTTGCTTGGTCTTACGAAAATCTTTAGTCCTGTCAACGTAGTACATCAAGGCTCTTTTAACATCAAGGGTGTGGAGCATCCGCTCCGCCAGTGACTCTGGGTTTTGAAAAAACACTGGTAACTCAATTGTTTGGTTCATGTGGAATTGAGATACAACCTTGGGTAAGAATTTAGGGTTAGTGCGGAGCACCACCCTGTTAGCGTGTACTTGGAAGAAAGGTTCCTGGATGGTGAGCGCCTGCAACTCGCTAACCCTCCGTAGCGATGTAATTGCTACTAAGAAAGCAACCTTCCAAGTTAGAAACTGAAGCTCACAAGAGTGCAGTGGCTCAAAGGGAGGACCCATCAGCCTTGTAAGAACCACATTGAGGTTCCATTCCGGAGCTGGTGGTGTCCGCGGTGGAATGACCCTTTTAAGTCCTTCCAGAAAAGCCTTGATAGCAGGGACCTTAAAAAGGGATAGGTGTTGCCTATTTTGAAGGTATGCTGCCATCGCAGACAAATGAATGCGGATGGAAGAGTACGCCAAATTGCATTGGTACCGGTGGAACAGGTAGCAAATAATGTTCTGAATGGAAGCGTCCAGTGGGTCAATATTGTGGTTTACACAGTACATGACAAAACGCTTCCACTTGGCTGCGTAACAAGCTCGAGTAGTGGGCTTCCTTGCCTCCCGAATGATGTCCATACAATCGGGGGGAAGATTGAGGTAGCCAAACTCTAGGACTTCAGGAGCCAGATCGCCAGGTTGAGCTGTTGCGGATCTGGGTGCTGAATGTCGCCATGGCTCTGCGTCAGAAGGCTGGGGGTGAGATGAAGCCTCTGATGCGGTACCACGGAGAGTTCGAGAAACGTGGTGTACCATGGTTGGCGAGCCCATGTTGGAGCAACCAGGATGAGAGTCATCGAGTGCTGCCTGAGTTTGCGTGCCACCAGCGGTATCAGAGGTGCTGGGGGAAAAGCGTACGCAAATCTGCCTGACCAGTTCATCCACATCGCATTGCCCTGTGATTGCGGGTGTGGGAACCTGGCGGTGAAGCTTTGGCATTTTGCGTTCTCCTTTGTGGCGAACAGGTCTATCTCTGGATGACCCCACCTTTGGAAGTACGGTTGGAGTACTGATGGGTGTATCTCCCACTCGTGCATTTGGTGGCTGTGCCTGCTGAGCAGGTCCGCCATCTGGTTGTCTTTGCCCGGGAGATGCTCCGCCATGAGGAAGATGTTCCTCTGAATGGCCCACTTCCACATGCTCTGAGCCAGATGAGACAGCTGCGGAGAGTGTGTGCCTCCCTGCTTCTGGATGTAGTACATGGCCGTCATGTTGTCCGTCCGGATCAACACAACCTTGTTGGACAGGTGTACTTTGAATGCCTTTAAAGCCATGAAGAATGCCATCAGTTCCAGAACGTTGATGTGCATCTTCCTCTGCTGTAGTGTCCATAGTCCCTGCACCGTGTAATGGAGTACATGCGCTCCCCATCCCTGGAGAGAAGCGTCCGTTGTCAGGATAATCTGTGGCACAGGCTCCTGGAACGGTCGGCCCTTGCACCGGTTTTGTGGATTCCACCAATGCAGAGAGTTGTATGCCCGACCGCTCACCAACACTAGGTCTGTCAGTTGCCCATGAGCCTGAGTCCACTGACGTGCCAAGCACTCCTGAAGCGGACGCATATGTAGTCTAGCGTGCGGGACGATGGAGATGCAGGAGGCCATCATGCCTATCAACTGCATGAACACCTTCGCTGGAAGCGAGTGCTGAGGTCTGAATCGTTGGATCAGAGTCTGGATGCTGGTGATTCTCACTGAATTTGGCTGCGCAGTGGCTGCCAGCGTGTCTATTGTCGCGCCCAGATACTGCCGTACATGGGCGGGCTGGAGATGAGATTTTGGATAGTTCAGCGAGAATCCCAGATCGTGCAGGAGATGAATAGTGCGTGACACGTGGTCTGCGCACTGCTGTTCTGTCCTTGCCTGAATGAGCCAGTCGTCCAGATAAGGATAGACGTGGACGTTTTGGCGTCGCAGATGCGCCGCCACAGTCGCCAGGCACTTCGTAAAGACTCTTGGCGCTGTGGTGACCCCGAACGGCAGAACCCTGAACTGGTAGTGCTGGTCCAGGATTGTGAATCTGAGATACTTCCTGTGGGAAGGATGCAGGGGGATATGAAAGTATGCATCCTTTAGGTCCAGTGTGGCCAGGAAGTCCCCCTGTTGAAGCAGAGGGAGAACCTGCTGTAACGTGAGCATATGGAAGTGCTCCGAGAGAATGTACCAGTTGAGGGGCCTGAGGTCCAGGATGGGCCTGAGGGATCTGTCCTTTTTGGGGATCAGAAAGTACAAGGAGTAAACCCCTGTTCCCCTTTCTTGCAGTGGAACGAGCTCTATTGCCCCTTTTTGCAGCATGACTGTGACCTCCTGCTGCAACAAGTGCAAGTGCTTGCCGGACATAGGACGGCTTCTTGGAGGAATGTTTGGTGGAGTGGAAGTAAGTTCCAGACAGTAACCGTACTGGATAAGAGATCTCACCCACCTGTCCGTGGTGATGGTTTTCCACGCGGGCAGGAACTGCTGGAGTCTCCCCCCGACCGGTGTTGAGTGGTCGGGGGGCAGTGACAAGACGTCACTGCTTGTTGGCGGCGGTGGACCTGGAGCTATTGTTTCCACGTCCCCAGCCCTTGACATTGTTGCCTCTGTAGCCACCTCTACCCTTGTTGGTGTATGAGGTTTGGGTATTGCTTTTATAGTACTGTGTGGATTGCGATGCTTGACCCCTGGAGGTGCCTCTGGAATTGGAGCGGCGAAAGGAACCACCCCGAAACTGCTGAGATTGGAGGGCCCCCATAGACTTAGCAGTGTCCGTGTCCTTTTTCATTTTTTCCAGTGTCGCATCCACCTCAGGGCCAAACAGGTGGTCAGGATTCACTGTTTGGTTGAGTATGGTTGTTTGGATATCAGGTTTAAAGCCTGAGATTCGAAGCCATGCATGCCGCCTCAGCAACACACTAGTGTTGATCGCCCTGGAGGCAGTGTCAGCCACATCTAGTGCACATTTGATGGAAGCGTTAGTGATTAGCTTGCCCTCCTGAATTAACATCTCCCCAGCCTCCTTGTACTGGTCAGGTAGGTGCTGCAACAGTGTTTCTAGGGTGTCATAGTGAGCCCTATCGTAGCGTGCAAGTAGGGCCTGCGTGTTTGAAATACGCCAGATGTTAGCTGCCTGCGCAGCAATCCTCTTTCCCGAGGCCTCGAAGATTTTCGACTCTTTGTCTGGGGGAGGAGCGTCACCAGTAGTCTGTGAATTCGCCCTCTTCCGAGCGTTGGATACAACCAAAGAGTCCAGTGGCAAGTGTCCCTTGATGTATGTTGGATCCGAGGGCGCTGCCTTATATTTCTTATCAATGCGAGGATTGATGACACGCGCCCGAGTGGGCTCCTTGAAGACCTCCGGCGCGTGCTTTAGCACCCCTTTGAGCATTGGCAATGTCTTGACTGACTTCTCTGCCACTGAGAAAGTGTCAAACAAAAAATCCACATCCACAGGATCTGAGTGGAGCTCGACATCATGGTTGGCGGCGGCCCTCTCAATTAGGGCGTTGAAGGCCGCAGAGTCCTCCGTCGGCGAGGTCTTTGCCGCAAGGAGCTGCGGGTCCTGACCCGATTGCGGGTCATCTGGGTCGGCTCCGACCGACCAGGGTTCATGTTCCTCCTCCGGATCCGAGTACGCCGGATAGTTGTACTCGACTTCCTCCTCATCGTCACCCTCCCCTGTGTTAGAACGCGTAGGAGAACGTTCCACTTGTTTGGGAGACGAAGGCTCCATAGGGGCCGAAGCGCCCGCCAGGTCCTGCTTGTTTTTAAGAGGAATCTGAAAATGCTCAAGCACCGGTTCCGTGGTGATTTTCCGTTTGAGGGACAATTTCCCAGTATTGGCGTCGATGATGACCTCACGGCGCTCTTCCTCAGCGAGTGGCTGGAGCCGAGGCTTCGACCCCGCCAACAACGCTTTGGGCGTCGACACCTCCTTCGAGGGCACGTCCGCCCCTTGCTTCGGAGCGAAGGCTTTCGGCGTCGACTTTGGCGGCAGGGTGTAGCGAATAGGCGTCTGCGCCTTCGCCGGCTTCGATGCAGGCTTCGGCTTCACCCCCTCTGGTTCGGGAACCGCAGCGTTTCGAATCCGTTGGAGGGATTCAACGACCTTCTTCGTCAAGGCTGGAGAGGGCTTGACTGTCTCGAGCGATTTCCCCGAGTCGGGAGTCGAGTCTGCCGGGGGCAGCGTCTTCGGAGTCGACACCTTGCCATCCTTGGCCCCGACGGTCGGAGCCGGCACAGCCGGAGCTTTGGAATCGCTTTGACGCTTCTTTGGAGCCTTTTTCGGGTCGTCGACCTCGACCATCTTCGGCGCCGACGCAGCCGCGTCGGCCACCTTCGTCTTCGGCGTCGACCCCGAGGCCTTGGGGTCGGCCATTTTGGCGTGGCTTTTCAAGTCGGCCATTTTGACTTTCTTAGGTGTTGACGCCTCTAGAGCCTTCTGTCCCATCAGTGGAGCTTTCACTTTCGGTTTCGAAACCGATGGTGTGGATCCCGATGGCTTCACTTTCGTTTTCTTCAACGGGAGTGGCGCCTCAGAAATGTCCGCGGCCGGGCCGAGAGGCGGGGCAGTTGGACTATTAGCAAGGTCTTGGGTAAGGCCCGAAGGCGATCCCTCGACCTGGGCCGTATGTTGGGGATTGACCCCTGAATCAGTCTGGGGGTGCTCTTCCTCCGAGCTATCCCCCACGGTGGCAATGGCCCCATCGTCGTCCCCTACCTCGTCGCCGGCTTCATCAAACTCCTCATCCTCTGCGTCGTAGTCCTCTCCCTCTGACGCAGGGCTAGAGTCCGAAACCTGAAAGACATTTTCGTCTTCTTCAAATACTTCAAAGGTGTTGTCCGGCGGGGGCGCAGGGGGTGCCGACAACTGGGCCTGGAGTCGAGCGGCCCGACGATGCTTTAGGGTCTTCTTGCACCGGAACTTTGAGCAGGCCATACACCTGGCCTCGTCATGGTCCGGTGATAAACACTTGTTGCACACAGGGTGCACGTCGAGGTGTGAATACTTGGAGGTGCACACCGGGCACCTCTTGAACGGAGTCCGTTCCATGTTCAGGAACTTGGAGCGTCGAGTAGGCCCGTCCGCGCCGAGAGCACGCGGAGGGGCAGGAAGCGCTCGGAGCCGAAAATAAGATAACCCGAACGAAACAATACCGACGCCCAGCCTAAAGACCTTTTGGTCTCAAGTAGAAACGTAAAACTACTATCGGTTCCGACAGAGGGAACCGAAACACATCCGAACCCAATGGCGGAAAAAAACAATCTGGGGATGGAGGCGATGCCCATGCGCACTGTAGTCCAGGGGAGGAGCCACCTATCTCGTGATACTTCGAAGACTCTTCCAGGACAACAATGTGCAATCATCCGGACCCAACACTAGGCGGCGATCTAGGCACAGATATGAATTCAGCAGCCCACATGCCTCGAACTCCTGCAACCCAAAAGCCGCCTGAAGCTCCTGGCCCTGAGCAGCAGGGAGGAGCGATAGACAAAGTGGATCCCCCGGGGCGGTGCAGTGCCTGCCAGCAATGGACCGATCAACCGGGACCCCCGGAAGAAGACCGTGCCCATGCGCCACGCAGTACCTCTAATAAAGCGCCCCAAGAGGTAGCAAGGGCTCCACTGTAATGGGCTCAAGATGAAGCAATCTATTAAGGGATCAGGAATGAGGGGTACCACAGGAGGCTGAAAGCTGAGGATAGCAGCTGCCCGGTTGATAGTCCGCGCATAGGCGGCCCCATGCTCAGTAGTCACTCTATGACAAGTAGAGGACGGTTGGAGACTAATCCTACCAGTTGCCATAAAGAGCAGGGCTGGGGAACGACCCGAAGGCTATGCCACACTAGGGACCTGCACCAGTGGCTCCCAACCAGGGCAAGCATCATCCGAAAGGGCCATAGCGGAGACCGGTGTCGCCCGACCCCGCTGAGGAGACAGAAGCGAGGTATCTGGAGGAAGGTCAACCACATGCATGGATGCCGGTGTCGATGAATGGATGGATACTGGCAGCGATGGATGCGTCGAGAGCGGTGTCGGAGTCAACCGGACGACGACGGCTTCCACTGGGAATGCAACCTGGGTGTTGACCGGCATCAGCTGAAGCGTTGCCCCAGACGTGGGCCCAGGCTTAGAGCTGGGTGTGGGCTCGTCCAATGTGGAGCCCAGCTCCAAACTCGCCGTCGTCGACGCTGCCCCCGCCATCTGCGCAGGAAGCCGCACAGGGCTATGCTTTGACTGGCAGGGTTAGCCTGGCGTCAAACCCGGCGTCGCTTCTGCAGTCCGAGCAGGAAGCGCACAGGGCTATGCGCTGACTGGCGAAGTGTGAAAGTGCGGCCAGGACAGTCTGGGCCACGGCCCAACGTCGTCGCCTCAGCTCCGAAATCGGAGTTGGTGCACACAACCCTGGTCGGGGAAAGATCTGCCGACGAGGGCCCGGCCTGAGCACCCTTCGCCACTGTGGGGTCCAAAGGCGCGCCAGGAAGAGAGTGGGGCTCAAAGTAGGCCTGAAGAGCCCGGGAGTAGGCCTCCATTTGGGCGCGCGTCGCTCCAACTCCTGGAAAAGGAGGGTATGGAGGACGTGACATCCGGGCACCCGCAGAGGATCCCGTACTTTATGAGTGGGCGCCAGCGGCACGCCTACGAGAGGTGGACCTCAGTGGACGCTTGTGGCCCGCTTACCTTCTTTAGGGCGACGGTCCCAGGAGCGGCCTCAGGAGCGAGCCCCCTCTGGAGAGGGAGAGCAGCGACGAGAAGAAGCTGGGCCGGACAGCTGTGCGGCCAACAGCTTCATACGGCGATCCGAAGGGACTTCCGCTTTATCTGTTGGCTGTCGCCAAATTGCTTAGAATCGTGGTGCACACCAAAGCACCGCATGCAAATAAGGTGCGGGTCAGTGCCGGACCTCTGACGTGCACAGGCCTCACAGGCTTTGAACCCGGAGGGCATTGCATACTGTTCTTGTACGATACTAACGGTATCGAGAAGGGCCGAAGTAGGCCAGGAAGTGCTGGTTTCCAGGATCCGCGTTGACGCAGAAAAAAAGAAAACTGATGTTGGCGCAGGGGGGCATATATGGCTCAGCTGACATCGCATCCATGGACGAAGTCAGGGTGGAGCTGTATGGCGGCACGCAGAGGTGCTGCTGCGCAAACTTTTCCGGACCAGTCTGGCGCCTGGGGGATTATTCTAAGTTTAGAAATCCCTGGCTAGACGAATATATATATATATATATATATATATATATATATATATATATATATATATATATATATATTTTTTTTTTTTTTTTCCATTCCTGGGATTCCTTCGCCTCCCGTGAGAAGTTTCTCAGCAAGAGTCACAGTGAAAGTCAAGGTATCACAGCAAGTTATTAGTTTAAAATTTGATTTATTTCCACACCATTGGGCAAAGTAAGCATTCTGCAACACATCCGGTCTATCAATAAGCATGACGCAACCTACCCAGTGGCTGGACATTTTCAAGAAATACACAATGATCTCAGACACCTTTCGTACTATCTCATATATTCTATACCCAAGAACAGATGGGGAGGAGATAGAGAGGGCATGCTTAGGAGGTTAGAAACCAAATATATCCTAAACCTCGACTGTAAGACCCCAGGAGGTTTAAATACAACAGAGGATCTTTATACATGCATCTAACCTACCATGGGAAATATCTATGCCAATCCTATAGGGGAATCCGCATTAAAGAAGGAGGTGTAAGAGTATTTTACAGTAATCATAGGAGGCTGCCAATCTGACCTAAACCAAAATAATAATGTTTTTAAAAACGTTTTTATACACATTAAGAGGCGTTTTTATTATTATAGGTCATAACAGGTCAAACCCAATTCTTTGAGGTTGGATCATTTAAGCACTAGCTCTTTTTTTGTATTAGGTGAAGGCTTTGGGAAGGAGGCACTTTTTAGTAATAAACTAAAGATCAAACAAAAAGCACAAGGTTTTAAATATGATGGACTAGCGGCATTATGCTATGATGTCTTGAATGCTTTGCACAGGAAAATTTAAAATTAAGTTTTAACAACTTCATTGTTTTAACAATGATTTTTTGAATAATAGTGGATCATTTTTTGTCTATTTATTCATATCTCCCTGTTGTAAGTATTGCTGCTATGGTATGTATTTAAATATTTATTATATTTAATAATTAATATGTATTGGTATTTTTTTATTGAATGTTTACAATCCCCAAATATTTTATGTGAGGATAATACCGTATTTTGATATTTAATATTGTTCTAGATCAATTCAGCAAACACATTCCCATTTATTTAATGAGAAAATGTGGTCTTGGTTTTTAGGTCTCGGCTAGCGTAGGCTGCGCACATGCGCAGTCTTGCTGGCGAGATTTATTGACTGCATAGCAAGGGTAAACCCCACCCCTCTTCTCCATTGGCTGGCGTCCTAAACGGCGGCCAGCTATTGGAGAAGAGGTCTCAGTGACGTCATTCTCTCGCTCTAAGCCTCGTCTTTTTCGGATTGGGGGGCGTGTTTTTTTCTTTTCTTTCTCTCCTCTTTCCATTGGCTGGAATGTAAACAACAAGTCAAAAACAGGCCCGTTGTTTACATTCCAGCCAATGGAGAAGAGGGGCGAAAGAAAAACACGCCCCCCAGTTTGAAAAGGACGGGGCTTACAGACAAAAGGAACGGCGAGCGCTTGTTCTATTTTGATTCTTTACACCTATCTGATCGGCAACCTTGAAGCATACTGAAAACTAGACTATTATCGCTCAATTGTAATGCCATGTCTTTGTTCTACTACAATTCCCCACCCAGGTAAACAATTTTTAATACATATATCTACCCAGTGGTGCATTGCTGAAATAAACGTTGATTTTTTTTATCGCACATACAAGCCTTGGTGCCTTCATTTGATGCAACTTTTCACCGACTCAGGATGGCGGACAGGTATGCATGAGAGCTTCAGATTATTTTACTTCATATTTGCGCTCCAAGCGCATCGGTTTCATCTTCCGATTCTCGCTTGACTCCCAGTGGGGAAGTCATGCAGGGTTGAATATGCCGGTCTTTAGAGCATTATTCTGCGCTTGTGGGACAGGTAGGGGAGATGCATTTGAGTGCGCCTCACCGTTTCTATAGACCTCTGACACCCTTTCGAAATGGCCGATACCCGTACACACCCCATGGCTTCATCTCCCGAACACTTGCTGCAGAGCTCGCAGGGAATGTAAACGGGCACAACAAGCTGACAGCGTCGGGAGTCTGCCTATGACTGTCGGACTTTACCCGTTTCTATTTGAGGTGAGGTGAATGTAGAAAGGGGTTGAGGTGTCATTAGGCTCCGTTTTTTAGGCTGGTGTTTTATAACTTCTGTAACAGCCTTTGTTAAACATTGTGATTATCCTAACCAAGAATACTGTGATGGATATTTACCTTCCGCCCATCAGTGCTTAATTTTCCTTCGCCTTAGCACGGTGCTAGTTCGCCCATGTTTCTCCGTCGGGCGCTGGATCGCCCCTTTTTCCTCTGTGCTGGATCTCCTCCCTCCCTACCTTCCGCCTTCCTGTGGCTGCTTTGTCTGCTCTCCAGCTCTGCAGGCTCGCTGCTGCCACGGGCGTGGACTGGCTCCAGTCCCCGCAGAGAGCTGCTCTTCCCCTTCCCCTCCATCCCACTCTCTCTGCTCTGCCTCCCTCTCTCTTCCAATCAGCCAGCGGGCTCCAGCCTGCGCCGACCCCACAGCAGAACAGCAGAGCCAGGCGGACGGAAAAGGAGGGCTGTGCTACTGCCTGCCTCAGAGCAGGGGGCACTGCTGTCTTTGCCTGCTCCTCGTGATCCGGAGTGGAGACCAGCACAAAGGGTTTGCTGTTCGGATCGGGGGGAGCCAAAGACGGCGAAATCTTTGGGGGTTTATCATCGCTACCTACCAGACGCCTGGTGGCTTACTGCAGTTCAGTCTCCCGCATTGGGAGGACATGGGCTGCTGCCATCGAAAAGCATTCTAAAGGCGGCCTACTCCTATTTTCTGTAGTCCGAGCCAACAAGCACACCTAAACTTTCTGGTGGTTGTCCTGGAACAGAGCGCCAGGCACAAGAGGAAGCTACCAGTGCTGCCTGCCTTAGACAGAGAAGGAAGGCTTCACACATTATTGCAGAACTCTGTGCCTGCCCACACCAATCAGAGGCGAATCCCTCAGATTTCTTGCATAATAACATCAAGTATGGGCTGTTTGTTGCTTGTCACTGTTGGCTGTTGGTGGCAGCGAGCTCCTACCAGCAGAAAGAGTCATACCAGCAGAAAGAGTCATGACCACTGGTGCCAAGACATCCCGTGCCACAGAACACCCGTAATCAATGCCCTGTTTCTAATGCTTGCTTCTGGACTCTCACAGACATTACTATTTCTACGCCCGTTATTTAACAGGATCCCACACATCAGTTGCTCGACCGTGCTAATCCTGACTGCATGAATAAAAGCCAGCACAGGCAAATACACCCCCTTCTCCTACTGTAACTTCGATATAACTCGCAGGCTCGCCACCTCACCCAAACGTGCTGTCACAACACAACACGCCCTGCCACGCAGGGACATCAAACCTGGTTGCCCCTACAGCTGCTTGGACCAGGTTCCGGGCTAAACATACTTCTCCCAAAAAAATCTTGACTTCCCCTGCCATCCCAAAGGCAGACTAAACTCTACCCCGCCGAGCTGGCATTCTTTACTTTCCCCACAGACCCACAGCTTTGTTGAATGCCACCTTGTCCCGGCTGTAGGAAGGTACATCCTGACTATGGTTGCCCCCAACTTTTTGCCCTGTGTTTTAGCTGGTTTTGGACATAGTCGACCTGGGACCCTGCCAATCAGGACCCCAGGCCTACTGCTCTCTCTTTAAAATGGATTCCATGTACCCTAGGTACATTTCCAATTGGTACTGGGCCACCCTATCAGACCCTGTAACTCAGGGCATGGGTGTACCCAGGGCTGCCAGGGGCTGCAGCATGTATTATGCCACCCCTGGCTGGCCTCTTAAATTTGACACAACTGGCTGCATGACAGCTGGGGCAAAGTCGTGTAATCACCCTTTGCTGTAGGTGTAGTATACCTATACCTAACCCTAAAATGGACACACAGATTCCTATCAGTCACTCCTATGGCAGGCCTTGACAATCCTGAAGGCAGAGTGCTTGGAATCGTGTGAGATGGTGCTCTGGCATGAGCTGAGCCTGTCTGCAGCTTGCGGAATCAAGTCCTAATAGCTGTTCCATGATAACGCATACCATATACTCTTAAGTGCATTATAATCCTCGCGGTTAAATGCTAACTTTGGTATTGCTTTATCAAAACATGTCGAGTAAGGTGTCATACGAATTGGGATACTAACCCCTCGCCAATTCTGGCGACGGGGTTAGCATTCCACCCTTCTAGAGGGACACGACATGTATGTAACTGTGAACCCCGGTTAAAGTTAACTAAAGCCTCAGCTCCACAAAATGGATGCTGCCACCACAGACACGAGTCTGACCCCCTGCAGCTGGGAGTCCTCCCAGCGAGGGGAGCCTGGACAAAGGGTTTCCTGTCAGGGGCGGTGCTAGCACCGTCCCAGACATGGTTTTGTGTATCCTGGGTAGGCAGGGCTTTACAGGAAGGTGACTGCTGAGTGGCACCCCGGTGCTCACTACGCATAGGCCGGTCTGAACCAGTTCCAGGGGCACACCAGCCCCTGGCCTGGGGAAGTCCGGCATGGCTGAGGGGTGTAACCACCCCCCACCTAGTCCCACCCATAGGCAGGACCTAGTCACCGGGTCAGCCCCCTTTTTTAGTATAAAGATAGGAGCGGGCCCCCTGTTCAAATCAGATCATCTTTGGAATCAAGATACCACTTTCTTCGAAAGGACTTCACGATTTCTTCTTCAAGATTCTCCCTTGTGGCTAAGGAGTAGTCACCCTGCATCAAGCGGGCACCATCCTAAAGAACACTGCGGTCTGCTGCAAGTCCTTCATCACGAATCCGACGACCCAGCTCGACGAGACCCGGCTTCCCTGGCACCTCTGACCTCTACTCACCTCTGCAGCCAAGCTGAGAACCGTGAGTGCGACGAGACCTCGAGGGACCGACGATCGCCAAGACTGCACGACATCTTTACTGCAAGCCCACCGTGTCCTCCACTGGTGAGTGCTTTGGGGTCCGAGAAGCCCCGACCCTGCGCAGCTCCAGCACCCAAGATCAGCCTCCCTGCATCTCCACGATCTGCGTGGGGCCCTTCTGCTGTTTGCTGTGCACCGCGTTGTTTGGCTACTAGCCGGCTGGCTTGTGGCCTTCTGAACGACGCCCAACGACTTCACGACTGCTGGTCTGGTTGCTCCAGGCTGGCCCTTGCTTCCTCGTTCAAGAGAGGCACCCCGGACCCTCCTGGTCCACTCCAGACGCCATTTTAGGTCCACCGCGTGGGCTTGAATTTGCCAAGGCTTTGTTGCCCAATCCTGGGTCCAGCGACGCCAACAGCTTCCATCTTCGTGGGACAGCTCGATCCTCCATCCTGGTCGCCGACAACGCCTCCTGGTCCGTGAGATCTTCGAGTCAAGCGTCACCCACTCACCTAGTCGAGGTGGCTACCATCCGGTGCCCTCCTGGTGCCCACTGACTACTGACTAGTAGTCTCGAACTTGGTCCCCTCTGCTTTCAGGTGTCATCTATCTTCGAGATCCAGGCTTGGATCCAACTGAACTTTCTTCACTGGTCACCGGCCAGCATCTTTTCTTCCGGCTCCTGGTCCGTCTACGAGGATTCCCGACGTCTTTTCAGACCTATGCAGCTGCAGCCCCTGGGCTAGGTAACTTCGGCATTTCGGTGCCCCAGCATAGCCTCACTATCCAAGGGTCAGAATCTACTTTCGTTTTCTCCCTACCAGGTCGGGTTCGCCCGAGAACACTAACTTTCTAATTCCTAGCTACCATAGACTTTTGTCCGCATCTCGCGTGAGAGTGCACACACTGCACCCGAGTCCCCTAGGCCTCCTAGAAGTAATCTAACGATTCCCTAGTCAAGTCCTAGCGATTCCAAAAGCTATTAGTACTGTACTTACCTGCTAGTAATTTCGCATTCCACTTTCATAGTATATGGTTTTCCGTGCCCCTCGGGCATTTGTATATACTGTGCTAACTTAAGTATTTTTGTAAGAGTTTTGGTTTGTGCTTAGTACCCTGTCCTCATAAAGAGTACAGGGCTGTTGTGATCTTTAAATAAATAACTGTTTATTTTCATAACACTTGTGTGGTGTCCTTTCACTTGGTATTCAAGGGGTATATGTGTGGTAAACAGCTGGCTTAACACGCCCTCTCGAGTCTTTAGCCTTAGACTGCTCGTATCCACGCTACTAGGATAGCTGGTCTATAAGGTTGACTTACAACCAATCATCAATAAGGGTTGCTGGACTGATACATAGTGTTCACTAGAATAGTGAGCACTGCATATCAGGCCACCTTCTCACATTGGTGAGCAGCGGTTGGGATTTGAGCTTGCTGTTGTTTTACCACACGTATCCTAAGAATATCTTGTTGAAAGATCACATAAGTACTGTTAGGTACATATAACTAAAGCTTAGAATACTCTGAGTTCTACTGAACCAGCTGTTGTAGCTCCTCAAGGCTTAGCACACCTTGGCTGCAACTCTAGCAAGGGACCAGTAGGTAACACATAGTGTAGGTAGGTGCATCACTTACACCACACTAGAAGCAGTATGTCGGTCACAGGAGGAAACACTGAGTCTCCCCTTGTGTCAGTTGACCCTCCACAGGTCATCCCTTCAAAATATACTGCTCTTAGCTTCCATGAGATGAGACAAGTGTGTACTCTCAGGAAACTAAAACAGGGGTCTAACCCCACCACTTCCTTTCTGATTGGTCTCTTAGAGGCCTATGATGCCAGTAGGGCTGGTAACCCAGACCCTTCTAATCCAGAAGGAAGTATGCCCTCCTTACAGGGTCCCTTTGATATCCATCCCCTCCATGAGGCAGATGATGCTGAGGAGGAGGATGAGTTGTCTGGGGATGAGGCAGATAAGGGACAGCTAGAAGTCAGTAGACTAAGCAGGTCCAACTTAAGCAGACATGAGCTTGGTACTGGGGGACTCCTGGGCCCACTCTCAGGTCAGCTTAACATTGGGAATGGACGAGTTAGGTCTCTATCAAGAGGCTCTAACAGATCCTTTCGAACCAATGGCTCTCTCAACTCTTCTCACAGAGGAATGTCTTCCCCTAAGAGGAGAGTGTATGAAGCTGAAGAAAGGGCAGTCAAACTGAGGATTGAAAGGGAAGAACTTGCCCTGGCCAAAGAGAGACTTGCCCTTGCTAGAGAGCAAGAATTATGTGGGCTAATTCCCACTGGTGGCAGCAATAAACCTAGCAATAGGGAAATGAGTTTTGATAAAAAGCACCTGAATAAGATAGTGCCCCCCTTTAGGGAAGGGGATGACATCCACAAATGGATTACTGCTTTGGAGAGAGCCTGCACTGTGCAGGGTGTTCCCCAAAGTCAGTGGGCAGCTATCTTGTGGCTCTCCTTTGATGGTAAAGGTAGAGATAAGCTCCTCACCACAAGGGTGGAGGATGCTAACAATTACCAAATCTTGAAGAATACACTGGTTGATGGGTTTGGTTTAACCACTGAACAATACAGGATGCTGTTCAGAGACACCCAGAAAACTCAGTCTCAAGATTGGACTGACTTTGTTGATTGTGCCACTAAGGCTTTTGAAGGCTGGCTACTGGGTAGTAAGGTTACTGATTTTAAAGGATTGTATAATCTAATTATGAGGGAGCAAATCTTAAATAATTGTCAGAACCAGCTATTACATCAGCACCTGGTAGACTCTGAGTTGACCTCTCCACAGGAATTGGGTAAGAGGGCAGACAAATGGGTCAGAACCAGGGTTAGGCCTAAAAACCAGGGTGGTGACCAGAAAAAGGAATCAACCAAGCCTCAAGAGAAGGGTGGGGATAAATCCACAGAGAAGACTTCCCAAGGGCCCCAAAATTCCAACAAGGGTGGTGGGTCCCAGAACACTCCTTCTGAACAAAAGAAACCTTATTGCCATACCTGTAAACAGGTGGGCCATTACAAAAGTGATGCCAGTTGCCCTAAAAATGGTAATAAGGGAAATACACCCCCAGGTAATACTCCTAAACCTCCTGTTACCACTAGTGGTAATCCCCCAGGTGGTGGGAGTGCCCCCAAGAATGTGGTGGGCATTACTCTGGGCCAACAGGAGGACTATGGCTTAGCCAGGTTCCCTGACCACACTCTTGTCTGTGAGACTGGCATGGGGTTTGCCAACTTCACTACTGGACCCCACATTTTGGGCAAGTATAGACAAGAAGTTTTAGTGAATGGTCAGAAAGTTGAGGCATTCAGAGACACAGGGGCCAGCCTCACCATGGTGAGTGACCATCTGGTCCCCTCTGCTCAACTGACCCCTGGTTTTACTTATCAGGTGACAGACATTCATGGAATGAAGAGAAGGCATCCCATGGCAGTAGTCAAGCTCAGCTGGGGTAATGTCACAGGGCCCATGAGAGTGGCAGTGACAGATAACCTACCTGTAGATTGCTTACTGGGGAATGACCTGGAACTCTCAGCATGGGCTGAGGTGGAACAAGAAACTCATTCCAGAATGATAGGCCTATCCAGACAGGTTAGTGGGGCAGTAATAGCTACAGCCCGAGTCCCAGCACCATTCCTCCCTGAAAAGGTTGGAAGGGCAGTGGTAGCCACTGCCCAGGCTCAGACAGACTTTCCAGAGCAGGATAGGAGGGCTGTGACAGTCACAGCCCAAACACAAACTGAGTGCCCTCCTGAAAAGGTTGGCAAGGTTGAAATGGTCTCAGCCTCTACTCAAACAGACAGTGAGGTTGTGAAGCCTGAAACAATGGATCACTCCACTCAAACAGAGAGCGTTGAGGAGGAAGAAGAGTCTTCCCCCTCCCAGACACTAGGTGAGAGCCAGCCTCCTCAGGGAACTGACTCTACCCCTGTTGAAGGAACTGCCCCAGAGGTAGTCAGGCCTAGCCTGGCAGAGCCCCTGATGGCAGTGGACCCTTCCCAGGTGGGACCCAGTCTGGAGCAGGTAACCTGCACCTCTCTACCCTGCCTCAGTCAGCCCAGGGCTGAAGAGACCAGGGAGGCCAGTGGTGGACCCCAAAGGGCCCCCTGTCCAAAAGAACCCCTTAATCAGCAGATTAGGATCACTGAAGCTGGTAAACCTAGCCAAGTGAAAATAGAACAGACTCCTGAGGGATCCCCCTTAAAAGTAGTTAGGGAACTCCCACAGCTGGACACTGTTGGGCACAGCCAAACATGGGGCCTAAAAACCCCAGACCTGACCTGTCCCTCCAGTAAGCCAAACAGAGGGACTCAGCCTCCAGCTTTAGGTAGCCAGAGGCTGACCCTGAGAGCTCAGTGCATCTCAGCTAAAGAAAGAAAGGCACACATGATGAATGGTGATTGGAGGAAGTTGAGCCCAAAGGTAGAGGAGCCTCACTTCAGCACTCCATCCCAGCATCAGCCTTCTTCTTTCCCAAGACACACCAGAGACAGAGATTCCCTATGGTGGAGACCCTCAGATACCCTTAGGGTGAGGGGTTGCCTAGTGGACCATGACACAGGGGGAAACCAAGCCAGAGCTGGTACTTCCTTATATGGCCACTTAGGTAATAGAGGCTTACCTGGACAAGGATAGCCTTATCTCCTTTCGTTTGGGGGGGGGTTGTGTAGGAAGGTACATCCTGACTATGGTTGCCCCCAACTTTTTGCCCTGTGTTTTAGCTGGTTTTGGACATAGTCGACCTGGGACCCTGCCAATCAGGACCCCAGGCCTACTGCTCTCTCTTTAAAATGGATTCCATGTACCCTAGGTACATTTCCAATTGGTACTGGGCCACCCTATCAGACCCTGTAACTCAGGGCATGGGTGTACCCAGGGCTGCCAGGGGCTGCAGCATGTATTATGCCACCCCTGGCTGGCCTCTTAAATTTGACACAACTGGCTGCATGACAGCTGGGGCAAAGTCGTGTAATCACCCTTTGCTGTAGGTGTAGTATACCTATACCTAACCCTAAAATGGACACACAGATTCCTATCAGTCACTCCTATGGCAGGCCTTGACAATCCTGAAGGCAGAGTGCTTGGAATCGTGTGAGATGGTGCTCTGGCATGAGCTGAGCCTGTCTGCAGCTTGCGGAATCAAGTCCTAATAGCTGTTCCATGATAACGCATACCATATACTCTTAAGTGCATTATAATCCTCGCGGTTAAATGCTAACTTTGGTATTGCTTTATCAAAACATGTCGAGTAAGGTGTCATACGAATTGGGATACTAACCCCTCGCCAATTCTGGCGACGGGGTTAGCATTCCACCCTTCTAGAGGGACACGACATGTATGTAACTGTGAACCCCGGTTAAAGTTAACTAAAGCCTCAGCTCCACAAAATGGATGCTGCCACCACAGACACGAGTCTGACCCCCTGCAGCTGGGAGTCCTCCCAGCGAGGGGAGCCTGGACAAAGGGTTTCCTGTCAGGGGCGGTGCTAGCACCGTCCCAGACATGGTTTTGTGTATCCTGGGTAGGCAGGGCTTTACAGGAAGGTGACTGCTGAGTGGCACCCCGGTGCTCACTACGCATAGGCCGGTCTGAACCAGTTCCAGGGGCACACCAGCCCCTGGCCTGGGGAAGTCCGGCATGGCTGAGGGGTGTAACCACCCCCCACCTAGTCCCACCCATAGGCAGGACCTAGTCACCGGGTCAGCCCCCTTTTTTAGTATAAAGATAGGAGCGGGCCCCCTGTTCAAATCAGATCATCTTTGGAATCAAGATACCACTTTCTTCGAAAGGACTTCACGATTTCTTCTTCAAGATTCTCCCTTGTGGCTAAGGAGTAGTCACCCTGCATCAAGCGGGCACCATCCTAAAGAACACTGCGGTCTGCTGCAAGTCCTTCATCACGAATCCGACGACCCAGCTCGACGAGACCCGGCTTCCCTGGCACCTCTGACCTCTACTCACCTCTGCAGCCAAGCTGAGAACCGTGAGTGCGACGAGACCTCGAGGGACCGACGATCGCCAAGACTGCACGACATCTTTACTGCAAGCCCACCGTGTCCTCCACTGGTGAGTGCTTTGGGGTCCGAGAAGCCCCGACCCTGCGCAGCTCCAGCACCCAAGATCAGCCTCCCTGCATCTCCACGATCTGCGTGGGGCCCTTCTGCTGTTTGCTGTGCACCGCGTTGTTTGGCTACTAGCCGGCTGGCTTGTGGCCTTCTGAACGACGCCCAACGACTTCACGACTGCTGGTCTGGTTGCTCCAGGCTGGCCCTTGCTTCCTCGTTCAAGAGAGGCACCCCGGACCCTCCTGGTCCACTCCAGACGCCATTTTAGGTCCACCGCGTGGGCTTGAATTTGCCAAGGCTTTGTTGCCCAATCCTGGGTCCAGCGACGCCAACAGCTTCCATCTTCGTGGGACAGCTCGATCCTCCATCCTGGTCGCCGACAACGCCTCCTGGTCCGTGAGATCTTCGAGTCAAGCGTCACCCACTCACCTAGTCGAGGTGGCTACCATCCGGTGCCCTCCTGGTGCCCACTGACTACTGACTAGTAGTCTCGAACTTGGTCCCCTCTGCTTTCAGGTGTCATCTATCTTCGAGATCCAGGCTTGGATCCAACTGAACTTTCTTCACTGGTCACCGGCCAGCATCTTTTCTTCCGGCTCCTGGTCCGTCTACGAGGATTCCCGACGTCTTTTCAGACCTATGCAGCTGCAGCCCCTGGGCTAGGTAACTTCGGCATTTCGGTGCCCCAGCATAGCCTCACTATCCAAGGGTCAGAATCTACTTTCGTTTTCTCCCTACCAGGTCGGGTTCGCCCGAGAACACTAACTTTCTAATTCCTAGCTACCATAGACTTTTGTCCGCATCTCGCGTGAGAGTGCACACACTGCACCCGAGTCCCCTAGGCCTCCTAGAAGTAATCTAACGATTCCCTAGTCAAGTCCTAGCGATTCCAAAAGCTATTAGTACTGTACTTACCTGCTAGTAATTTCGCATTCCACTTTCATAGTATATGGTTTTCCGTGCCCCTCGGGCATTTGTATATACTGTGCTAACTTAAGTATTTTTGTAAGAGTTTTGGTTTGTGCTTAGTACCCTGTCCTCATAAAGAGTACAGGGCTGTTGTGATCTTTAAATAAATAACTGTTTATTTTCATAACACTTGTGTGGTGTCCTTTCACTTGGTATTCAAGGGGTATATGTGTGGTAAACAGCTGGCTTAACACGCCCTCTCGAGTCTTTAGCCTTAGACTGCTCGTATCCACGCTACTAGGATAGCTGGTCTATAAGGTTGACTTACAACCAATCATCAATAAGGGTTGCTGGACTGATACATAGTGTTCACTAGAATAGTGAGCACTGCATATCAGGCCACCTTCTCACACCGGCATAACGCGATCCGCCCCTATGGACTGGCACTGCTTCTCTCACTCTTTCTCAGCGCGAGCAGGTAAAGGCACCTCTCAGTACCCTCTCCCTTGTTCACAGATGCCCCTCCCCTCCCAGGTGTGTGGGTGTATGTGTGTGGGGGTGTGTGGCTCTGTGTGTGTTGCTGTTTTTGTGTGTGTGTGTGTGTGTGTGTGTGTGTGTGTGTGTGTGTGTGTGTGTGTGGCTCTGAGTTTGTGGCTCTCTGTGCGTGTGTGTGTGCATATCTACTATCTACTACTTTTCATCACTCACTACTACTCTATCTCTACTACTCACTAACTCCTACAAGCTCTCTACACAATGTCTACTACTCACTCTATACTACTCTCCACTAATATACACTACTCACTTACTATTGCCTACAACTCACTCCTACTCTACACAAGTATACTCTCTATTAATCAACTATTCACTCTCTACTATTAATCACTGCTAATACTCTCTACTACTCTCTAATGCTTACCTATTGCCATTATAAATGACAATTCCATATATGTATTGGTTTAAAAATAACAATAAATGAAAAAAATGACATTTGCAATGCCAATAGCTCTAACTTTAACAAAGACTAGACCATTGCAATGTAAATGCTTGTTAGAAAAAGTTAGCTACGGGTAGTAGGTTTTCAGTGTCCATAAGGCAGGAACCACACCCATTGCACTGTCACGTTAAAAGGGTTAAAATGCCAAATAGCGTTGTCATGAGAGCAAGGTCCAGGATGACCGAAACACGCAATGGCCGACACGAAATAAATAGAAAATAAGCACTGAACTGTGGTCCGCGTCTGCTTTCCAAATCGGTGATGGTGATTGCCTGCAATCAGTATACCTAGATATATATTATTATTGCATTTCTTATATAGCGCCAGAATCGACCCCCGAAGGGGTATCTCCGCGCTTGCCTTGGGAACCCATCCTGGTTTTTCCCTGTGAGATAGCCCCTATAGGGCAT
Source organism: Lissotriton vulgaris (assembly GCF_964263255.1). NCBI lineage: Eukaryota > Metazoa > Chordata > Amphibia > Caudata > Salamandridae > Lissotriton > Lissotriton vulgaris. The sequence goes on along the minus strand of NC_141695.1, from coordinate 1,253,401,572 downwards.
CCCCAAGGTGAAAGCCAGGCATCCCGTATATATATATACATATACATATACATATACACACACACACACACACACACACACACACACACACAACCACACACACACACACAGCCCCACACACACACACAGCCACACACACACACAAACACACAGAGCCCCACACACACACACAAACACACAGAGCCCCACAAACACACACCCACACACCCCCCCCACACACACAGCAAGTTCACACGTATGGCTCAGCTGAGTTCTAGCACCTCCAGCATGAGTGCGAACAGGCAGGTTAGATGAGTCATTCCGTGTTATATTCAATGCACGCAGACATGGTAGTACCGGCATATGTCTACCCACAAAAACATCAGCGTTGGTAGAGCCCCACTGTGCCGCATGAGTTAACTTGATTGAGTACTTTACAGGACTCCCATGACCCACCAACAGACAAGGTGAAGCATGCCTCGAAGTGGCATAGCAAGAGATTAAAGTTGTATTGTGCTGGTTGAGTGAGGCCTAATAGTGAGTTCGGCAGTCTCCTGCTAAGTCACTTCATCAAAACGAGAAGAAAAAGAGGCGATTGGGCAGATGTTTTATGGCAAACCGGATCCATGGTGACGCTGTAATAGGAGAGGGCAGAGTGCTGCGAGCATAGCTGCTCAGGTGAAACACTCACATGGTGGTGCTGAGACATACACCATGAGAGAAGAAAAATATGCAATGGGAGAAAGCATCCACAGCTGTATTTAGGGAGAAACAAGAGAAACACAAGCACAAATCAGCAGGGAGCCGACAATACAGGCAAACAGGACTTTTAAACAGAAACTTACAAAGAAAGAGATCAGTAAATGGTGGGAGATATTGTCTCTGAGGAATTATTCACAACTCAAGACGGTTCCAAGAGGATTTAGGATCTCCCCCCCCCCCCCTAGGGCAGATATTTTTTGAGTGAGATATATGCCAACCACAACAAAGACAACAGAACTTGCAACCAAGGACACCACTGAGGTAGCAGACTTAGGCCTACTTCAAGGAAGAAATACAACAGAGAAAGAGGCAAATTCCTTTGAGGCAAAAAGGACTATGCAGAGAAGAAAATCTGACTCCATTACGAAAGTTGCAAGGGTGGGGGACAACCCAAAACAAAAGTATTTCAGCTCAGATACAGGAGGGACATGCACAGAAACAAGAACACCAACAACTTTTTTCGACAAGTTCCACCTCACCTACCAGGAAAGACAAACTGCTGTGAGAAAACTAAGAGGAAGACCAAGGGGAGGGGACGAAAGAGGAAAAGGTCAAGGTGGTGGGGAGACAGTGTGATAGGCAAGAACACAACACTGTGGGAAAAGGCAGGTGCAAAGGAAGGATCCACAATGAAGAACATATAATGAGAACATCATAACTGTTATTAACTTACCTAAATATATCTTAACAGACGTTGAATAATAAGTCCTTGACATAGGGCTGTCTTTTGGACCAGACTCAACGTCTCATGCTGATATATTTCTGTTTATTTGTTAAATGAAACTTCTCCTTACAGGCAAGAGACATGAACATTGGACCCAGGCGGTCTTAAGATCGACAACATTGAAGAGTTAAAAAAGTAATATATGTTAGAAACTGATAGTGAGGAATTACCAGAGGAATGTTTCATGAATATAGGCATTGAAACCGATTCAGCCAGACGAACAAGTTACTTACCTTCGGTAACGCTTTTTCTGGTGGATACAGTATCTGCCTGTGGATTCCTCACCTTGTGAATATCCCCTTGCGTCAGCAACATTCGGAAATTCTTTTTGTAGCTTTGCGCCGACGTGGGCAACATCACAGAGGCACAACACCGCGCGCGACTACGCTGACGTCACCAACTCCATAATAGGCCCACGACGGCGTGATGACGTCAGTTCCGCCCTTTTTTCCGTGCCTTCGAGGCACACGGACGGACCAACATCAGTGGATATGTACACAGTATACATAGTACACAAATGTCAAGATAACACACATAGTGTGAAACCAAGCAGAAAAGCAATAGAAATTAAACTTTTCCTTCAACAATAATAAAACCTATTAACATCACAGTTACTCCGGTATAGAAGAGTGGACAACGGTGAGGCGGGTGGGTCAGTGAGGAATCCACAGGCAGATACTGTATCCACCAGAAAAAGTGTTACCGAAGGTAAGTAACTTGTTCTTCTGATGGATACATCTGCCAGTGGATTCCTCACCTTGTGAATAGAGTCCCACAGCAGTCCCCACTCTCCTATACCAGAAAATCCTGGAGGACAGAACGCGCAAAGTGGCCTTCCCTCCTCACTTCGGTATCCAAGCAGTAATGCTTCTCGAAAGTGTGGAGGGAGGCCCAAGTTGCCGCTTTACAAATGCCCTCAACAGGTACACCCCTAGACAAAGCAGAAGTCGAAGACTTTGCTCTAGTAGAGTGGGATCTAATACCCTCTGGAGGTTCCTTACCAGCCAGGGCGTAGCAGATCTTGATGCATAGAATTATCCATCTCAAAAGTGTGCGCTTGTGCACAGCTCTTCCTTTTCTGCAACCAGAAAATCCAACAAACAGCTGGTCATCAACTCAATAGTCCTTAGTCCTATCAAGGTAAAAGCTCCCCGCCCTCTTAGGGTCCAGACGGTGAAGCCGCTCTTCCTCCTTGGAAGGGTGAAGGGGAGGATAGAAGGTAGGAAGGGTAATAGACTGTCCTAAATGGAAGGGAGTTACCACCTTAGGCAGAAAAGCAGCCCTGGTCCTAAGAACCATTAGTTCAGCATGAATGGTCAAGAATGGGGGCTTCGAACTAAGAGCTTGAAGCTCACTTACCCTCCTTGCCGAGGTAATTGCAACTAAGAAAACCGTCTTAAGACAACAACCTCAAGGGACAATTATGTAGAGGTTCGAAAGGGGAACCCATTAGAAAAGTAAACACCAGATTCAAGTCCCATTGAGGCACAATAAAAGGTGTAGGAGAAAATTTATTTGCAAGGCCCTTCAGAAATCTTAAAACAATGGGAGATTTAAAGAAGGACGGCTGATCCGGCAGGCAGAGAAATGCTGACAAAGCCGAAAGATAACCTTTCACTGTAGCCACAGCAAAACCTTGCTGCGCTTAAGAAAGAGCAAATAGGAGTATATCTGACAAACGAGCCCTCAAAGGGTCAATGGACTTCTCCACACAACAAGTCACAAATTTAGACTATCTATAAGAATAGATTGACTTAGTGGAGTCACGCCTGGCCGACAGAATGACATCCACCACATCATGTGGGAGAGAAAAGGAATTCAGGTTGCCCCGTTCAATCTCCAGGCATGAAGGTGTAAGGTCTGGAGGTGGGGGTGTAGAACCTGCCCCTCCATCTGAGAGAGATCTGCCCTGAAAGGGAGACGGAGCGGCGGGCATGAGGAGAGGTGGAGAAGATCTGTGTACCACACCCTTCTTGGCCAATCCGGGGCAACCAATATAACTTGGGCCCGGTCTTGGCGAATCTTCCTCAGAACCCGAGAAATCAAGGTTATGGGAGGAATTGCGTAAAGGAGTTGCGAGCCCCAACTCAACCGAAACGCGTCCCCCAAGGCTCCCTGCATCGGAAACTGGAGGCTGCAGAACGACGGGCAGTGAGCATTCTCGTGAGTGGCGAACAGGTCCACCTGAGGAGTCCCCCACGTCCGAAAGACGTGACGAACTAACTCTGGATGAAGCCTCCACTCGTGGTCGGCTGAGAACTGCCGAATGAGACTGTCTGCACGCACGTTCAGAACTCCGGCCAGATGATTTGCCATCAGACAAATCTGATGATCCTGAACCCAGGACCAGAGACGCAAAGCCTCTCTGCAGAGACACTGCGACCCTACTCCTCCATGCTTGTTAACAAACCACATCGCGGTGGTGGTGTCCTTCAGGACCTGAACCGCCCGCCCACGAAGGGAAGGGAGAAAGGCCTTGAGCGCCAGACGTATCACCCGCAATTCCAAAAGGTTGATGTGAAGCAACCTTTCCTCCAGATGAGCACCGCACCCAAGAGTGGATGCATCCGTAATCACTGTGGCCACCGCTGCTGGAGGAAGTTGAAAGGCTTTCCTTGAGACAGATTGCCCTCCACACTCCACCAAGACAGATCCGCTGCAGTTTCTCTGGAGATCCCGACGGACTCCATGAGATCTCCGTTGTGTTGATACCACTGCCTGCGGAGGCACCACTGGAGTGCCCTCATATGCCAGCGTGCATGGTTGACCAACAGAATGCATGAAGCCATCAGACCGAGCAGACGAAGGACCTTCAGGACTGGAACGACCGCTCCATTGTGAAATAAATGAATCATTTCCTGTATGTCGCGAATCCTTTGAGGTGGAGGGAATGCCAGACATACAGTAGTATCCAGTACTGCACCTAGGAACCGGTTGCGCTGGGAGGGCACCAGGTGAGATTTGGGTACATTTAGCGAAGAACCCAACCTGTACAACAACTGAGTTGTGACTTGCAGATGATGAAGCACTTTCTCTGGCGATTCCGCTTTGATCAGCCAATCGTCCAGATAAGGGAATACCGGAACCCCTGACCTTCTGAAATGTGCAGCCACCACTGCCATCACCTTGGTGAAGACTCGAGGCGCAGTAGTAAGACCAAACGGAAGGACCGCAAACTGGTAGTGCTGCGACCCCACCGTAAAACGGAGATACTTCCTGTGCGACTTCAGAATGGGGATGTGGAACTACGCATCCTGCAAGTCGATCAACACCATCCAGTCTTCTTCCAGCAGCGCTAGAAGAACCTGCGCAAGGGTGAGCATCTTGAACTTCTCCTGCTTCAGGTGAAGATTCGAGATCCTGAGATCCAGGATTGGACGAAGTCTGCCATCCTTCTTAGGGATCAGGAAATACCGGGAGTAGCACACCTGACCCCACTCCTGCTCTGGAACCACCTCTACCGCACCCTTTCTGAATAGAGCCAGGACTTCTTCCTGCAAGAGCAGTAGGTGGTCCTCCGCACAAAAACCTTGGCAAGGAGGGTAATTGGGGGGAAATTCCCAAAAGGGAAGAGCATACCTATTCTCCACGAGAACCCAAAGATCCGATGTAATCAATTCCCAATCTCGTAGAAAATGGGTAAGCCGGCCCCCCACTGGGCCCACATGATCTGGAGTGGCGGATCTAGGGCTGCTTTGCTGTGGTGGCAGGGGGTTGGGAAGAGGTAGAGGAGGAGGAGGAGGCTTGACGACCTCTAGGATGAGCTCTTTGCCTACCTCTGTACGACTTGTACAGCGTATTTTGCTGCTGCTGCTGTTGTGGCTGCCTGTAGGTCCGAAAGGAAGACCTGCCAAAACCTCTGAACCTCTTCACCGCAGTACCTCTGGACTGTAGGCCCAAAGATCTCGCTGTCGCTCTGCTGTCCTTGAACCTTTTTAAAGCAGCATCGGCCTTCTTTCCAAACAATCCTGATCCATCAAAGGGCAAATCCATCAAGGCAGCCTGGACATCCGCTGAGAATTCAGAGGATTTAAGCCACGCCGCTCTTCTTGTGGCCACTGAAGAGCCCATCACTCTTGCCAACGAGTCAGCAGTGTCCAGACCACTCTGAATGACCTTTCTAGCGGCAGCCTGGGTGTCAACAGTAACCTCTTGAAAATCTTTCCTATCCCCCTCAGGAAGCTTTGGAACCAGCTGTTTGACTGTATCCATCAACGCATGGATATAGCGTCCCATAAGACAAGTAGCATTAGTCTATTTGAGCGCCATGCTTGCCGAGGAAAATACTTTTTCAGCAGCCTGGTCCTAATTCTTTGATTCCTTATCCCCAGGAACCTGTGGAAAAGCACCCGCAGATTTTTTCGAGCAGGCCACCTGCACAACCAAGCTCTCTGGCAAAGGGTGTGTGGATAAAAAGTCCGGATCACCAGGCGCCACCCTGTACCTTCTTGGAACCGCCCTTGAAACAGCAGGGGCTGTAAGATGTCTTTTCCAAATCTCAGATATAGGCTCCTCCAAAGTATCATTAAAAGGGAGCACAGGCTCTACCACAGAGGTAGGCGAATGAAGGACTTCAGTCAGTATATTAGCTTTATACTCTGCAGTAGGAAGTGTTAAATTCAACAAGTCTGCAGCCTTCCTTATAACCACGTGATAAGGTGTCACATCCTTAGAAGGGGCGTCAGAAACAGAGGCCAAATCCCAATCAGGGGACAGTTCAAGACCACTAACCTCTGTCAGATCATCGAATAGATCCTCTGAATCCTGCAGCTCACCCTCTTCCATTTCTGCTTCACGGTACCGCTGCTCTTCCAGAAGTCTCTGTGCCTCACGCCTCGACCTCTCCTTCATAAATGAAGTCGACGGATCCGGAATCGACTCCATCGGAGCCATCGCTGGCGTCGAGCCCGAAGCCGGAGGACCAGACCGCTGAACACGAGATCGGATTCGGCATCGAGAAAGTCGGCATCAATGGTCTTGGCGTCGAAGGCTTCGGCGGCGCCGAGAAAAGCCAAGGCGGCGTCGGAGCCGGCATAAATGGCATAAAAGGCGCAGGAGCGTAAGTCTGGGGGATACCCAGATTGTATGCTAATGGACCCGTGGGACCAACCGGGGTACATAGCTCTTGAATATACTCCATACATGTCATTCTTGAACTGAGTAGGGTCCTGACCTGGAGCAGGAAAAGCTGGATATGAGCCCACAGGCTGCTCTCGAGGGAGCGGAGTCTTCTCGACCTCCACCTCAGGCTGATGCACCGGGGTCGACGAACCCGCAGGCAACGGAGCCTCCTCTTCTCCTCCATCTCCCTCACCCTCCTGGTCAGAAGAATGAGTCGGAGAAGGATTCGACATCGGCTTCGGAGAATGAACAGGCGAATTCACAGGCGAAATCACAGGCGAAGCCTCGCCATCGGAGACTTGAACCTCCGGAGTCGGAGCCTCCACATCCTTGCGAAGCAACTTCACCTGGGACTCGAGACTCATGAGATCTCTTCTTGTGCTTCTTCCTCGATGACTTCGAAGCATGCACCAAAGAGGACCTCGAACGTGACTTCGAGCGAGACCTCGAACGACGAGTCTGTGACCTCGACCTCTTCTTGTCCTTTTTGCTCTTCAACTTTGCAACAAGGAGTTTCGCCTCCCTCTCACGGAGAGCCTTAGGATTCATTTTCTTACAGGATGAACAATCCTCGACATTATGGTCCGAACTCGAGCACCAAACGCAGCACTCGTGCGGATCCGTAATAGACATGGTCTTGCCGCACTCTCCACAGGGCTTGAATCCAGCCTTCTTCGTGGACATCGACACAAATAAGCAAAAGGACACCGAAATGAAACAAATAGTAACAAAGTTACCAACAGCTACAGAGGATCCCTAGAAACCATTAGCGTCGACGACGCGGAAAAAAGGGAACTGACGTCATCACGCCGGCGTGGGCTTATTATGGAGTTGGTGACGTCAGCGGGGTCGCGCACGGTGTCGTGCCTCTGTGACGTCGCCCACGTCGGCGCAAAGCTACAAAATGAATTTCGAATGTTGCTGACGCAAGCAGATATTCACAAGGTGAGGAATCCACTGGCAGATGTATCCATCAGAAACAGTGGACTTGAGCTTAAATTCAAATATAACCTGAATTCCACTAAAGAGAACATGGACTAGTTTCATGATATGCTTGTACAGGATATTAAAAAGAATATGGGTACCAGAGTATAGACAACACACTATAAGTTAGTCCCAACAGGAGGAAATTATGGAATGACCACAGTATAATCATAAAACCCTCTGAAAATAGGGGTAATGTTTTACTGTGGGACATCGAGGACTACAGAAAGGAGACCTATTGGCAATGAAATGACACAGCATGTTACGAAAAAGTATCCCTCATGGATTCTTGGGAGACAAAATTAAGGTATGTTGATGTGCTGGGACAATGGAGAGACAGTAGAATAATCGACCATAAGGAACATGAATATTTAAGAAATTACATACCAGTCATAATAATAATAATAATCCTGAGCTTATAAAGCGCCTGGTTACACTAGCCAGTGTGTCTCCGCGCTAGTCATTGCCCCCCAGCACCCAACTGTTACAGCCTCCCCAAGCCTGTCCCAATGGAACTAGTCCCTAGGGAATAGATACGTTTTTAGTTCTTTAGTAAAAACCACCTCCGAGGTTTCCACACGAAGTCTAAGGGGTAGGGCATTCCAGCGACGGGCAGCCAAAAGACAGAAGGATCTTCATCCCATTCTGGCCCTTCTAATTTTGGGAACCTGCATCATGCCAACCCCCTTGCGATCGCAGCAGCCGAGTTGGAGTGTATGATGTTAACAGACTGCGAAGGAAGCAAGGACCTTTCCCCTGCGCAATCCTGTGACTGACACAGAGGGCTTTAAACAGGACACGCTCCCTAATGGGCAGCCAATGCAGCGATTCCAAGGATTTTTTTGAGGCGGCTCTCTTAGGTAGCATCAGCACCAAGCGGGCGGCAGCATTCTGGATATGTTGTAGTCTCTGAAGACATTTCACATTAGCTCCTAGATAGAGGACATTCCTATAGTCCAGCCTGGAAGTAACCAAAGCATGGACCAGGGCCTTCCTAGCTGTAACAGGGAGCAGATCCAGCGCCTTTCTAAGACTACGCAGACTGCCAAAGCAAGTTCCGGCCACACGTTTGGTGTGATATTCATAAGAGATTTTAGAATCAATCCAGATTTCAAGATTTTTAACGTGATCCTTAGGCACAGGTAAAGGACCCAGTGACTGGGGCCACCAGGCCGATGTCCAGACTGACGGAGACTTGCCCACAATCAGCACCTCCGTTTTATCACCGTTCAGTCTGACACAGTTATCAGCCATCCAGCCAGCAAGGTCTTGAAGACAAGACGCAAAATTGCTGGCTGCGCGCTCAGGCTGTGCCAAAGCCACAAACAGCTGCGTATCATCTGCGTACGTCACCACTTCCACTCCATATTGCTCAGTTATTCGCTCCACAGGCGCCACGTAAAGATTAAAAAGGGTAGGGCTCAGGCTGGAGCCTTGAGGAACCCCTTGATCAAAGTTAATAGCCTTAGACCTATGGGACCCTTGCTCGATACGAAAACTACGCTTGTGGAGAAAAGATTCCAGCCACTCACATGCCTTCCCTACCACTCCACCCTTCCTCAGACACTGCAGCAAGGTGTGATGCGCCACAGTGTCAAACGCAGCACTGAGATCAAGGAGAATCAGTGCCGCAGTATGACCCTCGTCCACATGTCTCCGTAAGGCCTCTGTGCATAAGAGCAAAGCTGACTCTGTAGAGTGGCAGGCTCAGAAACCCACCTGTGATGGATGTAAGAGCCTATGTGTTTCAATGTGAGCTCTCAGTTGCTGATTAACCAACTTTTCAGCTATTTTATCAAAGTAAGGAAGGAGTGATATGGGCCGCAGATTACTCAGCTGGTCCATACTAATCTGTGGCTTTTTCTTTAGTGGAAGAACCACTGCTTCTTTCCAGGTTATCAGCACCATGCCAGATCCAAACGACAGCTCTAAAAGGTATCTAATATAAGGTGCTAAGGCCTCAATATTTCCTCTCAGGATTTTAGCTGGAGCGGGGTCTTTAGGTGAGTCAGATTTCACACCCCTAGATACTTTATGCAACAAATCATCATCTGGAACCCTGAACACCTTCAGGCATTTTTTTTTCCATTAACCCACCCATAGGTGTCTCCTCACTACCAGATCGAATCCTAGCCTCCTTCGGCAAGGTAGATTAAATATCCTTCACTTTGTTGGAAAAAAATCTGCTATCTTATTACAAGATGCCACAGATCCAGCCTCCGGTTCCCCAATAGAGGCCAGTGAGGATAACTCTTTATATACCAGGAACAGTTCTTTGGCGGAGCAGTCCGCCTTATCAATCCGCTCTGTATAGTAGGCGGAGCGGATTTTCCTTATCAAGGCATGGTACCTCTTAAGGCTAGATTTATATACCCTCTCCGGGGCTGGCAGGTAACCATTTCTCCAGCTTCTTTCAAGTCGCTTACAAACAGTCTTAGCCTCCCTAATTCAGCATTATACCATGCGGCAGATTTAGTTCGCTGCATGGGGCCCGTGCTAGACCAAGGCGCTGTCTTGTCCAGAGCGAGCTGAATGCGATGGTCCAAGGCCTCACAGGCACCATCAATCACCGAGCCTAATCCTCCCGGGGGCCCACCCTTTGCCACGACGGTACAAAAGTTCTCAGAAGAGAATTTAGCCCATTTTCTCTGCCTTTTGTTAGTGCCTCCCGATTTCCCAGAGGTATTGCCCGGGATATAATTAATTTGGAACGGAACCAAAAAATGGTCGGTCCAAACCATCGGCATTGGATCAATTTTAAGAGCTTCCCAATTACAAAAGATAGGATGCAGAAGATGTCCCAACCGATGTGAAGGAAGCTCAGATTTTAGTAGTAATTGCAGAGTTAATAAGTCCTGTTGAAGCTCTTGGGCAGGAGCATTAGAGGCATCCTCAAAGTGCAGGTTCAAATCCCCTAACAAAATGAGCTTCTCATATCGCATTAAATTATGAATGAGGCTCGCGGAGAATTGAGTGCTACCTCCCGGTCTATAGACTAAAAGACCCTTGATTATATAATTATTCAACACTGTTATAGAAAAGGCGCCAGCTTCACTATCAGATATTATCACTGGCTCCAGAATACACTTTATGTTGCCCTTGTGGATCACAGCGATCCCCCCCTCCCACAGGGTGTATCCAACCTATATATCCCATACCCAAGAGGCAAAGCATCCGATATTTTGGGAGCCGAATCCTCATCCAACCAGGTTTCAGTTATAAAAAGTATGTCCAACTGACTATCAACCAGAAAGTCTCACATTTCCACACTATGCTTCTTAAGAGACCTAGTTGATTAAAGCGCCTATGAGCTCCTTATTAGTCCCTCTTCTCCCTGAAAAAGGATTAATAGAGAACCCGCAGTAACTACAATCCTTAGTATGGCCTGACCCATTAGGGTATATACTATGTCTGCAATTGACCATCGCACCAGTGCGGAGAGCAAACAGCTCCTGCTGAGAATAGGTTTGGCCTACCTGAACTTCTCCCGGGGTCCTGGCCCCGAGCCCAGACCGGCCGCGGACGGCCGCAGATGGGCTTGCCTTTGGCAAGTGTTCTATCTTTTGCTGATGGTACATAAAGGTGCACTAAAACCACCAGGTAACCCACTGCAGCATCAATCAGTAGCCTTCTGGAGAACTCAAATTACCTTAATCACTTCATGCTAGCTATTAGTTGTTCTGAACATTCAGTCATATTGTAGATAATACTGACTTCATATGTAAAATAACTGGGATAAATTGGGAACAAACGTAACCTCTGGCATCTTACAACTGCATTGAACATCAGGATGGGCTCAAAGCATTTGATTACTTATTTAGAAGCAGATCATTAGCCTTGCATGATCATAATGTTATGCTAAGAAAAAGATCATCCTTGATAATAAAATCTTTTTGATTGTGGCTAGTTAATTCATACAAAAAAATGGAACCGGGATGGGCACCTTTTTCGCCCCAGCTATGCAAATCTATTCATGGGCTGGTGGAAGGAGCAGGTGGGCTGGGCATCTGAAATTGAATACCACACGAAACAGAAAGTGCTAAAGGGGACCTCCAGGCTGGTTTTTATCGGGCTCTGTTTTGTGCCCTGGCACAGGGGTCCGTTTTTTTCGGACTGCGATGACAGCAGGCACATTGATATGCACATGCTCACTTCTCACTAAAAGTTATGGCATGACGTCATGCCAGGTGAGAGTTGTAGGGAAAGGGAAATCCTTTAAAGAGAGTCATGTGTTAGGGCTAGGGTTCCCATTGGCTGAAGGGGTCACTTTTATTTTTATTTTATTTATTTTTAGCAATTTTTAAAGCGCAAACAAATACCCGTGAGGGTGTCTCGGCGCTAAGTTCATAGAACCCACTGGAGATGTCAGGGGAATTGGCGTGAGGTAGTCATGTCTGAACAGGGAGTTAGGAGGAGGAGAATAGCCATGTCTTAAGGCTTTTACGGAATTTTAGAAGCGTGGGAGCAGCTTTGATGTAGAGCGGTAGAGTGTTCCACAGTTTGGCCGTGGCAATGGTGAAGCGTCTATCTCCCCAGTTGACCCTCTTTGTACGATGGACTTTCAGCAGAAGGGCTGAGGAGGATCGTAAAACCCTCTGTTGTTCAGCTGGACGGAGAGCTTCTTTTAAAAACTGTGGTCCTGTGTTATTCAAGGTCTTATAAGCAATACACAAAGCTTTAAATTTGATTCGGCTCCTGATAGGGAGCCAATGTAATTTCCTGATGTGCAGGGACACAGATGAGAATTTGGGAATAGACAGTAGCGTTCTGGCAGCAGCATTTTGTACTGCTTGTAATTTATTGAGAACTCCTTCTTGCGCATTCAGAAGCAGTGAATTGCAATAATCGGTTCTCGAGAACACTAATGTACTAATGAGCGTTTTACCTGATGATTGTGGGAGGTAAGGAAGCAATTTTTTTATTTTTTTGAGAGTGTAGAAAGCAGAAGAAACAATGGCGTTGGCATGGTGGTGAAACGTCAGCTTGTCGTCAAAAATGACTCCCAAGTTGCGAACCTTTGCCACCGGCTGAGGTGGAGGCCCCATGTGAGGTGGCCACCATTGAGGGGACCATGCAGGGCGCAAGCTCCCGAATGTCATCACCTCCGTTTTATCGGAGTTGAGTTTGAGGCAATTTGATGACATCCAGGAGCCTATCGCCTTCATTCCCTCCTGAAAATTGGCTGCAATGAGTGTTCCATTATTATGCACCGATAGTACAAGTTGTGTATCATCGGCGTAAGTAGTAAGGGCAATTCCATAGGATTTAATCACCCTCGCCAAGTCCGACGCATAGATATTAAACAGCGTCGGGCTTAGCGAGGAGCCCTGGGGAACACCACAAGGGAGGGAGAAGGTGTGGGAGGTGAAATTGCCCATCTTGATGGTCTGGGGACGGTTGGCTAGGAATGAGGCAATCAGATCTTTAGCTTTGCCTCTTATTCCTAATGCTGAGACACGGTCGATCAGAGTGATATGATCGACCGTGTCGAAAGCAGCCGAGAGGTCCAGAAGTATCAGGACCGCTGCTCCTCCCATGTCCATGGTTGCTCTAATTTCATCTGCAGCCTTTAGTAGTGCCGTCTCTGTCCCATGACCCTGTCTGAAACCAAACTGGGTCTCATCAAGAAGATTGTTATCATTGATGAATTTGGAAAGCTGGATGTTGATAGACTTTTCAAACATTTTTGCTGGGAAGGGGAGACAGGCGATGGGTCTGTAGCTAGCTGGGAGCTGGGGGTCTAGAGTGGGCTTCTTTAGAAGGGGCTTGATAATGGCTTCCTTCCACACTGAAGGATATATGCCGGTTGCAAACATGGCGTTACAGATGGTGGTGAGGGCAGGGGAGATTGCATCAGGGATGCGGTTTAAAATAGCTGGGGGGCAGGGGTCAAGAGGGGAGCCAGATTTGATACTGGATACCAAGCGATGAATATGATCCTGTCCGACGGCGTCAAAGGATAATAGGGAAGGTCTGGTATTATCAGGAGGTGACTCGAGGACGGGAGAAGGAGCGGAGTTCGTAAAAGTATTGAAGATGGATCTGACTTTTTCCTCGAAGTAGTTTGCTAGAGCGTCTGCTAATGGCTGAGATCCTTCTAGCTGGGGTTCAGGAGGGTTAGACAAAGTATTGACCACTCTGTATAGTTCGCCTGCTGAGTTATTTGCTTGCTCGATTTGAGAGGTATAATAACGACTTTTTTCAGCAACTATAAGTCCTTTATAGGTGGCCAAAGCATTTTTGTAGGTCGTTTTGTCTGCCGAAGTATATTTACGTCTCCAGCGCCTTTCGAGGTTTCTGCAGTGTTGCTTCTGCATCCTCAGGGATTCTGTAAACCATGGTGCTGATGGTGTTTTCCTATTACGATAGGAGGTTTTGATAGGGGCTAGCTTATCACAGGCCATGTTTAGATTCCTCAGGTAAATGGAGGACGCTAGGGTTGGATCATTCTCTTCAGTAATGGGATTTTCCTGCATCATCTCTGCTAAATACGTTAGATTGATGTTTTTCCAGTCTCTGTATGAAGATTGAGAGGAACCTGATTACTAGGGCTACACAAGGCCAGGGTTAGTGAGTCTCAGCCCGGGCATCGAGGCTAAGGGCGGAGAGGACAAGGGTAGTTGCCTGTTTGAGCCTGTTCGGGACTAGGGCCAGAAATGCGGCCCTTTTTAGGTTTCGACTGTTGAAAGCTGCGCAAGCAGCGTTTCGCGCAGGCGAAATCTTATGTCAACAGTATGTGGCTTGGTCACCGCCCCTCTGTTCCATTGGCTAGCTCCATAAATGGAGGCTAGCCATTGGAACAGGGATCTGTCCGTCAAAGCTGGAGCAGATTCGGGGGCGTTCCGGCAATTTTTAGACATTCAGCCCCTTTGGTAACGCCATTGCGGTGGTGGGCGGTTCCTATTTTTTTGGGGGGGGGGGGGAAAGGTTTGTTTTGGTCATTGCAGGCCGACCGCCGCCGGAAGTCCTGGTGAGTGCTCCCCTCCCGCTGTCCGTGCCTTTCCCGCCCCCCCTCCCGCTGTCCGTGCCTTTCCCGTCCCCCCCTCCCGCTGTCCGTGCCTTTCCCTCCCCCCCTCCCGCTGTCCGTGCCTTTCCCGTCCCCCCTCCCGCTGTCCGTGCCTTTCCCGCCCCCCCTCAAAGGCGTCTTTTTCCCCCTCACGCTGGCCACAGACTTGGGACAGCACTGCGAGCAGCCCTGCAGCTGCACGGCTGTTTAATTCAACAACAACAGAGTGTCTGTATTCAGACTCTGCAGTCACACACAGTCCCTCTCGATGCTGTTAGAAAACGGGGCTTTCAGCGTTTGTTGCGCACACTTTTAAACTCCTTGGCAAAGTGTTGAGCAGCAGAATACTCTGACATCGGGCAAGCTAAATTAAGTGCCGTCTTGGTTTCTTTCACTCTGGCGCCAGTTGAATTATATAAGTCCAAGGATGAGCTGCTTTACACGATGGTTCCTAAGATGGAGTCACTCTGCACAAAGAAGAACTCTTCATTCTACTTTCACCTTTCCGCATTCAGGCTGCAGGTGGCAGTCTTCTCGGAAATGCTGTGATCCATTCCAGCCGGATGTAGAAAGGCAAAATTGCAAAACAGAGAGCGCGCACCGCCATATTGGAACGGCTTCTACTTCATTGTCTAACGAGGTACAGCCGCTATTCCCATTGTTGGCCAGAAGTGATGTTAAAGGCTATCCGTGTAGGGATGGGCTGTGATGGAGCCGGCAAGAAAGGGAGGTGTGCGGTTTAAAGGGGTCTAGGTGTGCAGTCTCATGTCTGCCAGACCAGCGGGGACAAAGGGGCCGGCAGCATCCTTATTTCCGGGTCCTGCCAACACCTCCCGGCAGTGTTTGCCCAAGTCCCAGCCACCCAGCTGACTGAAGGTCTCCACGGAGACACGAGGACAAGCCTGGGCGAGTGCACTGCACCCTCGAAACAAAAGAGAAGGTGCGATGCAAGGGCACGGCCGCGGCTCAGCGGTGCTTTAACTGGAAACCGCTTCCACCTATGTATGAAGCGAGTCAGAAACTGAAGCAAGTTTGTTTTAGTTCCTTCTCTTCTCGAATATTCTCGCTGAGACCGCGATATATTAGTCCATCTCAGAATGTACTGGGGCCAAAGTCGTAGCTCCAAGGGGGTGGTGTTACACCCCTGCTAAAACATTTACTATGTAGTAAATAACTTGAGTACAAATGTTTTCTGTCGGGTATCGTGCGGTCTGTTGGATTTCACCTGGAACTTGTGCATGCTCAAAGTGACACAAACACACTCTTGTATGTCTGAGTACATAGTGTGCCCCTAACAATCCGCACTCCTCTCTTTCCACTGTCCCTTAAGGCCCCCTCTTTCTTCTCATGTGAAGTAACAAGTTGGCCACCGTGATTATTGGGAAAGCTGAAGCTCACCCCCTAGTCATACAGACGCCCCTGCTGCCGGCCCTGCATTTTGCATTTACCGTGTGTGTGCATTTGCATTGCTCAGGCCTATTCTATGGCTAAAACATTTGCCCACCTGCGCGCGATGTACTTTTCTTCGAGCGGAGGTTGCAGGGCTCAGAGTGCGATTTTCTACCTGTGCTGAATCTGTTTCTGAGAGGGGAGCGGAGACTGAAGCTGAACATTTGGTAAATGCTTTGCACAGATGCATGCTCCGGTCCTTGACTCGGAACTAGGCTGTCACGTTTTATGAATGGATGTTTCCAGTACCAAGCCAAAAGGGGGTGCTGCAAGAGCAGTGCTGGCTGGTGCTACAGCTCAAATCACCTTAGGGTACTTTTTAGATCTGTGGTTCTTCAGGTTTTGCCAACTATGTCTGAGATACATCTACAGTTCTCTTGATGCATTGGTACTGACTCTGGACACCCAACCAACCCAACTCCACTGTGTCATCAGGCAGACAGTCCCTCCGTTTGGACAAGTCTGGGCAGGTGTGAAGCTCCCGTTTCTCTCATACTGAAAGTGAAAATGCTGGTTCAAAGTTTGTTTCGGCTTCCACAAAGTCACGAGTCGAATGACTCACCGGCATTGCCACGTAGGCTTTGAATATTGTCTTGTGTTTTACGGTTTCTGGGCGTATCATTATAAGCTCTATTTGTTTAGCGACTTTGGAAATTACATTTTTGTTAGGTACTTTTAGAGGCACTGGCACAAATTCTAGCAGTAGCTGGTGAGGGAGTGCGAGGGAGTGCAGAGTGACTAGCGAGTGCTAGGGAGTGCCGAGTGACTAGAGAGTGCAGAGTGCTAGGGAGTGCAGAGTGACTAGGGAGTGCAGAGTGACTAGGGAGTGCAGAGTGACTAGTGAGTGCTATGGAGTGCTAGGGACTGCAGAGATTAAGCTAACGGCAATGTAAATGGCAATGCCATTTATTTATCTGTTTTCAAAACCAACACAAATACAAATTTTGTCATTTACAATGCCAATAGCTCTAACTTTTCCAAAGGCGAGACCATTGCATTGTAAATGCTTGTTCTCATTTCTCTTTCTACTGCTAAGACCTAAAAAAAAATTATAATAAAAACTTTCCCTCTTATCTCTCCACTATCCTTTTCAATCAAAATTAACAGACTAACATGTTCACTTCTCAAATTCCATATTTAACTATACTAATATACTGCCCAAATAACTGAATAACATATCTACTACTCCAATGACTTCATATTTATACTATACTAATTTTAAACACAAATCCTTTATGGGTTCTGGAGTGGCGTACTACTCGCCAGAAAAGCGCTTCAATACCCATCAGGGGTAACAAGTGCTATATGAATGCTAATCTTTCTTCCCCTTTTATCCCTCCGCTATCCTTCTCACTTCAAGTAACAGACTAATATCCACCACTGAAATTACCTCATATTTCACCATATTAATTCACCACCAATCCTTTATAGGCTTCCGGAATAGCGTGCATCAACAAGCGATAAATAAATACAAACCTTTGTCCTCCTCTATCCTTCTGCTATCATTTCATATCCAAATAATTGACTAACCTAGCCACCACATAAAATGTACTTGCATGTTTCACTATACTAATTCAACACTAATCCTCTATGGGTCCCGGAGTAGCGTGCTACCCGCCGAAAAGCACTTTGACGCCTCGTCAGGGGTAGTAAGCGCTATATAAATGCAATTACAATACAATACATTACAATATAGACTACCTGTTTTTGATTTGGAATGGGAAAAAAGAGGAGGCAGCAAGGTATATTGCATATGGAGTAGTTTCTTACCTGTAACTCCAGTTCTGTAGTAGGGGTATCTCTGTTACAGTCATAATCTTGTGAATAATCCCGCCCATGTGTGTGGACCCCGGAGCAATCGAAATAGTCTCTTAAGTTGTCTTCTTCCACAGTCCTGCATAGACACTTGAGAGAAAATCAAAGACAAATAATGCAGCCTAAAACTACAAGGCTACATTGGCCAGCACTTCATCTCGAAGTGAAAAAGATAGCCAAATAATATTAAATTTGACACACTTTTGTAAAGTTTCACTCCTAGAGAAACTCCCATTCACAAAAATCCTTTGTCATGATTGAGAGGAAGGGTTGGACAGACAAGCCCCATAGGCTGCCATTATGTGTCTAGAAAAGGGATACCATGCCTTTAAGGAACTCTCTAGAGACCCTCGGTATCCCAGGATGCACAGCCAAAGGCCTTTTACTTTCAGTTCTTTTTGAAGGTGTATAAAGCTAGGCCTTTAGCATTCAGTACATTATCATTTCATCCACCGGGGAGGAGGCAGGGCGCTTATGACTAGAACAGAGATACCCCAACTACAGAACTGGAGTTACAGGTAAGAAACTACTGCTTCTGTAGTAGGTGATCTCTGTGTATAGTCATAATCTTGTGAATAGAATGGCAAGCCCATCCCAACAAACCAAAGGAATATGCTACTTACCAGTATGCATATGCTCTTGGCATGAAGGGCTGCTGACATTAATATCTGTGCATAGATCAACACCTAGTGTTGGGTCCGGATGATTGCACATTGTTGTCCTGGAAGAGTCTTCGAAGCATTACGAGATAGGTGGCTCCTCCCCTGGACTACAATGCGCATGGGCATTCTCTCCATCCTCAGATTGTTTTTCGCTATTGTGGAAGAGATGGAGTGTAATACAGTAAGTGATGACCATGCCGGAGAATGATTCTGAGTGCTACAGCTGCGACAGGCACCGGGGAGGAGGGCGGGCGATATGAATGTCAGCAGCCCTACATGCCAAGAACAGATGCATACTGGTAAGTAGCATATTCCGTTCGAGGCATGTGGGCTGCTGAATTCATATCTGTGCATAGAATAAATAGCAGTTACCTCCTTAGCGGTGGTTGCCCGTGCCAGCTGCAGCAGTCTGAAAAAGGGTTTTGAGAACAGCCTGTCCTACAGCAGCTTGCTGTTTTGAATGTACATCTACGCAGTAGTGTTTGGTAAATGTATGTATGGTGGTCCATGTGGCTGCTCTACATATATCCTTTAGGGGAATGTTACCTAGTAAAGCCATGGATGCCCCTAACTTGCGTGTGGAATGCGCTCTTGGGGGAACTGTTAATGTGCGTTTAGCTTTTTGATAACAGATTTGTATGCACTTAACTATCCATCTGGCTATACCTGATTTGGAAATGGGGTTGCCTTTGTGTTGTGGAGAGAAGGCAACAAACAGTTGTTTAGTCTTTCTGAAATCTTTTGTCCTGTCGATGTAATACAGGAGAGCTCTTTTAACATCTAAGGTGTGCAGTGCTCGCTCTGCCACAGAATCTGGATTGGGGAAGAAAACTGGCAGTTCTATGTTTTGATTAATGTGGAACTGCGATACCACTTTAGGGATGAATTTAGGGTTGGTACGTAGCACTACCCTATTAGCATAAATCTGTATGAAAGGCTCTTGAATAGTTAGGGCTTGAAGCTCACTAACTCTTCTTAGCGATGTGATGGCTACCAGAAAAGCCACTTTCCATGTAAGAATGCAAATGCTACTTACCAGTATGCATCTGTTCTTGGCATGTAGAGCTGCTGACATTCATATCTGTGCATAGACCGCCACCTAGTGTTGGGTCCGGATGATTGCACATTGTTGTCCTGGAAGAGTCTTCGAAGTATCACGAGATAGGTGGCTCCTCCCCCGGACTACAGTGCGCATGGGCATCGCCTCCATCCCCAGATTGTTTTTAGCCATTGGCAGAGATGGAGTGAAGAATGTGAGTGATGACCATGCTATGAGCATATGTGTTTGTATGCATAAATACTGCAGCTGCTACAGGCGCCGGGGAGGAGGGCGGGCGATATGAATGTCAGCAGCCCTACATGCCAAGAACAGATGCATACTGGTAAGTAGCATTTGCAGTTCGAGGCATGTGGGCTGCTGAATTCATATCTGTGCATAGAATACATAGCAGTCCCTCCATTAACGGCGGCCGCCCGTGCCAGCTGCAGCAGTCTGAAAAAGCGTTTTTAGAACAGCCTGACCAACAGCTGCCTGCTGTTTGGAATGCACGTCTACACAGTAGTGCTTAGTGAAAGTATGTGTGGTAGACCATGTGGCTGCTCTACAGATATCTTCTAAGGGAATGTTACCTAGGAAAGCCATAGAGGCCCCTAACTTCCTAGTGGAGTGGGCCCTCGGTGGGATAGTGAGAGTGCGCTTAGCTTTAGCGTAGCAGATCTGAATGCACTTTACTATCCATCTAGCAATCCCCGCTTTGGAGATAGCGTTTCCCTTGTGTTGTGTGGCAAAAGCAACAAAAAGCTGTTTGGTTTTGCGGAAATCTTTAGTCCTGTCCACATAGTACATCAAGGCCCTTTTCACATCAAGGGTGTGGAGCATGCGCTCCGCCAGCGTCTCTGGGTTTTGGAAAAACACCGGCAATTCAATTGTTTGGTTTATGTGGAATTGTGAGACTACTTTGGGTAAGAATTTAGGGTTAGTGCGGAGCACCACCCTGTTAGCATGTACTTGGAAAAATGGTTCTTGGATGGTGAGTGCCTGCAACTCACTAACCCTCCGTAGCGATGTAATTGCTACTAAAAAAGCCACCTTCCAAGTCAGAAACTGAAGCTCACAAGAGTGCAGTGGCTCAAAAGGAGGACCCATCAGCCTTGTAAGAACCACGTTGAGGTTCCATTCCGGAGCTGGTGGAGTCCTTGGTGGAATGACCCTTTTGAGTCCTTCCAGAAAAGCCTTGATAGCAGGGACCTTAAAGAGTGACAGGTGCTGCCTATTCTGGAGGTATGCTGCCATAGCAGACAGGTGAATGCGGATGGAAGAGTACGCTAGATTACATCGATACAGGTGAAAAAGGTAACAGATGATGTTTTGAATGGAAGCATCTAGCGGGTCAATGTCGTGGTTCACACAGTAGATGACAAATCTCTTCCATTTAGCCGCATAAGCTCTAGTAGTGGGCTTCCTTGCCTCCCGAATGATGTCCATGCAATCGG
The DNA here is from genome assembly GCF_964263255.1 of Lissotriton vulgaris. NCBI lineage: Eukaryota > Metazoa > Chordata > Amphibia > Caudata > Salamandridae > Lissotriton > Lissotriton vulgaris. The sequence continues at coordinate 1,253,380,577 of NC_141695.1, read as the reverse complement.
GAGGAAGATTGAGGTAGCCAAACTCTAGGACTTCAGGAGCCAGATCGCCAGGTTGAGCTGTTGCGGATCTGGGTGCTGAATGTCGCCATGGCTCTGCGTCAGAAGGCTGGGAGTGAGATGAAGCCTTTGATGCGGTACCACGGAGAGTTCCAGAAACGTGGTGTACCATGGTTGGCGAGCCCACGTTGGAGCAACCAGGATGAGCGTCATCGAGTGCTGCCTGAGCTTGCGTGCCACCAGCGGTATCAGAGGTGCTGGGGGAAAAGCGTACGCAAATCTGCCTGACCAGTTCATCCACATCGCATTGCCCTGTGATTGGGGGTGTGGGAACCTGGCGGCGAAGCTTTGGCATTTTGCGTTCTCCTTTGTGGCGAACAGGTCTATCTCTGGATGACCCCACATTTGGAAGTACGGTTGGAGTACCGATGGATGTATCTCCCACTCGTGCATCTGATGGCTGTGCCTGCTGAGGAGGTCTGCCATCTGATTGTCCTTGCCCGGGAGGTGCTCCGCCATGAGGAAGATGTTCCTCTGAATGGCCCACTTCCACATGCTCTGAGCCAGATGAGACAGCTGTGGAGAGTGTGTGCCTCCCTGTTTCTGGATGTAGTACATGGCCGTCATGTTGTCCGTCCGGATCAACACGACCTTGTTGCACAGATGTACTTTGAACGCCTTTAAGGCCATGAAGATTGCCATCAGTTCCAACACATTGATGTGCATCTTCCTCTGCTGTAGTGTCCATAGTCCCTGCACAGTGTAATGGAGTACATGCGCTCCCCATCCCTGGAGAGAGGCGTCCGTCGTCAGGATAATCTGTGGGACAGGCTCTTGGAATGGTCGGCCTTTGCAAAGGTTTTGTGGATTCCACCAATGCAGAGAGTTGTATGTCCGACCGCTCACCAACACTAGGTCTGTCAGTTGCCCATGAGCCTGAGTCCACTGACGTGCTAGGCACTCCTGAAGCGGACGCATATGTAGTCTCGCGTGCGGGACAATGGAGATGCAGGAGGCCATCATGCCTATCAACTGCATGAACACCTTCGCTGGAAGCGAGTGTTGTGGTCTGAACCGTTGGATCAGCGCCTGGATACTGGCGATTCTCACTGAATTTGGCTGCGCAGTGGCCGCCAGAGTGTTGATTGTAGCGCCCAGATACTGTCGCACGTGGGCGGGCTGGAGATGGGACTTGGGGTAGTTCAGTGAGAAACCCAGATCGTGCAGGAGATGAATGGTGCGTGACACATGGTCTGCGCACTGTCGTTCCGTCCTTGCCTGAATGAGCCAGTCGTCCAGGTAAGGATAGACGTGGACTTTTTGGCAGCGGAGATGCGCCGCCACAGTCGCTAGGCACTTTGTAAATACCCTTGGTGCCGTGGTGACCCCGAACGGCAGGACCTTGAACTGGTAATGCTGGTCTAAGATCGTGAATCTGAGATACTTCCTGTGGGCAGGATGTAGGGGGATATGAAAATATGCATCTTTCAGATCCAGTGTAGCCAGAAAATCCCCCTGCTGAAGCAGGGGAAGCACTTGCTGCAACGTGAGCATATGGAAGTGCTCCGAAAGTATGTACCAGTTTAGGGGCCTGAGGTCCAGGATAGGCCTGAGGGATCCGTCCTTCTTGGGAATCAGGAAATAGAGGGAGTAAACCCCTGTTCCCCGCTCTCGCAATGGAACGAGCTCTATTGCCCCTTTTTGCAGCATAACAAGAACTTCCTGCTGCAACAAGGTCAAATGCTCGCCTGACATAGGACGGCTTCTTGGGGGTATGTCTGGTGGAATGGAAGTAAGCTCTAGACAGTACCCGTACTGGATAAGGGACCTCACCCACCTGTCCGTGGTGATGTTCTTCCACGCCGGCAGGAACTGCTGAAGTCTCCCCCCGACCGGTGTTGTATGGTCGGGGGGCAGTGACAAGACGTCACTGCTTGTTGGTGGTGGTGGACCTGGAGCCATTGTTTCCACGTCCCCTGCCTTTGACATTATTGCCTCTGTAACCACCTCTACCCTTGTTGTTATACGAGGGCTGGGTGTTACCCTTGTAGTATTGTGTGGACTGGGATGCCTGTACCCGGGAGGTGCCTTTTGAGTTTGAACGGCGAAAGGAACCACCCCGAAACTGCTGACTCTGTAAAGCCCCCATTGACTTTGCAGTTTCGGTATCCTTTTTCATTTTTTCTAGGGAGGCATCCACCTCAGGGCCAAACAGATGGTCAGGATTCACTGTTTGACTCAGAATTGTGGTTTGGATGTTGGGCTTGAACCCCGAAATTCTAAGCCAGGCATGACGTCTAAGTAACACACTTGTATTGATGGCTCTGGAGGCTGTATCTGCCACGTCTAGAGCACATTTGATGGACGCATTTGTAATTAGTTTACCCTCCTGAATGAGCATCTCTCCTGCCTCCTTGTATTGGTCAGGCAAGTGTTGCAGAATGGCCTCTAATGTGTCATAATGGGCCCTATCATAACGTGCAAGCAGGGCTTGGGTGTTAGATATTCTCCAGATGTTAGCTGCCTGCGCAGCGATGCGTTTGCCCGAGGCCTCAAAGATCTTGGACTCTTTGTCTGGGGGAGGAGCGTCACCAGTAGTCTGAGAATTCGCCCTCTTCCTAGCGTTGGAAACAACCAAGGAGTCCAATGGCAAGTGTCCCTTGATATAAGTGGGATCCGTGGGCGCTGCCTTATATTTCCTGTCGATGCGAGGGTTGACCACCCGCGCCCGGGTGGGCTCTTTGAAAACCTCCGGTGCATGTTTCAGCACCCCTTTAAGCATCGGTAGCATTTTGACCTGCTTTTCGGCTACCGAGAAGGTGTCGAATAAGAAGTCCGCATCCACGGGGTCCGAGTGCAGCTCGACATCGTGGTTCGCCGCAGCTCTCTCTATTAAAGCATTGAAGGCCGCCGAGTCCTCTGTCGGGGACGTCTTGGCGGCGAAAAGTTGAGTGTCCTGACCCGACTGCGGGTCTTCTGCGTCGCCTCCTGCGGCCCAAGGCACATGCTCCTCGTCCGGATCCGAGTACGCAGGATAGTTGTACTCGGCATCTTCCTCGTCCGCATCGGCCACGGGGGAATGCGTCGGCGAGTGTTCCAAGGCCTGTGGGGACACAGGTTCCACTAGAGCCGAAGAGTCCGCAGAGTACTTCTTGTTCTTGAGCGGGATCTTAAAAGGTTCCAACGCCGGCTCCGACGTGATCTTTCGTTTGAGGAGCGACAGTTTCCCGGTGTTGGCGTCGATGATGACCTCACGACGTTCTTCTACCGCAAGCGGTTGGAGCCGAAGCTTCGACACCACCAAGGCAGCTTTCGGCGTTAACACCTCCCCTGAATGTCCGCCCTGTTTCGGCGCGAAGGCCTTAGGCGCCGACTTGGGTGGAAGGGTGAAACGAATAGGCGTTTGCTCTTTAGTAGGCTTAGGCGTGAGCGTAGGCACTACAGTGTCCTGAGCGGGAACCACCGTGGGCTTTCGGATCCGTTGTAAGGATTCCCCCACTTTCTTCGCAAACGTCGCCGAGGGTTGCACCCGCTCGAGCGACCCCTCGTCTTCGAGAGCCTGATCGCCGGTAGGCTTCTTCTTCGGGGCCGACGCCCCATGCCTAGGCGCGTCGTCGCCCTGACGCTTCCTCGAAACCGTCTTCGGGTCCCCGACCCCTTTCGGCGCCGACGCGGTCGCGTCGGAGGCCTTCACCTTCGGCGTCGACCCCGAGGGCTTCGGGTCGGCCATTTTGGCGTGGCTCTTCAAGTCGGCCATTTTGGTTTTCTTGGAAGTTGACGCCTCCAGAACCTTCTTTACCAACGCAACTTTCAGTTTCGGTTTCGCATCCGAGGGTGCGTGACCAGTTGGCTTCACTTTCGTTTTCTTCAACATAAGTGATGGCTTAGAAACGTCCGTGACCGGGCCCGGAGGCGGGGACGTAGGACTTATAGGTAGATCTTGGGTAAGGCCCGAAGGCGATCCCTCGACCTGGGCCGTTTGAAGGGGAATAACCCCCGAGTCTGATTGGGGATGCTCCTCCTCTGAGCTATCTCCCATCGTGGCACAAGCCTGATCGTCGTCCCCTACCTCGTCGGAGACTTCGTCAAAGTCCGCCTCACCCGCGTCGTAGTTTTCCTCCTCGGACGCGGGGCCAGAGTCCGATTCTCGCACGTCGTCTTCTCCCTCGACAGATTCTTGGAAAATGTCATCTGGTGGGGGCGCCGAAGCCGATAATTGAGCCTGTAGCCGATTGGCCCGGCGAATCTTTAAAGTCTTCTTGCTTCGGAACTTCGAACACGCCATGCAGGTGTCCTCGCGGTGATCCGGCGACAAGCAGGTATTGCACACAGGGTGCACGTCGAGGTGCGAATATTTGGAGTGACACAGCGGACACTTTTTGAATGTAGTGTAGGCCCGTCCGCGCCGAAGGCACGTGGAAGGGCAGCAAGAGATAGGAGCTGAGAGTCAGAAAGAAACCCGTACGCAACTATACCGACGCCCAGCCTAAAGACCTTTTGGTCTCGAGTAGAAGTTGAACAACTATCGGTTCCGACAGAGGGAACCGAAACACATCCGAACCCAATGGCGGAAAAAAACAATCTGGGGATGGAGGCGATGCCCATGCGCACTGTAGTCCAGGGGAGGAGCCACCTATCTCGTGATACTTCGAAGACTCTTCCAGGACAACAATGTGCAATCATCCGGACCCAACACTAGGTGGCGGTCTATGCACAGATATGAATTCAGCAGCCCACATGCCTCGAACACTGTATTTCACAAGAGTGAAGAGGTTCAAAGGGTGGTCCCATTAGTCTGGTGAGAACCACATTTAGATTCCAGACAGGTGAAGGAGGGTGCGTGGGAGGGATCCCTCTTTTGAGTCCTTCCATAAAGGCTTTAATGGAAGGCACCCTGAAAAGGGAAAGATGCTGCCTGTTTTGAAGATATGCTGCAATGGCGGCCAGGTGTATCCTGATGGAACTATATGCCAGATTGCATCTGTAGAGATGCAACAAATGACATATGATGTTCTGCGTGGACGCATCCAGCGGATTAATGTCATTATTGGAACAGTAAATGACAAACCGTTTCCATTTAGCCGCATAGCATGCCCTAGTTGTAGGTCGCCTTGCCTCCTTGATGAGGTTCATACAGTCAGGGGGTAGATTGAGGTAGCCAAACTCTATGACCTCAGGCGCCATATCGGAAGGCTCAACTGTTGTGGATCTGGGTGCTGAATGTCTCCATGGCTCTGAGTGAGGAGACTGGGTGTGAGGCACAGCCTTTCGTGGGGCACCACTGAAAGCTCTAGAAACGTGGTGTGCCAGGTTTGCCGTGCCCACGTTGGAGCAACCAGGATGAGCGTCATAGAGTGTTGTCGCAGTTTGCGTGCCACTAGCGGTATGAGTGGTGCTGGAGGAAAAGCGTACGCAAATCTGCCTGACCAGTTCATCCATATCGCATTGCCCTGAGACTGCGGGTGTGGTAACCTGGCGGCGAAGGTTTGGCATTTTGCGTTTTCCTGTGTGGCGAATAGGTCGATCTCTGGATGACCCCACTGCTGGAAATATGGTTGAAGCACCGAGGGGTGTATCTCCCACTCGTGCATCTGATGGCTGTGCCTGCTGAGCAGGTCCGCCATCTGGTTGTCTTTGCCTGGGAGATGTTCCGCCATGAGGAACATGTTTCTCTGAATGGCCCACTTCCATATGCTCTGGGCTAGATGAGACAATTGTGGAGAGTGTGTGCCTCCCTGCTTCTGGATGAAGTACATGGCAGTCATGTTGTCCGTCCGGATCAGCACGACTTTGTTGCACAAGTGTAATTTGAACGCCTTCATCGCCATGAAGATTGCCATCAGCTCCAGCAGGTTGATGTGCATCTTCTGCTGCTGTGTCGTTTATAGTCCCTGCACTGTATAATGGAGGACATGCGCTCCCCAGCCCTGGAGAGACGCGTCCGTCGTCAGCACTACTTGTGGAACAGGCTCTTGGAACGTCGTCCCCTGCAAAGGTTTTGTGTGTTCCACCAATGCAGAGAGTTGTAAGCACGACCGGTCACCAACACTAGGTCTTTTAGATATCCACGAGCCTGGTTCCACTGTCGTGCTAAGCACTCCTGGAGGGGACGCATGTGCAGCCTTGCGTGTGGGACTATGAAGATGCAGGAGGCCATCATACCTATCAGTTGCATGAACACCTGCGCTGGGAGCAAGTGTTGGGGCCTGAATTTCTGAATTAACAATTGCATGCTGTTGACTCTGGCGGAGTTTGGCTGCGCTGTTGCTGTCATAGTGTTTATTGTTGCCCCTAGGTGCTGTTGTACATGTGTGGGCTGAAGGTGTGATTTTGGGTAATTCAGTGAAAATCCTAGACTGTGTAGGAGGTGAATTGTGCGAGACATGTGGCTGGCACATTGCTGGGCTGACTTTGCTTGAACAAGCCAGTCGTCCAGGTAAGGATAGACATGGATGTATTGTCTCCGAAGGTGCGCAGCCACTGTCGCCAAGCACTTGGTGAACACCCTGGGGGCTGTAGTGCCCCCGAAAGGCAGGACCTTGAACTGGTAATGCTGGTTGTTGACTGTGAACCTGAGATACTTCCTGTGACCTGGGTGAATGGGAATGTGAAAATAGGCATCCTTCAGGTCTAGTGTTGCCAGGAAGTCCCCTTGCCTGAGCAATGAATGTGAAAATGTTCTGACAAGATGTACTGGTTCAGGGGTCTAAGGTCTAGAATGGGCCGCAGGGAACCGTCCTTTTTTGGGATTAAGAAGTACAGTGAGTACACCCCTGTACCTTGCTGTTCTAAAGGCACGAGTTCTATGGCTCATTTTTGCAGCATGCGGATTACTTCTTGCTGCAATAAGTGCATGTGCTCTGCGGACATAAGACGGTGCCTTGGGGGTATGTTGGGAGGAGTGGAGGTTAGTTCCAGACAATAGCCGTATTGGATAAGTTGTCTCACCCACCTGTCTGTGGTAATGCCTTCCCAGACTGGCAGGAACTGCTGGAGTCTTCCCCCGACTGGTGTTATACGGTCGGGGGGCAGTGACAAGGCGTCACTGTTTATTGGTGGCGGAGGATCTGGCATTGTTATTTCCACGTCCTCTGCCTTTGGTGCTGTTCCCACGATATCCACCCCTGTTATTCTTGTTGTAGGTGGTCTGCGTGCTCCCCTTGTTGTATTGGGCTTTCTGTAATGCCTGACCTCTAGAAGCTCCCCCGTTACCGGAGCGACGAAAGGAACTGCCCCTGAACTGCTGTGACTGCAGAGCCCCCATGGATTTTGCTGTCTCAGTGTCTTTTTTAATTTTTTCAAGGGTAGTGTCTACATCAGGACCAAATAGAAAGTCAGGGTTAACTGGCTGATTGAGCAAAGTTGTTTGGATTTCTGGTTTGAAACCGGAGATGCAGAGCCAGGCATGACGTCTCAGCATTACACTAGTGTTGATGGCTCTAGCTGCTGTGTCTTCGGCATCGAGTGCACACTTGATGGATGCATTTGAAATCAACTTTCCTTCCTGTATCAGCATTTCTGCTCCCTCTTTGTAAGCATCAGGCAGGTGTTGCATCAGCTGTTCTAGCGTGTCGTAGTGAGCCCTATCATATCTGGCTAATAGGGCCTGTGTATTGGAGATCCTCCAAATATTAGCCGCTTGAGCTGCTACCCGTTTGCCAGAAGCTTCCAAGACTTTGGATTCTTTGTCCGGAGGAGGAGCATCACCACTTGTTTGAGAGTTTGCTCTCTTGCGAGCATTAGCCACTACTAGGGAGTCCAATGGGAGTTGGCCTTGATGTACATAGGGTCCACAGGCGCAGGCCTATATTTTCTTTCAATCCTTGGGTTTACAACCATTGCCCTTGTGGGTTCCTTGAAAATGTCAGTAGCATGTTTGAGGACACCCTTTAGCATAGGCAATGTTTTTACCGATCTTTCTGAGGTGGAGAAAGTATCGAAGAGAAAGTCCTCCTCCACTGGCTCAGCGTGCATTTCAACATCATGGTTAATGGCCGTCCTTTCAATTAAAGTGTTAAACGCCGCCGTGTCTTCAGTAGGCGAGGTTTTGACATTATAGGACTGAGTGTCGGGCGTGGTGTGTGGATCATCAGGGTCAACAGGGTCAGTCCAGTGTTGAGATTCCCTATGATCTGCGTCAGCATGATAAACAAATCCCATATGACTGTAATCATCTCCCACATCCTCATCGCTGCGTGTGGGAGAATCGGCATTGTGTTGTGTATATGACTGAACATGTTCAAAGAGGACAGGTGAGGTGGCTGAATCCTTTTTCCTTTTGAGGGGTATTTTGTATTACTCTAAAGGATGTTCTGGAGCGATTTTCCGTTTGTGAATGGTGAGTCTGGCAGAATACGAGTCGATGAAGAGCTTCGACCGATTGTCATACAAGGGTGCCTGGAACATTACCTCCTCCGGAATGGACTGAGACTTAGAAGGTCCCGATACCTTTTTGGAGGTGTCGGACCTCCTTTGTTGCTCAAACGTTTTGGGTCGAGCGGTCGGGGGCAGTCCGTATTTAATTGGTAGAGGAAACACAGTAGACGAACAGACCTTCTTAGGGATTGATGTCGTCTTCGATCCGATTGGCTTTGATGGATCACCAGCATGCTTGCGGCCTTGCGTCGACTCGAGCTCATGGTGCGCAGCAGGTACGGCCTTGGGCTTCGACGCGATATGCTCATTCGGGTCGGGTTTTGTCTTCGACTCGAGAGCCTTGCGGAACAGTGTCTTCAAGGCTGCAAGCGTCGGTTCGACAGTCTTTTTAGCCTGGAGTCCTTTGGCAGCGTCGCCATGTTTGGACGTCGACGGCGTCAGAGTGACGTGCTTGACCGTTGAGACTGGCTTCGGCGCCCCGCTCTTGGGGCCGACGCCGCCTTGTGGCCCCGAAGGGTCGATGATATTTGTAGACTTGACTGGAGCCGAGGAGCTCGAGGGCGTCGATCCGAGGACTGCATTCAACAGTTTTGGTTTCGCCTCTGTTGGTTTCGGTTTCGATTTTTGTGAATCGTCGTCCACACAGAAGGTAGAGTCTCGCTCCGACTCGGGGTCCGACTGCTGGTCAGGATCCTCTTCATCGACTCCATCGTCATTGGCCTCGAAGATGTTCTCCGGGTCAGGCGCCACTTTGTGTGCCAACTGTCGTGCGGCACGCCGAAGTCGAAGTGTCTTCTTCGACCGGAACGTTGAACAGGCCATACAGCTGGCCTCTTCGTGGTCCGGGGATAAACATTTATTGCACACTGGGTGCACATCAATGTGAGGGTATTTAGAGTTGCAGACGGGGCATCTCTTGAACGGGCTCCGTTCCATTGTCGTCGAAGTTGGGGCCTGTGGTGCCGAAAAGGCAGACGGCCTTCGACGTCCTGTTCGAAGAACTGGATGAAGTATAGGCACCGAACGAGACAATACCGACGCCCCGAAGGCCTTTTGGCCTTGCGCAAAGAGTTTTATATCGATTCCGGACTTGAGTCAAGAAAGTACATCCAAACCCAATGGCGGAAAAAAACAATCTGAGGATGGAGAGGATGCCAATGCGCACTGTAGTCCAGGGGAGGAGCCACCTATCTCGTGATACTTCGAAGACTCTTCCAGGACAACAATGTGCAATCATCCGGACCCAACACTAGGCGGCGATCTATGCACAGATATGAATTCAGCAGCCCACATGCCTCGAACCCAGCGGTGGAGGAAACAGACATAAACCACTACTGTGCAAACAGATTTCTCAACGAAGCCTGCCCAACCTGAGCGTCTGCTCTGGCATCAGAGTCCAGGCAGTAGTGTTGGCAAAGGTATAGATCGACTTCCAAGTGGCAGCCCTACAGATATCTGCAATGGGAACATTACGTAGCAAAGCCGTTGTAGCTGCTTTGGCCCTGGTGGAATGAGCCTTAGGCTTACCCCCTAAGGTCTTGTTAGCCTTTTGGTAACATAACTGGATACAGGACACTATCCATCTAGAGATGATGGACTGTTTAGATGTGGCAAGACCAGTCCTGACCGAACCATAATTGACAAACAATTGGTCTGACCTACGAATGTCCTTGGTCTTATCTAAGTAGAACTTCAACACCATTCTTACATCCAGGGAATGAAGAGATCTGTCCGCCGGAGAGGAAGGATGTTAAAAAAACGTAGGAAAAGTTATCGTCTGATTGACATGAAAATCAGAAATCACTTTAGGTAGGAACTTAGGGTGAGTCCTCATGACAACCTTAGAAGCATGAAACACCGAATAATGCTCTTGGCAACACAAGGCCTGGATCTCACTCACCCTGCGGGCCGATGTCATAGCCACAATGAAGGCCGCCTTCCAGGAAAGATGCTGCAGAGAAGCCTTATGAATAGGTTCAAAAGGTTCCTTCATCAACCGAGACAGCACCACATTCAGTTCCCATTAAGGCGACGGGCGCCTAACAGGGGGAAATACTTTCTTGAATCCCTCCAAAAAATCTTTAATTACAGGAATCTGGAAGAAGGATGTTTGTAAATGGCATTTCCTATATGCGTTAATGCTGCGAGGTGAACCTTAATAGAATGGAAATTAAGACCAGATTGAGCCAAATGCAAGAGATAAGGAAGGATGACATCTTCCTTGCAGGAGGTAGGATCAGCGTTCTAGGACGGGCACCAGATGCAGAACCTTTTCCACTTATAGGCATAGGAAGCCCTGGTGGAAGGTCTCTTAGCCTCCTTGAGTATCTTCATGCAGTTGTCAGGCAAGTTCATGTGTCCATACTGTACTATCTCAGGAACCATGCCGCCAAACTTAACAATGAGAGGTTGGGGTGCACCATCTGCCACCCGAACTTTGTTAGAAGGTCCGGCTGACATGGAAGCCGCAGGTGGGGTTGGAAAGACCGGTGGAGCAGGTCCGTGAACCACCACTGTTGAGGCCACTGCAGAGCAATGAGGATCATTCGCACTCTGGATCGAGACAGCTTGATGAGTACTGCCAGAATCAGGGGAATGGGCGGAAAAGAGTACAGAAAGCTGTTCCACCAGCTGATCCATAGCACATTCCCCAGAGTCCCCGGTTGGTAAAACCTGGAGGCGAAGTCTCGGCATTTTCTGTTTACGGCGGTGGCGAACAGATCTATGTCTGGAGTGCCCCATCTTCCGAAGATGTTTCCTAGTACCTCGTCATTTAGGACCCACTTGTGGTTTTCCTGGACCAGCCTGCTGAGTGCGTCCACCTGAGCATTCTGCACACCTGGTAGATGGGTAGCTGATATAGTCAGTCCTCTGGCTAGCAGCCAATGCCAGATCGCCTGCGCTTCTTGGGACAGTGTGCACGATCTCGAGCCCCCCTGCTTGTTGAGGTAATACATTGTGGTCGTATTGTCTGTCTGAACAGCTCTGATTTCCAGAAAGTTGATGTGGTATGTGGATTCCGCCTGGGACCACGTTCCTTGGATCTGTAGATGGTCTGAATGCGCTCCCCAGCCGTGGAGAGAAGCATCCATCACAATAGTCTGTATGGGAATGTCCTTGTGGAACGGAACCCCCTTGAGGAGATTCTCTGCTGAAGACCACCATCTCAGGAACTGTTGAGCATGTAGAGACAGGTGGATCCTGTTGTCCCAGCTCCCTCGTTTCTGGTCCCATTGATCCTCCAGACATCTGCAGCGGTCTCATGTGGAGGAGTGCATGTGGTGTGAGGAAGATGCAAGAGGCCATCGACCCCAGAAGAGAAGACACCGTCCTCACTGTTGTTGATGGAACGGACATGAGAGCCTGAGCCTTCCGAAGGATTGATAAGCGTCGCTCCTCCGAAGGAGGCACGCTTGCTCTGAGAGCACTGATGAAGGCTCCCAAGTACTGCAGGCACTGAACCGGAGTCGGGACGAACTTGGACATGTTGATATGCAAACCCAGCTGATTCAACAGAACGGCCGTCCTGTTGAAATGCAATTGTGCTTCCTGGAAGGTGGAGGCTTAGATCAACCAGTCGTCCAGGTATGGGTAGACAAACACCTTGTTCTTTCTCAGGTGCGCTGCCACCACTGCCATGCATTTTGAAAAAGTCCTGGGTGCAGACTTCAGACCAAACGGTAGTACGGTGTACTGATAGTGATTGGTGCCGACCAGGAAGCGCAGGAACTTCCTGTGTTTCCGTGCAATGGGCACATGGAAGTACGCATCCTGCAGATCTATTGCGCAAAGCCAGACTCCTCGTCGCAGCTGAGGATAAATCTGGTGCAAGGACAGCATACAAAATTTCTCCCTGCGAATCCATTTGTTTGCTTGTCGCAAATCCAGAATGGGCCTGAACTAGTTTTTGTCCTTTTTGCGTACCAGAAAGAACCTTGAGTATAGACCCTTTCCCCTTTGAGACAGAGGGATGTCTTCTATCGCCCTTTTTCTGAACCGGGTATCGGCCTCAGCTTGGAGTTCGCGCAGCTGGTAGTGCGAAGGAACCAGTGGAATAGCTGGAGGAGGGCTGACAAACCAAAGACTGTATCCATTGCAAACAATATTCAGCACCCACTTGTCCTGAGTAATTTTTCTCTACTCTGCCAAGTAATTCTGTATGCTCCCCCCACCGGAGCGGGTAACGGATGAGGGGGGAAGTAACTCCTCAGGGCTTAGACCCGGCTGAGCCCTTATTCGCCGAGGAGGCCTTCTGTCCGCCTCTGCCCCTCTGACGTTTCTGGAAGGGATGTTGCTGGTATTGATGTTGTTGCTGCTGCTGTTGGCCAGCTTAGCGACTTTGCCCCCGCTGATATCTCTGGTTAGAGTAACGCCTCTGGAAGGGACGGAATGACTTTGGTCCTTTGGTTTCTCCAAACCTACAGCCTTCAGCGTTTCCACTTCCGCCTTCATGCAGGCCATCTCTCCGTCCGCATGAGCCCCGAAGAGGGTAGATCCAGAAAAAGGCAAATTAGCAATCCGCTGTTGCGCCTCAGGCTTAAGAGAGGTAAGGCGCAAACAGGAATGTCGTCTTAAATTTATGCCATGGCAGGACCCATGTGCAGCCAGGAGAGAGGCATCCACCGCTGAACTGATTTGAGACCATCATGCCTTCATTCAAGATCTCCTGGAAGTCTTCCCTCCTGTCCCTCGGGAGGAGCTCAATGAATTGCTGCAGGAACTCCCACAAGGAGCGGTCATACCGACCCAAAAGCGCTGATGCACTAGTCCAGGGTTCGAAAATTCCACTCGACCGCTCGCATAGTTGAGCTAAATTTAACAAGGGCGAGCTGCTTTTAGGTCCTACTCGCCCTTTCTGGCGAGTAGGAAAACAAACCAACTTTTGTCTTCTGTCCGTGAAAACAGAACAAATGTGACAAGATAACAAGATTTAAAGGCATTTTTACTGCTCACAAAGTTAATGAGCAATAAAGATGCCTTTAAATCTTGTTATGTTGTCACATTTGCTCCGCTTTCAGAGACGGAGGTCAAGTAGGTTGCAGTTAGGTCGAGGACATTTTTTAAGGTACTAGTCCTGCAGGACTAGTACCATGTTTTTGATTTTTTAAGCCCTGTAGCTGCTTTAATCGAAGTGGCAGCTATACTGCAGACTTTTCTTTCTGCCGAGTCCATGTGACGGCTCTCCTTGTCTGGAGGGATCATAGACGAAGGGGCAGTGGAATGCTGCTTCTTGGCCGCTGTCACAATGACAGAATCCGCACAGGATTTGCTCTCAAGAAAGCGGGATCAGAATCCGGGGGCCTGTACTTCTTTTGAAGTCTAGATGGCGCCGACTTCACAGAGGCCGGCATCCGAAACAGCTCAAGGGCCGGTTCTTCCAGTCCTGGCACCAAAGGTAGCAAAGAGCGAGAGAGGTGCCTGCGCTGCAATGTTTCAAAAATCACGGAGGTGGAAGGGGTGGGCACAGTCACTGTGATCCCCAACTTCGCTGCCCCCCTCAGCAGCACATCCTGGAACGTCACAATGTCATCCACTGGTGACACTCTCTTTGGAGGAGAGTCCGACAAAGTGGGAGAATATCTCCTGTCATTGGACGAGCCCGTGTACCTGGACAGTGACCTTTCCCTCCGCTGACGATGACGTGACCGTGTCAAAGATCTACGCTCACTGCGAGAGTGATGCCTCCCTCTGGATCTTGACCTTGGCTTTCTGGGCCTTGCAGGAACCACCGGCCCAGGAGGCTGCGGAAACGGAAGAGGTTGAGCCGGAACCAAAGGGTTCAGTTGTGGAAGCCGAGGTGGAGGTGGAGGAGGTGGTGGAGGAGGAAATTGCGTTAGAGGAGGCGGTGTCCTGGGCCTTGAGGGCAAGTAGGTCCGGGAATACTCAGAGTCCGGTGACCTAAGAACTCTTCTCTTCTTACGAGCAGGCCTCGGGGAGGACGCTCTGGAGGCGGACCTCTCGGAGCGCGACCGGGGACTCGCCAATGAGACGCTAACCACAGAGGCACTAGACACCGTTCTGGTCCTCGACTTCCTCTTCGACTTTTCCCTCCTTGACGTCGACCTCTCTGATGTCTCTTCTCGACGTTGTTCTTCCTGACAGCGACGAGCTCCCCGCCGTCGAGTGTCTTCGCCTCGACGTCGATCTTTCTCTCCTGGACGTAGATCTTCATGTCAACGTTGAAGGTGAGCGTCTGCCTCTTCTGGACTCATCACGAAGTCGATGGTGTGTCGACGCCGGTGAAGTCCTCGACGTCGACCTCGTCCGAGGTCTCGATGTCCTACCCCTCGACACCGAACGTCGATTCGACCCAGAGCCCTGGGTAGACGGGGAGCAGATGGTAGTCATAACTCTCGACGCCGAAGTCATCAACGTCGACCGGGACCGGTGCCTTTTCTTGACTGGGGAGCCCTCCAGAGGCCGATGCACGGCAGAGGATGATGACAGAGTCACTCCATGCCCAGAAGTCCCACCTGGTTCTTGATGTCTCCTCTGCTCTAGGCCTTGGAGACTAATCTTCTCCCTGTCACGCTGAGTCCTCCTGGAGAAAGAGTGACATATCACAGGAGTCAGGGACATGGGTAGAAGGGAGACAGAGTATGCATACTCTGTGGGGGTCAGATTTTGCCTTCTTCCTACCACACTCAGGGCACTGGTCGAATAAAGCTGGCATTTCGACAAAAAGGTGGCAAAAATGGTCAAAAAAGACAGCAACTGGAAGAGGACGTCGAGTGAAACACTCAAAACACTGGACAATATTGAGGATATACCCAAAAAGGTAGAGCACAATGCTCCAGGGTCCTGCTAGCAGGAGCGGGAAAAAAGAACTGAAAGTAAAAGGCCTTTGGCTGTGCATCCTGGGATACCGAGGGTCTCTGGAGAGTTCCTTAAAGGCAAGGTATCCCTTTTCCAGACACATAATGGCAGCCTATGCGACTTGTCTGTCCAACCCTTCCTCTAGGGTTTCTCTAGGTGTGAAACGTTACAAAGTGTGTAAAATGTAATATTATTTGGCTATCTTTTTCACTTCAAGATGAAGTGCTGGCCAATGTAACCTTGTAGTTTTAGGCTGCATTATTTGTCTTTGATTTTCTCTTAAGTGTCTATGCAGGACTGCAGAAGAAGACAACTTAAGAGACTATTTTGATTGCTTCAGCGTACAGACCCCAGACACCACCTTTCCAACCAGCGACGACAACCAGACCACCATCACCGCCTGGACCCCGTTCACCACCCAAGAGACCAGCACCACCATGAACAATCACTCAGGAGCCCCCGCGGACCCCTGCCCGCTGAACATCTGCCACAGAGCTGCTGCCGTCATAGCACCCGAGTTACGACGCACCATCAACACCTCCTTCGAATCCAGCACTTTCCCCGAAGACTGAAACGCGTAGAAGATAAGCCCCTCCTCAAGAAACCTGCTGCAGACCGACTGAGCTGAAGAACTACTGACCCTTCTCTCTCCTTCCCTTCGCAGCCAAAGTCACTGAGAAGATCCTCAATGGTTGAGTTAGTTGCGGCCATCATATCCCAGCCGCATAATTTCACTTCTCTCACCACATCAACAATCCCCTCTGTTGATAGCCTCCTCTTTAAGTTTGAATCCAAAGTCTCCTCGTTCATATGTGCGTTAGTTTATAGGCCTCCTGCCCACATGCCTAACTTCCCCCAACTATTCGGCAACCTGACAGCTGAGCTGGCGATGAACCATGCCAGAATCATGATCAATGGCGACTTTAACTACTGGCCACGTGACCCACGAGAAAGCCCCTGCTCTGTTGAGTTCTCTGATTTGCTTAATGGTATGAACTCCACCCAGCACATTAAAACAGCCACACACATAAATGGATACACCCTGGACCTCCAACCTCGATATCACCAACCTACAGATTTCTCCCTGCACTTGGTCGGACCACCACCTCATCTTCTTCTCCATCCCCACCACTAAAGCCCCCATCCCAGTCTCTTCTAAGATCAGGAATTGGAGCCGGGCTGATATCACAACCCTCTGCACCTTCCTATCCACCTCAATGCCTTGCTCCGCTCTGCCTTTGGGCCTTCCGGCCTCGCCGCACACTCAGGCAGAAAACATCGGTGCCTGGTTGGCCTCGGAAAGAGATAGCTTCGCTCCGCTGAAAAAACTCAAAAGCAAGAGGCCCCATGACGCTCAGCGTTGGTTCACCAAGGACCTCAAGGATAAGAAACGTGCCTTACGCCAAAACGAGCGCAAGTGGAGACTTGATTACTGCCCCATTAAAAAATCTACCTTTATTTCAGCCTTAAAAAACTATAAAACTCCCATTCTTACAGCTAAATCTGAAAACTTCTCCTTGAAGATTTTGGAAACCGCCAACAAATCCAAAGACATTTTTTCCATTGTGGACGAACTTGTGAAACCCGACTGACGCTGTAAACCCTCCCCATCACAAACTCTTTGTGACTGTATCAACTCCTACTTTATTGATAAAATCTCCCCCATCAAATCTAGTATCCCTAAGGCCACTTAACCCTCTGTTCCCGGTCGCGCTCATCGCAACCCTTCCCTCTTTGATAACTTCTCCCTGATCTCTCAGGAGGCCTTCTTTTCCCTCCTCAAAAAGGTCCACTCTGGCTCTCCGAGGGACAATTTCCCCCCTCACATTGCCCGCAAGATCTTGCTCAACATTCCTGAACCCCCCCCCCCCCCCCCCCCCCCCCATCGCTCCTCAACAACTCCTTCACCTCTGGCATGGTCCCTAACCTTTTTAAGATAGCGGAAGTCGCACCTATCCTCAAAAAAGCAGGTGCTGACCCCCAGGTACTCAGCAACTTCCGCCCAATATCGCTGCTACCCTTTCTTGGCAAAATCCTGGAGGCCTTTGTCGCAAATTGCCTTAGTGCATTTGTGGAAAACTCCCAGTTCCTAGATCCTCACCAAGCTGGCTTTAGGCCCCAACACTCCACTGAGTCTATTGCCCTGGCTGTCCACAACAAACTCAGAAAGGGGGCTGACCAAAACATCACGCAGGCACTGGTGCTCCTGGATTTGTCGGCGGCTTTTGACACCGTCGACCACAGCCTGCTGCTCGACCGGGTCGAGAGCGCTGGCATCCGGGGTCCTCAGTTGGGATGGCTCACCTCCTTTCTCAACGACCGCTACCAAGCGGCCCGTCTCTAGCTTCCCGTCGGAGAAAAAAAGACTGACCTGCGGGGTCCACCAGGGGTCCTCCCTCTCCCCCTTTTGTTTAATCTGTACATTCTCCCCCTTATCTTTGACCTTCATAAGAGAGAAGTAGTCGCATTTAATTACGCTGATGATATCCAGCTTATTTTCAACATCGACTCCTCTCCCTCCTCTAGGGAGAACTTCCAATCCACCATGACTTTCATCAGCATCTGGATGAACGCAAACCAGCTAAAGCTTAATCCTGACAATGCAGAGCTGGTCCTTACAGGATCCCCAGGTAACCCGTGGAACTCTAACTTTTGGCCCCACTCCCTGGGCTGACCGCCTTCCCCAGTCAGCTCGGTCAAGAGCGTAGGCGTCACTATCAGCAGCGATCTTACCATGAAGGCCCAATCAACTCTGTGGTCTCTGTCTGCTTCTTCCACCACCAAAGAATCAAGAAAATCAGCAGATTCCTATCATTTGCGGCTCTCATTCAAGTCACCCTGGCCCTAGTCATGTCGCACATTGACTACGCCAACTCACTTTATGCCGGAATCCCTGCTTATCAATCGCACCAGCTTCAAATGGTTCAGAATCAAGCCGCCAGACTTGTCCATGGCCATCCGAAGTTTAGCCACACAAAACCCCTGCTCAAGAGTCTACACTGGCTCCCTGTGACCCAGAGCAGTCTCTTCAAACTTGGCTGCCTGATTTACAGAGCCATGTCTTCCCACGGACCTGTCTTTATCGCCTCCAGACTACAGAGCTACATTCCATCCTGCGACCTACGCTCTTCCAGTTTGAACCGCTCGACTCCCTGTCCATTTAAACGGAAAAAAACCCATGGCCTCAGATTCTCGTTCCTGGCACCACTCTTCTGGAACTCCCTCTCGCCAGGACTGCGCCAAATCCCCTCCTACCCCAGTTTAGGAAATCACTGAAAACATGGCTTTTCTCTCAGACCTACAACTAGTCCCCTCCTTCTGCCTCGGTCAACGCCCCTCTGCCTTAGCGCCAAGAAACCACTGGTGAACGCGAGCTCAACAAATAATTTTATCATATCATATCAATAAAAGACGTTGCATCTTGGATGAGCAGCAGCTGTCTGAAGCTCAACTCAGAGAAGACAGAAGTCCTCGCCCTCGGACCCACCCCCTCAGCCTGGGACAACTCCTGGTGGCCCTCGGCAACCCCACCACACCCACGGACCACGCCCGGAACCTCAGCATCATACTTGACTCCTCCCTCACCATGACCCGACAGCGTTTTCGCCTCCACCCGTTTCAACACCCTCGCAAGACCTTCAAGTACCCCCCCCCCCCACCGAAGCCAGAAAGACAGTCACCCACACACTCATAAGAAGTAAACCGGACTATGGAATCGTCTTCGACGCTGGAATTAACAAATCACTGCTACGCAAACTCCAGACTATTCAGAACACAGTGGCCAGACTGGTCCTCGGCATCCTACAACACGAGCACAGCACCCAACACCTGCGAGACCTCCACTGGTTCCAGTCGAGAAAAGAATAACCTTCAAGCTACTCACCCATGCCCACAAATCCCTCCACAACACCGCACTCAAATACCTCAACGAAAGGGTCTTCTTCCACGTACCCAAAAGAAACCTCCGCTCTGCCGACCTCGCCCTAGTAGAAACCCTACGCATTCACAGAACCCGAATGGGTGGAAGAGTCTTCGCCTACATCGCAGCCAAAGCCTGGAGCGAGCTCCCAGTCAACATCAGACTCTCTCCTACTCTGCACATCTTCAGGAAGACCTGGCTTTTCAGCTGAATCTGAGCTGCACCCCCCTCTCCCCCCAGCGCCTTGAGACCCTCACGGGTGAGTAGCGCACTTTAAACTCCCTGATTGATCACTCCGAAATGCAACATCCCTTTTGGCGAATTAATTGGAGCCAAAAATAACTTCACCACTGAAGCAAATGAAGAAACAAGTCATCTTTGACAGGTCCAGAGTTAGAGGCTATCCAGGGAAGTAAAATAATGCACACCGCAAATAAGAAGATCAACTGGTTAGCAGCACCAGTGAGATAGATGACTGAGATGAATGGCTTCAGCAAATCTGAACAAAGCAAACACAAGGAGATGATGGACGGAGCGCTGAAACTTTTCAGGCACTCAGCCCCAGTCACAGATCTGGGTTGAATCCATCATCGTTCTTTAGCTCACTTCGCCACCCCAGTTCAGACACAGCTCTGGCCAATGTGAAGTCTGCAGAAACAGTGGGCATACATGTTAATACACTGATGTGTTAGGACGTACCAGAATGATAAGTAAATGTATCACTTGTACATCAAATTTCTGCATTTATGTCTTGAGATGCTCCTGTGGACTGCAATACGTGGGCAGCACCATTTTTCAGATAAAGAAGCATGTGCTGGAACACAGCCAAGACCTAAAATAAATAAAAAAACGTATCCTGTGGCACGGAATTTTTCACCAATGCATGACTCCAAGCTACTAACCTTCTTCGGAGCAGACAGGGCAGTACTGTACAGTATAAGGAAGATATAGTAAAAAAGAGAGGCTCGCAATTGTTCACTTGGTAAAACTGTAGTAAATATTAGAATTCTATTACTATTAGTAGTGTGTCAATCCTACGGGTAAAGATCGTTGGTGAGATAAAGTCTGCTAATAACTTTGGCATTGTTTAAGAAACAAGCATAACATATAGAAGATAGTAAATTAAGCCTAGTGCAAGAATATCAGCTGTCCTGCACTTCAGACAAGAGGGTCTGTTGCAATTGGTGGGTGAAAAAGTAATTCGTTCTATAATTGTTGGCATCATTTTAGGGGTCAGTTTGAAATGTGACACACAGAACGCATATTTAGCTTGTTATTGTTTTTTTTGGTTCCATACACATTTATCAACATAGGACATAGATGAAAAGAGTGGCATCAGCAGGCCCAGAAAGGTATTTTCTTTCTAATAGTTTGGCTCTATTTGATTAATCAATCGGGCTAATCATCTGACAGGTCCCTGAGGCTCATTCAAACAGCCAGATATAAAGGGCCCTTCAGAATTCCGGAAATGAGGTGATGGTCTGGAGATGTGTGGGGAAGCGGTTCTAGGTCTTTTCTGTGGTGTGGGAGAAGGAGCGTATTCAACTTCAGCTTCGGTATTAGCAGGAAGAGTGGGCAAGTGACAAGGAAGAGGAGCAAAACTTTATCGACAGTAGGTGGAATTTCAGGTAGTGGTTAATGTAGGCAGGTCCTTGGTTGTGTAGAGTCTTGTGTGCATTGGTCAGCAGCTTGAATTGGCATCTCTTCTGTACGGGGAACCAGTGGAGTTGCCTGAGGTGGGGTGTGATGTGGGTTTGTCGGGTATAGGTGAGGATGAGTCCATCTGCGGCATTCTGTATGGTTTGAAGTCTCTGTAGGAAGTGTGTGGCGATACCTACGTAGAATGTGATGCAGTAATCCAGTTGAAGGGTGATGAGGGCCTGTTGTACGGTGCGTCTCATATGCAGGGGTGGCCACTAGAAGACCTTGCGTTGCATGCGCAGAGTGAGGAAGCAGGCAGAGAAGACGGCATTGAC
The DNA here is from genome assembly GCF_964263255.1 of Lissotriton vulgaris. NCBI lineage: Eukaryota > Metazoa > Chordata > Amphibia > Caudata > Salamandridae > Lissotriton > Lissotriton vulgaris. The sequence goes on along the minus strand of NC_141695.1, from coordinate 1,253,359,493 downwards.
CTTTGATTTCATGGTGAGCTTGTTGTCAATGAGGATTCCGAGGTTCATGGCATGGTCAGAGGAAGAGGGTGCGGGTTCTAGGTCTGATGGCCACCAGGAATCATTCCAAGTGTTGCTGTTGTTGCCGAAAAATGGGTGGGCAAAAAAATAAATACTTTCCTTAGGCACAGTTCATTGAACCTGCATGAAATCTGGCAGGACATTAGGTTACACCTAGCAAGGGGATGGTAAGTTTTCAGATTGGACAAGGGGGCATTATCACCAATATATACAACTACACACCTCCCTTCCTACGCCCACACACCAACTATCCTAAGTCAACACAGCCACCATAAATTTCCACACAATCCCCATTCACACATGCATGCTCTCCTACACTCACTTACTCACTCACCATCATAGAGAAATACATCTACTATAATACATCAAATAACTAATGGAAATGTCCATTTAAAATAAAAACAAAATTACATGGAAATGACACAGATATAAGTTAGTTATGGTTCAACTAACGCATATCTGAAAAAGCTCTGATATTTGCCTTATATGATATGCAACGGAAAATGGAAACTACAACTCGTGACAAACTCCAGGCTCAGTACACTACTTTGCCGATGTCATGTGAGGGGGAAAACAGCCTGTCTAGCAACAGCAAAACATTATAGGCAGCTTGAGTTCTAGTGCAAGTTATTTACTGCATACTATCATTGGAGAATTTCAGGGTTTTTGCAGGTTTGTCTTCCCTGAATAACTGCAAAACTTTAACTGCGTTTTTCTGTTATATATAAATATAATTAAAGAATGGCAGTGATAATAAATATGGCCAATAACATTTTCCAGAGCAAATGTACAAATAAATATTTATACATTTATTATTACAGTGCTAAGGTAAAATTTGAATACTTTACCACAGTACTGCAACATTGCTATTAGGAAAAAGCTGTGTATCGCCACACAGATTGTGTATCGCCACACAGATTGCGTGTCACAATTGCAAAAGTTACTTACCTTCGGTAACAATATATCTGTAAGAAACATTCGTTAGTGTTAGATTCCTTACCTTAGAATATCCCCAGGTGTCAGACTGGATGCTGAAAGTTTTCGTCAGCAGTACCCATGTGTGTCGCTAGGCGGCGTCTGCGGCTACGCGTCCGTCGTCGTGATCGCCGGGATGACGTCTGAGTACTTAGACTGCGCCCTCACGCGCTGACGTCAGTTCTGTACATAACTTTCCGCGCCAGTAACGTAGAGCCATGATAGAAACCGACACTGGTGCCATGAAACTAGGGCCCTGAAAGGGATGTCCTTAACCCTAGATATCGGTTCGCAATAACAGGGAGAATGGGTGGGGCGGTAAGGAATCTAACACTAACTAATGTTTCTTACATATATATTGTTACCGAAGGCAAGTAACTTGTGCATCTGAAAGAAACACGTTAGTGTTAGATTCCTTACCTTAGAATAGATACCCTAGCAATACCAACCCCGGTGGTGGGTCTGCGAACCAAGATGACACCAGAAAAGTCCTGGAGAACAGAACGGCTGAAAAAGCCATCTCTCCGGACTTGGCTACCCAGGCAGTAGTGTCTAGCAAACGTGTGCAGCGAGGCCCACTTAGCTGCCAGACAGATGTCCTGCAAGGGGACTCTCTGACCCAGGGCAGTACTAGCCGCCGTGGCCCGAGTGGAATGGGCGCTCAGCCCAACAGGAGCCTCCTTTTTCGCCAAGGAGTAGCAAACCTTGATGCACAAGACGACCCACCGAGAGATGGTCCGCTTGTGCACCGCCCGTCCCTTCTTAGCGTCCACGTAACCAACAAAGAGCTGGTCGTCCACCCGGAACTGTCGTGTGCGATCTAGATAGAAGGAGCGCGCACGTTTTGGGTCCAGACGGTGGAGCCTCTTTTCCTCCTTCGAAGGATGCAGACGCGGAAAGAAGGTGGGCAAGGTGATGGACTGCCCGATGTGAAAGGCTGTGACTACCTTGGGCAGGAAAGAAGGACGAGTCCTCAGAACAACTTTGTCCGGATGGACAGAGAGGAAAGGAGGTTTTGAAGATAGAGCCTGGAGCTTACTCACTCTCCTGGCAGAGGTGATGGCAGCCAGGAATGCAGTTTTAAGAGTCAGAAGACTAAGAGGACAGTTACGAAGTGGCTCAAACTGAGCGCACATCAGAAAAGTCAGAACAAGATTCAAGTCCCACTGAGGCATCACGAAAGGAACAGGAGGAAACGTGTGTGATGCCTTTCAAGAATCTATTTACAACAGTGGGCTTGAAAAGAGAAAGCTGATCAGGAAGCCTTAAGAAGGCTGAAATGGCCGAGAAGTAGCCCTTGAGAGTGCCCAGAGCAGAGCCCTGCTTGGCAAGAGACAGTAGGAAGAGGACAACCTCTGAAAGGGGGCCAAAGAGTGGATTCACAGCCTTTGCTGTGCACCATGTCCCAAATTTGTTCCACCTGCAGGCGTATACCGTTTTTGTGGAGGGACGCCTGGCTGCCAGAATCACATCACAGAATTCAGGAGGCAAGTCAATTGGCCTCAACTGCCGCCGCTCAATCTCCACTAATGGAGGTTGAGACTGGCAGGTTCGGGTGGAGGCCGTCCCCTGCTGCTGCGACAGAAGGTCTTCCTGAAGAGGCAGACAAATCGGGGGATCGACTGACATGCTGATTAGCTCGGGATACCAGTATCTTCGTGCCCAGTCTGGAGCCACAAGGATGACCTGGGCCCGGCCTCGCCTGATCTTCAGCACTCTGGGCAGAAGTGGTATAGGCGGAAAGGCGTACAACAGACCGCAGCTCCACTCGCGACGAAAAGCAATTTCCAAGGAGAGTGCCGCCTTGGAAATTCCAATGCGCAGAACTGAGGACATTGCGCGTGCTCTTCGGTGGCGAATAGATCTAACCAAGGCTCTCCCCACTGCTGAAAGAGACCTTGCGCCATGTCCGAGTTCAGACGCCATTTGTGATCCATCATGCACCTGCGGCTGAGTTCATCCACCCTGGAATGCAGGAAACCTGCCAGGTGTTGAACCACCAGGGTGACACCCTGGTGTTCCAGCCATGTCCAGAGGAGTAGAGCCTCCTGACAGAGGGTCCATGACCCAACCCCGCCCTGTTTGTTGCAGTAACACATGGCGGTGGTGTAGTTCGTGAACACCTGCACTACACTTCCCCGGACAGAGGGAAGGAATGCCTTCAGTGCAAGAAGGATCGCCCACAGCTCCAGAAGGCTGATATGGAGCTGGGGACTCTGCCGGAGACCAGAGGCCTCTGATCTCCCTCTCTCCCTTGTGGCCCCCCCATCCCAGGAGGGACGCATCTGTCACTTCTATGTGCTCCGGTTGGGGAAGGGAGAGAGATCTGCCGCTGACCCAATCGCGGTTCGTGAGCCACCACTGCAACTGGCTCGCAGTGCCCTCCGAGATCAGGACGTGGTCGGACAGGTTGCCCTGATGCTGTGCCCACAAACTTCAGGTCCCACTGGGGGATGAACCCGAAACTGCGCTGAGTCCAGAACTGCTCCGATGAAAAGGAGCTTCTGAGATCGGCACAGGTGTGACTTCGGCACGTTGATGGAGAACCCCAGCGAGTGCAGGAGGTAGGCCGTAGTCTGGAGGTGGGAGACGAATGTCTGGGACGAGCCCACCTTTAACAACCAATCGTCGAGATATGGGAAGACTGAAATCCCTAATCTGAACAGATGAGCTGCGACCACCGCCATCACTTTCGTGAACACCCGCGGGGCGCTGGTAAGGCCGAAGGGTTGCACGGTAAACTGAAAGTGCTCGTGGCCTACCGTGAACCACAGGTAACGCCGGTGGGCCGGCAGGACGGGGATGTGGAAATATGCGTCCTGCAAGTCCAACGCTACCATCCAGTCTCTGGGTCCAGGACAGCTAGGACCTGAGCCAAAGTCAGCATCTTGAACTTTCTGTCGGGAGGAAGCTGTTGATGCTCCGCAGGTCCAAGATAGGGCGTAGGCCTACTTTGCCCTTCTTGGGTACCAGAAAGTAGTGGGAATAACAACCATGTCCTACTTCTGGCCCAGGAACGCGCTCGATGGCCCCTTTGGCCAAGAGGGTCGTCACTTAGTCCTGCAGAAGTTGCAAGTGATCCCCCGACATGCGGTGGCATGGCTGGAGGGGTCGCCTCGAAGGGGGAGTAGCCACTTTGGACGATTTACACCAACCACCTGTCCGACGTGATGGTAGGCCAGTGGGGGAGGTGATGGCGGACCCTGCCCCCCACTGGTGACGAATGGGCCTGAAATGCCGGACTAGGAAGGCTTAGAGGCAGATGCTGCAGGGGCGGGTGTGGACTGGCCCTGCCGGTGTCCCCCGGTACCGCCACGGCGGTACCCAAGTCTTCAACCGCGTTGTGCCTGGGCCTGCGGTCTGTGGCTGGCTGGACATGCGGGGGGGCACCCCTTCCTTGTCCGCGAAAGGAAAGAAAAGCGGAAGTTTGCAGGCATTGGCCTAGGCCCAAGGACTTGGCCGTAGGCCTAGAGTCCTTGAAACGCACTATCCGCCTTGTCGCCAAAGAGGCGACGGCCATCAAAGGGCATGTCCATGAAGGTGGCCTGGACAACCCCCGAAAAGTTGGCGGACCTCAGCTAGGCGTGGCGACGAACCGCCACCATCGTTGCAATCGCCCTACCCAGCGATTCCGTTGTGTGGAGTCCACACTGTATTGAATAGCCTGCTGCATCCCACCCTTCCGCAAGGGCTTGGGCAAGCTTTGCCCGGGCCTCCTACGGGCACTGTGCCAGCACCTCCGCAATCGTATCCTACAGAGAGCGGATACAACGGCCTAAAAGGCAGGCGGTGTTGACAGACCGCAGCCCCAAACTCAAGGAGGAGAACAGTTTCTTCCCAAACTGATCGTACCTTTTGGATTCCCGATCCGGAGGAGCGGTCAAGAATGCGGTCTGGGATGTAGAGGCCTGGATCACCAGGCTCTCAGGGTGGCGTGAATGGACAGGAAGCTAGGGTCGCCCGGAGCCGGGTGGTGGCGTCAGGCCGCGTTCCGATCCACAGGGAGGCCTGCGGAGGGCTTGGACCAGGTGCCAAACAGAACGTCGGTGAGGGCTTCGTTGAACGGCAGTAGAGGCTCCGTGGAGCTTGCCTGCGGTTTGAGCACCCCAGTGAGGAGGTTAGTCCTCACGGCCGCAACAGGGAGCTCAAGAGCCAAGGCCCTGGTCGCCATGTTCAACACGACGCTGAAGGCACCCCTCTCCCCCGTAGCCACGGAAGGAGGGGAGAAGAATCCAGTGTTGGGCGAAGTGTCCAGACCACTGGCCTCCCCTAGCTCATCTGCCCAGTACTGGCTCAACTGGCACTGCAGTGCCAGAGGGTCCTCAGACCCCTCCCAGTCCTCATCTTCCATCTCCGGATAGTCAGGGAAAACTGATGGAGCCGTGCCTTAGGTGAATTGCTCACCTGTCTGCGTCGGAGACGGTGCCGGGCCAACGCCAGACCCGGACTGGGGACGACGTCGTCCGGGGACGGCGTCATTGGCGACACCCTCGGTGTCGGCGCCAGCGGAGGAGTTGTAAGGTCGACTAGCAACGACCCGGATCCAGGCCTGGATCCTACAGGGCCCTGCGGCGTTGGGACCGGAGTCAACGACAGAGCCGGCGCAGAAGCACCCAACTGCGCCGGAGCCGGTGGCCCATTAGGGCTCCCAGACGGACCCGCGGGGTCCGAAGGCGCCTCGGCAGGGTCCATCGGAGGGAAGTGAGTCCTCATGGCCACAAGGAAGTCACGTATCTCCTCCGGCGTCGCATGCAGCTCAGGGACAGTTGGGTGTGGAGCTAGACGCTGCGCTTGCGGCTCCGGACGAGCCGCCCGAACCCCCGGCCGCATCGCGCGAGCGTCGGGGGAGTCGAAAGCGCGATGACGCCTCTTTAACTTCTTTTTCGAGTGCCTCGACTTACCTGAGGATTTGGAGCCCGACGAGTGGTGGTGACTCGTCGAGCGGCGAGGACTGTTGCTCCGCGACCGGTCCCTCGACTTCCTCCTCGACCGGGACCTCGAGCGGCGTGAAGCCGACTGCCGGAGCTCGAGACGCTTACAGGACTGCTCCAGTCTAGCCTTCAAGGTCAAGGCACGGCAGTCGAGGCACGACTTGTCATCGTGGTCGGCCCGAGACAGTAAAGGCACCGACGGCGGGGGTCAGTCACCGACATCAGGCGGTGAAAGTCCTCGCAAGGTTTAAAACCAGGCATCCTACCGGCACCGCAAGTCGAAGGTCGACTCGAGAAGTGATCAAATATTATCAAAAAAGTTAGTCAGAAAATGACTAAGAGTACTGCTCTTCCTGGCGCGGAAAAAAGAAGAACTGACGTCAGCACGCGAGGGCGACGTCTAAGTACTCTGACGATGTCATCCCGGCGATCACGACGACAGACGTGGAGCCGCAGACGACGCCTAGCGACGCGCATGGGTACTGCTGACGAAAACTTTCTGGATCCAGTCTGACGCCTGGGGATATTCTAAGGTAAGGAATCTAACACTAATGTGTTTCTTTCAGATACTTTAAACAGGCAAACAAATCTCATAACAGTCACAAGGCCTCTATAATGTTAATTAACCTTACTGCATAAATGTAATCTCTTGAATCTGGTCTTTGCCATGGTATAAACAATAGTTGCAGATACACAGAGGGTAGTATACTATATATTGCTAGGGGAGTGACATGATACACTTGAGGCTTCACCCCACGAGTCAATGCCCCTCCATACACTCAACAATTGAAACAAATAGCATATTACACTGTGCACATATGTGTGTATATATATATATATATATATATATATATATATATATATATATATATATATATATATATATGCGAAGTAGAACAAACGTCACCCTGGAGAAGGGTCAATCCACCTGGAGGGAGACGAGTGTAGAAAGCCCAACCTGAAAAGGTCATCGCAGAACGAGGAGGACGGGCGGGCATTAAGGAATCTGCGGGTAGATTATGTCTCTACCAGATACATTGTTACCAAAGGTAAGTAACTCATTCATCTGATAGAGAAGTCTAGCCGCAGATTCCTTAACTTAGACTAGATACCAAAGCCATACCCATAGAGAAGGCAGGTCTGCAACTGAACCCTAATAAGTTGACGAGGCAACATAGCAGTCAACAAGGTAACGACCAACGGTGGGAAACGCAAGCCAGCGCTGCCACACCAGAATATGAAGCTCAGAAAAAGCGAAAAACATTGGGAGGCAAAGGCACCACAAGCCTTCAAGGACAGCAGGAAAACTCCTGTATATAAACCGGTTGAGAGAAAGAAAACATACGCTAGATATGTCGATGTGAAAGGGAAACTTCATGAACTCGCAAGAAGTGGAACTGAACCCAGGGTCTGATGGATCTGCAGGAGCCGAGTTGCTGACCGTAAATAAAACCCAGATGGAAGACAACTGGTATGACAGTCAATACATACCGGTCCAATAGGTACAACAGTGAAAAAAAGCACTGTGGAATCCTGTACCAGCCAAATACATGGGACAGTATTGGCAGGATGACAATCTATGGCCAGAAATTGCGGGTAGTACTAGAAATGAAAAACACGCCAGTACATAGTCTGTCACAAGACATGTGAAAGGGCTGATGGCAACCAGCAGAAGCACCCAAAACAGGGGTACAGTAAGAACGATAGTGAAGTGGAATACTAGAAGATATATAAGCATATCGTGTGGACGTTAGAACCACACAAAGTATAGCAAAGACCCTCCTTTAGGGTAGCATGAGTAGCCCAGATGCGAGAGACGCAATAGCAATAAGGCAACCGGGAAAGAGGGGGGCTACCAAATGAAGAAACGTTGACAGCACGATTTTGCTGTGTAACAGAACAGAGCCGAAATAGAGACAAAAGAAATACGCTAAAAAATGAAGCATCACACAAGAAGACTAGGGTACACGAAAAGTACCACCAGTCATGAGGAAGCAGAAGTGGACAGAACAATGTCCAGACCAGTAAGCTACAGCAGCCCCTCGCCCGGGAGGAGCAACGGTCCCCCACAAGATAGAGGAGGAAACTGAGCTAGACATGACATCCAGAAACATTCAGGACCAACCGAATGTTCCAGGAGCCCAAAAGAAGTGTAGAAAACACCTGTGCAGAAAGCAGCAGGGAATGTGTAAAAAACTCCTGTTGGGAAAGTGCCCAGAAAACGAGGGCACAAGGCAACGTACAGTAGAGTGGTACAGGGCTAAGCTGTCCGCTTTAAAGACAAACCCAGTAGGGGCTGAAGTACAAAAAACTGTTACCCGAACCCCTAAAGGGGAGGGGAGTACCAGCACCACAGCAGTGGAAGAAACAACGCAAACACCCTATGATAGCAAGTATACCAGTGTGCATTTCCAGGTTACACCCACACTAAGAAGCGTGCAACACAGTGGTTGTATCCTGGCACAAAACGAGGACAGGGCATCCGAGTTGAGTACAGCGCCTGAACTGAACAGAACAAGGGCCCTACGGAGAATGACTGGCAAACGAAGAGCAGCCATGAAGGGCAAGAGGATCACAGCGACGCTGAAAACACCTGTGAATACAGATGAGACAGAAACCATACGGAAAGGACCCCACACCGAGGCGTAGAAGGACTACCGACAACTACAGTCAACTGCACCGAATGTGCCATAGAGCGATGCGAACGTTAGGATAGCAGAACAGCAGAAAAAGAGGCCCAGAGCAAGATTGTGGCGAACAACTCCATAGGATTTACCAGGGCTAAGGCAGCCACCCAATAGCCTATAAATACCCCACATAGGTTAACTGTCAACCCCTGAGACGGGAGTCCTTTGGGCAAAGCACACACTCAGATGACTGAAAGGAAGACAGAAGCAGCCGTCTGGTTGTACTGAACAAACACGGAGATGGCGGAACAACCGCCTACACCATCCGGGTCCCATACAAAGAACCCAGGACACCTTTGAAAGTAAATTAACTAGGCAAAATTGCCAATACAGAGGAAAAACACTTTAAGGCAGACAGTCGTGCCGCAAAAGTCATGGCAGTCCAGACATTGAGGCTGGAGACCGCTGAATCTGCGTGACTGTCAAACAGGTCCACGCCATTGAACGGCAGATCTCCAAGAGCATCCCGAACATTGTCGGGGAAACGACTGTCGCACAGCCAAGCATGGCGGAGGAAAGCCACAGACCGAGCAAGAGCTTGTCCCACCGAGTCGGTGGCGCCAAGGAAAGAGCGGAGGGAAAATTGTGCCATTCCCCTGCCATCATGCAGAAGGCGGATCAAGTCCACCCGCGGGCCTTCTGGAAGTGGAGGAAAAAGGTCCTTGACTAAGTCCCAAAGGGTAGAAGATGCGCGTGCTGACACACAAGCCCTATTCAATGCGCGGATGCCATCACTGGCAGAGGCGAAACCACCTAGATTCGCTGGTGGGAGGCAACAGAGGCAGGGCGGAGGAAGACTAAGTCAAAGGTCACCTGAACGACTAGGCCCTGAGACCTAGGGTGAAGGGACAGACAGAGTATCATTTGGGGCAGGACGTTGTCGACGAGCTCTAGCCCAATCAAAAGGGTCACCCGTAGAAGGCCTCGCCCATGTGCCCAGCATGATGTGAAACAAAGATGCCCCAAGAAGCAGCAAAGGCTCCACTTCAACCGGCTCCATATGGAGAAGATCCAACAAGGGATCAGAAGGCAGAGAAACCACAGGGGGCTGAAAACTAGGAATAGCTGAAGCTCTGTGAATAGCCTGTGCGTAGGCAGCACTAGCCTCAGTTGCCATCCGGGGAGGTGACAATAACCCATCAGTAGGAGTTGGCTGAAGACTACCCTGTCACTAGACAGCAAAAGTGGAGGAGCCGGAGGCTGATCCAGTGACCACGCCCCACAAGGTACCTGCACCATCGACCGAAACGGCCTGAGATCAGGGGAGTCCAGATCTACCTCGGGTATAAGAGGAGGCGTAGGCGCCGGCACCGGCGTCAACCACTGCCACGTGGGAGTCGTATCGACGTCCGAGGAGTGGGGTGGGATATCAACCTCCTGAAATAGAGGAAACGTGGACGTCGGCACCGGCGTCGACGAGCCGGAGTCGTCTGGAAGTCGGCAACCTCCAACGGAGACTCGGGCTGGGCGCCGTCCTACGTTGACCCCACTGCCACATTGGGGAACAGGGCAGCAAGCCCGGCGCCGCCTCCGGCGTAGGAAGCCGCTCAGGGCTATGCGGAGACTGACTGGGTGGGCTAGATGGGTGAATGGGAGGACCACTGGGCCGTGTCCCGTCGGCGTCATATTAGCTCCGGAACGGTAGTCGATGCACACAGCCAGTGCAGAGGACGAATCCACTGGCGAGGACCCAACATGAGTGCCTTCCACCTCTATGGGACCAGAAGGCGCACCAGGGAGAGGAGGTGGACAAAAGTAAGAGGGGAGTGCTTTAGAATAAGCTTCCATTTGGTCTCGTGTCGCTTCGGCACCCGGATAGGGGGGTGCGGAGGAGACAACCGCCGGACGCCTGTTCCCAGCAGGGAGTGAGAAGAACAGGCAGCAGCGTCACAGGAATGGGAGGAAGACCTCCTGGACTTACGCTTGCGCTTACCCGCCTCCGAACAACGTCTGTGGGAACGACCTCGGGAGTGGGCTCGATCTCGAGAGGGAGAACGGCGACGCAGGACTGGACAGCCGTGCAGCAAGCAATTTCATACAACGCTCCCATAAGGACTTTGGTTTCATCTGCTGGCAATCGTCACACATACAGATGGAGTGCTGGTCCGTTACCGACATCTGACGTGCACAGGTCTCACACGCTTTAAAGCCTGAAGGGATTTCACACTGTTCCGGGACGCCAAAGGTGTCAAGACCAGAAAAACAGGCCAAGAAACTGCTGGTTTTCCAGGATCCGGAAAAGGAGAAAACTGACGTCAGCGCGCCGGTAGGGGCATATATGGCTCCGCTGATGTCACGTCCGTGGACAACGTCAGGTTAGAGACGTGCGGCGGCCCGCAGAGGTGCTGCTGCGGAAAAGTTTTCCAGATCCAGTCTGACGCCTGGGGATATTCTAAGTTAGAATCTGCGGCTAGATGTCTCTATCAGATAATAGCTTTCCAATCAGTTCTTCACTAGAGTGAAATGTACTGTAAAGGTCAGATTTATAAGTGTCCGCTCTTTGAGTTGGAGGATGTGAGGAAATCTTGCTTTAAGTATGGAAAGGAGCATCATAGAGTTGATCCTCTTAAATGACCATCTTGACCAACTTTAAACTCCTTTAAAATCCACATCTGGCAACACAAGTTTAAATATTCACATCAGTTTAAAAATATATATATATTAACTATAATGTCCCCAAAATGTTTCTGAGCCCAAGAGTTAAACTTTTAGACTGTATACCTGGTAACAAAAAAAGCCTGGGAGCAGTTACTGGGTAATAGGTTTTTGACTTACCCGTAGAACACTCATTGCAGACAAATTTACCAGATGGCACTTCGGTCATTCCCAAGCACTCCAGGTGGAAGGCCCCACAGCACTGAGACTCGCACAGTAGCAGCTCCCCGGGCTTCTCACACATCTACAGTAGGATCAACACACAACATGCTTAAGACCTGAGAACTAACCCTTTCTCTTCACAGGACAATGTCTTGATTTTCAGCACACCTGGAAAAAATGTAATCCAATAATTTTTCATATTTTGTAAGTCTGTTATCAACAATCAACCAACATGACAATACTATGCCGTTTGGCTATTGATGTGCAAAACATACATCTTTAACTTTCGCAAAACAAGTAGTTTTCCCCAGGATCAGCTGGGAGGCTGGGGAGGTTCTCTAGAAATTTAAACCATGCCTAAACAGAGGATTATTCAATAACTCATTTGGACAAATGCACAAGTTAATACCTGTGTAACGATATATCTGTAAGAGACATTAGTTAGTGATAGATTTCTTACCATAGAATATCCCCAGGCGTTAAGACTGGATCCGGAAAGCTTTCGTCAGCAGTACCCCTGCGTGTCGATAGGCTCCGTGTGCGTCGTATTCGGAATGAAAAGACATCACTGGAGCTACTTAGACGAGCCCATGTGCGCTGACGTCAGTTCTGTACACAACCCGCCTCTGCGAGGCCTACGACCGCGGATGCGCTGGGACTGTTGCTGCACAGGCTTGTTCTGAAATGAACGTGTTTGTACGCCCTTTCCGGAGCTTCGAAAGGAACGAAAGTTAGAAGCGGGAGGAGTATGTGTGGCCGAAAGGCCTAAGGACTTGGCCGGGGCCCGAGAGTCCTTGAAACGCTCCAATGTTGAAATCACCTTATCACCAAAAAGGCGAGTGCCATCAAAGGGCATGTCCATCAAAGTATTCTGGACATCTGCAGAAAACGTGTAGCACCACCGTTGTGGAAATTGCCCTACCCAGCGAATCAGCAGTATCAAGACCACAATGAATAGTGAACTTGGCCACATCTCTCCCCTCCAGAAGAGCTCGGGAGAAAACTGTCCGGGCCCCCTCCGAACACTGAGGTAGCACCTGCTCAACCGCATCCATACAGAATGGGAATAGCAGCCCAAGAGACAGGCAGTGTTCACAGACCGCAGTCCAGAACTTGCGGAAGAATAAATCTTCTTGCCAAACTGCTCCAATTTCTTGGATTCCTTGTCTGGTGGAGCAGAAGGAAACGCACTTGGGGACGCCAAACCACCAAACTCTCAGGTGTAGGGTGCTGGGTGAGGAAGGCAGGGTCGCCCGGGGCCGAGCGATGGCGTCGGCCCGAACCCTTGTCCACAGAGGCCCATGTGTTGGGCCTGGACCAAGTGCCCAGAAGCACATCAGTAAAATGCAACAGCGGTTCTGTAGAAGAAGAAGCTGGCCGTAGCACTTCAGGTTGGTTCAGACAGCCACTGTAGGGAGCTCGAGGCCAAGAGCCTCTGCCGCCCCTGCCGCCCCGGAAAAGGTATCACTCTCTTCCATATTTGCTGAAGGGGATGGTGAACCAGGCGCCGGAGTGTCATCCGGGCCGTGCTGCGAGAGGGTCTTCAAACATTTCCCAGTCCTCCCCGAGTGGACGAGGATGTGGGTGAATAAAAGGGTAAAAGTCCCCCATCGGTGTTGGGATCGGCGTTGAGACATCCCTCCGGCACCGTCCCGACGTCGGAAAAGAAGTCGGCATCGGTGACGTCGGTGGGGGCCAAACGGGGTCCACCGGCAAGAACGGGGAGCCACGACCGGAGCCATGGAGGCCTCTGGGCGAAGAAGACATCGGGGCTGGCGACGTTGAGGAAAGCGGATCAGTGGGGCCCAAAGGCGTGCCGAGGGGCTGAAGATCCGTGCCATTGCAGACACAAACTCTTGCAATTCGGCCGGAGTTGCCAATGGAACCAGTAAAGGTGGGTAAACCAACGGTAACTTCTCAGACTCCGTTGGAGCCACAGGGGTGGTGACACCTGCCCCCTCAGCCGTGCCCTGCGACTGGTGAGGGGAGGACGAAGAGCGGCGACGCTTCGACTTTTTGTGCTTCGCCTTACCTGACTCAGAGTGCAAAGACTTCGAATGATGGTGCTTTCTCCACGACCGTGCCCTTGATCTCCCACGGGACCAGGGCCTGGTACGTCGTGGCCGAATCCTGGTCCTCCAGCCACTTTCGGGACGGCTACCGCAAAGTTTTCGGGGCAATGACCTGGCAGTGGGAACATGACTCGGTGTCGTGGCCACGCCCCAGGCAGAAGAGACACTCACGGTGCGGGTATGTCAGCGACATCGTGCGCGGACAGGCCGCACAAAGCTTGAACCGGGCATCCCTATGCACCAGAGGTACAGTGTACTCATAAATAATGACAAAAAAATGTCTTAGGCAACAAGTGACTGGGTACTGCTCTCTCTGTATCTGCGCTTGCTGGCGCGGAAAAAGAATGAACTGATGTCAGTGTGCGTGGAAGTAGCTCAAGTAATGTCATCTCAGTGAATACGACGCCAAGGTCGCACGCGAAGCCGTACAACGACGCCTATCGACGCGCAGGGGTACTGCTGACAAAAGTTTTCGAGGTCCAGTCTGACGCCTGGGAACATTCTAAGGTAAGGAATCTATCACGAACGTGTCTCTTTCAGATGAGTCGCAACAATTTGGACTGAGGAGGATGGCAAGGTAATTAGAGTTGATTGGATATCAGTGGACTATGTTTGATTCTCAGATGACGTGGTAAAGTATTTCGCATTGGACAGGTCAGCCAGTTCAGATCTAAATCATGTTACATAACCAATCAATCAATCATAACACTTGTAGAGCGCACTACACACCCGTGAGGGTCTCAAGGCGCTGGGAGTGTGGGGGGTCCTGCTAGTGATCGAAGAGCCAGGTCTTCAGGAGACTCAAGAAGGCCAGTAGGTCCTGGGTCTGATGTAGGTTGGCGGGGAGGGTGTTCCAGGTCTTGGCGGCGAGGTGGGAGAAGGATCTGCCGCCGGTGGTCGCTCTTCGGATGCGGGGGACTGTGGCGAGGGCGAGGCTGGTGGAGCAGAGCTGGCGGGTGGGGGTGTAGAAGTTGAGTCGAGTGTTGAGGTATGCTGGGCCGGTCTTGTGGAGAGCTTTGGGTGCGTGAATGAGGAACTTGAAGGTTATCCTCTTGTTGACAGGGAGCCAGTGCAGGTCTCTCAGGTGGGGTGTGATGTGGCTGCGGCGGGGGATGTCGAGGATCAGATGCGATTAAGCGTTTTGGATGAGTTGCAATCACCTCAGGAGCTTGGCCGATTTCCTGCGTAGAGGGCGTTTCCGTAGTCCAGCCTGCTGGTGACGAGGGCCTGGGTGAATGTTCTTCTTGTCTCGGTGGGGAACCACTTGAAGATCCTGAGGAGCATTCGGAGGGTGTTGAAGCAGGATGAGGAGACGGCGTTGACCTGTTTGGACATGGAGAGGGTGGAGTCGAGGATGACCCCTAGGTTGCGTGCGTGGTCGGTGGGTGTTGGGGCTGTTCCTAGGGTTGCAGGCCACCAGGAGTCATCCCAGGCTAAGGGGGTGGAGCCTAAGATGAGGACCTCCATCTTGTCAGAGTTTAGCTTCAATATGCTGTTCTATTCGGCAACCGCCTTCATTCCTTCGTGGAGGTTGGTCTTGGCGGTTTGAGGGTCTTTGGTGAGGGATATGATCAGCTGGGTGTCGTCTGTGTAGGAGATGATGTTGAGGTCGTGCTGTCGGGCGACATGGGCGAGGGGTGCCATGTAGATGTTGAACAGCCTCGGGCTGAGGGAAGAGCCCTGGGGTACGCCGCAGAGGATTTCGGTGGCCATGGAGCGGAAAGGGGGGGCGAGGGGAACGCTCCGAGTTCTGCCGGAGAGGAAGGATGTTGTCCAGTCCAGGGCCTTCTCTTGGATCCCGGCGTTGTGTAGGCGTGTGCGTAGTGTGTGGTGGCAGACCGTGTCGAAGGCGGCTGACAGGTCCAGGAGGATGAGGGCTGCTGTTTCTCCGTTGTTAAGCAGGGTCCTGAAGTCGTCCGTGGCGGCGATGCGGGCGGTCTCGGTGTTGTGGTTGCTGCGGAACCAACACTGGGACGGGTACAGGATGTCGTTATCCTCGAGGAAGCGGGTCAGTTTGTTGACGATTTTCTCTGTGACCTTTGCTGGGAATGGGAGCAGGGAGATGGGTCGGAAGTTCTTGAGGTCCTTGTGGTCTGCCTTGGGTTTCTTGAGTAAGGCGTTTATCTCAGCATGCTTCCAGCTTTCGGGGAAGGTTGCTGTCTCGAAGGAGGTGTTGATTGTTTTCCGAAGATAGGGTGCGATGGCTGTGCTGGCTTTATTGAAGATTTGGTGGGGGCCTGGGTCCAGTGGTGATCCGGAGTGGATGGTGTTCATGGTCTCGCTGGTTTCCTCGTCATTGACGTTGGTCCAGGAGAGCAGGCGGTTGGTGCAGGTGGTGGTCGTGGGGGCGGTGGTTGTCTGGGTGATCGTGGCGTTGAAGCTGTCGTGGATGTCGGTGATCTTGCGGTGGAAGAAGGTGGCCAGTAAATCGCACAGGTCTTGCGAAGACGGAATGTCGTTGGCGCTGGCGCTGGGGTTGGAGAGTTCCTTCACTATGTTGAAGAGCTCTTTGCTGTGCGTTGTTATCCAGGCGGTTTTTGAAGGAGGCCCTCTTGGCGGTTCTGATGAGTTGATGGTGTCTGCGGGTGGAGTCCTTGTGGGCTGCGTAGTTGTCCAGTGTTTGTTCGCGGAGCCAGTTCTTGTCCAGTTTTTGGCAGGTTTGTTTGGAGGCCTGGAGGTCTTCGGTGAACCAGGTGGCTTTCTTGCTTGTGTGGTTGTTGGAGGGTGTTTTGAGCGGGGCGAGGGTGTTGGCGCAGTCGTCGATCCACTGTCTAAGGTTGCGGGCGGCGGTGTTGGGGTCGGCGGAGTCGGCAGTTGAGTTCTGGGCGAGGGTGTTGGTTAGCTGGTCTTCTGTGATCTTGCTCCAGCAGCGTCGGGGCATTTGTTGGGTGCGGTGGTGTGTGGTGGGTTTCCTGAATGTGAAGTGGATGCAGTGGTGGTCAGTCCAGTGGGGTTCGGTGGTGTGGCTGAAGGAGACGCGGGGGTTTGCAGTGAAGATGAGGTCCAGCGTGTGGCCGGCGGCGTGGGTTGGTGTTGTCACGAGCTGTCTAAGTCCAAGGTCGGCGATCAGGGTGGTGGAGTTGATGTCGTTGTTCTCTAGGTGGAAGTTCAGGTCCCCGAGGAGAATGTAGTCTGTGGAGGCGAGGGTGTGTATGCTGATGAATTCTGCGATGAAGTCGCTGAACTGTGGTCGGGGTCCGGAGGGTCTGGAGACGAGGGTGGCGGCACTGCAGGGGACACAGCGGCAGGAACCGGGGATTGGAGGGGGTGGCAAGGGAGAGCAAAGGTCAGGGGGATAGTGGGGGGCAGAAAACGATTATACAGTTATAAAGTGGCACAAAATATACAGAGCGAAACAGTAACAATCAGGAAAAATAAAACAAAAAAGAACCAACAATGGGTAGAGCCTAAGCGGGTTTCGAACCCTGGCAGGAGCAGGCTGGGAGCACTGGTGCCGGACAGGTGGAGCTGCGCGGAGCGACCTGCCATGAGGCAGGGAGATGATCACCAAATTCCTTATCTGTAGAATATTCCCCAGGCACCAGACAGGATTGAAAGATTTCACAGCAGTGCTCACGCACACAGCTAGGTAGTGCTAAGTGGCCCCACTTTGGTGTTTTGCCCCAGAAGTGACATAACAGAGGTACAAATAGGAGCCACCACACCCTGTGCACTGATGGCAGTTTCTTGCTTGTCGCTTTTTTGCGCCCTTGGAATGGAGCACAAAACAACTTATGGAACCAAAGTGGGACCTTTTCAGATGGTAAAGAGAGGCTGCTCCACAGAACAGCTAAGTGGAAGGGGTAGTAAGGGAATTTGCAGATACAAAGATAACCACCAGAAGGAGAGTTACTAAAGTTATGCAACTTGTTCTTCGATTGATACTTCTAACCGCAGATACCACACCTGTACAATAGATACCAAAGCCTCCCCAACCTGGGAGATCTGTGGAGTAGACTCAAACCAAAATGTCTTGCAGGACCCAACGGAGAAAGGAAAATCCTACTTACCAGTACGCATCTGTTCTTGACATGTAGAGCTGTAGAGTTGTATGCTTGTGCATAGATCGCAATCTAGTGTTGGGTCCGATGTTTGCACTTTGCTTTTCTTCAAAGTCGTCTTTCCAGTCACGAGGTAGGTGACTCCTCTCTTAGGTGATAGTGCACATGGACATCGACTCCATTGTTCGATTGTTTTCCCACAGAGGGTCATAATGGAGCTAGTGCACAAGTTACTTATCTTCGGTAACGATATATCTGTAAGAAACAGTAGTTAGTGTTATATTCCTTACCTTAGAATATCCCCAGGCGTCAGACTGGAATCGGAAAGATTTTTCATCAGCAGTACCCTTGCGCGTTGGTAGGCGTCGTCTGCGGCTCCGCGCCCGTCGTCGGCGTTGTGATCAACGGGATGATGTCGTCAGAGGACTTAGACGCCGCTCTCGCGCACGCTGACGCCAGTTCGGTACACAGCTTTCACACCAGGAACGCAGAGCCATGCAAGAACCGACACTGGTGCCATGAAACTAGGGACATCTTAGGGAGATATCTTAACCCTAGATATCGGTTTGCAGAACGGGGAAGATGGGTGGGGCGGTAAGGAATTCAACACTAACTACTGTTTCTTACAGATATATCGTTACCAAAGGTAAGTAACTTGTGCATCTGAAAGAAACCGGTTAGTGTTAGATTCCTTACCTTAGAATAGATACCGCAGCAATACCAACCCCGGTGGTGGGTCTGCGAACAAGATTACACCAGAAAGTCATGGTGAACAGAACAGCAAAAGAAGCCGTCCCTCCGGACATGACTGTCAAGGCAATAATGCTTTGTAAGTGTGTAGCGAAGCCCACGTGGCAGCCTGACAGATGTCTTGCAGGGGGACACCATGTCTCAATGTCGTAGTAGCTGCAGTCGCCCTGGTAGAATGGGCACACAGCCCCACTGGAGGTTCCTTTATAGCCATAGAATAACAGGCCTCGATACACAAGACAACCCAGCAGGATATAGTCCTCTTGTGAACAGCCCGGCCTTTCTTGGCGCCAGCGTAGCCAACAAAGAGCTGGTCATCCACCCAGAATGCTTGTGTGCGTTTCAGGTAAAAGGAGAGCGCACGTTTTGGGTCCAGACGGTAGAGCCTCTCTTCCTTTCTGGAAGGATGCGGAGGCGGAAAGAAAGTGGGCAAGGTGATAGACTGCCCGATGTGATAGGCAGTGACAACCTTTGGCAAGAAGGAAGGACGAGCGTGAAGCACAACCTTGTCTGGATGAACCGACAGAAAAGGAGGCTTACAAGAAAGAGCCTGAAGCTCACTCACTCTCCTGGCAGAGGTAATGGCCACCAGGAAGGCAGTTTTCAAAGTCAGTAGACGTAAAGGACAATTATGAAGCGGCTCAAAGGGAGCACACATGAGATAAGTCAAGATAAGATTCAAGTTCCACTGAGTCATTATGAAAGGAACAGGAGGGAACATATGCGTAATGCCTTTTAAGAATCTCTGTACAACAGGGGACTTGAAAAGAGAAGGCTGGTCTGGAAGCCTCAGCAAGGCTGAAATGGCCGAAAGATAGCCCTTCGTTTGTGCCCAGAGTAGAGCCCTGCCGGGCCAGAGAAAGATGGAACAAAAGGACCTCAGAAAGAGACAGAAAGGGGATACACAGTCTTCACTGTGCACCATGCCACAAATTTGTTCCACCTGCAGGCGTATACCAATTTAGTGGAGGGACTGGCTGTCAGAATGACATCACAGCTTCGGGAGGCAAGACAAATGGAATCCACTGTCGCCGCTCAATCTCCACGCATGTAGGTGGAGGCTGCACAAGTTCAGGTGAAGAACCGTCCCCTGCTACTGCGACAGAAGATCCTCCCGCAGGGGATCCAGGCTCATACTGAGTAGCTCGGGATACCAAACTCTTCAAGCCCAGTCCGGAGCCACAAGGATGACTTGGACCCCGTCGTGCCCGATTTTCTTCAGCACTCTCCGTAGAAAGGTATAGGTGGGAAGGCGTACAACAGACCGTAGCTCCACTCACGATGAAAAGCGCAGTCGAGCAAGTGCAGCCTTGGAAATTCCAACACGCAGAACTGCAGACATTGCGCGTTCTCTTCTGTGGTTAATAGAACTAACCAAGGCTCTCCCACTGTTGAAAGAGACCTTGCGGCACCTCCGAGTGAAGACGCCATTCGCGATCCATCAGACACCGGCGGCTGAGATCGTCCACCCTGGCGTTCAGAGAATCTGCCAGGGGTTGAACCACCAGGGTAACGCCCTGGTGTTCCAGCCATGTCCAGAGCCTCCTGACAAAGGGTCCACGACCCCACCCCGTCCTGTTTGTTGCAGTACCACATGGCGGTGGTGTTGGCTGTGAACACCTACACTACACTTCCCCGGACAGAGGGAAGGAATGCCCTCAGTGCAAGTTGGATCGCCTGAAGCTCCAGAAGGTTGATATGGAGCCGGGACTCCACCGGAGACCAGAGGCCTCTGATCTCTGCCTCTCCCATGTGGCCCCCTCATCCCAGGAGGGACGCATCCGTCACCACTACATGCTCTGGTTGGGGAAGGGAGAGGGATCTGCCACTGACCCAATCGCGGTCCGTGAGCCACCACTGCAACTGTTGCACAAGTTACTACTTGTGCAACGATATATCTGTAAGAGACATTAGTTAGTGATAGATTCCTTACCTTAGAATATCCCCAGGCGTCAGACTGGATCCGGAAACTTTTGCGTAGCAGTACCCTTGCGCGTCGGTAGGCGTCGTCTGCGGCTCCGCGTCTGTCGTCGGCGCCGTGATGACGTCGTCGGAGTACTTAGACGCCGCCTCCGCGTGCTGACGTCAGTTCTTAGCCACAGCTTTTCCGCTCCAGAAGGGCAGAGCCATGACAAAAACCAACACTGGTGCCATGAAACTAGGGCCCTGAAAGGGGATGACCTTAACCCTAGATATCGGTTCGCAGAACGGGGAGGATGGGTGGGTCGGTAAGGAATCTATCACTAACTAATGTCTCTTACAGATATATCGTTACACAAGTAGTAACTTGTGCATCTGAAAGAGACACGTTAGTGATAGATTCCTTACCTTAGAATAGATACCCCAGCAATACCATCCCCGTGGTGGTGGGTCTGCGAACCAATAATCACACCAGAAAGTCCTGGAGGGCGGAACGGCCAAAGTAGCCATCCCTCCGGACTTGACTGTCCAGGCAATAGTGTCTTGCAAACGTGTGCAGCGAGGCCCACGTAGCTGCCTGGCAAATGTCCTGCAAGGGCACACCTCGGCCCAAGGCAGTTGTAGTGGCCGTGGCTCGAGTGGAATGAGCCCGCAATCCAGCAGGGGGCTCCTTCTTGTCCATGGAGTAACATGCCTGGATACACAAGATGATCCACCGCGAGATGGTCCTCTTGTGCACCGCCTTTCCCTTCTTAGCGCCCACGTAACCAACGAAGAGTTGGTCATCCACCCGGAACTAGCGTGTGCGATCTAGATAATAAGAGACCGCTCGTTTTGGGTCCAGACGGTGGAGCCTCTCCCTCTTTTGAGGGATGTGGAGGCGGAAAGAAGGTGGGCAAGGTAATGGACTGCCCGATGTGGAATGCAGTGACAACCTTGGGCAGGAAAGAGGGTCTCGTCCGCAACACAACCTTGTCCGGATGGACAGAGAGGAAAGGAGGAGTAGAAGAAAGAGCCTGGAGCTCACTCACTCTCCTGGCAGAGGTGATGGCCACCAGGAAAGCAGTCTTCAAAGTGAGAAGACGGAGAGGACAGTTATGGAGTGGCTCAAAGGGAGCACACATTAGGTAAGAAAGTACAAGATTCAAGTCCCACTGAGGCATCACGAAGGGAACAGGAGGGAACATGTGTGTGATGCCCTTCAAAAACCTATTTACAATGGGGGACTTGAATAAGGAAGGCTGGTCAGGTAGCCGTAAGAAGTCGGAAAGGGCAGAAAGGTACCCCTTGAGAGTGCCCAGAGCCCTGCTGGGCAAGAGAAAGAAGAAAATGAGAACCTCAGAAAGGGGTGCAGAGAGTGGGTCCAGAGCCTTTGCTGTGCACCATGCCACAAATCTGTTCCACCTGCAGGCGTATACCGACTTTGTGGAGGTACGCCTGGCTGCCAGAATGATATCACAGACTTCGGGAGGCAAGTCAAATGGCCTCAACTGCCGCCGCTCAATCTCCAAGCTTGCAGGTGGAGACTGGACAGGTTCGGGTGCAGAACCGTCCCCTGCTGCTGCGACAGAAGGTCCTCCCGAAGAGGCAGACTAATCGGGGGATCGACTGACATGCTGAGTAGCTCGGGATACCAGTATCTTCGTACCCAGTCCGGAGCCACAAGAATAACCTGGGCCCGGTCGCGCCTGATCTTCTTCAGCACTCTGGGCAGAAGTGGTATAGGCGGAAAGGCGTACAATAGACTGCAACTCCACTTGCGACAAAAAGCGTCTCCGAGCGAGTGCCGCCTTGGAAATTCCAACGCGCAGAACTGATGACATTGCGCGTTCTCTTCTGTGGCGAATAGATCTAACCAAGGCTCTCCCTATTGCTGAAAGATGCCTTGCGCCACGTCCGAGTTCAGGCACCATTCGTGATCCATCATGCGCCGACGGCTGAGTTCGTCCGCCCTGGCATTCAGAGAGCCTGCCAGGTGTTGAACCACCAGGGTCACGCCCTGATGTTCCAGCCACTGCCAGAGGCGCAGAGCCTCCTGGCATAGGGTGCACGACCCCACCCCGCCCTGTTTGTTGCAGTACCACATGGCGGTGAGGCGAGGGGAGGAATGCCTTCAATGCTAGACGAATCACCCGCAGCTCCAAAAGGTTGATATGGAGCCGAGACTCCACGGGAGACCAGAGGCCTATGATCTCCGCCTCTCCCATGTGGCCTCCCCAGCCCTGGAGGGACGCGTCCGTCACAACCACGTGCTCCGGGTGGGGTAGGGATAGAGATCTGCCACTGACCCAATCGCGGTCCGTGAGCCAGCACTGCAGTTGTCTCGCAGTGCCCTCCGAGATCAAGACATGATCGGACAAGTTGCCCTGATGCTGGGCCCACTGAAACTTCAGGTCCCACTGCAGAGCCCGCATCCGCCACCGGGCGTGATGCACCAGGAGGATGCAGGAAGCCATCAGCCCCAGAAGCCGCAGCGTCAACCTGACGAGACTCGGGATAAAGGCTGAAAGATTGGAATCAGAGCCTGTACATCCCGAAACCGCTGTTCGGGTGGGTAAACCCGAAACTGCACTGAGTCGAGAACTGCTCCGATGAAGAGGAGCTTCTGAGAGGGACACAGGTGCGACTTCGGCACGTTGATGTAGAACCCCAGCAAGTGCAGGAGGTCGGCCGTAGTCTGGAGGTGGTTGACGACTGTCTGGGGCGAGCCCGCCTTCAACAACCAGTCGTCGAGGTAGGGAAGACTGACACCCCTAACCTGCGCAGATGAGCTGCGACCACCGCCATCACCTTCGTGAACACCTGTGGGGCGCTGGTAAGTACCGAAGGGGAGCACGGTAAACTGAAAGTGCTCGTGGCCTACCGTGAACGGCAGGTAACGCCGGTGGGCCGGCAGGACGGGGATGTGAAAATAAGCGTCCTGCAAGTCCAACGCTACCAGCCAGTCTCCAGGGTCCAGGGCAGCTAAGACCTGAGCCAAAGTCAGCATCTTGAACTTCTCCTTCCGGAGGAAGCCGTTGACGTTCCGTAGGTCCAAGATAGGGCGTAGGCCCCCTTTGCCCTTCTTGGGTACCAGAAAGTAGTGGGAGTAACAACCACACCCTACTTCTGGCCCAGGAACGCGCTCGATGGCCCCCTTGGCCAAGAGGGCCGAGACTTCCTCTTGCAGAAGTTGCAAGTGATCCCCCGACACGCGGTGGAATTGCGGTGGCATGGCTGGAGGGGTCGCCTCGAAGGAGAGGGAGTAGCCCCTTCGGACGATCTGCAGCACCCACCTGTCCGACGTGACAGTGCGCCAGTAGGAGAGGTGATGGCGAACCATGCCTCCAACTGGCGTCACATGGGCCTGAAAACTCGGAAGGTTTTGAGGCAGGTGCTGCGGAGGGAGGTGTGGACTGGCCTCGCCGTTGTCCCCGACTGCCGCCACGGCGGTTTCCACGGCCGCCACCGTGCTGTTGAACATTCTGCGGTGCGTGGCTGGCAGCACGTGTGGGGGCGCCCCTTCCTTGGCCACTAAAGGAGCGAAAGGCACCCGATTGCTGGCGTGTGGCGGAGAGGCCCAAGGACTTGGCCGTAGCCCTGGAGTCCTTAAAACGCTCAAGCGCATGGTCTGCCTTGTCGCCAAACAGGCGACGGCCATCGAACGGCATGTCCAGAAGTGTGGCCTGGACATCGGCCGAAAAGTTGGTGGACCTTAACCAGGCGTGGCGTCGAACCGTCACTGTCGTTGCCATCGCCCTGCCCAGTGAGTCCGTGGTATCCAGCCCACACCGGATGGAATATCGCGCTGCATCTCGGCCCTCCACAAGGGTTTGGGCGAGTTTAGCCCGGACCTCCTCCGGACATTGTGGCAGCACGTCCGCGACCGCGTCCCACAGAGTGTGAGTGTAGCGGCCCAAGAGACAGGTGGTATTGACAGACCGCAGCCCTAAGCTTAGGGACAATAACACTTTCTTCCCGAACTGTTCATATCTCTTGGATTCCCGATCGGGCGGAGCCGACGGGAATGCCGTTTTGGGAAGTGGAGGCCTGGATAACCAGGCTCTCGGGGGTGGGATGGGTGGACAAAAAGCAAGGGTCGCCCGGAGCCGGGCGGTAGCGTCTGGCCACGTTCCCATCCACAGGCGGACCTGTGGCGGGCTTGGACCAAGTGCCCACAAGAACGTCACACAAGGCCTCATTTAATGGCAGCAGAGGCTCACTGGAGCTTGTATGCGGTTTGAGGACCTCAGTGAGGAGGTTAGTCCTAACGGCCGCGACGGGGAGCTCAAGGTTTAAGGCCTTGGCCGCCCTTGTCAACACTACACTGTAAGTAGACCCCTCCTCCGAAGCCACGGTTGGAGGGGAGAGAAATCCAGTGTCTGGCGAAGTGTCAATACCACTGGCCTCCCCAAGCTCATATGTCCAGTCCTGTTGAGACTGGCACTCCAGTGCCAGAGGGTCCTCAGACCCCTCCCAATCTCCCTCGGCACCCGTCTCCTGTAAAACAGGATTAACAGACGGGGCCTCCTCATGGAAATAAAAATCTCCAAAGGCCGTCGGGAGCGGTGCCCAGTGGCGCCATTCCAGCACCAGAGTCGGACCGAAGGGAACATTGGGGACGGCGTCCACAGTGGGGCCAGCGCCGGTGAGGTTGTGAGGTCGACCGGCGCCGACCGGGATCCGGAAACGGATCCAGTGAGGTCCTGCGGCGCCGGTACCGAAGTCGCCAGCGGCGTCGGGCCGAAGCACCATGAAACGCTAGGGCCTCCAGCCAGGACCATTGGGCCCGGAAGCGCCACGGAACCCGACTGAGGGAGGGACCTCATGGCCATGAGGTAACGCTCGATCTCCTCCGGCGTCGCGCCGTGCCCAGGGACCCGAAGGTGTGGGGCAGGCGGCGACGCTTGCGACTCCCTCGGAGCCGCGTGGACGGTGTCGCCCGAACCCCCGGCCGCATCGTGCGAGCGTCGGGGTGGGTCGGAGGAACGATGACGCCTCTTTGACCTCTTACCTGAGGACTTGGATCCTGACGACCGATGTCCACTCCCGGAGCTGCGATGACTCAGACCCCGCGACCGGTCCCTCGACCGCCCGTGGGACCGGGACCTGAAACGGCGCGGGCCGACTGCCGGAGCTCGAGTCGCTTGCGGGACTGCTCCCGCCTAGCTTTAGACGAAAGGGCCCGGCAGTCAGGGCAGGTGCGGTCGTCGTGGTCAAGGCCTAAACACTTCAGGCACCGGCGATGGGGGTCCGTAACTGACATCAGTCAGTCGCACTTCGAACAGGGTTTGAACCCGGGCATCCCTACCGGCACCGATAGAGTCGAGGACTCGAGGAAAGAAATGATCAAAAAGATAAAAAAGTTTATTCAAAAAATGACTAGGGGTAGAGCTTCTCCGGATCTGCGCTAGCTGGCGCGGAAAAAAGAAGAACTGACGTCAGCGCGCATGGGCAGCATCTAAGTACTCCGACAACGTCATTCCGGCGCTAACGACGCGGACGACGGACGCGGACGACGCCTACCGACGCGCAGGGGTATTGCTATGCAAAAATTTCCGGATCCAGTCTGACGCCTGGGGATATTCTAAGGTAAGGAATCTATCACTAACGTGTCTCTTTCAGATACAGCAGGATATCCTGAGGCAAAAGTCTCATTAGAGAGCTCAAAAGGTCAAGGTACCACATTCTTCTGGCGCAGTTCGGGGCAATCGCAATGACTGGGACTGAACTTTCCTGACCTTCTTCAGTACTTGTGACGGTAGAGTGATCGATGGAAACACTGTGCATACGGACGTCCTGTGCTCCATTCCAGACTAATGCGTCCACCAGTGAAAGCCTTGGAGTAAGTTCCAGTGTGCAAAACGGTTGCCTGTGCATTCTCAGCAGTGGAGAACAGATCAAACCAGGGCTCTCTCCTTCGTTTAAAATGCCCTGCACCACTTCTAGATGGAGACGCCACTCCCCCTTGTTGAACACAGCCACTCATGGACGTCCAGATCGCTCTGGAATTCAAGAACTCCACTATGTGGTTGGCAACCAGGAAGACGTCCTGTTGCTCAAGCCACTTCCACGGATGTAGAGCCTCCTGACAAGGCTCAAGACCACACTCCACCTCCTTGTTGCAGTACCACATAGCACCCCATTGACTGGCATTAGGAAGGCTGAACAAGTTACTTACCTTCGGTAACGATATATCTGTAAGAAACATTAGTTAGTGTTAGATTCCTTACCTTAGAATATCCCCAGGCGTCAGTCTGGATCCGGAAACTTTTGCGTAGCAGTACCCCTGCGCGTCGGTAGGCGTCGTCTGCAGCCGTCCCCTGCGGCTCCGCGTCCGTCGTCGGCGTCGTGCGCCGTGATGACGTTGCTGGAGTATATAGACGCCGCCTCCGCGCGCTGACGTCAGTTCTTTGTACACAGCTTTTCCGCGCCAGGAGACGCAGAGCCATGAGAGAACCAACACTGGTGCCATGTAAAACTAGTGCCCTGAAAGGGATGTCCTTAACCCTAGGTATCAGTTCGCAGAACGGGGAGGATGGGTGGGTTCGGTAAGGAATCTAACACTAACTAATGTTTCTTACAGATATATCGTTACCGAAGGTAAGTAACTTGTTAATCTGAAAGAAACACGTTAGTGTTAGATTCCTTACCTTAGAATACATACCCCAGCAATACCAACCCCGGTGGTGGGTCTGCGAACCAATACAATACTACACCAGAAAGTCCTGGAGGACAGAACGGCCAAAGAAGCCATCCCTCCGGACTTGACTGTCCAGGCAGTAGTGCCTCGCAAAGGTGTGCAGCGAGGCCCACGTAGCCGCTTGACAAATGTCCTGCAAGGGGACTCCCCGGCCCAGGGCAGTAGTAGCCGCCGTGGCCCGAGTGGAATGGGCCCTCAGCCCAACAGGAGGCTCCTTCCGAGCCAAAGAGTAGCACGCTTTGATGCAGAGAACGACCCATCGAGAGATGGTCCGTTTACAGACCGCCCGTCCCTTCTTCGCACCCACGTAGCCCACAAACAGTTGGTCATCCACCCGGAACTGGCGTGTGCGATCCATGTAAAATGAAAGCGCACGTTTTGGGTCCAGACGATGGAGCCGCTCTTCATCCTTTGAAGGATGCGGAGGCGGGAAGAAGGAAGGGAGGGTGATGGACTGCCCGATGTGAAAGGCCGAAACAACCTTGGGCAGGAAAGAAGGTCTAGTCCTCAGAACCACCTTGTCAGGATGAATGGACAGGAAAGGAGGTTGGACAGAAAGAGCCTGGAGCTCACTCACTCTCCTGGCAGAGGTGATGGCAACCAGGAAAGCCGTCTTTAAAGTCAGGAGACGGAGAGGACAAGAATGAAGGGGCTCAAAGGGAGCACACATCAGAAAGGTTAGAACCAGGTTCAAATCCCACTGGGGCATCACAAACGGAACAGGTGGAAACATGTGAGTGATGCCCTTCAAGAATCGAGTTACAATCGGGGATTTGAACAAAGAAGGCTGATCAGGGAGCCTCAAAAAGGCTGAAAGGGCAGAAAGGTAGCCCTTGATAGTGCCCAGAGCAGAGCCCTGCTGGGCAAGAGAAAGAAGAAACAGAAGAACCTCCGAAAGAGGGGCAGAAAGAGGATCCACAGCCTTTGCTGTGCACCATGCCACAAATCTGTTCCACCGACAGGCGTATACCGACTTAATGGAGGGACGCCTGGCTGCCAGAATAACATCACAGACTTCAGGAGGCAAGTCAAATGGCCTCAACTGCCGCCGCTCAATCTCCAAGCATGGAGGTGGAGACTGGACAGGTTCGGGTGGAGGACCGTCCCCTGCTGCTGCGACAGAAGGTCCTCCTGAAGGGGCAGGCGGATCGGGGGACCGACTGACATGCTGAGTAGCTCGGGATACCAGTACCTTCGAGCCCAGTCCGGAGCCACAAGGATAACTTGGGCCCGGTCGCGCCTGATCTTCTTCAGCACTCTGGGCAGAAGTGGTATAGGCGGAAAGGCGTATAACAGACCGCAACTCCACTCGCGCCGAAAGGTGTCGCCGTGCGAGTGCCGTCTTGGAAACTCCAACGCGCAGAACTGATGACATTGCGCGTTCTCTTCTGTGGCGAATAGATCTAACCAAGGCTTTCCCCATTGCAGAAAGATGCCTTGCGCCACGTCCGAGTTCAGACGCCATTCGTGATCCATCGAGCACCGACGGCTGAGTTCGTCCGCCCTGGCGTTCAAGGAACCTGCCAGGTGTTGAACCGTCAGAGTCACGCCCTGACGTTCCAGCCATTGCCAGAGGCGCAGAGCCTCCTGGCAAAGGGTCCACGACCCCACTCCGCCCTGATTGTTGCAGTACCACATGGCGGTGGTGTTGTCGGTGAACACCTGCACTACACTCCCGTTGACAAAGGGGAGGAATGCCTTCAGTGCCAGACGAATCGCCCGCAGCTCCAACAGGTTGATATGGAGCCGGGACTCCGCCGGAGACCAGATGCCTCTGATCTCTGCCTCTCCCAAGTGGCCACCCCAGCCCTGGAGGGACGCGTCCGTCACGACAACGTGCTCCGGTTGGGGAAGGGAGAGGGATCTGCCTCTGACCCAATCGCGGTCCGTAAGCCACCACTGCAGTTGTCTCGCAGTGCCCTCCGAGATCAAGACGTGGTCGGACAAGTTGCCCTGATGCTGGGCCCACTAAAACTTCAGGTCCCACTGCAGAGCCCGCATCCGCCACCGGGCGTGATGCACCAGAAGGATGCAGGAAGCCATCAGTCCCAGCAGCCGCAGCGTCAACCTGACCGAAACCCGGGATAGCGGCTGAAAGATGGGAATCAAAGCCTGAATATCCCGAACCCGCCGTTCCGGAGGATAAACCCGAAACTGCGCCGAGTCCGGAACCGCTCCGATGAAAAGGAGCTTTTGAGAGGGACACAGGTGTGATTTCGGCACATTGATGGAGAACCCCAGGTCGTGCAAGAGGTCTGCCGTCATCTGAAGGTGGTGGACGACTGTCTGGGGCGAGCCCGCCTTCAACAACCAGTCGTCTAGGTAGGGGAAGACTGAAACCCCCAACCTGCGCAGATGGGCTGCGACCACCGCCATCACCTTTGTGAACACCCGTGGGGCGCTGGTAAGGCCGAAGGGAAGCACGATAAACTGAAAGTGCTCCTGGCCTACCGTGAACCGCAGGTAACGCCGGTGGGCCAGCAGGACGGGGATGTGAAAATAGGCATCCTGCAAGTCCAACGCTACCATCCAATCTTGTGGGTCTAGAGCAGCCAAGACCTGAGCTAACGTCAACATCTTGAACTTCTCCTTCCGGAGGAAGCCGTTGACGTTCCTTAGATCCAAGATAGGACGTAGGCCCCCCTTGTCCTTCTTGGGTACCAGAAAGTAGTGGGAATAACAACCACGCCCTACTTCTGGCCCAGGAACGCGCTCGATGGCCCCCTTGGCCAAGAGGGCCGTAACTTCCTCCTGCAGAAGTGTCAAGTGGTCCCCCGACACACGGTGGTTCTGCGGTGGCATGGCTGGAGGAGTGGTCCCGAAGGGGAGGGAGTAGCCCCTTCGGACGATTTGCAGCACCCACCTGTCCGAAGTGATCGTGCGCCAGTGAGCGTGGTGATGGCGAACCCTGCCACCCACTGGCGTCACATGGGGCCGAAAGCACGGACTAGGAGGATTTTGAGGCAGATGCTGCGGGGGGAGGTGTGGTCTGACCCCGCCGTTGTCCCCGACCGCCACCACGGCGGTTTCCACGGCCGCCACCGCGTTGAAAGGATTGTTGCGGCGCGTGGCTGGCAGCACGTGTGGGGGCGCCCCTTCCTTGGCCACGAAAGGGACGAAACGAACCCGGTTGCTGACGCTGGGTCGAGAGACCCAAGGACTTGGCCGTGACCCTGGAGTCCTTGAAGCGTTCCAGCGCGTGGTCCGCCTTGTCACCGAACAGGTGACAGCCATCGAACGGAATGTCCATCAATGTATTCTGGACATCTGCCGAAAAGTTGGCGGATCTCAGCCAGGCGTGGCGACGAATCGCCACCGTCGTTGACATAGCTCTGCCCAGCGAGTCGGTCGTATCAAGACCACACCGTATCGAATATTTCGCTGCATCTCGGCCCTCAGCCACAGCCTGACCGAGTTTTGCCCGCACCTCCATGGGGCATTCTGGCAGCAGTTCCGCGACCGTATCCCACACAGAGTGGGTGTAGCGGCCCAAGAGGCAAGCGGTGTTGCAAGACCGCAGGCCCAAACTAATGGACGAGAAGACCTTCTTGCCAAACTGGTCATACCTCTTGGATTCCCGGTCGGGCGGGGCCGACGGGAATGCGGACTGGGAGGTTGAGGCCTGGATCACCAGACTCTCAGGAGTGGGGTGGGTAGACAGGAACTTGGGGTCGTCCGGACAAGGACGGTGGCGCCTGGCCACGTTCCGATCAACAGGCGCACCTGAAGCGGGCCTGGACCACGTGCCCAACAGAACGTCTGACAAGGCTTCATTAAACGGCAGCAGTGGCTCCTGTGGGCATGACTGCGGTTTGAAGACCTCAGTGAGGATGTTAGGCCTCACGGCCGCGACGGGGAGCTCAAGGTGTAAGGCCTTGGCAGCCCTCATCAGCACCACAGAATATGCAGCTCCCTCCACCGATGCCACGGAAGGAGGAGAGATCAAACCAGGGTTAGGAGAGTCGTCCAGACCACTGGCATCCCCCAAGTCACCTGTCCAGTCCGGGTCATACTGGCACTCGCGTGACAGAGGGTCCTCGGACCCCTCCCAACCTTCACCGAACTCTTCATCTTCTCCGTATTCGGAGTCAACGATGTAGACCGGCTCCTCGGGGTTCATGGGCCCCATCGGCGCCGAGCCCGGCGTCGAGCGACGCCGGTCCGACTCCGCGTCCGGCGTCGGGGAAGGTAAGGGGACGGCGCCGCCCGGAGCCGGCGTCGGAGCCCCGCTGCCGGCCGGAGCCGGCACCGGAGAACCGGCGCCGCGCGGGGACGGCGTCGGGGGTAACCCCGATGGTAACCCCGATGGTAACGGCGCCGGAGAGGCCGGAAAACCAGCCGGCGCCGATCCCGAAGGCCCTTGCGGCGCCGGGGTCAGAGCCGTCGGCGGCGCCGGGGCCGGAGCACCCGACGGCGCCGAGGCAGAGACACCCGAACCGCTAGGGCCCCCAGACGGTGGCACTGGGCCCGAAGGCGCCGTAGGCCCCGTCGGAGAACCGAGCGCCCTCATGGCCATGAGGAACGCATCGATCTCCTCAGGCGTCGCGCCGTGCCCAGGGACCGGAGGGTATGAGGCAGGCCGCGCCGGCGACTCTCGCGGAGCCGCGGGGTTGGGGTCACCCGAGCCCCCGGCCGCATCGCGCGAGCGTCGGGGGTACGATGACGACGCCCCGACTTCTTGTGCTCCTTACCTGATGAGCCCGACGAGTGGTGTCGACTTCCGGAGCGCTCGGCGCAGCTCCGCGACCGCTCCCTCGAACGCTCTCTCGACCTCCGGCCGGACCGGGACCGCTCCCGGTCCCGACGTGGGGCCGACACCCGGAGCTCCAGTAGCTTGCGGGACCGCTCCCGCCTAGCCTTGTTGGTGAGGGCCCGGCAGTCGACACAGGAGTCCACGTCGTGGTCGGGGCCCAGACACCGGAGACAGAGGCGGTGATGATCCGTGACCGACATCGTGCGCTCACAGTCATCACAGTGCTTGAACCCAGGCATCCTAACAGGCACAATAGTGAAATAACAATTCGAAAAACTTGGTCAAAGACCGGAGTACTGCTCTTCAGATCTGCGTCCACTGGCGCGGAAAAAAGAAGAACTGACGTCAGCGCGCGGAGGCGGCGTCTATATACTCCAGCGACGTCATCACGGCGCACGACGCCGACGACGGACGCGGAGCCGCAGGGGACGCCTGTAGACGACGCCTACCGACGCGCAGGGGTACTGCTACGCAAAAGTTTCCGGATCCAGACTGACGCCTGGGGATATTCTAAGGTAAGGAATGCGTGTTTCTTTCAGATTTTTAGGGCTCAATGGATCGCTCCCAGCTCCAGCAGGTTGATGTGGAGCTGGCATTCCACAGGAGATCAGAGACCTCTAACTGCCATATCCACTTGGTGACCCCTTCAGCCCAGCAGGGATCCATTTGTCACCAAAATGAGCTGTGGGTAGGGGACAGGAAGTGATCTGACGCAGGTCAGGTGGACATCTGTCAACCACCACTGCATATCTCATCCCATCTCCTACAAGATTACAATGGCATCCGAGACTCAGCCCTGGTGCCATCCGCTGGGACTAGAGGTTCTACAGTAGTGCATTTATGTGCCATCTGATGAACGGGATTAGGATGATTTAAGAGGCGAGGAGCAACAGGACTGATCCGGAGACATCTGGGATCATATCCTAAACTCAATGCAGTGAGGGGCTTTGTCCAATACCGCCCCAAAGAACGACATCCTCTGTGAGGGGGTCCTGTGTAACTTTGGCTCTTTGATGGAGAACCCCAAACATGTAACTTTGGCTCTTTGATGGAGAACCCCAAACATGTCAGGTGACTGGACGTTGTTTGGATGTTTAAATGAAAGTATTCTTGGCCTACCTTGAACTGCAGGTAGCACTTGTGGGACTGCAGGACAATATATTAAAATACACAAACCCAAAGTCCGAACACACAATTCAGTCTCCTGGGTCCACAGCAGACAGAATCTGAGCAAACGTGAGCATTCTGAATTGTCCTTCCATAGGAAGACATTCAGAGGACAAAAGTCCAGATTGGGTTTAAGGCCCCCATTTTTTTTCGGGATGAGAAAATTGCAGGAATAACATTCC
The DNA here is from genome assembly GCF_964263255.1 of Lissotriton vulgaris. Classification (NCBI taxonomy): domain Eukaryota; kingdom Metazoa; phylum Chordata; class Amphibia; order Caudata; family Salamandridae; genus Lissotriton; species Lissotriton vulgaris. Next base: position 1,253,326,496 of record NC_141695.1, on the reverse strand, counting down.
TCACCTTACACAAAGTATGGTACTCGCTCAATGGCACACTCAGGAGAGCAAAATAAGTACCGCCTGCATCAGGATTTGCAAGTGTTTCTTCAAAGTTTGTTCTGGAGTGGGAGATAAATGGGTGGAGAGGAAGAAGTGCTTAATTTGTAGGTAAATAAGTGCCAGGGCCCTCATCAGGTGGACAATGCAGCTTGTGCCACCTATTGCCCCTATCAGCACTGCCAATGACAGTACCAATACAAATACTAACCATTATACACCTAAAAGTTTGATATTATAACTATTCCAGTCCACCAAAGCTATAAGAATAGCTTGAGCAGTGGTTAATTGTAATTTTAAAGTATTTTGAATCAATAATCAACTGTTGTGCTGAATTTTAAATGAGACAAACAGCACTACCATGTGGCAGACTGTCATATGTGCCAATGTTGACAATTAATTGCGGATGCAGAGCACTGGAAACCACTGTCTCAAATTAAGCAGTGGGAAGTGGGGAGGAAATAACAGCATAGCTCCACTAGACTATCTGTAAGACCATTTATCAGGTGCACACAAAGGGAGTTGTGGCCTGACCAGGAGGATCAGGTTTCACAACCACCTAACAGAAAAAAATGAAAAAAAGCAAAGCACGTTCCGACTCCAACCATTAGATGGTGGAATATGCACAGTATGTGAATCTAAAAGACGTCTATGCTGCAAAACAAAATCGCCAGTCAGGGAGGAAATGTTGGATCCTGCACCCCACTAGCCAGGCATTGGTCACCAAGGCCAAACTTAAGCAGCGCAGTAGCTGCTGAAACAGGGAAGGAGGTGTTGAAGGACTGCAATTTCTCCTATCCTGCAGGATGCCTGCTGGCGCTGCAACTGCTTCCCCAAAAGGACTCAACTGATTGCTGGAGCTCCGGATAGGGTAGCTGCCTCGCTATAATTCAGCTCCCCTGAAGTAACCTAAACAATTATGGAACTGGTAGGGGAACTGTTCCACTGATGTCAACAGTGCAGTGTTATGGCTGTCTTTGAACACAGTCTGCCTTTTTCGACAAAAGCTTTGACCCATCAATGGGCCTGTTTGTTAAGGATGTGCTTGAAAATCCACTAGACTTCTTACATGAATGTCCCTTTAAGACGATTGGCCCAAGAGCCCTACCAATGCAATCTGTAGAATCCATACCAGCATTAATCACAAACTGTACTACATCTTGTAATGTTTGTGACAGAAAGAAGTTGAGATCTTCTGTCCCGAGAGTATGTGACTATCTATCCAGCAGGCTTATGGCATTTAATGACCTCAAGGCCAAACTCTTAGATGGTGAAAACATCCTTTTGCCAAACATGTCAATCTGTTTTGACTCCAAGTCCGGGGATTGGTCATAAAAAAGGGTTCACAGCGATAGTGGAAAGACTACACAATGAGGCTCTCTGGTGTGGTATGTTCAGTCAAATAAACTGGGTTACCAGGCACAGGTCTACGATAATATAGGGCTCTTAGCCTGCTAGCTAGTGGGCAGGAACAGGGTTTCGACTATGTGGACATTATAGTGCTGTTTAAGGCTTAATTAGAAGGCAACAAAAAAGTATAGATCATAGGAAAACGCTGATGAATCTCTCAGAGAACATTTGACTTTGCTTTGACAAAGGCAACTGCCATCCTAGCATATCAGTCGCCCTCCTAACCATCTGAGCAAACAAAGCACTTTCTCCCACTGGTGGTCAATGTGGTGAGTGAAGCTCAGTTTCACAGTATGTGTCAAACCCACTGGCATTTTGTAGGTCTAGGAATAATACATCTCCAGTATAATGAGGAGGGAGCAGACAACCTCCCTACTCTTCATTATCAGTATTCAAAGGGGCCCTACCTGGATCATACACAGAGTCCGAGCCAAAAAGAGAATGCTATTGTTGTTAACAGAGTCATTGCAGAAGCATTGGGTTGCAAACATTCTGAATGGCAACTAGTTGCACTTGTGTAACCTTGTATTGTGTCACAAGATGGGCTCAGGCACAGGTCGGATTGCAATATGACATGGGTGTCAGCACCAGTGCATTGGGTTGCAAACAGTCTGAATGGCAACTAGTTGCACTTGTGTAACCTTGTATTGTGTCACAAGATGTGCTCAGGCACAGGTCGGATTGCAATATGACATGGGTGTCAGCACCACTGGTCTATCGGCATTAGTGTGGCAGGAACAAGTGTAGATCTTAGAGCCAGTGGAAAAGACTGTATCAGAATCAGCAGGAGCCCAGGAACAGATCCCAAAAGGACATATGGCTTCAGTGAGGATCGGACGGCAGAAATCCTAATCAGGAACCATGTGACTCATTAAAGCTTTAAGGCACTTCAATGGGGACTAGTATCACACTGAAAATTAATAGCAAAACCCCTTGCGTGATCATGACGAGCTCAGCTCGTCATGAGGCACAGTGGAGCTGAGCTCGTCATAACGGCCGGGGACGGCACACGCGGGGCTAATTCCCCGCCTGTGCGGGCATTCTACGGGAGTGGGCGGAGTCGTGATGAGGTCAGCTCGTCATCAGCACAGCTCCACTGTGCAGCATGACGAGCCGGGCTTGTCATGAGCACCGCAGCGCCGCTCGTGGCCCCTCCCTCCCGCCCCGCAGGGCAATTAGCCCCGCAAGGAAGGGGATAAGTCTGCAATCTGCTGAACCTCGCAACAGCCCTTGACACTCTGGGCACGTAACCTTTCTTAACACTCCACTACAACGAAATATTTAGGAGATCTCCAGGGTGAGCTTGCACATCTGGCCAAAAGTCCTCTTCATCCCCCACCCCCAAATAAAGTAGCACTTTTCTTCAGCCACCAAAGTCTTTATAAGCATTTGAAAGGCACGGTTTTCTTGGAGCATAAGCAGCGATTTATTTATGGAATTGCACAGAAGTTCTAGGAGACAATGCCTAGAAAACAAACGAAAAATAATGAAGGCTAAGTCATGCATTATCATAATACTATAAGATGATCTAAGATGCAAACACTTAGAAACAGACATTATAAGTTTGCCCACTATTCCAATATGTATAGGAATAATAGACCAGGATGCTCTACCTGACAAACATTCTCCTTCATGGCTGCTCCTCCTCCTTTTTCAGGGTTGATTTTTCTTGAAGGCGGCATTTCATTATCCAGCTCAATCCCTTCATCGGAGGGCTCCTTGGGGCTTGTGGTATTTTCATTCATAGACATATCCCCCTTTAACATAAACAGAAATATTTTATATTGGATGCTCTCCTTTACCAACACTGTTCTTGCTTACTGGATCAACACTATTCTTGCTCACTACTATATAATATTTGCCCACATTCTGCAGCCTGACAAACACTCTTGCTATAAAACACAGCTCAAGAACAGGGCAAGAAAATGGTGTAGGAAGCTGGCTATGTATATACTATAGCAAAGTAAGGTATAGTGTGCACAGAGTCCAGTGGAACCCCAAAGGTAGGGAGAGGTAAAAGTAGATAATATCATGTTCTTTATTTGTGGTAGTGTAGGCGAGCAGTAACAACTCCACACTTGAAATAATCCTCAAAGAAAAGCAGTGAATGCAATCCTAAGGGAGGAAAAATTGAGTTATTGGTTTACAGGTAAGTACTTGGTTGTGAAAGTGGGGTATCTGGGGTTAGAACCAGGGTTTACCAGGGTCGAGAATGCACTCTTAAAGCACCCTCTGCGGCACTAGGGAGGCCGAGTGGAGAGGGTTGAGGCCCAAAGTTATCCAGTGAGGAACAGGTGGCCTCCAGTTGGTGGCAGCTCACGAGCAGGCCACAAAACTGTGGGAGCAAAGCTCCAGGTGTTAGGCTCAGGGCAAAGAGGTGGTCCGATATAGCACACAAGGTGCACCCACAGCGGCACAGGGGAGGCCGGGTGCAGGGAGCTGTTGTGGTGTAAGGTGCCTTGTTGATTTCCATGGGGATTCTCCAATTGCAATAAACACTGCAGGCTCGGGGACAAAGATCTACTAGAGGTGACCACCGGTTGGAGAGGTAAGTTAGGATGCCTGGGGATGCTGGGACACAGTCAGTTGGGCCACCCAAGGCAGCGGGACGTCAGGTGCAGGGGTGTCTTTAGGCGTTTTTTTTTTACCAGCTCCTGTCGCAGTCGGAGAGGTCCTCCAGAAAGGGGCTGTTGGCGTGGATTGGAGATTCGAGGCAGGTCAGATACCACCAGATCTCAGGTTATCTTAGAGATGTCTCCTGAAAAACGACCAAACTCTAGTGGCCTGGCTGAGTGGCTGCTCGCCAGCTGCCACCACCAGACATATTTCTGGGCCCCTGGGTCGAGAGCCTGCCGCTCTTGGGGTCATGAAACAAAGCACATCTTGGGACAAGGTGCCAAGCCTCCTCCACCAGGATGGGCTGGATCCACGAAGGGGAAGCTTCAAAGGCTTGCCGTCTTTCTCAGCTACCCAAGGCATTTGCTGCTCCCAGCAACTGGCCCCCACTGGTTCTGAACCCCACTTTGGGCAGGAAAATCAGCAGGAAAACTAAGTTAGGAGAAGAGGTGTGCACACCTTTACCAACTTCACCCCTCAGGTGGGGAAGGCTAGGTGAAGCACAACTTTCAGTCCCCCCATCTTGAAGATGGGGGACCCACCCAACCAGAGTGAGGCTTATGCCCCCCTTCCACTGGAGGGTCTGGGTCTAGTTGGTTCATAGTTGCGATGCAGGTTCATAAATTGCTCAATGTAGATCTGTCAAGGACAAAACGAAGCTGACCTTGAACAGCAGTCCTGGCATCAATAGAGGTTTCTCCTCTAGTATTTTAGTGTCTGTTTTCAGAAGCAATACTGGTTGTAAGAGCTTGTCAGGTTTGAATAATGTGATTATCACTACTTCCCTTAGTGACTGTGGTAGAAATCCGCAATTGTGTGTCTCGTCCAGCATGAGCCAAGACGTGGGAGTCCAGGATCCATACATATGCTTCATAAAAGTTGACTGAGGTGGCTGCATTAAGGGTTCTCTTCAAATTTTTCAACCCATGACATTTTTTGGTCTATCTAGGTAATGAGATATTAGAGAGTTAATAGGATTTTTTTAGGAGGTGTACAACCTATTGTAGTACTCTTTAAACCAGTTGGACAAGTGTATTTCCTTTATTAACGCCTCATCTGGTAGAGACTGGGTCTAGCCGCAGATTCCTTATCTAAGAATCCTCCCCATATGCCAGACTGGATCCAGAACTTTTTTCAGCAGTACCTCTGCACGTCGGCAGAGGGCATCGAGCAACTCCGTAATGACGTCATTTCTTGAATGTGACATAAACTGAGTCGGTTAAAGCCCTTCCCCGATGAGCTGTCCGTTTCTTTTTGTGACTATTTTCGCACCAACAAAGCAGAGCCACTTAGAGAAATTGTCTCTGGCCACCGTTTTAAAAAGGGAAAAATCGTGAAGCAACAGGTGCAGATTGAAAGAACTGTAGTAGTATGCAAGGGGGGTATCTTGGAGACAACGGGGCCCTCAGTTCGCTGAGTGGGGCGGATAGGTGGGTCGATAAATATGTGCCTAGACCACCACCATCACTTTCGTGAACACCCGTGGGGAGCTGGTAAGGCCGAAGGGGAGCACGGTAAACTTAAAGTGCTCGTGGCCTACCGTGAACTGCAGGTAACGCCGGTGGGCCGGCAGGAGGGGGATGTGGAAATATGGGTCCTGCAAGTCCAACGCTACCATCCAGTCTTCTGGGTCCAGGGTAGCTAGGACCTGAGCCAAAGTCAGCATCTTGAACTTCTCCTTCCGGAAGAAGCCGTTGACGCTCCGTAGGTCCAAGATGGGGCGTAGGCCTCCTTTGCCATTCTTGGGTACCAGAAAGTAGTGGGAATAGCAAACACGTGCTACTTCTGGCCCAGGAACGAGCTTGATGGCCCCCTTGGCCAAGAGGGCCTTAACGTCCTCCTGCAGAAGTTGCAAGTGATCCCCCGACATGCGGTGGTATTGCAGAGGCATGGCTGGAGGAGTCGCCTCGAAGGGGAGGGAGTAGCCCAATTGGACGATTTGCAGCAACCACCTGTCCGACGTGATGGTACGCCAATGGGGGAGGTGATGGCGGACCCTGCCCCCCACTGGCGTCGAATGGGCCTGAAATGCCAGACTACGAAGGCTTAGAGGCAGATGGGGCGGGTGTGGACTGACCTTGCCGATGTCGCACGGTACCGCCACGGTAGCAACCACGTCCGCGACCGCGTTGAGATTGGGCCTGCAGCCTGTGGCTGGCTGGACGAGTGGGGGCGCCCTTTCCTTGGCCATGAAAGGGGCGAAACGCAGAAGTTTACTGGCGTTGGCCTAGGCCCAAGAATTTGTCCGTAGTCCTGGAATCTTTGAAACGTTCCAGCGCATTATCCGCTTTGTCGCCAAAGAGGCGACGGCCATCGAAGGGCATGTACATGAGGGTAGCCTGGACATCCCCCGAAAAGCTGGCGGATCTCAGCCAAGCGTGGCGGCGAATCGCCACCATCGTTGCAATCGCCCTACCCAGCGAGTCCGTGGTGTCAAATCCACACCTGATGGAATAGCGTGCTGCATCCCGCCCCTCCGCATGGGCTTGGGCGAGCTGTGCCCAGGCCTCCTCCGGGCACTGTGGCAGCACCTCCTCAACCGTATCCCACAGAGAGTGGGTGCAACGGCCCAAAAGGCAGGCGGTGTTGACAGACCGCAGCCCCAAACTCAGGGAGGAGAACAGTTTCTTACCAAACTGATCGTACCTTTTGGGTTCCAGATCTGGAGTTCGGTTTGGGATGTAGAGGCCTGGATCACCAGGCTCTCTGGGGTGGGGTAAACGGACAGGAAGCTAGGGTCGCCCCGAGTCGGGCGGTGGCGTCGGGCCACGTTCCGATCCACAGGGAGGCCTGTGGAGGGCTTGGACCAGGTGCCCAACAGAACGTCGGTGAGGGCTTTGTTGAACGGCAGAAGAGGCTCCGAGGAGCTTGCCTGCGGTCTGAGCAACTCAGTGAAGAGGTTAGTCCTCACAGTCGCGACAGGGAGCTCAAGAGCCAAGCCTTGGCCTCCCTGTTCAACACCTCGCTGTAAGCAGCCCCCTCCTCCTAAGCCACTGAGGGAGGAGAGACAAATCCAGTGTCAGGCGAAGTGTCCAGACCACTGGCCTCTCCTAGCTCGTCTGCCCAGTCCAGGCTCACCTGGCACTGCAGTGCCAGAGGGTCCTCAGACCCCTCCCAGTCCTCCTCGTCATACATCTCCTGTTAGTCAGGAAAAAATGATGGAGCCAGGTCGTAGCTGAATTGCTCACCCATCGGCGCCAGAGACGGCAAAGGGCAGCGCCGGTCCCGACGTCGTCCGGGGACGGCATCGTGGGCGACACCCTCAGGGTCGGCGCCAGCTGAGGAGTCGTAAGGTTGACTGGTGACAACCCGGTTCCAGGCCTGTATCCTGTGGGGCCCTGCGGCATCAGGACCGGAGTCTACCACAGCGCCGGGGCCGAAGCACTCGACGGCGCCAGAGCAGGAGCGGCTGGCCCGCTAGGGCTCCCAGACAGACCCGTGGGGCCCGAAGGCGCCTCAACAGGGTGCGACTGAGGGAAGCGAGTCCTCATGGCTATGAGGAAATCACGTAACTCTTCCGGCGTCGCGTGCAGCCCAAGGACCGGCAGGTGTAGAGCTGGACGTGGAGCTGGACGCAGCGCTTGCGGCTCTGGCGGAGCCGTGTGGGTGGTGTCGCCGGTACCCCCGCCGCGTCGCGCGAGCGTCGGGGGTGAGTTGGAAGAGCGAAGACGCCTCTGACTTCTTTTTTGAATGCCTCGACTTACCTGAGAACTTGGAGCCCGACGAGTGGTGGTGACTCGTCTAGCGGCGATGAGTGCGGCTCCGAGACCGGTCCCTCGACTTTCTCGTAGACCGGGACCTCGAGTGGCACGGAGTCGACTGCTGGAGCACTAGCCGCTTACGGGACCGCTCCCGTCTAGCCTTAGAGGTCAAGGCCCGGCAGTCGGGGCACGACTTGTCATCGTGGTCGCCCCCGAGACAGTAAAGGCACCGACTGTGGGGGTCGGTCACCGACATCAAGCGCCCTACCTCGGGAAGGAAGCCGCGTTTTGACGAGGTGCGACACGAAGAAGGAGGATGCAGGGAACTTAGCTGTTTATCTACAAATTAAGACCCAGACTAAGGAGAACACTATGTCCTCGCAAAGAATGAAAATTAGGAATGGAAAAAAAAGGAAATGGTTTCACAACAGTTGTCATTATGGTTATAAATCATTTCACTCATCTAGAATATTGCCCGAAGGATAAAGAGTAAAGCGCCACTCTGGAAGTCGCCATTACATAAACACCCTGGAAGTTCTCACTGGAAAGTTTAGAAATACCCACCAACCTTTAAGTTTGAGTTTATTCCCAAACATTGCAGCCCTGGAAATTGACACCATTTAGCAGGAGCAAAAACTTTTCCAAGATGGGAAAAAAAAAAATCGGACACACTCAAAGTTGTTGAGGTGCTGCAAAAAAGATATTCCCTACGGTTGGGAATAATAAAAAAAAAAAAAAAGAAAAAAGACAACATTGGCATAGCCAATAGGTCTCGCCTTTGGGATCTTATTAAGTGTTTAGCCATGAAACAGTTGATGTTGTTGCACCAAGGATATTGTGCTGCATACGTAAATACTTATAAGGTCCGAAAAGCGAGACCTGTTGGCTATGCCAATGCTGGTTTCTGATTGCAACCAGTGGTCGAAGTGGAAGGGATCTGAGGGGCACGATCTGCCCATCATTTTTTAATTTAAGCAAAACAGTTCCCCTACTGACAACTGTCCCAGGACGGTTAATGCAGAGAGTTTAAATTCGGCTGCTGAAGTGTAAGGAAAAGAGTCACCTGCCCTTTGAAACCAGGGGAGGGTCAAACAGCTAAACAAGCCTTCAGTCTATCTTACTCAGGTTCCCAAGTTGGCAGAGGGGGCAACACACTTTAACACATTAATAGTGTCTGTGAAGAAGCCTCACCTATTGACACCTGAATATGGGTATTAGCAACGGGAAGGCGGCGAGTTAACCCTTACTGGAGTGTCTGCCATGTCACCTTTAACACCTGAATATGGGTATTAGCAACTGAAAGAAAGGTGGCGAGTTAACCCTTACAGGTATGTCTGCTGCGGCACGGAACAACGTTTAGCACTTTTTTAGGTCACTTGATCCGTTTAAGCTACAAACATAATTTTGCTTGGAATCTGCAAATTATGAAGCAGCTGGTGAATTATGTGGTGAATACGGTAAATCTATAAATGTGAGTACTTGACTGCCGCAGAATCACAAAATCAGTCGCCCTGCTTATACCCAAGCAACAAGGTGAGGTACTCAAACCAGATATTTGCTACTCAAAGGAGACTAATACATAGTACGTTAGGGGGGAAACGTTAACAGAACTGCTCACGCCATTGAAACCACTCTCAGTAACACATCAACCGAACACATCAGCAACGACGTGAGCACTTACGGGCACCATCACACTACCGACAAAACTTACACATAGGTCTCACAGGAATATGGGATGAATGAATAAAAGTGACTCTCTTCTGGTTTTGAACAAAGACGACATTACATTAAAATTCACACGTAGAGAAGTACACGGATTTATACACATCAAACGCAAAGGAGTTATCCCAAATAATCAAGGACAGCTGATGTCTCATATGGTAGTTGGATCATCAGTGTAACCTAGATACGTTTCCAAGATGCACGTTTACAATTTGTTATTTTAGAGCCCTAATTGGTGTGTAGAGAGCAATTCCTACAATGAAGTAGGAAGTAAAGAACAGCATCCCGCGCCCCACGAGTTGTGTGCAATGTGCACGGGCCTTACGGGTGAAACAAGCGAAAGCGCAGCGCCTTGTGTAACCTGACACACAAGGAATGCAGCTGGCGTGTGCCACAGCTCGCTCCTGCAAGACAAAGGCTGTGGGAGTGACTATTTGTTAAAAAGGTGGGATATGCGCCCGCGTTTAGCCATTGGCTGGCTACAAAAACAAAATGATAGAGGCAACAGATAAACCAAATGCGGGAAGCGGGGGGGAGCTTGAGCCACACTGCAACGTTTAGATTGATTACATGAAGCCTCCTGCGCTAGGCTTGACCTAAAAAATAGTGTGTTCCTGCACAAAGAAAATTAAGGTGGTTCACCATGCGCAACTGCACTTAAAATTGCCCATCCGGAAATACCTCAGCCTTGTCACAAAAAGGAACTTATGTAAGTCAACCAGCTTTGTGAATTACGTAAAAGTTTAAATGTGTACCATTACTAGGTTGGAGACCTGCAGGTGCATGTTTACAAATTCTTTCGGAAATGGGTCCTACTTTTTAGGTCTCGCCTGAGCCCCCCCCTCCCCCCCCCCCCATCAGCAATGCCGAGAGCTTCTTTATGGACGAAAGTGAAAACCTACTGTGCTTGTTTACAGTAGCCTTCCTCCTCAAATGCTGTTGCTGTGTTGTCATCTCTCTAGGGACACTCAGCTTGAAAACACTCGACTTGCTGGCTGCAATGCTACATCCGCTATGCTTGCCTCTAGACACTTTTATCCCTTGCAGACTGTGCTGACTCTGCCGCTCCTGATTCTGAAACTGACCAACGCAGTCACCACGCAGTCTCTTCTCTCTGTCTTATGATGTCTGCCCTGCCACCATTTACTTCGGACCCTCACCTTCACACCTCCTCACCCTCACACCCCCTCACCCTCACCCTCACCCTCCCTCACCCTCACACATCCTCACTCAGCCTCACAACCTCACACCCTCAGGAACACCACCACATCACTCAGGGACACCACCACATCACTCAGACACCACCACATCACTCTGAGACACCACCACATCACTCTGAGACACCACCACATCACTCGGGGACACCACCACATCACTCGGGGACACCACCACATCACTCGAGTCACCACCACATCACTCGGGGACACCACCACATCACTCGGGGACACCACCACATCACTCGGGGGCACCACCACATCACTCGGGGGCACCACCACATCACTCGGGGGCACCACCACATCACTCGGGGGCACCACCACATCACTCGGGGGCACCACCACATCACTCGGGGGCACCACCACATCCCTCGGGGCACCACCACATCACTCGGGGGCACCACCACATCACTCGGGGGCACCACCACATCACTCGGGGGCACCACCACATCACTCAGGGGCACCACCACATCACTCAGGGGCACCACTCGGGGACACCACCACATCACTCGGGGACACCACCACATCCCTCTGGGACACCACCACATCTCTCTGGGACACCACCACATCCCTCTGGGACACCACCACATCCCTCTGGGACACCACCACATCCCTCTGGGACACCACCACATCCCTCTGGGACACCACCACATCCCTCTGGGACACCACCACATCCCTCTGGGACACCACCACATCCCTCTGGGACACCACCACATCCCTCTGGGACACCGACACAACACATCACTCTAATACACCACCACATCACTCAGCCCAACCACATCATCACTCAGCACCGCAACAGCACTGTCCTTGCTTGCTACCAACAAGCATTACCATAGCCAATAGGACTCGCATTAGGAAAGTGTAAGCTATTGGCTTTGTGAATAACGATGCTATTAATTTATATATTTTCAAAGCCAACACATATTAAAAAAATTGTAATTTACAATACCAGTAGCTCACACTTTCCTAATGCGAGACGTACTGCATTGCAATGCTTGTTTATCTCACCACCAGAATGTTTGTGGATTTTAAGAGAAATGCGAGAATTATTTTTATAAAAACTATTAAGTTAAATGACAGGCAGGGATTCCATCAACCAGTCCACGTTAGCTCTATGTTATCACTGCTTTTGGATTTAAATAGTAAAAATCGTCATATTTTAACCAACTAAAGCAATAAAACAGTCAAACTATTTGTCACAATCTGCTATCATTCCTCTCAGTCACAGACTTATTTTTAAAATTATGCCCGTGTTTTCCGAACTGAATTTGTTTGCTCTGTTTGCACAACTTCGAAATGAGGAATTGTCAATAAGACTGCCACAGTATTGCTTTAGCTGGCACAAATTTAGTTTCAGAGAAGACACAGCAAACCCACATTTTTTATAGCATTAAAATAAACTTTTGTCTTGCCAAAAATAAATTTACCTCTAGATACGAAGTCTCATCAACTGTTGTTTTGAACTTCCTTTCTCGTGGTGGTGTGGCTTTGGAAGATTTAAATCTCCTCCTCCTTCGCTGCGAGTTGAAACGGATGACCACTGAGGCAAAAATGAAGGGGTGGTAAAATTAGTCTAGAAAAGAAACTTTATAATAAGCAAGAATGGGTTCTCAATAGGTTTTTTTCTCCTGAGTCACATGTAAAGCATCACTTTGTTACTAGGGGAGCACTTCTGGAACCTCTTCATTTTTAGCACATTTTTCCCAGTGCAAAGAAACAATTGCTATCAAGTCCCAATATATACAAAGTCTATAAATAGAGTAGTAAGCACATCCAACGTTCCTCTGGGAGCAATAACAGGAACTTGAGACACATCAATTCAGAAAGGAGATAAACCAGTATTACAATATAAACACACACAACTCTCTCATCTCCAACTGTTATATTCCCAAGTTAGGAACATATTGTGAAGCAGCTTATTTCTTACATTGTCCTCACAAATAACATTTTCAGTGTAATGTAATGTAATGTAAATGTAATGTAATGTAAAAAAATTCTTATAGAGCGCGACTTACACCGGGCGGTTTCTTGGCGCTGTTCACTTACTTGGTAAGAGGGAGAGAGTCTAAGTTCCAACGGAAGTGAGTTCCAGAATGAGGGAGCCAGGTAAGAAAATCTGAGACCTCCGTGTTTTTTGCGCCTGAACCTAGGCGTCTGGAGGAGCGCATAGTGAGAGGATCGAAGGTGCCTAGGGGGAGCGTAGGGGTGCAAGAGAGAAGAAATGAAGGAAGGACCGATACCGGCCAGAGATTTATGGGTCAAACAACCTAGTTTGAACTTGCAACTCTCCGATACAGGAAGCCAGTGCAGGGCTTTAAGCAGGGGACGGACGTGGAGGTGTTTGGGTTGTTGGTAGATCAGGCGGGCTGCCTGATTCTGTATCAGCTGTAGTCTTTTGATTTGATATTGTGGGATGCCTGCATACAGGGCGTTGGCATAGTCAATCCGAGAGATGACTAATGCCAGCAGTGCCAGAGTGAGGGCCTCGGTGGTCAGGAAGTGAGCTATTTTCCGGATCTTCCTGAGCTGGAAAAAGCAAGAGGACAAAGTGGCACTGACCTGGTGCTTCATAGAGAGATCATGGGAGATGTAAACTCCCAAGCTTTTCACCTTGTCAGCAGGGCAAGGAGAGGGGCCGAGGGAAGGGGGCCAGAAAGTAGAGTTCCAGGGGTTGGAGGGGCCTCCGACAAGAACAAGCTCCGTCTTGTCGGGGTTAAGTTTAAGATGGTGAGCACCCATCCAGTTACTGATGTGGCAGAGGGTGGACTGAAAGTCTTGGATCGCTTCGTCCGAGGAATCAAGGTTGAAGACAAGCTGAATGTCATCTGCATAGTTAAATGCAGTGACATTCCTTCCCCGGAGGGAGCGGATCAGGGGGGTGAGATACAAATTAAATAGGAGTGGTGACAAAGACGTACCCTGCGGAACGCCGCAAGTAAGCTTCATCTTGTCAGACGAAAACTGGGAGAGTCGGACAGATTGGTGGCGATTCGTCAGGAAGGAGCGAACCCAGCTGAGGGCCGACCCACTGATGCCTGCCTCTTTGACACGGTCGACCAAGATGGTGTGGTCGACCGTGTCAAAGGCCGCCGATAGATCTAGGAGAATAAGAGCTTGACTAATATTAGAGTCGGCGCCTCTACGAAGTTCCTCCATGACGGAGAGGATGACCGCCTCCGTCGAATGGGCAGGTCTAAACCCAGCTTGCTGGGAGTCTAGGAAGTTGGACTTCAATAAAAGAATTAAGGACGCTGGTCACATGTGTCTCAAGTACCTTACTCAGGTAAGGGAGAAGGGAGATGGGACGGAAGTTGCCCATAACCGCGGGGTCGGCATTGTATTTTTTTAGTATGGGGACCACCTCGGCGTTCTTTAACTGGCTGGGGACCTCACCGAGCAGGAGAGAGTTGTTCAGGAGGGCCAGCGGAGGGGCAGGGCAAGCCGAGAAGGCAGCACGGAGAATCGCAGGAGGGCAGCAGTCCGTGGGGGAGCCAGATGAAACTTTATTAAGCAGGGAGAGAAAGTCTCCTTCTAGTATGGGGGGAAGCTGGGTCAGGGAGTGGGGATTAGAGGGGGGAATAACCCCTGTGAGGGACATCGCCGGGGATCCAGAGGAGATACTATTTTTGATTTTGCTGATCTTGTCTGTAAAGTATTGATTAAGGGAGTCACATAGAGGCTGGGATGGGAGGGGTTTGAGGGTCACCCTGTCCGGGTGAGAGAGCTCCTCCACAATGGCAAAAATTTCTTTGGATTTTTGCGCGGAGTTAAGAATTTTTGTGGAGAAGTAAGCAGTTTTGGCGACTGAGATTGCCTGTTTGTATTCTCCAGAAAGTTTTAAGAATTGTAGTTTTGGGGGGCGTGGCCAAGATGGCGACGGAGTAAGACGTGCCTGCGAGCTCCTCCGGCACCCCAAGCCCTTCATAGCTTTGTCTAGCGGCTTTGGGGCGATTTCAGCCTCGGCTTTGACTCTCCTTGGTTCACTGAGGTGTCCTGCATTGGTTTGCTCCTTCTCCCGTCGTGCTACGACCTGGGACGGCGGACTTAGCCGAGGTGTTAGTTTGGTGACGCACGAGTTCCGGAGCGGCCTACGGGGCTTTGTCTGGGCGACGTCGACTCTTCACGCGAGGGGACCTGGGACTCTAGCAAGTTACCGAGTGAAGCGCTTGCCTTGCGAGTCCCCCCCACTGGGATTGTGACGGGCCTGCCTGTGATCCCGGCGTCCTAGCAGGCTGTTGTTGCCGAACGGAGGCGACGAAGAGGCGCCGGCCTGTCTGGGGGCTTGCTGGACAGCGCAGAAGACTAACGGACGGGGAGGTGGTGCCATCTTGCCTCTCACCCTCTGGGCTGAGGTTTCGCATCATGTCGACGAGGACTCGCCTGAATAAACCAGGGAAGGATGGTCCTGGTAGGGGGCGTCGGGATCGCCCCCCGGCCCTAGCAAGTCGCCGACCAAAGACGACGCTGATGGCCCGGTTACGAAGGCCTTCCTGATAGAGCTTTTTTCCTCCATCAAGGAGGATATTACGGAACTGAAAGCTCAACTAGCCTCCGACCTCCGCAAGGTCAGCCGAGATGTAGACGGCATCGGCGAGCGTGTAGCGACCTTAGAGGACCACGAGTTGGGCCTCAATGGGGATGTCCATCAGCTACAGCAAGATCTGCTCCAGCTCCGCGAGCAAAATCTGGATCTCCAGACCCACTGCGAGGACTTGGAAAACCGGTTCCGTCGTAATAATATCCGAATACGAGCGGTGCCATGGGATGGAGACGGTGGAAACCTACGGGAGTATGTGGAGGCTCTCTTTTTGCAAATTTTGGCGGAGGACGATCGCAATGAAGTCAAGATGGACAGAGTACATCGAGTGGGCCTGCCACGTGGCGCGCGCTCGCCGACTCCCGACATCTTGATTTGTGTCCACGACTTTCAGCTGAAGGAGACGATCTTGCGGAAGGCGAGGGATACCAACAACCTGCTTTTTCGTGGGCACAGCCCTGAACTTTTTCAAGACCTGGCGGCTTCCACCTTGCAGAAGCGACGGGACTTCCGCCCGATCACGGCCTTTCTGAGGGAGCACGGGGTGTCCTACTCCTGGGGTCACCCCTTTCGGCTTATCTTCAGGTGTCAAATAGACTGGTACAAGTGCGAACTCTAGCAGCCGCCAGGGAGTTGCTCGGAATGGAGGAATCCTCTGCGTCGGCGGACGCCAGCGCCTCTCCAAGAAGACGTCGCCGTTCCCGCTTGGCAAAGAGTGGGCCGACATGGCGTAGCGGAGGGGCCATCTCCATCGGCAAGCCAGACAAAGGGGAGAAGCTTTAGCCTCGGTGGCCCAAGTGACTGAGTCGAGCCGAGTGGACAGCTCCTCGGCGGCCTAGGCCCCCTCAACAGTGGCCCGTGGGAGCCGGGGGGGCTCTACCATTTCAGGTACTCTGTGGGACAGTTCTCCACTGGAGGGTTACCCCGACCCTGGATTCGGGGGGGGGCATTACCAGGGTCTTCTACCCCCGACCCTTATGGTCATGTCCAACTTTCATTGTTCTCTTTCTTGTTCTCTCTTTTCCTTTTTTCAGTTTTGTTTTTGAGGCTCCTGTGGTTTTGGGTGGGCTTGCTGGGGATGGCTCCCGCTGGTGGTGGCTGGGGACCTGGTATGGCTGTGGTGTGTCTGGTTTATATCTGGCGGTGGGCTGCATTGATTGGAGCGATGGTGGGGGGGGGGGGGGGGGGGGTACTGGATTCGATGTCGCCTGTTACAATAGGCTCCTGGAATGTTAAAGGCCTTAACTCTCCTCAAAAACGCCAGAAAGTGTGGAAGTATATTCTCGATCATCAACTGGATGTGGTGGGTTTGCAGGAGACTCATTTGGCCCGTAAAGATGAATCTAGACTTAAGCACAGACAGTATCCCCTGATCTATAAATCCTCAGCCACTACTAAGCACCGAGGGGTTCCGCTCTTCACTTCAATTTCAGCCTGTGGGGGTGCGGGGGGACAAGGAGGGGCGGTGGTTGATGGTGCAGGGGATGCTCATGGGTAAGCTTTGCACGTGGGTGGTTGTTTATGCTCCAAACACGGGCCAACATGGGTTCCTTGAGGCCTTTCTGAGAGTGGTGGGGGACTTTGGGGAGGGGGCATTGATTGTGATGGGGGATTTCAATTTGGTTTGGGATAAGTGTCTTGATTGTTCACATCAACAGAGGACGGGTCTCTTTTCCCCGGAGCTGCGTGATACTTTGTTGAGTCTGGGCCTTATTGATGGCTGGCGCTCCCTCCACCCCCGCACTAGGGATTACACGTTCTATTCACATGTTCACCACACATATTCCCGTCTTGACCACATTTTTGTACGTCAATCCCTACAAGGCGACTTGCGCGATAGCAAAATCTTTCCGCTTTCGGTTTCTGATCATAGCCTTTTGGCGACGTGCTTGATCTGGGCCCCGGAGTCGTCCCCCCACCGCAAATGGTATTTCCCGGCATCCCTTACGCGAGATGAGGAGTCCTGCAAGAAGCTTAGGGCGGCCATTGGTGAGTTCTTTGAGCGTAACAAGATTGGTGACACCT
Organism: Lissotriton vulgaris; assembly: GCF_964263255.1. Classification (NCBI taxonomy): domain Eukaryota; kingdom Metazoa; phylum Chordata; class Amphibia; order Caudata; family Salamandridae; genus Lissotriton; species Lissotriton vulgaris. The sequence goes on along the minus strand of NC_141695.1, from coordinate 1,253,309,229 downwards.
CGGTTTTCACCCAATGGGACGCCTTCAAGGCGACGACACGGGGTACGTGCATCGCATTGAACTCCGCCCTGAATAGGCTTCGGCGCGAGGAGAGGGAGGCGCTGGAGGCGGAACTGGCGACGTTGGAAACTGCGCATAAACAGAATCCTTCTAGAAAGACCCTTCGCCCTCTTGCTGCGGTGCGAGGGAAGCTTAGGGCGCACTATAATAATCGGGCTGAATATACCCTCTTGCGCCTACGGCGCCTCTCCTATGCTCAGGGCAACAAAGCGGGGAAGCACCTAGCACGGCACCTCCGTGATAAACGGGAGAGGGAATATGTGGGTGGCATTCGGACCCCCTCCGGGGTCGTGGAACACAGGGATGCGGCCAAGGCAGAGCTCTTCGGCGACTTCTATGCCGCATTATACTCGGCAGACCGTCTGGTGCCGGCCGCTCAGCGAGCATACTTGGAGGCCCTGTCGCTTCCACAGGTTTCCAAGGAATGGAACGAGCTCTTGGAAGCCCCCTTTACTAGGGAGGAGGTGCTGTCCGCCATTCGGTCCCTTAAACCGCAAAAGGCCCCGGGCCCGGACGGCTATACGGCTTCCTTCTATCAGACGTTCGCGTCCGAGTTGGGGGATCGCTTGATGACTCTTTTCAACAGCATGAGGGAGGCAGGACATACTTCGGGCACTATGGCGGAGGCTATGATCTCGATCATTCCCAAAGCGGGGAAAGACCCCTCTAAATGCGAATCGTACCTGCCCATAGCCCTATTGAATGTTGATGCCAAGTTGTATTCCTCTATCTTAGCCACCCGACTCCAAGACCTTATGCCTGCCTGCCCTCATCCATCCGGATCAATCGGGCTTTATAAAGGGTCATCAGACCCATGGTAACACTAGACGGCTAATCCATTTGGTCGAGAAAGCTGAACGCTTCAAGATTCCGGCTGTTCTGCTAGGCCTTGACGCTGAAAAGGCGTTTGATCGGGTGGATTGGGACTTTCTCTTTGGTACTCTACATGCTTTTGGCTTTTCTCCCAAATTTATAGATATGCTTCGGGCCAATTACCGTGGTGAATGGTCATGTATCATGGTCATGTATCGCCCTTTTTTGCACATTCCAGAGGCACGAGGCAGGGCTGCCCCCTATCTCCCTTACTTTTTGCGCTCAGCATTGAGCCTCTTGCCATTAGGGTACAAGAGGATCCGGATATTGTGGGCCTCCCCTTTTCGGGGGAACAGCACAAAATATCTCTGTTTGCTGACGATGTCCTATTGTCGCTAGCTGACCCCGGGACTTCCCTCCCGCGGGTGCAAGACGTGCTCTCCCAGTTCGAAGCGGTGGCGGGATTTCGGGTGAATCCCGGCAAATCATACATTCTCAACCTCACGCTGCCACCTTCTGAGGTAGAGCGCATTCGACCGCTTACGCCTCTGTCCTGGTCTAGCTCCTCCATTCAATATCTCGGGGTCCGACTGACCTCCTCCATCGCCACTTTGTATGCAGCTAACTTCCCTCCTCTGTTGACTCAGATACAGTCTGAACTGAATCGCTGGAAGCCTATGTTTATCTCCTGGCTGGGGCGCGTCCATGCCGTCAAGATGACGCTGCTCCCCAAGCTGCTTTATCTGTTCCAAGCCCTCCCCATTACCTTGGATGGGGGGCTTTTTCGACGTCTAAAGACTATGGTTCTGCGTTACATTTGGCAGGGGGGCCGTGCTAGACTCTCCTTTCTTACGCTTCGCCGGCCGTTGGGGAAGGGCGGGGCTGGCCTTCCAGACATGCTTCTTTACTACAAAGCGGCACAACTCCGGGTGCTGGCTGAATGGACCCAAATGGAGTCGGAGAAGCACTGGCTACATATGGATAGGAGCGTGGCGGGTCGCTCTATATGGGATCTGGTTTGGAAGGCGAAGGGGGATCGGCCCCGCAACGCATATATTAGCACCCCTACGAGCACCACTCTGAAGGTCTGGGATTCGGTCTCTAGTGATGACAGATGGACCTCCTTTCCCTCCCCCTTCACACCTATTCACTTTAACCCAGCGTTTCCGCCGGCTCTTGTTGAGGGGCCCTTCGATGGGTGGAAGGCGGGGGGCTGCCACGCACTTACACATTTGTTCCATGGCTATGAGCCGCTCACCTTCCAAAATTGCATGCGTGACTATGGGGTGCCACCTACTGAGCGCTACCGGCACGCCCAGCTGCTGCATTGGGCATTGTCTCCTGAAGTACGGGACGCCGCGACGAGGCCTCCCACGGATTTTGAATCTTACATCACACGCACATCATCTATGAAGGGGGTGATTTCATTCCTTTATGATTTACTATTAACCACGGCTATCTCACCTCGCCCTAGATACATGGGTTTGTGGGAGGAGCACCTGGGGCGGTATATATCCGACGAAGAGTGGTGTCATCTATGGCGGGATCTGCACAAATTTAATCATTCTATTGATCTGCGAGAAGCACATATGAAGACCATGCTGGATTGGTATCTGTATCCGACTCGGTTGAAAAAGATTTTTCCTTCTGCGTCTGACAGATGTTGGCGGGGCTGTGGTCTCCTGGGGGACTTTCGCCATATCTGGTGGGATTGCCCCATCATACGCCCCTATTGGGAGGAGATTCTGTCTCATATTAGGGAGATCCTGGGCTACCCGATTCCGGATTCCATTGGCTTCGTGCTCCTGGGCCTTCGGGACCCGCTTCTGGAGCACCAAACCAGGGCTGACAAACACATCCTTTGGCTCTGTTTGGGTGCGGCCAAATTGACTCTGGCTGCTGCATGGAAAAAGAGGGAGGCCCCAGCTCTTTCCCTTTGGTTCGCTAGGTTGTGGAGGTTGCCGAGTGTGGAGCGTATGGCGGACATTTTTTGAAATAACTTTAAGAACTTTACTTTCAGATGGGGCCCACTGGTCCGCTTTCTCTCTCGAGGGTTGCCGTCAGCGGTTTGCCCTCCCACCATACGTGCCCTACATCTGTTTCAGGTGTAAAATGTGCTTGTGTGAATGGTTGTTGTCAGGCTGCAACCAACGGGGGGAGGGAAGCATCGGGGAAGTTGGAGCCTCGGGGGGGGGGGGGGTGTCTTGGTTTGTTTTTCTTTTCTGGAGGGGGATGAAGACGTTTGAGTTTTTATGAGCATCTTTGCCGCGTTGTCTTCCTTATGGCCGGGCCGCCTGGAGGCGTGCATGGACTTGGTCGACTAAGCCTCTGACTTGGATAGCTTTGCCCGGTGCCAGTGCGGGCTTTCCCCTCCGGGTCTTCTCGGGGGCTTGACATTGTCCCGGGCAGATTTTTGAACTCCTTTTTCCTGCTCTGAGTGAGGACGATGGGCGACCCTGCATTACTGTTATTGCTACTCGGCCTTTTGCATTGGCCCCTGCGAAGGCACTTCTTTGTTTTGCAATTCATGTGCTTTCGTCCCCTCTCTCTTCTGTTTTTTCTATCTTTCTATCTTCTCAATAAAAATATCTTTAACAAAAAAAAAAGTTTTTCTGCGGGGTTGTAGTTTCTATGCCAGCGGCGCTCGGCTTGGCGGAGTCCCAGTTTTAAGGATTTAAGGCTGTCCGAAAACCATCGATGTGCGTCATGAGGACGCTTCGTTCTAATTAACTTGAGAGGGGCAACCTTATCACTGGCGGACTCTAGCCATTTGACAAGTGCGGCTTCTTGGGAGTCTATGGAGCCGGGACTGGGCAGAACCGAGGATGTTAAGGAGGTAAGAAATAGATCGAGGTCTGCTTTGTAACAGTGGCGGGCCAGGAGGCTGGGGCCTCGGTTACGGGGGGGCGGTGGAGGGACCAGGAGAGAAAAAGAGATTAAGGAGTGGTCCGACCAGTGGCAAGGTGAAATCGTAAGCGACTGGATTCCAAGATTGTAGGTCCACACTTGATCTAGGATGTGGCCCTTAAAAGTGAGTGGCCGTATGGACGTGTTGAAGGCCATTGATCCCACTTAATAGGTCGGTGAAGGCTAAGGAGTGGGAGCTTTCATGTGCGTCTGACGGCCAATAGTTGAAGTCTCCCAGGACCAGGATTTTGGAGTTGTTGATAGTGAGCTGGGAGAGTAGGTCGCCAAAGAGCGAGGGGAAATTGGGCATGGGTTGGGGAGGGCGATATACCAAAACGCAGGTAAGGGGAGACACCGAGTATTCAAGTCTGATTACCAGGTAGTCTACCTGGGGGATGGTAAGTAGGGAGAGGGAGGTGAACCTAAGGGAGAGTTTGATAATGGCGGTGGTGACCTTTTGCACATATTCGCATGCACGACAATGGTGAATTAGTTTCCCTAAAAGTAAACTTGTTTTCACATCTAGCTTCACACAACATTATCACAACCATGTGAATATAATGTACAAGGTCTCGTTTAATACTATGTACAAATGTCATCACTATCTTTATTGATGGGGCGATTGGGCTATCTACATATCCATAACATCGTTAATCTATAGGCACATCGCAAGGCTGCTCTCTATTATAAAACATAGGCATCCCGGATAGATTAGCAGAGGATGCACCTCTGCTGACACAGAGGACCTTGCATGCAGAGAAATGGCCACGCAGCGGCCTGACATCTCGTGAGGGGTTTCCGGTTCGTGACCAAGACGGGGTCCTTCACTCTATCCCATCAGGTATTGGGGTTGATTCATCCCTTGGGGAGATTCTTGGCTTTACACCTACACACACTCTAGGTATACTTAGAGTAGAGTTCGCATTGTGGGAGTACGCTTGATTACGGTCTTCCTTTATATGCCTGCATATATTCATTGTTTCGGCACCATTGTAGAACTATTTCTACTATTTACGCTTTTGGTGCTTGTAATCACGTTTATCTGCTTCGGTCTACTAATCACTGCAGCACACATTTTATGCAAGAATAACTCTGGTTCAATAAATATTATTGAAAACATCCCACTGTGTATTCTCTGTATATTTTGCTGAGAATAAGTGAGCATGAGTGACTGAGCAAAAGGCTCTGCAGTTTCCACGATCCCTGAAGGGTCAGAGTTGTCATGTTCAGGGGTTGCCAGAGAACCATTCGCTCCCTGGTAGGTTAGGGTTGCTTACGGTGGCACTGTGAGCTAGCTGTTCTCTAGACCAACATATCTAGCGGGGGTGTCCAGAATGAGTCTAGACACCAAGTCCTTCATTTATGTTGTCCAAACAATGCGCAGATCCTACAGATTGGTAGGAACTACACAACACAACATGGACCATGCCAGGAAGAGACTTTGAGAGGAGAGTTGGAAAGGATTCACTTTCAGATGAATAGTTTTGTATACTGCTCTGATACTTTTGGGTTACGGCTGTGCTTGATTCAACTGAAAATAAAGCTAAAAACAAGATTCAACTACTCTGAATTCTGCTCTGCAGTATGTTTTACAATGTATGCACAAATAGTAGTAACATTTCTGTCTTGAGAGCTTAAAATCGAACTATAGTGCAATCATAGCGGCGTCTTCTCTTGTGGAACAAGGCCAGGATTGTGAAAAGTTGCTTAAACTACGGTTTAGCACTCTTAGTACCGTCATTGATTTATGTGCGTTTAAATTGCTCTGGATGTGAATTCTCTGCATATTTACAAAATGATTATTGCAGATATGCATTTAATAAATCAATCTTCGTAGCCTTTCCACCAAATACTAAGTATATATTGATTCCTCATATTTTGAGACTGCAGCAAAATTATACAAAGTGGAGGAATATGCAAAAACAGCCAGGGGGCACGTGTAGCCAAAGTAGTAAAGTATGATGAAGCAATTTTATTTATTTTAGTGTTTTATAGAGCACGAACTTGACCCGTTAGGGTATCGGAGTGCTTTACAGAGTCAGAGAGTCATACAATACGCAGGATATCACAAGAGTACTGTAAATTAGGGGGGAGGGGTGCTGGATACAAGAGGAATGGGAGAATACAAGGATAACATTACAATTACTGAGGACAGACCCCCGGTTTCTTGGAGGGGCGAGGTCGCAGGATGAAGGAAGCAGTCTCTGAGGTGGTTGTGGAATGGGTTTAGCCAAGGAATTTACCCATGAGGAAGGATTTAGCCTCCTTTTTGAAGCGTGCCAGAGAGGGGATTCTTCTGATGGCGGGTAGGAAGGAGTTCCATATTCTTGGTGCAGCCCCAGCGAACGCCCGATTATAGGGTTTTTTTCCGACAGCGTGCAGGCTGGAGTAGAAGGGCACTGGCCGATCGTGAATTTCTGCTTCCTCCGGATATCATACGTTTCTGTGCAAGATACGCAGGGGAGTTTGAGTGTAGGGCCTTGTGCGTGATGCATGCCAGCTTGAGATGAATCCTAGCCTCGAGAGGAAGCCAGTTCAAGGCTTTCAGATGAGGAGTGATGTGATCAAATTTCCTTGTGCCGGTAAGTAGTCTGGCGCCTGCATTGAGGCAGGCTTTTAAGGGTGCTAGGGAGATCTTGGGTAAACCAGAGAGGGTGGAGCAGCCATATTCCAGCCTAGAAATAAATAATGATTGTACTGCAAGTTTTAGGTTGGGAGCATCAAGAAAGGGTTTCAGTGCCATAGGTAGCTCAGGTGGAATCTGGCAGATTTGAACATTGAGTTGATGTGGTCTCGCATGTTTAGGTTATAATCCAAGGTAATTCCCAGAGATTTGGCCAAATCCACAATGGTCGGGGGACAGTTTAAGGCTGTGATAGCTTTAATCTATGTCTGGATCTCAGAGTTGCTTTTGGGCGGGGAGATTAGGAGAAACTCCTTTTTCTTTGCATTGAGTTTGAGTTGGTTGGAGGAGAGCCATTGGACGGTCAGCTTCAGGGCCTCACTCAAGGTGAGGATCTCCTCAAAAGATTTAGATTTTTATGTAGATTTGAATGTCGTCAGCGTACATATGGTAGGAAATATTTGCAGTGCGAAGGGCTTCAGCAAGGGGTTCTAAATAGAGGTTGAAAAGGGTGGGGGACAAGGTTGATTCTTGAGGGACTCCCGCCGTGACCAAGGAGGGAGCGGACAGGTTGCCGTGGATTAGGAATCTGAGATCGGTTTTGAAGGTAGGAACTAAACCAGTCGAGGACTGTGCCATCTAATCCCATCCTACGTTTGAGGTGTTCAAGTAGCATCTCGTGGTTGACCATGTCGAAGGCAGAGGATAGATCTAGGAGGATTAGGAGACAGGTTTTGTATTAGTCAAGGGTTTGTAGGGCATCATTTACGATGTGGAGCATGGTGGTTTCAGTGCTGTGTCCAAGTCGGAAACCAGATTGGCAATCCTAGAGTACATGGAAGTTGTTGATGTGGTGACTTAGCTGTAGTTGCACACACTTCTCCAGAACTTTAGCCAAGAGAGGAATGTTGGAAATCGGTCTAAAATTGTCTGGGGAGGCTGGATCCAGCGACGGCTTTTTTAGAATGGGGAGGACTTGGCCCACTTTCAGACAGTCCGGGATTGATCCCTGCCGGAGAGGCGTTAATTATCGCAGTCCAGCTGGAAATAATGGATTGGGCAGCGGTCGCAAGACAGTTTGAAGGGAGCGGGTCGTTGAAATGGTGGTTCGTGTTTAAGGTGGAAAGGATTTTGGCGACAGTCTTCATCGTAGAGTGAGAAATTGTCCAGTGTGCTAAATTCTTAGGTGAGGACTGTGGAAGCAGGGGGGAAGAGGCGGAAGGTCAGGGTTCGGTAGAGGGAGTGAGGCAGCACTAAGTTCACTACCTACGGTTTTGATTTTGTTTGTAAAAAACCAGGAGAATTCCTCGGATGAGATGAGACTTGGGGCAGAGCACCTCGCTGACCTAACTTGGGGTCTCTTCGCATGGAAAACCTTTATATTTGTACCAGTAACAAAATCTTGGCCAGGTCAGTCCAGCTTTAAGTAGGAGCTATCTGGCTCTACTTATTTACCAGTGTTTGGTTCTCTGACCAGTTTCGGCCCTTGCAGACCCAGCTCCGATATGGTCTGAGCCTCCTAGTCTTGTTCCGAGAATGGATGAACCAACATGTCCATATTTAAGGATCCCTAAGTTTGGAACTAGGATGATGAAATGGTGTTAAGAAAGAAGTAGACAGACCTGTTTCGCACTGGCTGTCTTTACTGTTGCTAAATGACTGGTGCTTTTGCTGATAGATGACAAAGTTAGAATAGCACCCATATGTTTTGTATGATGAAGATCCACCCACATTAGTGGGTTGTATTCTCCCATGAGTTCTGCAAACGGAATAAACCAATCTTGTTTGAATTTTGCACTCTTCATACTTATTTTGATAGTCAACGATTCCCAAACAAATCACTACTGAAAGGCATGTCTTGCTCTCATGTTAACATATAAGTTTGAAAATAGGGACTACGAAATCAGCTTTGTCGTGTCAGTACCCGGCCAACTGCAGGCTACTTGATGCTGCATTGGCTACGTCCACAGCTGCATCACTTCATGCTAAAATCCCTAAATGTTGAAGTGTTCCACATTTGCCTATCACGGTGTGTTAAAAGCGCAAATACATTACACTCCTCCACATTCACTGTCGTAGCGGAGTCCTTCTCAATCCCATTGACTCAACTCTTGTTCCTGCTGAGTTAATTAAGATGAGGTTGACATCTCAAAGGTTTTGACACCAGAGACAAAGTAGCCATAAAGGTGTCAGGAAAATCTGAGGGATCCAAGGAGTCATTGCAATAGGCAAGCAGGCCACAATCCTGCCTGAACAACTGAAGGTGTAGAAAGAGGGTGCAAGAAGTAGAGGGGTTGGTGTAGGTATCACTACTAAAGAGTCCCTGTTTGAAAACGTCAACAATAGAGGGAGGGAAGTGGTAGTGTCCTGGAAGGGCACTGGAGATGGATACATCCTCCTCTAGAAATCTATATCAAACACAAGGATCCACCTGTAGATGGGTTTCTTTCAGTGGAAGTTTTCTCACTGGTTAGAGTGTCTCTCCTACATTGGTTGGAAGCACACAGTGTTTGCTTAAATACCCCTCACACACCATAAGGTCCCTTGGTGTCATGCTTCAATATGGGGGTCTTCCCTTCCCGCTGCAGGACTGGGCGTGCTATGAACTACGACTACACGGGAGCACTGATCTTCAGTACTAAGTGTGGTGTAGGAGTTTGTGAGAGGAAGGGTCGAGGGTGAGTGAAAAAGAGATTAAAAAGGACCTGGCCCCTGTGGACTAAAAACTTTAATATTTCCTGGAGCAGGTCCTATTAAAAGCAGTGGGTCGGAGATATCCTGTGTTAATGTGCGGATACTCCTAATCAAGTCAACATGTTTCGAAGCTCTGGGGCTTCTTCATCAGGACTATAACTGATCTCTTCTATTCTCATAATGTTAACGAAAATGATATCGATAAAGTGAAACTAGTGATATGTACAAGTGAGGATGCAAGTAATCATGCACTGTATACAACACCCTTTTGGTATTCTACTTGTTAATCTGGAAAAAGAAAGCACAATTAATTACAAACAGTAAAAATTTGCTTCCTTCTGCGCAAACACTTGTCACCTGTAATAAAAGTGTACGACAAGGTGAATGATGCATCTTTAGCCATAATCGTGTACCTCACCACTAATGCAGTGTCCTGTGGATAAAAAATGACGGACAAGACATATACACACTTAACAGAAACCACACGCTCTATAGTCTGGTAAAAAACGAGGTGGAGAATGAGGAGTTTAGTCTGGTATGCAAGGTAAGTATAATGTTGTAAAACATACTTCGTTTTTTAGGAGACACTGTTCCATGCGCCTCAGAAACGGGTGGGAAGGGAGTCGCAACTGAATTCTGTACAGAGGAGATAAGGGGGGGAGGGGGGGCGTGATAGGAGCCGTCAGAATCTCGAAGTCAGCGTTTGTGACTGCTCCTTCTAAGCGGCTATGCCGTACTTACAGTTTCGTGATCTCTGCCTTGCTCAAATAAACGCCTACACGCTGCTCTGTGGTATACGGAGACCGCGGGGAGGACTCCTTAAAAAGTGCCACTAATGGCCAATAATTGCTGAGTTGCCGCCCAAAAAGTGCACGTGTTTTTGTCTATTTGTGGTAGTGAGGGCGAGCAGTAAGGCTTTATCAGAGGGTAGTGTTAAGAATTTATAGTACACACTCAGACAAGAAATTATTTCACACACCCAAAGACTGAACTCTGACCAATTTGTTTTGTATAAAAATATTATTTAGTTAAATTTATTTCTACAACCAAGCCAGGCCAGGCCTGGTATAGGTAAGTGTAATAGTACTTTGCAAGAATAATGCAGTTAAATACAGTTTGAATGCAATTGGATTGGTTACAGGCTAGTCACTTATTAATAAACAGTTGGAATTACTTTTCAGTTGCTATTGAGATGACTTTGTAAGTTACTTTTCCGACTACTTTTTAAATAACTTTTTGGACTCAGTGTGATATGCCTAGATATCACACTGAGACACTTCCTAGATAAAAGGTGAGTACATCAGTTTTTGTAAGTATACAAGGTTTCATCCAATTTTCCAACTACACACTTAGAACATTTTTCAAGGAAAAGCAGTCAATGCAATCCTATGGGAGGAAATGGAGTTATCTGTTTACAGGTAAGTGCTTACTTTTGGGAGTTGGCTTTCTGGGGTTAGAACAAGGGTACCCCCATGGTCCAGGATGTTCTCTCAAAGCACCCTCAGCTGCACTAGGGCGGTCGGGTGCAGAGTGCTGAGGCCCAATGTTACTGATAGGGGGCTCAAAGGGGGATCCGTGTTAGCACATAAAGTGCACCCACAGCGGCATAGGGGCAACCAGGTGCAGGGTGCTATTTTGGCGTTGGGTCCCCTGTTACTTTTAATGGGGATTCTCCGGTTTGAACAAGCACTGCAGGGTCGGGCTCAAAGATCTTCTGAATGGGACTACCGCCTGGAGAGGTAAGTTGGGATGTCGTGGGATGCTAGGACACCGTTGGTTGGGCCACCCAGGGCCATGGGGTGCAGGAGTGTCTTTTGCCGACGGGTTTTCCTTAGCGGCTCTGGTTGTGGTTGGGGATCCTCCAGAAAGTTGCTGCAAGCGGACTTCGGGAACATGGAGGCTGGTCAGGGATCACCATATCAAGATCAGGATCGCCGGGGAGGCCTCCTCATGGTGTTGGGGAAACTCTAACTCCGCTCTGGGCATCTGGTGCAGACTCACTGATTTGGTCAGAGTCTGTTGGTGAGCAAATCCGGTGCTCACAGGAGACAAAGTCGGGTTGAGGAAGGCAGGGCAGGTCCTCTGGGTCTGAGGGGCTGCAGGACACACCAGGATTTCGCTGGAGGAGGTCGTGACCGGCGGTAGGGCTGGGGCTAAATTAGTTGGTGTCCCCCTCCTCTTCTTTCAGCATAGCTCTTCGGTCCTCCTTGTATCTTCTTGTCTGAGGATGCAAGGTTCAGGGTTGCCCCTAAATACTATATTTAGGGTTGTTTCAAGTAGGTAAAGGTTGGGACCAATGGTTCCCTTCCTTGAGGTGGGTACACCCCATACTATGCCACCCACCAGTGGGAGGGGGGTATAAGCCTCACTGGTGGCTGGGTCCCCTATCTTCATGATGGTAAGGACTAAGAGTTGTGCTTTGCCTCGTCTTCCTCGCCTGAGGGGCGGGTTTAGCAAAGGTGGGCAACACCTCTCCTCCGAACTTGGTTTTCCCACCGAGTCTCCATCCCAAAGTGGGGGCCAGTTGCTGGGAGCAGCAAAGTGCTTGGTCGGCTTTAAAGGCGGCAAGCCATTGAAGCTTTCCATTCATGGACCCTGCCCATCCTGGGGGAGGAGGCTTGGCACCTAAACCCAGGATGTGATTTGTTAAAGGACCTAGAGAGCAGCAGGCTCTTGACCCAGGGGTCCAGAAATATATCTGGTGGTGGCAGCTGGCAAGCAGGCATTCAGCCAGGACACTAGAGTTAGGTCGTTTTTCAGGGGGCATCTCTAGGATGCTGTCTGAGTGCATTTTTCATTAAATCCCACACTGGCATTAGTGTGGGTTTAATGTGCTGAGAGGTTTGATACCAAACTTCCCAGTTTTCAGTAAAGCCATTATGGTGCAGTGGATTTCGTAATGACAAACTCCCAAACCATATACTCTTTATGGCATTACTGCACTCACTATATCTAAGACTGTAGGGGTACAGGGCTCATGCATCTGTAACCTCACCAGTGGCATGGTGCACCCAGCTATTGCGGTGGCTGACCTATGCCATAGGCAGTGGGTTGTAGGCATGGCACACAGGGAGGTATGCATGTCGACTCTTCACTTTGTTCCGCACCAAAACACTCAGCCTGCAATGGCAGTGTGTATGTGTAAAGCTACAGGACCTCTAAGGGTGGCACAAGAAGTGCTGCGACCTTTAGAGGCCTTCCCTGGTCCCAGTGCCTATTGTACCTTTTACAAGGGACTTACATGAGGACAGAGAGTTGCCAATTTGGTTATGCAACAGTACATATTTAGGGAAAAAACATAGGCACTGGGTACCTGGTTTGCAGGGAATGATTAGTTACTTACCTGGAATCCTAGTTCTCATCCAGGGGTATACTCATTAAAGTCATAAGCACTGAATAATTTCTGCCCATGAGCGGGTAGGCTCCATAAAGAAATAACATCCCTGTACAGAAAATCAGACTTGCACCTCGCCTTTAAGGCCTCAGAGAATCTGAACACTTTGCCTTTAAGGCCTCCAGGGGGAACTCTGCTCCCATCCTGCCCCACAGGTGACAGTTAGGTCAGTTCTTTTGTACGGTACAGTAAAACTTGCAGGTATCTGCGTGTATCATATCAAAACACACATATTAAACCATAATGCTACTGCTCGCCCGCTTTAATGAGTATACCCCTGGAAGAGAACTAGGATTACAGGTAAGTAACTAATCCTTCTCTTCCAGGGAATACTCATTAATAGTCATAAGCACTGAATAGGTTAGCAAGCTTATACCCACTCCAAAGCGAGCGAGCAGAAAATATAAGCAATAACAGTTTGACACACATAGTCTAGCTAGAAGCAGCAAATACATTTCTGAGCGATGCCTGCCCAACCTGAGCATCAGTCTGTGTGTCTGAGTCAAGACTTTAATGGCGAGTAAAAGTATGCACTGAAAGCCAGATCGCTGCCTTTACAGATTTCTGCCATAGAAACATTTCTAAGGAGAGTCGTATTGGAAGCTTTCCCTCTTGTAGAATGAGCCTTAGCTCTTCCTGTCAAAGACCTGTTTGACAACTGATACGCTAGGACAATACAAGACACAATCCATCTAGATATGGACCTTTTAGAGGCCTCAGAGCCCGTATTAATAGGGCCATAGCTGATGAACAAACGGTCTGACTGTCTCAAAGTCTTTGTTCTGTCCAGATAAAACTTAAGGACTCTTAAGATCTAAAGAGTGCAGAGCTCTTTCAGCAGGAGTGGTAGGATTTGGGGAAAAGAGTTGATAATGTTATAGTCTGATTAATGTGAAAGTCTGACACAACCTTGGGCAAAAAAGAAGGATGTGTCCTGAGTACCACTCTATTAGCATGAAACACAATGAAAGGTTCCTTGCAACACAGAGCCTGGATCTCGCTCACTCTACGAGCAGAAGTAATGGCTACAAGGAACGCTACCTTCCAAGTCAAGTGTTGCAAGGATGCCTTATGTATAGGTTCAAAAGGAGCACCCATTAACTTAATTAACACCACATTAAGCTCCCAAGGTGGAGAAGGGCACCTGACTGGTAGATACACCTTTCGTAAACCTTCCTGAAAATCTTTCACTACAGGCATCCTAAAAAAGGAAGTCTGAGTAGGAGATTTCCTGTAAGCCGTGATTGCTGCAAGATGGCCTTGATAGAGCTAAACTGAAGACCAGACCTTGCCAAATGTACCAGATACGGTAGAATCACCTGTTCTTGACCATGTATAGGATCAAGACCATTGTTCTAACACCACAGAAAGAATTGTTTCCATTTAAAACCATATGATTTCCTTGTAGAAGGACGCTTCGCCTCCTTAAGGATATGCATACACTCTGGATTCAACTGCAAGTGTCCGTACTGGATGACTTCAGGAGCCATGCTGCCAGCGTAGGGAGGACAGGTTGGGGTAGAACACTCTCCCCATCTGCTTGGACAGAAGATCCGGGCGACACGGCAATCTCCTGTGTGGTACTTCCGGCAACTGAAGGAGATCTGGAAACCACCATTGGTGTGGCCACTCGGGGCAATCAGAATCATCCTGGACCTGGTTTTGTACATCCTGTTGATTTCTGTTGGTGGGGTCGGAGGAAAAGCGTACAGTAAGTTCTGACACCAGTCTATCAAAAGTGCATTCCCCCGAGACCCGATCTGGAGAAACCTGGACTCGAAGACGGGGCATTTTGCGTTTCCCGCGTCTGCGAACAGATCGATATCTGGAATTCCCCATGCTTGAAAAATACTGTTTGCGACTTCCTCGTTGAGGACCCAATCGTGAGCCTCGAAGAAATCCCAGCTGAGAAAATCCGCCTGCGAGTTGAGTGACCCGGGCAGATGCACCACTGTTATCGACAAGTCTCTCGCCAGTAGCCAATTCCAGATGGTCTGGGCTTCCATGAACAGAGTCCTGGAACCCCCCTGCTTCTTTAAATAATACATTGTAGTTGTATGGTCTGTTTGCACCAGGAGGGACCGAGACTGGAATGATGGAAACAGGGACTTGGGAGCCAGATGAACCGCTCTTAGTTCCAGCAGGTTGATGTGACAGCCCTTCTCGGATTCTGACCATAGCCCTTGTACTTGCAGAGGGCCCATATGAGCACCCCAACCCTGGAGAGAGGTGTCCGTGATCAGAGTTTGAGTCGGAGGGTCTTGATGAAATGGCACTCCTTGCATCAAGTGGGACTTCTTCATCCACCATCGGATGGAATCTTTGGCGGACTGATGAAGGAGTATTCGATCCTCCCAACGCCCCGTCCTCTGTCTCCACTGATCCTCTAAACACTGCTGCAGCGGACGAATGTGCAACCTTGCGTTTGGAACTATGAAGATGCACAACGCCATCGACCCCAGCAGAGAGGATACTTGGCGAACTGTCGGGGATGTGGTTTGAATAGGAAGCTGACATTTCGTCCTGATTGATAACCACCTCTCCTCCGAAGGACACACGTTTTCTTCTGCAGTGTCCAAAAGAGCCCCCAGATAGTGGATTTGCTGGGTTGGGTTCATTATTGATTTCTTGAAATTGACCTGAAGGCCCAACTTGTGCAAGAACTGAAGGCAAATTGAAAGATGATCTTCCAAAAGAGATGGGGATGAACTTTTTAGGAGCCAATCGTCCAAGTATGGATATATGAAAATTCTCTGTCATCGGGGGAATGCAGCTACCACCGCCATACACTTTGAGAACGTTCAGGGAGCTGACTTCAGTCCGAACGGAAGTACTGCATACTGGTAGTGATAAACAGACACTTAAAATCTGAGAAATGTGAGATGCCTCTTTGAGATTGGAACATGAAAATATGCATCCTTCAGGTCGATGGAACACATCCAGTCCCCCTGATGTAACTGGGGAAATATTTGATGGAGCGCTAACATCCGAAATTTCTCCCTTCGAATAAATCTGTTCAACAACCTTAAATCCAGTATAGGTCTGAATTCTGCATTGGGACCTTTTTTCCTCACCAAGAAGAAGCGGGAGTTCAGACCTTGGTTTCTCTGTGACGTAGGAACTTCCTCTATGGCTCTTTTGCGCAACAGGATGTTTACCTCTTCTTGTAGAACTTTTTGACTTTGATGAAAAACTTTCTTTGGAAGTATGCCAGGAGGAGGTGATTTGAATTTTAGGAGATAACCGTTTTGGATTATGTCAATGACCCATCTGTCCTTTGTCATTTTTCTCCACTCGTCCAAGTATAGAGCAATGATTCCTCTTACCGGAGTGGACCAAAGCTGTGGAGGAAGTTCTTTCTCATTGCTTCTGAGGTTGCTTCGCCGCAGAGGACTGTTGTCCATTTCCTCCTCTGCCTCGCCCAGGCTTCGCTGTTGAAACTGCAACCTTTTCTGAGACTGCCCCTGGTTTTGCGTCGACCAGTTTGACGTTTGCCAACGTTGTTGAAACGACCTCTTGTCCTAGAGGTGAAAACGATGACGGAACTCCTCCTTTTTCTCTAGGTCAACCGCTTTTAGAGTATCCCGCTCCGCTTTCATCTTGGCCATCTCATCATCCGCATGAGATCCAAATAATGTTGACCCATTGAATGGCAGATTAACTATTTTCCTTTGGGCATCTGGCTTAAGGCCCGTGAGGTGCAGCCATGCCGATCTCCTTGAGCATATGCCATGGGCATACCCATGCGCTGCAAGATCCGCAGAATCAGCCGCCGCACTTATACTCTGGTTTGCGACCAAACCACCTTCTCCCACAATCTCAAGGAAATCCTTCTGATCTTCCTTAGGTAGCTTCTCCGCAAATCTAGACAGAGTTCCATAAGAGACCATCATAGCGACCCAGTAATGCTGCAGCACTGGCCACTCTCAGGACTGATCCAGCTGTGTTACACATCCCCCGCCCCAAGGAGTCCATGTTTTTACTGTCTTTATCTGGCGGAGCAGATGAGACAGATGTAGCAGAGTGGGCCTTCCTGGCAGCCGCCACTATTAGAGAATCAGGAGGTGGATCTGTACGCAGGAAAAGAGGATCCTGATCAGGTGCTTTATACTTTTTTGCAATTCTTGAAGGCCCGGAGCCCATCGTAGCTGGCGTCAAGAAGGTCTTCATTGCTGGTTCCAACAAACCAGGCACCAACGGAAGAAAAGGTCAAGCAGACGACTTATGATGTAACGTTTCAAAGATGACAGAATACTTCACAGGAGGAACTGCCATTGTTATATTGAATTTGCTAGCCCCACGGCATAATACCTCATTGAAAGTTCCCAGATCTTATACTGGAGATATCCTGGAAGGTGGTGTTGATGAGATCGTGGGCGAATAGTCTCTGTAAGACGATCTCGATGAAGAGGAAGAGGCAGGAGATCTATGCCTTCTCCTAGGAGTAGGAGACCGATGAGACCTACTGCGCTCCCTAGAGTGCGAACGCCTCTGCACCGGAGATCTAGATCTTATAGGAGAAACACCAGCCGGTGTCCTTTAAGCTGCCAAAGTAAGAGGCCTGTCATTAGGCCCTGGCTGTATCTTCCAATGGCGTATGCTTTCCAGCCATCTAGGAGACATGTTCACAGGAGGTGTTCTACGCACCGGAGAGCCCTCCGGGGTAACATGCACAATCTGAATCCCCATTGAGGAAGAAGATGCTGAAGAAGAAGTCCGAATAGACTGCGGATATCTTGAAGGAGCCTCTCTGGGAACCAATTGCCTGTCCCTTGACGTCGAATTCCTCGACGTCGAACTAGAATGTGCCACAATAGAGGATTCTTTATTTAGAGAGGCTAAGATTATTGAAGACCTGTCCACAGATGTCCTTGACGTCAGGTCTTTCGACGTAGACCTTGGAGGGTCAGCCAAAGCCCTCGACGCAGACTCCGACCTCGATAAAGACCTATGAGAGGTCCAAGAGGCCGATCCAGAGTGTCTCGACGCCGACCGTGAGGCAGGTGGCGGAGACCTCGACGTCTACTTCCTCGACGTTGTTTGCTTCTTCGACGTCGTTTGCTTCTTCGACATCGACAGAGCCCTGTCAAGCCTCAAGCCAAGGCATGTCTCGACGTCGACCCATGTCTCGACGGAGACTGTGATCATCTTTTTTCAGGTCCCAACGTCGTATCTCTACCTCTCGACGTCGATCTCGCTTTCTTTCTCGACGTCGATCTCACTCTTACTCTCGACATCGATCTTGCTCTTCCTCTCGACGTAGACCTTACTTTCTCTCTCGACGTCGATCGTCTCACTCTCAACGTCGTCCTCACAACAAATCGACACCAAAGGCCTCGACGTCGACAAGCTTCTCGACGGCGACCTCTTCCTCCGTTTCGACACCGACATGTGCTTTAGCGGCGATAACTTCGACGTTGATGTACTTCTTTCCACTGGTCTCGACGTCGAACTCACTTTTTTCGACGTCGCCGCTTCCTGATGTTGTTTTTTCTTGCTTTTACCTTCAGGAGAAGCAGATCTTCGACGTTTTGACGAAGAGGGGGGTCTTCCAGATGACAACTCACTTCTTGCCCCCTTCTCATGCTGCCTTTCCCTCTCCAGAAGTCAAATGTTCTCTCTTTCCTTTAAAGTTCTTCTGGAAAGCTTGAGGCAATGATAACATTTTTCCACATCATGTGTGGAAGGTAGGCAAACCACACAAACAGAATGGGGATCTGTTTTTGACAACTTCCCACAGGAAGGACATTTGTAGAATAAAGGTGGCATAACTGACCAAAAAATTCTAGAAGAATTAGTCAGAAAAGGTAGAATATAACCACAAGTAACAAATACTGTCAAATAAGACAGGAAAAAAACAAATTCTGACTGAAAAACAATCTAATTCAGCAGAGCTCAAGTTCCAGGTTCCTCACAGAACAAGCCGGAAATAATAACTGACCTAACTGTCACCTGTGGGGCATGATGGGAGCAGACTTCCCGCTGGAGGCCTTAAAGGCCAAGTGTTCAGATTCTCTGAGGTCTTAAAGGCGAGGTGCCAGTCTGATTTTCTGTACAGGGATGTTATTTCTTTATGCAGCCTACCCGCTCATGGGCGGAGATTATTCAGTGCTTATGATTATTAATGAGTATCCCCTGGAAGAGAACCAGGGCGCCCTTAGTCAAAGGGCATCAAAATAAGGCAAAAAGTGAGGTACCATGCAAAAAGGGGGACTTTCCTACAATAAACAGGGCAGTCCACTGGCATGTAACACTACCACGATCATAAGAGGTATCAGGAAGTGGCTGTAAGAGGAAGGGTATTACTTTCAAAGACAGGGCCTGTTGAGATGTGTATGATAGACAAAGGCACCATCAACAAGTAAGTTATAAAGGAAGAGAAGGGTTCTTCAACTGGCAGGGCGGTGGCCTGAGTGTGGTGAATTAGACAGTGCACAGCAAAACAGTAAGTGGATACAGGGTAGTCAACACTTTCCCTGAGCTATTAATGTGCTTCTTATTAATAGGAGGCAGGAGCCTGTTCAAAGTGGATGGGTATAATCAAGAGGAGAGTGATTACGGTTGGTTGAATTTACCCTGTTTGCCTGGAATACCACTGTGGTAATTATAAGGGCTAAATTGTTATTCATGATGCGTTTTGGCAATTTTAAGGGGATCTACTTATTAATTTTACTAATTAATTTTACTATTGTCGAATTTAACTGTAATCAATTTACTGACCACCGAAGGATGGAAGGCTTAATTAACCTTGCCAGTCAAATATGTGACCTTAAAATCACAAAAAACTCAGCCACAAGCATTTCTCTCTCAGCGCTCATGTTTTCTTTTCACCTTTTCTCCTGGTGAATTTTGCCACAGAGGGAACACAAGGCACCCTCATTTAAGAATAATAAAAGTTTTGACTTTCCTTCATAGATGTATTAGATAGAAAACAATTTGCAGTTCTTATATCGGACGTAAGTTGGGACAAGTCAATAAATCCACCCTTTGTGGAGGTAATCTGAAAATATTGTTTTCACAGCACAGGTCTTAAATACCCTGCAAGCATTATTTTGGAGGCAAATTAGGCATCAAAAGAGAAAATGCAAGTAATTTGGAAGGCAAAGCTAAAACCTGTCCTCTGGCCTCCCAGTCCACACACACGCCCCAGGAACAGCCAAGTGCTGAATCCAAAATTAAATGAACTTCTAGATGGGTTACAAAGACTATTAATTAAATGTGAGTTTGAATACAGTGGAATTAAGAATATTACAAACCTTATGGCAACTAACAATTTAAAAAAATGAGCATCTGGGAACGATTCAACGCAGGAGAATGTAGCAGGTAATCTTGAAAGGATATCAACCTCAAGAAGCCAGCTTAGAAGACCGCTTTCCAATTAACATTAAAACCAGGTCAAACAAACTTTGCATTACCAATGCACAAAGTCGAGGAAAATGAAAGTTAAGGATAATGAGTCAGACAAACCTGAAAATCATTTTTTAAAAATGGCAAAAAGTCCAAAAGAGGCAAAGACTACGATGGCAGAAAAAACAGACGTTGAGCACAGTATATGGAAAATGCTACTTACCAGTATGCATCTGTTCTTGGCATGTAGAGCTGCAGAGTTGTACACCTTAGCATTAGACCGCCACCTGGTGTTGGGCTCGGATGATTGCAGGTTGTTGTTGTCTTGGAAGAAGTCTTTGTAGTCGTGATATAGGTGACACCTCCCTTGGACAACAGTGCGCATGGGCATCGACTCAATCCTTAGATTGTCTTTCGCCATGATGGGAAATGATGGAGTTAGTAGAGATATAGTAAGAAAAAAAGAATGTCCATGCGTGTGCAGTGTGCATCTAAATAAGATGAAAAACTGGAACAGATACAAGTCCCGGGGAGGCGGGAGGGCATGTACAACTGCAGGTAGAGGAGGTTGTGGGAATGGAAATGATGGGCCTCACGTTTCAGGGACGAGGGGGTAACCTGCTCACAGGCCTTGTCTGCTATAGACCACCAGGGAGTGCCACATCCTATACGGCCTTCCTAGACGTAGTGGTGAGCCTTGCCCTAAGCCACTCCAGAATGGTGATTCTGGGAGACTTCACCCTGTGGGACAATGGTGTGTTGGGACCCCATTTGAGAGACTTACTGGATACTTGTAAGAATTTAAATCTGGTACAACTGGTAAACTCCGTGACCCATCAGGGTGGTCACATGCTTGACCTCCTATTGCCAACCCGCAGGTGACCGAAGTAATAGATATCACTCCACAAAGCTGGACGGATCACCACCTAATCCGCTTTAAAATCTTGGTAGGAGGGATAGGTGGCCCCATCCGCCACTCTGCGGTAGTTCGAACAGGCAGGGAGTGGGCAAAACTGGATAGAATGGATGTTCACTTGACCCTCCCCAATGTTGAGATGTTTGATCCCCAGGCTACGGTAGAAGGGAACTATAAGGCCTACTGGGAATTTGCCACGGGAGCTCTGGATAGGATGATCCCGATTAAAAGGATAAAAAGTAGGAAGAAACCATCCGCTCATTGGTACACGGATGAGCTGAGAATGCTGAGACGGGTATGTAAGAAAGCTGAAAGAAGGTGGCGTCTGAACTACTTAGAGGGGGAAAAACAGGAATTAAAAGCGCTAAAGGGGAACTATAAGAAGCTGATCCTGGAGTGTGAAGCTGAGTACTACGCCAATTCTATTCTACAAGCCCCTAACAGCACGAAAGCTCTGTTTAAAATAGTTAGGGAGCTCTCCGCCCCGGCTTGTCTTGGTAATAAGACCATTGCGTCACAGGACCTGTGTAACAATATAGCCTGCCACTTTACAGATAAAGTGGCTAAGATTGTTGACAAGTTTCAAGGCCAAGATCCCGGTGACCCTGCTCCTGTGGAATATAAGGCGGAACCAATCCCTCTTCAGTTAGCCACCTTGGATAGATTTCCTAGCCTAAATGACTGTACATTTAACAGCATGGCAGATAGCGAATCGGCGGGCTCTCCGGACGATCCTATGCCGGTAAGAGTCTGGAAAACATTTGGTCGTGTAACCCTCCCATGGCTGCAACGTGTCTAATCAATCCCTCGAGGAGGAAGCGGTTCCGGATGCCTGGAAGCAGGCAGTGGTGACACCCCTGCTAAAAAAAACATCTCTGGACCCTGCCAAGTCGGAGAGTTACAGACCCATTTCCCTGCTCCCCTACCCGATTAAAATACTGGAGTGGGCAGTGGGCAGGTCACTCTCCGGCTTCCTGGAGGAAAACCAGATGCTGGACAGAGATCAGTTTGGCTTCCGCCCAGCACATGGGACGGAGTCCGCACTGACCCTGATGCTGGACAAACTGAGAATGCGGGCAGACAGCAGGAATGTCACGGTGCTAGTGCTTCTCGATATGTCGGCCGCATTCGACAAGGTTAACCACTCTATTTTGCTGGGAAGGCTTGAGAGCATGGGGGTGCGGGGATGTGCACTACAATGGATGCGGCCCTACCTCTCAGGACGACAGCAGGTGGTCACATTGGCACCCTTCGCTGCTAATAAAACGGCAATAGATCATGGGGTCCCTCAGGGGTCGGCCATCAGTCCCATTTTATTTAATGTATATCTACAGCCGCTCCTCCCCCTCATTAAATCATTTGGGGTGGAGGTAGTAAACTATGCAGATGACACGCAGCTGGCATTCTCCCTGGAAGGGAAGCATGTAGTCACAATGGACACATTCCAGGAATGTATGCGCCATACAGCCAGATGGCTCAGGAAGAACTCCCTACAGTTTAATGGGGAGAAAACAGAGGTGTTGTACTGTGCCCCAGCAGGATTAACCAAGCAACTACCGAGGGAATTTAGACTTACCCCGGAGGAGGAGCCAGTGCCACTGTCTGATACTTTAAGAAATCTAGGGGTCTTGCTTGACAAAAATCTACAAATGGAGTCACAGGCCAATAGGATAGCTGGCGTGTGTTTCGGTTTCCTACGGATGCTGCGCCGGCTCCTCCCGATCCTGCCAGACGATAAACGGTCGCTGGTGGCGAGGAGCATTGTCCAGAGCAGGCTGGACTATTGCAACTCGTTATATCTGGGAACGCCTCAGTTTGTCATTGACAGGCTGCAGAGAGTGCAATCGGCAGCGGCAAAGCTGGCACTAAAAAGAAATCGCCGTGCCTCATCTCACCAAGCCCTACGGGATCTGCACTGGCTGCCGATCAAGGAGAGGGTACTTTTCAAGTCTCTGTGTATGGTATTGAAAGCAACGCATGAAAAAGGCCCAGCTCCGCTGCAGGGGTGTTTCTCCTGGTATGAGCCACAGAGACCACTCCGTTCAGCTGGTGCAGGTCTGCTGGAAGTTCCAAGAGTCAAGCGGGCTAGGCTGGGGGGCAGGGCCTTCCGGGTGGTAGCGGCGCGCCGGTGGAATGAACTTCCCCTGAGCATTAGACAGAGTCAGTCCCTTAAGAGTTTCAGGCACAGCCTGAAAACCTGGCTTTTTCCGACGACTTGTTAGTGCTTCTCTGCGCCCATGATTCCTCTTCATCTGAGTCTGATATTGTAAAATCTATGCGCCAGGATACCCGTAGGGTGACAGTATGCTCGGTATAAAACATTTATACAATACAATACAATACAACTCTGCAGCTCTACATGCCAAGAACAGATGCATACTGGTAAGTAGCATTTTCCGTTCGAGGCATACGAGCTGCAGATTGTACACCTTAGCATCGATTGTGCAGCAGTGTCTCCCCTTAGCGGTGGTCACCTGTATCCGTTGCAGTTGTTTGAAATAAAGTTTTAAGGACACCTTGGCCTACTGCAGCTTGCTGCTTGGCTTGCACATCAACACAATAGTGTTCATTGAAGGTATGTGGTGTAGACCATGTAGCTGCCTTGCATATATCCTCTAATGGTATGTTTCCTAAGAAAGCCATAGAGGCTCCTAGTTTGCGAGTAGAATGCGCTCTAGGAGGGACTGTTAGTGTACGTTTAGCTTTAGCCTAGCATATTTGTATACATTTTACAATCCACCTCGCATTCCCACCTTTGGAGATGGGGTTGCCTTTATGAGGAGGAGAGAAAGCTACAAACAGTTGTTTTGTCTTCCTAAAGGATTTTGTTCTATCTATGTAGTATAAAAGAGCTCTTTTAACATCTAATATTTGTAATGCTCTTTCTGCCACAGATTCTGGGTTTTGGAAAAACACAGGTAACTCTGCGGATTGGTTTAGGTGAAAAGAAGTGATGACCTTCGGAAGAAATTTTGGATTAGATCTAAGAAACACTTTGTTAGGATGTATTTGGAAAAATGGTTCTTGTATTGTGAAAGCTTGTATTTCACTTACTCTAAGAGAGGTAATGGCAACAAGGAAAGCTGTTTTCCATGTTAGAAATTGCAGTTCACATTTATGTAAAGGCTCGAACGGGGGTCCCATGAGCCTTGTGAGTACTAAATTTAGGTTCCACATACGGGAAGGTGGTAACCTTGGTGGGATTATTCTTTTTAATCCCTCCATGAATGCTTTTATTGCTGGTTCCTCTAAAAAGAGACAGATGTTATCTGTGTTGTAGATATGCTGCAATTGCTGCAAGGTGCAGGTGTATGGAAGAATATGCAAAGTTAGACCTTTGTAAATGTAAAAGGTAACAGATGATATTTTGGATGGAAGCATCCAGTGGATCAATGTGATTATTTTTGCAATAAATTGCGAATCATCTCCATTTAGCTGCGTAACACGCTCTAGTAGTGGGGTTTCTAGCCTCTTTAATGATATTCATACAGTCTGGTGGTAGGTTTAAATAACCAAACTAAGACTTCAGGAGCCAGATCGCCAAATTCAGTTGGCTGGGATCTGGGTGTCTGATTTCTCCATGGCTCTGTGTTAGCAGGGATGGTGTGAGGCGTAGCTTTTGATGCGGCGCTAGAGACAGTTCTAGTAGTGTGGTGAACCACGGTTGGCGTGCCCATGTGGGAGCTACCAGTATCATTGGGAGACTGTTGCCTGAGCTTGCGCACTACTAATGGAATGAGTGGGAGAGGCCGAAAAGCGTTCGCAAATCTGCCTGACCAGTTCATCCATATCGCATTGCCTTCTGACTGTGGGTGTAGGAACCTGGCGGCGAAGACGGGGCATTTTGCGTTTTCGTGGGTGGCAAACAGATCTATGTGTGGGTGCTGCCACCTCTGGAAGAATGGTTGAAGACCTTGTGGATGCAGTTCCCATTCGTGAATCTGTTGTGCCTGCCGACTTAACAGATCTGCTATCTGATTGTGGACTCCTGGAAGGTGCTCCGCTAGCAGATGTATGTTTTGAGGATTGGCCCATCTCCAAATGTTCTGTGCAAGTTGGGACAGTTGCAGAGAGTGTGTCCCCCCCTGTTTTTGTATATCGTACATGGCTGTCATATTGTCCGTCCGGGTTAAGACAGCTTTGTTCTGTACTTGAAGTTGAGTGCTAGGAATATTGCTAGCAGCTCTAGGTGGTTGATATGGAACCTTTTCTGTTGAATGGTCCATTGTCCTTGAGTTGTGTGGTGTAAGAGATGGGCTCCCTACCCTGTGAGGGATGCGTCTGTTGTGAGCACAATTTGTGGTAGAGGATCTAGGAACGGCCGCCCCTTTGTCAAGTTTTTGATGTTCCACCATTGCAGAGAGCGATATGTGCGGCTGTCCACCAACACCAGGTCTTTTAGTTGACCTTGACCTTGGTTCCACTGTTGTGCTAAGCACTCGTGTAGGGGACGCATCTGCAGTCTTGCGTGTGGCACTATGAAGATGCAAGATGCCATCATGCCCATTAGTCTCATAACACCCTGGCTTGTAGAGACTGCTGGTGTTGAAACTTGGTGACTAAGGCATGAATGCACTGTATCCTGTATCCTGGCTGTGCTGGGATACGCTAGAGCTGTGGACGTATTTAGTGAAGCTCCTAGATACTGATGTACATGCGAAGGCTGTATGTGCGACTTGGTGTAGTTTATTGTGAATCCTAAGTCGTGCAATGTTTGAATCGTTTGCTGTGTGTGCTGGACACACTGACTGAACGATTTTGCTTTTATTAGCCAGTCGTCTAGGTAAGGGAAGACATGTATCTGTTGTCTTCTGAGATGTGCTGCTACTACTGCTAGGCACTTTGTGAATACTCTTGGTGCCGTGGTTACCCCAAATGGAAGGACTTTGAATTGATAATGTTGTCCTTCTCGTACAAACCTCAGATACTTTCTGTGAGCAGGATGTATAGGGATATGGAAGTAGGCGTCCTTTAGATCTAGTGTTGTAAGGAATTTATGTAGTAGAGGAAGCACCTGTTGTAAAGTGACCATATGGAAATGATCTGATTGTATGTATCGATTGAGGGGCCTGAGGTTGAGTATTGGTCTCAGTGTTCAGTCTTTTTTGGGAATTAGAAAATACAGCGTGAAAACCCCCATTCCCTGTTCACCTTTGGTTTTTCTTTGTTCACCCACTATTTGAATAGCACCCTTCTGTAGAAGTGATCACACTTCTTGTCGAAGCAGAGTCAGATGGTCAATATACATTGGACGCTGTCTCGGAGGTATGTTTGGAGGTGTTGCTGTAAGTTCTAGGCAGTAACCATGTTGGATAATCTGTCTTACCCACTTGTCTGTTGTAATGGAGTTCCAGACAGGCAGGAACTGTGTTAATCTGCCCCCTACAGGAGTGGTATGCTGTGGGGGGAGCAGAGGGAAGTCATTGTTTGGTGGTGGAAGAGGATCGATTGTTATTGTTACCGCAACCTCTTACTTTGTTATTGTTTCCTCTATATCCTCCTCTAAAGTATCCTTTATTGGAGGAGGTTTGTGACTTAAAAGATGATGTAGTGTCTGCTTGGAGCCTCCTCTGTAGGAGGAGCGATGAAAGTAACCTCTATTTGGTGTACACTGTAAAGCTCCCATAGACTTAGCTGTGTCAGTGTCTTTTTTCATCTTTTCTAGCATGTTGTCTACTTCAGGGCCAAATAATTGGTTTTGATTAAAAGGCTGGTTTAAAATGGTGGTTTGCACCTCTTGTTTAAACCCTGAAATGCGTAGCCACGCATGTCTCCTAAGTATGACACAGGTGTTTATGGCTCTAGATGCTGTTTCAGCGGCATCTAGTGCACATTTAATTGAGGCATTAGATATTAGCTTGCCTTCTTGCACAAGGTCAGTTGCTTGATCCTTGTACTGATCTGGTAGATGTTGAAGTAGTTTTTCTAGTTGATCATAATGAGCTCTATCATAACTAGAGGAGGGCTTGTGTATTTGCTATACGCCACATGTTTGCTGCTTGTGCAGCTACTCTTTTCCCTGACGCATCAATTACCTTTGATTCTTTATCAGGTGGGGGCGCTTCTCCTGATGTTTGAGAATTAGCCCTTTTTCTAGCATTGGACACCACTAATGAATCTAGTGGAAGGTGCCCTTTAATATAGACTGGGTCTGTAGGTGCTGGTCTATATTTCTTTTCAATTCTAGGGTTTAAAATTCTTGTGCGTACAGGATCTTTAAATACTTCGGGAGCATGCTTGACTACCCCTTTAATCATTGGAAGAATTTGAGCAGTCCTCAGAGTGCTCAAAGGTGTCTAAGAGAAAATCCTCTTCAATATTGTCAGAATGCATGGACACTCCATGGTAAACAGCAGCTCTGTTTAACAAATGACTAAAACTAATTGGGTCTTCTGGAGGGGAAGGCTTTGATGGGTATGAATGCGGTTCTGGAACGTCAGGCACACTTTGTGGATTTGGAAAATCATATATGGGTACCTCTGTTGGGCTTGAATAATCCCATATACCCTCATCTATGTGGTATGAGCTAGGCTCTTCCTCATCCTCCCCTCCCTCTAAGTTATATTCATCATCATTTTGCTGTGAGGAATGTGATGATGCTAGAGAATGTGCAGGAGATATATGAGGCGATATGTGAGGAGGTATAGGAGAAGGAGGAAGAAGAGGTATAGGAGAGGCAGGGTGCATAGGAGATGCTGCACAGTCCTTCTTGGCAGGCACCACATGAGTGGGTGGTGCATCTGCTTGTCTCTTCTTGTGAAGTGTAGTGCCCACATGACCTGTCTTTGGGTCTATATAGATCTTCTTTTGTTGAGGATCTGGTGTAAAAAGTTCCTCCTCTTCTACAACCTTCCTGGGCTTCGATTTTTTCAGCTCTGGTGGAGGTTGTGGGTTTTCTTTAGCATTGGGAGGTGTTGTAACGTCCCGTGGCAAAGTTTTCGGTGCCGAAGGTGTTGTTTTCGGCTTCGTAGGCATGTTCGAGGGTTTGGTCACCTCAGAATCAAGCTTCTTTGTCTTCGGCACCGAAGGTGTGGAAGTGGATGGCTTCGGAGCCGGTGCTTCTTTCGGTTTCGGTATCAACACTTCTTTATGTTTCGGTGCCGATAAGATTTTTGGCTTCGGTACCCAAGGGTCTTTTGACTTCGGTGCCGAGGTGTCTTTATGTTTCGGTGCCGACAAGAGTCAGAGTCGAGGCACTATAAGACTTTGTTGGTTTCTTCGGAGCCGGGCTTGATGGCGGGGCTGTCGAAGTGGATTTTCGGTCTCGACTGGGCCCCTTGGGCGGAGTGCTGACCTTTGCCTTCGGTTTGGGCAGATGTGGTGCAGGGGCAGTAGTACTCACGTGCTGACCCGATGGAATGGAGTCATCTGAGACATCTGCCTCCGATACGATCTGGAGCTCCGGAGAGTCTTCTTCGGGAACGAGGGGGACCTCTTCGTCGAAGATATCCTCCGGTGCTGGGGGTGATCTCATTGTCTCGTGTCGACGGGCCCTCCAATCCCGGATGGTTTTCTTCGATCGGAAGGACGCACAAGCTGTGCAGGTCGACTAGTCGTGTTCCGGCGATAGGCAGAGGTTACAGACCTCGTGGTGATCGCTATGTGGGAATTTTGCCTGGAATTTCGGGCATTTCTTGAACGGAGTTCTTTCCATGTGGTGTAGGCCGCGTGGCGTCGATAGGCCTAACGGCCCACTTCAATGACGAGAATGGAAGTTATGTCGTCGAAAAGCCTTGTCTTCGATGTCGAAGGTAGTTTGTTGAAGTTCTGGAAGTTCTTCGCTTTGAAGTTGCTGAAAAATGTTTTTCTGGCCGGAGCGGAGAAACTTTCATCCGAACCCAATGGCGGAAAAAAACAATCTAAGGATGGAGTCAATGCCCATGCACACTGTTGACCAAGGGAGGAGTCACCTATATCATGACTACAAAGACTTCTTCCAAGACAACAACAACCTGCAATCATCCGAGCCCAACACCAGGTGGCGGTCTAATGCTAAGGTGTAGAATCTGCAGCTCTTATGCCTCGAACATGTATATATTGCCCTCCATTTGTATTGGTAAACTCCTGGATTCTCTACATAATTCTGTAATAAGGGAGTCAGCTTTCAGAAATGTACCACTAAATGCTTCGACAGCATCCAGAATTATAAACTTCAAATTTGTGTTCCAGTTTCTAGTATGTCATCCTGCACAAAGTCAAGAAACTAAGACAAATGTGTGTGTGTGTGTGTGTGTGTCTGGGTGCAGGATAAATTGACAATAGAATTTATTTAAAGTCAACCTCAGAAACATAGCCAACTACATGAGACCACTAGATAACGGCAGACTTGGGAACATCGTTTTGAGTACGATTATCTTGCAGCCCAGCTTCAGTGGTCGGCTGGCTGGTAGGCACAATCTGAGCGAGGTATCAGCCACATTTGGATGAGATACGCTACATAATGTGCACGAACTGTACCTTCCTAAAGCATCACTACCTACCTCCCCATCCGCTTTACTCCAAGTGGCATAAACCAGATGTAGGCGAGGCCTGTGGATATCACCGGGGTGCCACTTTTGCACCGGGCATCCCTCTGCAGACTCCGAGAAGTGGCGAGCCGAGAAGGTGAGAACTGTAGGACTCATTGGGCCTGACCGCCTTGGGGAACCTATTTCAAGAGGGCAGGATCCTCTCGGATTTCCTGTTAGCAATTGGCCCGCCAGGAGGTGGGTTTGTTCCAACACATAGATGCTCGGTCCTATAGCTAAGACGTCTATGGTGTTTTACAGTCATCAAACCCCCACTCACTTAAACACTCTTTTCATCTGGCACTGTTAAGAAGCTCATATCATGGATCACAAGAGCCATTCCATCTAGAACCATCTGCTCCATTGCATCAGCAATGGGAAAAAGATTTAGGGTGCCCCACAACCCCCGAAAAATTACAAAGAACACTTATTTATCCACACATGGTCTCTCACAATGCTCACTTCCAATATATACAACACAACGTTCTCCAGAGGGCCTATTTCACATATTGACTCCACAGAATATACCCTATTGCATCTCCAACTTGTCCTCATTGACCAGCTCCTCAAGCTATCATCATGCACATGTTCTGGGACTGTCCGTTGACAAGAACCTTCTAGAATGACATTTGAACTACACTACTGCACATAATGTGTTGACATGAACTGAACAACAGACAGTTGTTTCTAGGGAATATAGAGATTAAAATGGGCAGGGGGCCACCTCCGGCTCCATCAATTTAGCGCTGTTGCTGGCTAGACTGGGATAGTGAAGTCAACGGAAGCATCGATCCCAGGGGTCCCGTACTGGCAAACCACACTAATCAGGGGTGGAGTCTGTGGCGGGAGGAGGTCCGTGGGCTACGTGCACGTCCCATAGCAGCAGCATGGGATGAGCTCATGCACGTACTCCAGACTAATTCTATCGTTGATCCCCGACCATAGTGGAACAGTGAAACCCCATATGGAGGTATATAGCAAGTCAAGTTACAAAATACAGGCATTATGTTAGTGTACTTACTATGCGTGCAGCAGGCTTTCCAAAGCCACCATCCAATGTTCAAAACCGAATTCTGGGATACCTTGTATCAGTGATGAAGGCTCATACTTTAAAATGTTGGTCTTTTTGTTTCCTGTAGTTGCTCTCGAAATGATTGTACCATCTTGAGTCTATCCTCCGCATTGAGTAGCTAATATATTATACGTTGCGTACTTTATGCTATCTAATGCTACAAAACTTAAAGATTATTTTTTTTAGGTCTCGGCTATTATATCCCGCAGGGATTAATAGCCGAGTGTATAGAAGGCGAAACAAACTCTTGAACAAGCACGGATTACATGCAGTTCATGTGATGCACTCGTGTGAGATGCGCATGCACAAACCCATCAGCCTCACACTGCAATGGAATGCTGCCTCCCAAGCTGCTCCCCCGCCATCAGACTTCATTGCAATGCGCTCCCGCCCCCGCCCCACAGCAATGCCAAGAGCTTGTTACTTCTGTTATACCCTCTGCTTTACGTACTCTGAGAGCACTATTTTCTTTAATGACACATCACTGCCACTTTAAAGCAGGCTTTAGCGTGGCAACCCTTGTTTTTCATTTTCTTCAGCTCGGCGCCACTTTCATTATTTGTTTTCAGTGGGCCATGAGCTTTTCGTTTTACATTGCGGCCCATACACACCACTCCTGGGATGCTTCCCTTAATAAACCATTACGTGCCCTTCTCGTTTTAATTTTGAGCGCTCCATGCACGCTTTCGCTTTCATATTTTTTAAAAAAAAAATTTTAAGAGGGCCATGGGCTTTCCGTTTTGCATGGCGGCCCGCACACACCACTCCCCATCCATAACCTTCTTGCAGCTTGTGTTTTTATCTGACGCAGTGTCCGCTTTATGGTGTTTCCAGCAGGGTGCCTTTGTTTCCTTTCGTGCAGCTTATCCAGCTCGCTTAATTAAATTTCAGTTGGTGTTAGAGGTCCTGTGCGCTGTTTTCACATTCCACGGCAAGAGCACTGTCCTGAAAACTACTCCCTTCTGCCCCATGGCCCTGAAAGCATGGCGGGCCCTCACTATGTTGCGCTCCCGGCTCACATTTTAACCCTTACAAAACTGTTCTCTTTTCTTTTACTTTTGAAAATAACCGCAGTAATACGATATTGAGCGAAGTTACTTTATTTATAACCCAAACTGACACTCTTGTTTTGTACTGCACTGATATTTAAAAAGTGCATAATGCCTTTCTATGTTTCACATTTTTAGGTCGAGGACCGTCGCACTGCGAAGCAGTGGGAGGAGTCCGAAGAGTTTATGTTTTTAGG
This sequence comes from Lissotriton vulgaris, assembly GCF_964263255.1. NCBI lineage: Eukaryota > Metazoa > Chordata > Amphibia > Caudata > Salamandridae > Lissotriton > Lissotriton vulgaris. The sequence goes on along the minus strand of NC_141695.1, from coordinate 1,253,277,650 downwards.
TTAGGGGGGCTTGAACCCGCCCCTCTCCTCCATTGGCTGGCTTCCTAAACGGAGGCCAGCCAATGGAAGAGAGGGGCAACACTCCATTCAAGCCCCGTCTCTTTCGGATTCGGGGTCATGTTTTTTGCGTTCTTTCGCCCTGTGACGTCATCCGTCGCTCAGAACGCAATAAACACGCCCCCAAATCCGAAAATGACCGTTTATTTCTCCGAGGCATTTCTGCCAAGCCTCGGAGTAACGTGGTCGTGTGGAGCGCTCCTCTCTTGTTTTTTGGTAGACACTTGGAGATTAAGTGATTTGTCCAGAATCACATATGTTGTGCAGACGCCGAGCTGGTTCCCCAGCTCCAAAGTCGCGAGCTCTGGCCGTTGCGCAACATCCTCGTCTCTTCTGCCTTTTGCCTCGCCCATGCCCCTCCTTCCCCCATAGTTTCTCTCCTCTTCCCCTCGCGTATCTCTCCCTCTCCACGCGCTCTCCTTTCTCCGTTGCACGGCCCTCCCTCCCCCTGTTTATTCTCCCTGCTCCTGGGCCCGCTCCCCCTGATTCCACCCTGCCCGGCTGCATCTGCCTCCAGGGTTGTGCGAGGGGGTCATCAATCTTAGTGCGGACATTTGAGCAGACGGGAAATCCTTGTGCAAAGAAGAAAGGGTAAAGGAGCCCCGCCCCCTGAAAAGAAAGGGGGGGAGGGCGCTTTCTGGATCATAGCCTGAAATACTCGCTAGAAGGTACGGATCATCCAGGATGGAGCAGTAATGTGAATCTTAAAATGTGACCGATATTTGAAGAGCCCCACAAAGTGGAACTTTCACATTACCGCCAGGAAAACCATCCAAATGCACGCGCGTAGAAATGCGTACACATGACTAATGTAATATTTAAAACATCTTCTGTGTCTAATGTAATATTTAAAACATCTTCCGTTGATAATATACTATTTCAAACGTACATCATCTCGCATCTGTCATGTCCATGCCATTAATTTTCCGTGCACGTATCTGTCATGTCCATGCTACTCATCTGTCACTGCACGCAATATCATTTAATGTAATGTCATTGCGGGCTATGTCATATGTCATTAAAATATCTTCCGTGGCTGGCTTTGTCAAACGTCATCTGTCACTGTAATATTTAAAGCATCTGTCATTGAAGCACGCAGTCTACAGCACGCAGGCTACAGCACGGTGTCATCGCAGGATGCGCTGTAATATTTAAAACATCTTCCGCGGCTGGCTATGTCAAATGGCATCTGTCACGCAGCACGCGTTGTAATATTTAAAGCATCTGTCATCACAGCTCGCAGGCTAAAGCACGCAGCACAGTGTCCTTGCAGGACGCAGCATGCGTTGTAATATTTAAAACATCTTCCGTGGCTGGCTATGTCATATGTCATCTGTCACGCAGCATGCGTTCTACGCATTGTAATATTTAAAATATCTCATCTGTCATCGCAGCACGCAGGCTGCAGCATGGTGTCATGCAAGCTATGTAATCTGTCATCGCAGCACGCAAAACATCTGTCATCGCGCAGGCTAAGTAATCTGTCATCTCACCCTGCTCTGTCACGCAGTATGCATTGTAATATTTATAACATCTGTCATCGCATCAAGCACAGGCTATGTAATCTGCCTTCACAGCACGCAGGCTCCAGCACACAGCACGGACGCGGTGTAAGTTGTAGCCTGCGATGTTAAAGTTGCAATGGCACCATTTTACACCCCCCCCCCCCCGCCCAGGAACACGCACCCCCCCCTAAAACTAAGCCCCACCCGCCCCACTCACCGGGCTACAGGCTCCTTCACGTGGGGCTTCCCTCACTTGCATCGGCGGCCTCTGCTCCTCCTACGTGCCTACAGCGTTTCACAGCCTCCCCTGGGGCGGGACTTCCGCCTTCTGCCCTTCTCCTCCAGTGACTTTGTGGGCGCGGGCTTCCCGCAGAAGGCGGAAGTCCCGTCCCAGGGGAGGCTGTGAACGCGTAAAGCACCTGTGTGTGTGGCTCTGTCTGTGTGTGTGTGTGTGGCTCTGTCTGTGTGTGTGTGTGTGTGTGGCTCTGTGTGTGTGTGGCTCTGTCTGTGTGTGTGTGTGGCTCTGTCTGTGTGTGTGTGTGTGGCTCTGTCTGTGTGTGTGTGTGGCTCTGTCTGTGTGTGTGTGTGGCTCTGTCTGTGTGTGTGTGTGGCTCTGTGTGTGGCTCTGTCTGTGTGTGTGTGGCTCGGTCTGTGTGTGTGTGGCTCTGTCTGTGTGTGTGTGGCTCTGTCTGTGTGTGTGTGGCTCTGTCTGTGTGTGTGTGGCTCTGTCTGTGTGTGTGTGGCTCTGTCTGTGTGTGTGTGGCTCTGTCTGTGTGTGGCTCTGTCTGTGTGTGTGTGACTCTGTGTGTGTGTGGCTCTGTGTGTGTGGCTCTGTGTGTGTGTGTGGCTCTGTCTGTGTGTGTGTGTGGCTCTGTCTGTGTGTGTGTGTGGCTCTGTGTGTGTGTGTGTGGCTCTGTGTGTGTGTGTGTGGCTCTGTCTGTGTGTGTGTGTGGCTCTGTGTGTGTGTGTGGCTCTGTGTGTGTGTGTGTGGCTCTGTGTGTGTGTGTGGGGCTCTGTCTGTGTGTGTGTGTGGCTCTGTCTGTGTGTGTGTGGGGCTCGGTCTGTGTGTGTGGCTCGGTCTGTGTGTGTGTGGCTCGGTCTGTGTGTGTGTGGCTCGGTCTGTGTGTGTGGGGCTCGGTCTGTGTGTGTGGGGCTCGGTCTGTGTGTGTGGGGCTCGGTCTGTGTGTGTGGGGCTCGGTCTGTGTGTGTGTGGCTCGGTCTGTGTGTGTGTGGCTCGGTCTGTGTGTGTGGCTCGGTCTGTGTGTGTGGCTCGGTCTGTGGGGCTCGGTCTGTGGGTGTGGGGCTCGGTCTGTGGGTGTGGGGCTCGGTCTGTGGGTGTGGGGCTCGGTCTGTGGGTGTGGGGCTCGGTCTGTGGGTGTGGGGCTCGGGCTGTGGGTGTGGGGCTCGGGCTGTGGGTGTGGGGCTCGGGCTGTGGGTGTGGGGCTCGGTCTGTGGGTGTGGGGCTCGGTCTGTGGGTGTGTGGCTCGGTCTGTGGGTGTGTGGCTCGGTCTGTGTGTGGCTCGGTCTGTGTGTGTGTGGCTCTGGCTGTGTGTGTGTGGCTCTGGCTGTGTGTGTGTGGCTCTGGCTGTGTGTGTGTGGCTCTGGCTGTGTGTGTGTGTGTGGCTCTGTCGGTGTGTGTTATGTTATGTTGATATGTATTTATTAAGCGCTCGTACGCCCGGGGGCTTCATTGCGCTATAGAAAGAGAACACAACTCAACAGTTAAAAGTGAGATACAGCTCAGCAATAGGCCTGTGAGAACAGCCAGGTTTTGAGGGAATGTCTAAAGCTAAGAAGATCTCCACTCAGTTTCAATTGTAAGGGAAGCGAATTCCAAAAGGTGGCTGCAAAGTGGTCGAAGCAGCTGCCACCAAGGCGCTTCCTTTTGTAGGATGGAACAATCAATAAAGATTTTTGAGCAGAAGGGAGATTTAAAGATGGATTATATCTAAAGAACAATTCTTTTATGAACTTCAGGCCTGAGTCTTGTAAAGTTTTAAAAATAATACACCCAGTTTTAAATGCGATTCGCTGCGCAACAGGCAGCCAGTGTAGTTGTTTCAAACCAGGTCTGATAGATTGCCATTTTGAGAGTCCCAGAATAAGTCTGGCGGCCTGATTCTGGGCCAGCTGAAGTCGTTTTAACTCTCCCGCTTGGAGCCCCAGATAGAGACTATTGGAGAAGTCCAGTCGAGACAAAACAAGGGCAATTATGATCTGGATAAGGGCGGCCTGCGTGAGAAAGCAGGCTATTTTCCTTATTTTTTTTTAGTTGAAAGAAACTGGACGACACTACCGTGCCTACCTGTCTTTTCAAGGAAAGATCCTCACTAATTAATACTCCCAAGCTTTTAACTGAGGACGATCTAGTAGGTGGAGCCCCCATGCTAGATGGCCAAAAGCATGGGCTTCAACTTAGTTCACTCTGCCCAGGCAAGACCAATTCAGTCTTGCCTGGGTTAAGTTTCAGATGGTTACAACTCATCCAACCCTGAATGTGTGACATGGTGTTATGAAATTCCTCCACCGAGTCCTTGGTGTTCAAAGGGAAGATGAGTTGCAGATCGTCTGCATAGTTAATGATGGTAACTTTAGCATTTCTTAGGGAGTACAGTAGTGGGCGCAGGTACAAATTAAAAAGTAAAGGTGACAACGATGAACCCTGGGGTACTCCACATGTGGTAGAAATAGTGGGAGCTGTAAAAGGGCCCAATCTTACTGATTGAGTGCGGTCAGTGATAAAGGAACGGATCCAACTCAGCGCAGGCCCCCTAAGGCCAGCTTGTTCGACACGGTTGACCAAGATGGTAAAGTCAACCGTGTTGAATGCTGCCGAAAGGTCGTGTAAAACCAGGGCCTGGTGGATTCCATTATCCGCATTCCGCCTCAAAGTATTTTGTACCGCCAATATGACTGCTTCGGTTGAGTGGCACGAACGGAAGCCAGCCTGATTGGGTTCATGGTATTCTGTTTGTTCTATGAATTTAGACACGTTTGCACAGACGTGGGCTTCCAGTAACTTAGAACTATAAGGCAGCAGTGATATAGGCCTATAATTTAACGAGTCAAGCGGATCTGCTCCAACTTTCTTGATCAAAGGGATAAGCAGAGCCTTCTTAAGGCTATTAGGAACTTTACCCTGTAGAAGTGATCCGTTTAACAAAGGAAGCACGCCCTCAGGAATAGCTGTCCCCACCTCTCTCAAGATGTGCGGGGGGGGGGGGGGCAAATGTCATCAGGTGAGCCCGATTTAACCCTTTTAAAAAGATTGGACAAGGTCTTACCATCAATAAGGGGAAAAGTTTCCAACGTAAGGGGGTTATAATAAGCATCATCCAGAGGAGGGGGGGGGACAAAGCAGTGGAAATACTCTGTTTTATAGTACAGATTTTATTAAAGAAAAAAGAGTTCAATGAATTGCAGAGATCCTGAGTAGGAGTGACCGATAGAGTAGTTCTGTCACTACCACTGAGATCATTCACCATATTGAACAGATCTTTTGATTTATTACGAGAGTTCAATATTTTCTCAGAAAAATAATCCGTTTTTTGTTTTAGGACAAGTTTTTGATAGTATTTACGGGCCTTGCAATAGTTGGCTTTATCTTGTGCTGAATAACCAATTCTCGATTTCCTCTCTTTTTTGACGCACTTCCAGTTTTTGAGACTTCAAGTGTGGAGTAAACTACTTATGTGCGTCATTAGGGCGAGAACGGGGAATATTTGTACAAGGCACATGAGCGTCAGCTGCCTGACGTAGCCAGTTAGAATAGGCTTCTTCAATGACATCAATGTCCTTGGCCATGGGGGGAAGAGACAGAGCCAGGGTGTCCAAGAAAACTGGAATGTCAATGTCCTTCCATTTTCTGACTTTCCCGCCTGTCTGGAAAGACTGCTTTCTGCTCTTCTCAATGGTAAGTGTAAAGTGTATCAGAAAATAGTCCGTCCAGATGCAAGGGGTTATAGAAAGAGTGTGTGGCTCTGTCGGTGTGTGTGGCTCTGTCTGTGTGTGTGGCTTTGTCGGTGTGTGTGGCTTTGTCGGTGCGGATAGCTTTTTTTGTTGGTGGCTCTATGTGTGGGTGGCTCTGTCTGTGTGCGAGTGGCTCTTTGTAGGTGGCTCTATGTGAATGACTGTGTGGGTGGCTCTGTGTAGGTGGCTCTGTATGTGTGTGTGGCTCTGTGTGGGTGTAAATGCAATAGGTCATGCATTTGCGAGCGATTAAGCTATTGGCATTGTAAATGACAATGCCATTTATTTAACGATAATGTCTTTCTGTGTTTTAGATTTTTTAATTGTTCTGTTCGACTGAAAGCTCCACCCTTTGCCCTGCATGCTCGCTGGGATTGGGGAGCCTAGGGTTCACTTTTTGATTGAGCCCGCCTCTTTCACAAAAGTTGTGGAGTTCAGCGAACGCCAGGCAGGATTAAGCTGACAGATCATCTGAATGCCTTAAGGCATTATGAAGTTGCAGTGGGAGTTGAAGGCAATTACCCTTATGCTGACGACCTTCTGCAGCAGAAACCGAGGCATAGGCCCTGTCCATCGTCAGACAGCATCTCCAGAGCAAGTCCGGGGCCAGCAGTGCTCCTGTTACTTGATGATCTGCGCACTTAAGGAAAAAGCGGAGTCCAAGTACAAAGTAAGGGCTTGGGTCTGCTGCAGCTTGTGCAGGCCTGTGAGGGGTGGGGCGACCCAGCAGAGACACTGTATATGTTTACCAACAAGAATTTATAATGTAATAGGTCACGCATTTGCGAGAGTTTGAGGTATTGGCATTGTAAATGAAAATTCCTTTTATTGAGTGTTTTGAAAACCTGCAAGCGTGCGTAAACACGGGCTTTGTACTTTGCAGGTTTTCTTAACACAAATACAAACCATTGACATTTACAATGCCAATAATTCTAACTCTCACAAATGCAATACCTAGTGCATTGTAAATGCTTGTTGCACTTTGCATCTACTATGATCTCAAGAACCGTTGGAAAATAAGGGATATATTAAAGAATTTGGTGATCATTCCAAATTAGCTAACAATATTAAAAGTCCTATGCGCAAATTCCACAGTGAAGGTAGCATGCCAATGGAAGAATGATGAATAAACTCGAAAAAGCAATCATGGTGGAGTAAGGGTACCATTGCATTCAGCTTTTCAAAATATGGCCAATATTTGCAAAGACTGCATTGGGTTTGCATGACTTTTTCAGTCAATCAATCCAAGTATTTTGTTAGTATTAACAACTAGCAGCCCATCCCGACGTTGTCCGGGAGCAATTAGGCTTCAGGGCCCCCGCCCGCCCCGACGTTGTCCGTGGGTCCCCCGGAGCCTTCCTCCATATATTGCAGTATTATACCTCTATGTTTACTTTCTACGCTTTTGTAACCTGCACACGTAACTTTTTCCTCCTGTAATGCACGGTTTGGCTCACTTTTTTAATGCTCCGTTTGCTTCCTCTTGCTACCTGCACACGTCACTTTTTCCTCCTATACATCTGTTTACTTTCTACGCTTTTGTAACCTGCACACGTAACTTTTTCCTCCTGTAATGCACCGTTTGGCTCACTTTTTTAATGCTCCGTTTGCTTCCTCTTGCTACCTGCACACGTCACTTTTTCCTCCTATACATCTGTTTACTTTCTACGCTTTTGTAACCTGCACACGTAACTTTTTCCTCCTGTAATGCACCGTTTGGCTCACTTTTGTAATGCTAGGTTTGCTTCCTCTTGCTCACGATGTACGCTTTTGTAACCTGCACACGTAAATTTTTCCTCCTGTAATGCACCGTTTGGCTCACTTTTGTAATGCTCCGTTTGCTTCCTCTTGCTCACGATTTTCATTTTTGCTTCATTTTTTTCCGCCGCTCACCGCTCCTAAATAAATAAATAACTTACCTCATCCGCCGCTCACCGCTCCTCCCCGCCTGTCCGCCGCTCCTCACCACCTGTCCACCGCTCCTCCCCGCGCCATGTCCGCCGGTCCTCCTCGCGCTCCTGGACGCCGCTCCTCCTGGCGCTCCTCACGTCGGGCACGCACATCGCGGCCGGCGCTTCTTCCAAGGGACTACTTTTTTTTCGGTAGATTTTTTAATTGACATATATTTATTACGTTTATATAGCCTATGTCCATCTGCACACCCTGACTATTACAACGATGTATCAGGTGTGTGGATTGGCGCTGTGGTTCCTGAGTTTACCCACCTCAAAGGTTCAAAGTTCTTCCTTTATAATAATAGTATAGATACAATGCAAATCACAATTTACACTGGATTGTAACCAAAAGTAACAAAAAGCTGTGCAATGCTCTGCCTTGAGTTACTTTGCGTCAAAGGGGAATTCCATGGATGATGCATGGGTCTCCCCATGCTACCACCCATGGGTTATGATGCAAATCCCCATCTACAAAGAACTGTAGACAGGAAGTTGCTTTCAACCCTGCGCCTTCTTGAGGCTGGCAAATGAGGAGAAATTGTTCATTCCTCCTTGTTTTTCCCTTTTTAGGTCGAGCTATTTATAGCTCTGAACTATTGTATTTGAAACAACCCGCTTGAACAAGCGGATTTCTCCCAATGCATGTTGTCTACTGAAGCGTGAAGCTTCGCCAGGCGCGCGCTTAGCCTCTTGCACACCAACATTTGTCTCCCACACTACCAGACATCAAAGGCTGCTGCTCCCCCGCCCACCCACCCCCCACAGCAATGCCCATATGCTCTCGCCTCCTGTGTTCCCCCCTCTCTCTCACCCTCTCTTCTTCCCTCCTCTCATTTACTCTCCCTCACACACTCGCTTATGTTTACTCTCCCTCCTTCCCCCCCTCCCATATCCTCTCCCTCCAAGCCTGTGGCCTCTCATTAATGCCCACTTATCTTTCCTTGGCCTGCTGCTTCTTAATCGAGTGTGCTTAATGTACATCTGATTTTTCTCTCACTCGCCCTTTCTCTCTCTCTCCCTCTTCACAGCCCTCTCTCTCATTAATCTTCCGCTGTCTCTCAGTCTTGTTAATAAGACATGCTGCTGTTTTCTTTCTTTCTACCCTCCTTTTCTCTTCTCTCATTTTCTTCTCCCCTTCTATGTTTTCTCTCCATCGCTAGTCGCTACGCCCTTCACCACCTTTCTTTTTTAGGTCTCGTGACCTACAATGCGCGCAAGCGCATTGAGGGAGCGAGAATTCAAGTGCTCAAAATCCTCGTGAAACCACGGGCTTTTTGCTGCGGTTTTCATTGAGTTCACGTGGCCACAGGCACGCGCTTTTGGGCCATAAACTTGCATTTCTCCTCCCCCTCCCCAGCCAGCTTCCCCCAGGCCGTAGCAGCACTCCTCCCACACCTTTGAAGTGAAGAAGGCTGCTTCACACTGTGTCGCATTTCTCCTCCCCCCTCCCCTTCTCTGCCTTCCCTCAGTCGTGTTCTTTTAGTCTACGGATGATCTCTTGTTCGCTTTGTGACCAGGAGATCAGACGAGTATCCCGGCTTCTCCACCCGTTCACATACGTGTGTGATCTTGAGCAAGCCTTGACTGGGTTCCACTATTTGCCAACGCAGCCCGAGTCATGCGCAGCACGAGGGCTGTTTGCACCAGCAGGCCTCTTCCACAACAGTGTCTGCATCCATATTATACACATTTAAACCCAGCTGGTTTACAAACACGTCAGCCTTAAATCCGGTTCAACAACTAAGTATTGGAGATCAGACGAGTATCCCGGCTTCTCCACCCGTTCACATACGTGTGTGATCTTGAGCAAGCCTTGACTGGGTTCCACTATTTGCCAACGCAGCCTGATTCATGCGCAGCGCGAGGGCTGTTTGCACCAGCAGGCCTCTTCCACAACAGTGTCTGCATCCATATTATACACATTTAAACCCAGCTAGTTTACAAACACGTCAGCCTTAAATCCGGTTCAACAACTAAGTATTAAAAAATGTGCCATAAGCGCGTGGATATGCGATTGATTTCCAACCACGTGACCTCGCTTCAGGGGACTTTATCCTTAGACGGGGGACAACCTTTGGCTGTAAGTACCCGGTGTGATGTGCACAGACTTAGATTATTATAACAGAAACGCTACGGGATGAAACACATAAAAACAAACAAATGTAAACACGGAGAAGCAGACTCCTGCTATCTGCGAGGTCTGGAGAGGGGTGCGATGCCGCGGCCGCACACCCCACAGGAGCACCGGTGCAACGCAGGCCTCTGCAGCCCCTGCCCTGCAGGAGACCCCAGTATTTCACGGGGTCGCCACTTAGCACAGGGCAATGAAATTATGTGACTTATTGGAGACCCGTGGCCCCTCACCACGTTCTGCAATGGCGGCCCCAGCATTGCATTAAGCCACTGTTTACACCCCCCCCCCCCCCCTAAGGAAACACTGCGGGTTGGGTGAGAATGGGGTGAGGGGTGTCTTTCAGTTCTCAGGGGCACTACCGCACACTATATTGGTACCCGAGACTCGACATGTGCAGGGACACACAACACTAGCTTTGCATATAGCGTCATGCAGCACCTTGTCGTTTCTAAGCGTTGTAATGACAGTTGTCAGTCTTCTAATCCTTCAGTGCTCTACTTTACGTACAACATGTACGTTTCACATAGATGATCACACACAGAAGAAACCGCACTACGCAGAGAACGAACAACCATCAAATAATATATTTTATAACTCAAGTAGGTTAAACTCTGGGGAGAGGATGTGGTTTAACGCCAGAGCGGTGGACCTTGAAGCTGGGGACCCAGGTTCGTGTCTGGCTGGAGGAGGCTCACGCATCCTGCGGTTATGGGCAAATCATGTATTCTTCCCATGTATAGAAATGCATGTGTCCTTGTGTAATGTAACTGGTTCTCAAGTACAGTGCTGTGATACCTTCGGGTCGAGTTCGCGCTATATAAAACTGCAAAAATAAATAAATAAGAAAGAACCCTGTGGACGCCGGTGTGAATTGAACACCGTGCTTGGTCTTGCGATGCTGGAGGGGAAACCGCACACAACGCTGATTTCTAGACAATGAGCCCCATGCTGGTGCTTCGGGCAGCTAACCCGGTAAATGCCCAGTTTCAGGCACTGAACAAAAAATATTCACCCAAGACACACTCCGAGGTCCTGGTGCAAAATGTGGTGCAAAACAGCTTTGAATGTGCAGTGCGATCTCTGAAGCCAAACTGAGCTCGTGATCCGGTTTCCTGGGACTGCAGGGCACAGACAGCTCTCTGCAGCAGGCACACCAACCACAGGGCAGCCCCGCCATTTACAAGCAGGCGAGCGGAACAAAGGTCAACCTCTGGACATACGGCCGGGTTTTGTGCTGTTCTATGTGGAGAAATTGAGAGGTTTCAGACACATTTAAGTTAAGCAGCGTCACAGTCACGATGGTCTGCAGAGGCTCCGTGTTTTGCACCAGAGTCATTCCTTCTAGGTTTAATTCTTATTTATTCAAGGAGTTTCGTATAGCGCTAAACATGGGGCCTTGCAGCTATTCGGAGCGCTATGAGGTGGATTCCGTGTACACTCGGTTAATTCCAAGCTCTGGTGACAGGGGCAGCGCCAACATTTTTTCCGACCTGTGGAATCTTGGAGATGTCTGTGTGTGGGTGGGGGGAGGGGGTGAGGGGCACTTTGCACCACGTCTCTTCCACACATGGAGTGGTGTGCCAATTTTCAAGTTTTCTAGTGCTCGAGCAGGGCCACCCGAACCTCATTCAAAACAAGCACTGGCGTTGCCAATAGGTTTCGCATTTGGAAAGTTGGAGCTATTGGTTTTGTAAATGACATTTTATATTTATATATTGTTATTGACAATGCCAATAACGATATATAAATATAAAATGTCATTTACAAAACCAATAGCTCCAACTTTCCTACTGCGAGACCTATTGGCAACGCCAGTGCTCGTTTCCTTCATCTCATCTTTCATTCTCTGTCTCGTTATCTTTCCCTCGTCTCTCTTTCCTTCCCCTTCCATTTGTGTAATTTCCTCCGGTTTCTTTCGGTCTTGTTTATGTTTGTTTTTTACACACGGAAAAAAGAAGTGATTTGCCCAGAATCACAGGGTGCTGCTCAGTTTCAAAACCCGCGGCTCTGGGGTAAGACATCCGCTTTTATGCAAGAGAGCAGAATCTACTACAGATTAGACAGGGACTCTTTCCACTTGGCTAGGATTTCTGTCGCTCGCTTTCCATTTTGTAGGTCGAAGCCTGGCGTTCACTGCGCAAGCAGAGTCGCGCAGGCGAGAAATTTTGATCTCCAGTATGGGGCTTTAACCCGCCTCTCTCTTCCATTGGCTAGCTCCATAAATGGAGGCTAGCCATTGGAAGAGAGATGTGGCAATCATTCACGGAGCAGATTCGTGGGCGTTCCTGTGTTTTTTAAGTTCCGCCCCTTTTCTCCATCATGCAGCGGTGGGCTTTTTTCTTTCTTTTTTTTTCTTTTTTTTTTTTCAAAGGTTTGTTTTTGTCATTCCTCCGAAGATGGCGCCCGGGCAGTAGCTTACTTGCAAAGCTCCGCAGTGCGGTCTTGAACCACCGGCACTGCGGACTGACTTGTTAGTGCAGAGTTCATCGATCGCCATTTTCTGCTTTGCTTTGTTGGGGGCTGTGGAGTGCTCGGCTGACGGCCCTTGAGAAATGCGCCTGGCATGATTGTTTCTGGGCTTTAAAAAAATTGCTGAATGTATCCAGCTGTACTACCAGTGAGTGGTAGGGTGCATGCAGCTCTGGGTGAGTCATCTTACACATAGACCAAAAAAAGCATGTAACAACCATATCCTGTTGCTGGGCACTGCACTGCTTCACTCAAGCCGAGCATGTATGACATATCTGCGCTCGGTCTACGATTGGAAATAAAGTACACAACAGTGTGGGAGAAAAAATACATCTTGCTAGCTCTGCATCTGTCCCGTCAACTATTACCAATAGGGTCCTAATTACCAATAACAAAGCTATTTGCTAAAAAAACAATTTGTTGTATACGTTAGAGGCGCAGGCGATTGAACGTTTCACAAAGAAACTGAGGAACTGGGACTTCCTACGTTGTGCTGAGGTCACACCCAGTGGTTTAGCACCTAAGCAAACGAACCTAAAAACCCACCTGATGGCAGAGGATCGTCTGGTGTACCAGTCTGGCATACCCATCCAGCCGAACTCCGGAGTTGCTTCGGCTTCTCATCTTATGTCCCAAAATCTACGCGTCCGCCTTGTCCACAAGCAACGGGGGGAAAAACAACCTTTGACTTTCTTTCCGAGAACACGGGCAGTTCAGAGAAAAGCTTTCACGCAGCCAGATCCAGCGAGCTCACAGCTTTTAAGTTTCAAATGTCGGTCTTTCTTTATTTTTTTAAACGTAAATATGTTCAGTGTCTCGGCAGTATTGATGACGCTGTAAGTTCACAGTGCCTCGCCAGTATTCTTTATAATTGACTATCTTCAAGAAAAATGCTCCATCGCAAGACAAACACTGTTTGTCAAAACGCCGGTAAAACCAAGAGTATTTCGATGCCCTACATTTCTGGCTTTACTGACATTTAAAAAAATAGTTTTATTTTTAAAATATCAAAAGTTGTCCTTAAGTGTGTATTCGAAGACGCATAAGATCATCTGAAACATATAAGCGTTCCTCTGGTTTCTGGGGAGATCCACATGCGGGGGCTGGAACGGCATTGCCTGCTGCTCGGCTGGTGAGTTTGTAACCACAGCAACTTTGACACTGTGGTGGCACGGCGTCAGCTGGCTGTGCACGACAGTAAAACTCTCAAGTGCCCACTTCTCCCCAGCTCAGTTTGACACTGCCAGCTGGTGCACTGCCCAGCGCCGGCATGTGTTCCTCCAAGCGTGTGCACTAACATACAGCCCGATTCAAAAGCGCCTCGAAATATACCAATGATCTACCAGCGAGGAGGCCTTCCCAGTGATGTAAAATAGTATTATGTCCGATTAACCAGGGATCACCAGAAACTACATGAACAAGTTTCACGTCTCATTTAAAGTGTACCGGTGATGTATCCTTCAACTGAAAGTAACTTAACACCGCCGCAAAGGGGAAATAAATATAAAACTTGTTACAAAACGAATATTTATCCTTGCTCCTCAGCAAAGCGCACAGCTCCCGAAACATCCTGGGAGAACTACTCCACACATCACCAACAGGACTATCTTAACGAACGCCATGTGTTTCATAAGATATTTGCACACAAGTGCTTTCAAGCAATCAGAAAGGATCAAACATATTCAGAGTAATAGAAAAGTGTGCTCATCGTGGATTTGTTGAAGTGGAGCCTATTCCAATGATTGGCTACAGAGAGCGCGTGAGTAGTTCATACACTGTCGGGCCATTGGCTGGAAAATTCTTGATTGGCTACAAAACCGTCTATTTTTTTCCCTCAGAAGGGCCCTTGGGGCAGCTCACGTTCCAGTAGGCCCGCCTCAATTCTGCTTTCATTGGTTGAGCCTTGGGCAGGCTCAAATTTAGGAGTGAGTCTGTGATTGTCTGAAACTATGCCTTCACAGCTGTAATAGCTAGCTGTCCAGCTGCCTTGCTAAGGACACGACACTGATGAGCCCTGGGGGCGTCCGGCGCAGTGAGAGATTTGTGCCGGATCGATGCTTACAACAAGGAGCATCCAGGACACAGTTAAAGCTTTTTATCGGTTTTCAAAACCAACACATAAATAAAAATGTTGTCATTTACAATGCCAATAGCTCTAACTTTTGCAAAGGCGAGACCGTTGCATTGTATATGCTTGTTCTCCCATGCAATTCAATTTGAGAATGCTTTATTGACAATGCCAGACCGTTTAAAATTCACAAATAAGGGTATACTTCGCATCCGATTTTAACAGCCCTTTGATGGTGCTTCAAACTGGAAGGTATTTCACCTCTTCCAGTCTCCCTTGAGTTCTTATCAAGAAGTAGACTGCTTTGGATTTATGAAAGTGAAGGCTAGTGTCCCCGTTCTGCTTGTACTCGGACAGGATGTTGAGACGCCTTCCGGGCTGCCTGGCTTCTTGTTATTCACTCTCACTGACACTGACACTGACACACACACACACACACACTGACACACACACACACAGACACACACACACACACAGACACACACACACACACTCTCTCTCTCTCTCTCTCACACGCCCTCTCTCTCTCACACACGCTCTCCAACACACACTCTCTCTCTCTCTTTCTCGCTCTCTCTTTCTCACACACACACACACTCTCTCACACACACAGACACAGACACACACACACTCTCTCTCTCTCTCTCTCACACACACACTCTCTCTCTCACACACTCTCTCTCTCTCTCACACGCTCTCTCTCTCTCACACGCTCTCTCTCTCTCACACGCTCTCTCTCTCACACACGCTCTCTCTCTCACACGCTCTCTCTCTCACACGCTCTCTCTCTCACACGCTCTCTCTCTCACACGCTCTCTCTCTCACACGCTCTCTCTCTCACACGCTCTCTCTCTCACACGCTCTCTCTCTCACACGCTCTCTCTCTCACACGCTCTCTCTCTCACACGCTCTCTCTCTCACACGCTCTCTCTCTCACACACGCTCTCTCACACGCTCTCTCACACGCTCTCACACACGCTCTCTCTCACACACGCTCTCTCTCACACACGCTCTCTCACACACGCTCTCTCTCACACACGCTCTCTCTCACACACGCTCTCTCTCACACACGCTCTCTCTCACACGCTCTCTCTCACACGCTCTCTCTCACACACGCTCTCTCTCACACACGCTCTCTCTCACACACGCTCTCTCTCACACACGCTCTCTCTCACACACGCTCTCTCTCACACACGCGCTCTCTCTCTCACACACACACACACACACGCACTCACACACACACACGCACTCACACACACACACACACACAGACACACACAGACACACACAGACACACTCACACACTCTCTCTCTCTCTCTCTCTCTCTCTTACTCGTTTACACACACACACACTCTCTCTCTCTCACACACCCACTCTCTCTCTCTCTCTCTCCCACACAGTACAGCCTTCTACCACCACCACTCTACCACTCTCTCCATCAACACTCTACCACTCTACGGGCCATTACCCTATCCACCACCACCACCCGCGCCACCACTCTATGCCCCACCACTCTATGCCCCACCACTCTATGCCCCACCACTCTATGCCCCACCACTCTATGCCCCACCACTCTATGCCCCACCACTCTATGCCCCACCACTCTATGCCCCACCACTCTATGCCCCACCACTCTATGCCCCACCACTCTACCCGCCCACCACTCTACCCGCCCACCACTCTACCCGCCCACCACTCTACCCGCCCACCACTCTACCCGCCCACCACTCTACCCGCCCACCACTCTACCCGCCGACTCCACCCTCAAAATCCACCATCCAAACTCACCATCCAAGCACTACTACACCCTCCAACTCCACCATCCAAGCACTACTCCTCCCTCCAACTCCACCCTCCAACTCCACCTTCCAACACAACCACTCAATGCCACAGCACCATTCAATGCCACAGCACCCCTCAACGCCACAGCACCCCTCAACGCCACAGCACCACTCAACGCCACAGCATCCCGCAATGCTACAGCACCCCTCAACGCCACAGCACCACTCAACACCACAGCACCACTCAACGCCACAGCACCACTCAACGCCACAGCACCACTCAACGCCACAGCATCCCTCAACGCCACAGCATCCCTCAACGCCACAGCATCCCTCAACGCCACAGCATCCCTCAACGCCACAGCATCCCTCTAAGCCACAGCATCCCTCAGCACCACTGAATGCCACAGCATCACTCAGCACCACTGAATGCCACAGCATCACTCAACACCATTGAAGGCCACAGCATCACTGAGCACCACTGAAGGCGACAGCATCACTCAGCACCACTGAACGCCACAGCATCACTCAGCACCACTGAACGCCACAGCATCACTCTGTGTAACCATTCAACAACAACTGGTTCTAATATGTTCTCTCAATGTTTCACGATTTATTACAAATGTCACAAAAAGATGTTAATATTTCACTTCGGTTCTTGGATTTTCATCACAATAAAATACACTGAACATAATCTTCCCAAAAGTTATTTACAAAAGTTTAAGCTATTGACACTATAAATTACAATAACTTTTTTTTATAAGTATTCATTATTAAAAAAAAAGCCATTGTTATTTGTAATATTAACCATGCTCATGACGAGCTCAGCTCGTCATGCAGCACAGTGCTTGTGTGCTCATGACGAGCTGACCTCGTCATGACCACACCCGTTTATATTGCTTTCATTGCTGTCCAGCACAGCACAGGGGAAACTCTCTAGCAGCGATGAGGTTAATACATCTAAGTCATGTAAATACAACACATATTGCATTACAAATGCTATAGGTGTCACGTTTGCGAAAGTTAAAACCATTGGCATTGTAAATGACAAAGCTATTCATTTCGCTATTTTCAAAACCAACACATAATTAAAAAAATTTTCATTTACAATACCAATACCTCAAACGTTCCTAATGCGAGACCTATTGCATTGCAAATGCTTGTTTTTTAAATGTATGAACTAGTTATATATCACATAACCAGGCAAGCAGCTATTATGCCAGTCCTACATTGAATTAAATTCTGGATAAATCCTACAGTGCTACTATAGCAAAATAGTCTTAGTTGCCATGGAATTAACCTCGGAAACTGCCATGGCTAATTCAAGTACATAAAACATTCTGCTTATCCTAGGCCTGAATTATATTTGGCCAGTGCCACTAAAATTGTCCTTTTAGTCATTCACACACTGCAGTCAAGATATTGGGGTGTTACAGGACTCATGACTTTAAATGAGTTTAAAAGAAAAAGATTTAGGACCACTTTATCCAATGTTTGTCGTTGGCTTTATGTGTGAGCGAAATGGTCACGGATTAATATGTCCATTTGACGAGTTTCACATACCTCTATGGAAAATGTACATTTTCTGTTATTGTGTACATCCAACAAGATAATGGCTAATACTGATATTTAGGAGCAGCAAAAAAAAAATATGAATGTAATAATACAAAAAAGGTTGCCAATTGAAGAGGAGTAATGTTTTAGCCTGGCTATGTTTACAGTAGAAATATTAAAGCCATTAGAAGAAACAATGGTCCAGATATACTGGATGTTTATATAATTCCTGGAAGATAATAAATGAACAGCTTGCTGCCCATTTAAAGGGGCTGTACACAAGATAAATGAGAGATGGGTGAAACAGATTATTTAATGTACTGTTAACACGTGTGTCAAATTACATACTTAGTCAAAAGCAATTTAACAATTTATTAAACAAAAAAAGATGAGCTTTCTTGCGGTTTTCTCGTTACAGCCTCTGGATTGTATCTGGAAACTGCAATGGAAATGTTTAGGAACTGAGAGAACAGAAGGGACCAGCAGGAAAATCAGCACACCACATTTCCAGGAAGGCAGAGACTTATCAGCACATGTGGCAAAGTAAATATGTAGTACAACATACCTGCTCTGGGCCCTGAAGACTTGGGAGTAATAGGAGACTGCTGCATGTCTGTCTCCGAAACACTATTCTGCAGAACAAAGAAATAATGAAAATCAGAAACTATCACTCAAATGAGTCATAATTGGTTATAGGGTAACATCAGCTATACCAAGAAAAGGCAGATTTAAGAAATAGTGGCACACATTTTAAGTAGTAATATGCATGGAATGTATATATTATTTATATTGATAATGTTTGGGTACAGTTAAATTCTCCAGCAAAGGAGTGTTCCATAAGCTTTACGTGGATTGACGTTAATCTAGTAGTCCTGCAGGTATAAGCTAAAGGCACCACTAAAGCCATTCCTAGAGCGAGTCCTCTAAAAGCCCAATTTGCCTTTTGACAGAAGTGGTCAGTATATCTCACCATCAATCTGAACATTATTTACTTGGATATTATCCTTCTAAAAATCACTGGGTTGGAGGATACCATATTTTTTCTAGTTCATGAGTGATCCTGACTGGACCATAACAGTCTTAAAAAAAGTTCCTAATTAAAATAATGCTGACCAATTTCTTTCCAGTTAAGAGAATAGTCAATGTGAAGAAGTGAAGAAAGTGCAAATGAAAATAATCCACACCAGTCCTAATATCGAATATCAGGTCAGGTCTAGAGCAGCAGAAAGTTCTCACCATTTGCAAAAGTGCTAAATAAAATCCCAGAAGGGGATCAGAGTAAGTAAGCAGATAAATAACAAACAGGATGGAGGGAAACCAGGGAGGGGTAATGGCAAGTATCAAAATCGACACACAGTTAAAGCATTCTGAGATTTCTGTAGGTTATATAGAAACCTTGCAGCAAAGTATAATATCAGATTTACCCCTTGACAGCCAACATTGAAGGCAGCAGAAGACTTTTGCAATTCTCAAACAAGCACTCTGCAAATCATGTGCTGAAAGCTCTAGACTCTAGTGGTCAGTTCTCCGGAATGCAGAATTATGCTTCCGAGAAGCTAGTCAGAATGACCCACACTCAGCACATTGAGAATTGTAGAAAGCACACTGAGTGGCAGTCATCAGCCACAGACCCTCATCTTGGGGAAAGAAAAGGACTGAAATCAAGGAGTGTTTTTGCCATAGTGTGGACTTTAAGGTGCTTCAGACTTTACTTATTTGGTCAAACAGACTAAAGGTTACGGTCCATAAAGGCCACAAACTTCTCAAGCGCAGGGTAGCAATGAAGACAATAACCATAATCCTCTGAGGTGGTACATGTCCTAAAATATTTGAGAATAAGGCAGAGATCTATTATGGAAATGCAGATGGCTTTTCTAGAATGATTTCCTAATGAAATGGCCAAGAGTCTCCAGGCAAAGAGCAACTCTCTTGATTTTCTGGGAGCATTTTCCGCCATGTGCAAATCCTATTGTTTTCATACTGTTTTTAACTATGTTGAATCTCTTTGTGACATTTCTGCCTATTTTCCATTCTGTTGTAGTTCCACAAGGAAGGAACAGATTACATTCTTCAAATCTTCACTTGGAAACACCCCTGAAGAAGGGTTAAAATAACCCAAAATGCATTGGGAATTTCTTTTGAACTTTGGATGTCAAGTGCAATCTAGTGTTTGTTAAACACAATAATATGCAACAGATAGTTGCAAATGTTTACTTTCAAATTTACTCACAGAGACTTATTTAAAATTGCCTGTACATGACCATATACGTTTTTGAACTTTCTTTGCGTTACTTTGCTTTGATTTTTACCAAAATTGTGAAAAATTTGCTATGAGAATTTGAAACCATATGAACTTAGGCTGTGCATCTCACAGACCTGGGTGATCCCAGGCCTTGAAACACGTTATTATAGTACAGGGGTTAGGGCTAGTACCCAAAGTGAGATAGCACGCAGACACGTTATAAATTGTTGTTTATTCTTTCAACAACATTGTAGTTCACACTTACCAAGAGGTGTGCAGGTCTACCCACATACAAGGTACACAGAGATGTGTGCCATGTCGACTCTTCACTTTGTTCTGCACCAAAACACTCAGCCTGCATAGGCAGTGTGTGAGGGTAATGGTACGGGATCTCTAAGGGTAGTACAATAAGTGTTGCAGCCCTTAGAGGCCTTCTCTGGTCACAGTGCCCAGGGTACCTGTGGTACCATTTACCAGGGGTTGACCTGTGACCAGAAATGCCAATTAAGTTTAGGCTTCAATGCAGTTTTAGGGAAAGAACATAGGCCCTGGGTACCCGATTAGCAGGAGCCCAGGCACACTCAGTCAAAGTACATCAGCAATTCAGCAAAAAGTGGGGGCAACCATGCAGAAAGAGGGCACTTTTGTATCAATGGTGAACTTAGTTGCATCCTTCCTTTCGGCAACAACGTGGGAGATCACAGAGCGGGCATCCTCTAGTGCCTTTGGCAGCACCAGCGCAATTATATCACTCAGAGCCAGCACCTGCGCAATCATATCCTCCCAGGGTGTGGGAATAGTGACTCAAGAGCCATGTGGATTCACCAACAGCGATGCCATGCTTATGAAAGAAAAAATGTTCTTGCTTTAATTGTCCAGCATTTTGCACTCCTTATCCGGCGGGGTGGTTGGGAATGCACTGGGATTTAATTCTGAAGTGGAGGCTTGGACTACCAAGCTCTCCAGGATGAGGTGCCGAGTGAGGAAGTTTGGGGCCTATGGAGTGGGACGGTGACGGCGGGCAATCGTCCTGCTCGCAGGAGCCCCTGAGCTCGGCTTGGACCAAGTCCCAAGCAGGACGTCAGTAAGTGCCTCACTGAAAAGGAGAGGAGGTTCAGATGGGGGCACTTCCAGCTGAAGCACTTCTGTCAAGACAATAGACTTGACTGTCCCCAAGGGCAAACTAAAGTCCAGGAGCTCAGCTGCCCTCCACACCACCATTGCGAATGAAGCCTTTCTCTATAGCCAAAGTAGGGGTGGAAACATGCCAGTATCTAGAGAAGTGCCCAGTCCACTGGCTTCACCCCGATAGACAAGTTACTAACCTTCAGTAATACCTTATCTAGTAGAGACATGATCTAGCCACAGATTCCTTACCTTTGAACTTCCCGGCGTCCTGCTGGATCTAGAAGATATTTCTTAGCAGTACCCCTGTGCGCCAGCTGGTGGCATCGGTCCACTCTGTGTGACACCGTCAGCATCTTGTTAGTCATCGTTGTGACGTCCACATAATTAATGTAACCGCCTCTCCGGCAGGCTAACGTCAGTACTTTTCACGACTTTCCACACCAGAGGCGCAGGGCCATGAAGTGACTGACCATGGTGTGTTAAAAAAGAAGCTAGGTCCCTTAAGGAGACCAGCTTCGACCAGCTTCGACAAAAACAATTCCGCAATGCGGGAAGGATGGGTGGCTCGGTAAGGAATCTGCGGCTTGATTATGTCTCTACCGGATAATGCGTTAGCGAAGGTAAGTAACTTGCCCAGCTGATAATAACATCTAGACGCAGATTCCTTACCTTTGAACAGATACCCAAGCAATACCTTCCCTAGAGGAGGGTCTGTGGAAAGTTTTAGACCAGAAAATCCTACAGAACAGAGAATCCAGGCGATAGTGTCTGGCAAACATGTGAAGAGACGCCCACATGGCCGCTTGGCAGATATCAGCTATTGAAACCTGAATGCTGGAGGACTGTAGTGGCTGGCTTCGCCCTGGCGGAATGGGCCCTAAGGCCTTCAGGGGCCTGCTTCTTTGCCAAGGGGCAACAGATTTGTTTAGAGAGGATAACCCAATGAGAGCTGGTACTCTTTTGAACAGGACGCCCCTTCTTTGCTCCCTGGTACCCTATAAAGAGTTAGTCATCCACCTGGAACTCTTCAGTACAATAAAGGTAGCACGCTAACGCTCTTTTTGGGTCCAGAAGGTGGACACATTCTTCTTTGGAAGGGTGCGGAGGTGTATAGAAAGTGAGAAGAGTAACAGACTGTCCCAGATGGAAGGGAATTAGAACCTTGAGCAAAAAGGATGCCTTAGTTTTTAGTACCACTTTGTACGAAAAGACTGTCAGGTAAGTAGGCTGTGATGACAATTACCCCCCTGGCAGAGGTAATTGCCATCAAACAAGCTGTTTTTATAGTGAGCAGCCGTAGAGGGCAGTTGTGCAACGGCTCAAAAGGTGCGCACATCAAGAAAGTAAGTACCAAATTAAGGTCCCACTGTGGCATGAGAAAAGGAGAAGGGGGAAACAAGTCGGCAAACCCCTTTCAAAAGCTCTGCACCAGAGGGGACTTAAAAAGCAAAGGCAGATCTGGCTGCTGAATAAAGGCTGAGAGGGACAAAAGGTAGCCCTTCAGAGTGCCTTGAGCAGAGCCCTGCTGGGCCAAGGAAATAATAAACAAGAGACTATCTGCATCAGAAGCAGATAAGGGGTCAATAGACCGGTCCGTGCAATATTTAAAAAATCTGTTCCATCGACAGACATATACAGATTTCGTGGAGGGAAGCTTGGCTGCCAGAATAACTTCAAGACTTCGGGAGGAAGGTCAAAAGCTCTCAACTGATTCTGCCCAATCTCCACTCAAGCGGGCGGAGAGTGGACACGTTCGGATCGAGGACCTTCCCCAGCTGCTGCGATAGGAGATCCTCCCGAAGAGAAAGCCTGAATGGAGGATCAATGCTCATATCCAGAAGCTTCAGATACCAAACTCTCTGTGCCCATTCTGGAGCCACAAGAATAACTTGTGCCTGGTCGCTTCTGATCGTCTTGAGCACTCTGGGCAGGAGTGGTAGGGGCGTAAAGGAGGTCTGAGCTCCACTTGCGACAAAAAGCTTCGCCGAGCGAGAGCCGCCTTGGAAACTTGCAAAACTGCTGACTTTGTGCGTTCTCTACAGCAGGAAACCCAGGCTCTCCCCACCGCTTAAAGAGGCCTTTTACCACCTCTGGATTGAGAGGCCAATTGTGATCCGCAAGTCACCATAGGCTGAGTTACTCTGCTCTAGCGTTCAGAGAAACAGCCAGAGGTTGAAGCACCAGGGAAATGGAATGTTCCAGCCAAGTCCTGAGGTGCAGGGCCTCTTGACAGAGTCCACAATCACACTCTGTCCTGTTTGTTGAAGTACCACATGGCGGTAGTGTTGTCCGTGATCACCTGAACTAGTCTTCCTTTGAGGGATGGTAAAAAGGCTTTAAGTGCCAACCAGATCACAAAGCTCCAATAGGTTGATAAGGAGCTGGGCTTCGACCAGAGTGCTCTGATCTCCACCTCCCCAAGATGACCGCCCCATCGCTTAAGAGACCCATCTGTCTTTACTGTGAGATTTGGGTGGGGAAGGGAGAGGGGTCTGCCTCTGACCCTATTGCAATTTGTCAGCCTCCACTGCAAGTCTTTTGCAGTGCTCTCTGATATCTGAACCAGGACGGTGAGATTTCCTCGTGCTGTGCCCATTGGAACTTAAGGTTCAACTGCAGAGCCTGCTTGCGCCACTGTTCATGATGCACCTGCAGGATGCAGGAGGCCTTGAGGCCCAACAGCCACAGAGTCATTGTCACCGAACTCCAGGATAGAGGCTGGAACATCGGTATCATAGCCTGAATATCCTGGAATTGTCGTTAGGGAGGATAGGTCCGAAACTGCACCGTGTCCAGAGCCGCTCCAATGAAAAGGAGCGTCTGAGAGGGAGTCAGGTGTGACTTCGGCACATTGATAGTAAACCCCAGCAAATGCAGGAGGTTCGCCGTAGTCTGGAGGTGGGAGACAACTGCTTGGGACGATCCCACCTTAAACAACCAGTCGTCAAGATAGGGGAAGTAGAACCTTAGGACTATTTGCAACACCCACCTGTCTGAGGTGATGTTTTGCCAGTGGTGGAGATGATGGCGTTTTCTGCCACCAACTGGCCGTGAATGATCCTGAGGGATCAGACTAGGGGGGTTTTGCGGTGGAGGAGGGGATTGTGGCTTGGCTCGACTTCTGGTCTCCCAAACCATTGGGTTGGGATGTACAGCATCTACGGCCCTGCATAGGTTGCTGAACTTGAGCCCTCTGGCCTGAATAGGGTTTGCGCGGTTGGTAGCCCCTTCCGATGCCACATAAGGAGCGAAAAGCAGAGACAGACCGGGATGCGGTGGTGAGGCTCAAGGACTTGGTCGCAGCCCGCGAGTCCTTGGAACGCTCAAGGGCAGCAACGGCTTTGTCTCCGAAGAGATGAGAGCCATCAAAGGGCATGTCCATTCAATTAGCTTGGACATCCCCCCAAAAAACAGACATCCTCAGCCAGGAATGGCAACATACGGCCGCAACCAAGGGAATCGCTCTGCCCAGCGAGTCGGTCGTGTCCAAGCCACATTGGATGGCGAACTTTGCTGCATCTCTCCAGTCTGAAATGGCCTGGGAGAGTAGAATCCAGTGCTCCTCCGAGACTCCTGCAGAACAGTGTCCCATACCAAATGGGAATAAGGGCCTAAAATGCATGCAGTCCCAAACGTATTACAGTCTCTTGGATTACCTGTTAGGGGACACAGTAGGGAATGCGCCACGGGAAGTGGAAGCTTGAAACACCAGCTTTGTGGGGTGGACGGTGAGAAAAGTTGTGTAATCCGGTGCTGGGCGATGGCGGCGAACAATCGTTCTATTCACAGAAACCCCTGGGCTGGGCTTGGACCAGGTGCCCAGAAGAACGTCTGCCAAGGCCTCATTGAAAGGCAGCAAGGGTTCTGAGCTAGAGACACCAAGCTGCATCACCTCTGTCAAAACGTTAGTATTCACTGCCACTGTATGGAGCTGCAGGTCCAGGACCGCCACAGCCCTAGGCACCACCATAGCAAATGATGCCCCCTCCTCCGTTGCAAGGTTAGGGGGAGACAGCATGCCAGAGCCTGGGCAGGTGTCCAGGCCACTGGCATCACTTAGTTCCTCATACCAGCCCATGTCCTGGGTTGCGGGATTTCTATGGGGACCTGCTCCCCCTCCCATTCCTCCTCTTCCATTCCTAACCCTTCAGAATAAGGCAGGTTAAACAGCCTGGAGCCGTACAGCTTTGTTGGGAATGAGAAACGGTGAGGAGAAGGTGAGGACCTCTGCTGCGGATGCAGCGCCGGAAGAGGTCGTTGTGGAGGTGCAACCAGCACCAGTCCAGACCCAGGAACAGGTACAGTAGGAGGCCCTAGCCGGAGCCAAAGGCGCCGAACCTAAGGGTACTCAATCATCTGAGCCTGCGGGCCCGGAAGCGCGCTGGCAGGGTCAGACCACCGAATTATGGCGCACATGGCATCATAGAACTCCATCAGTTGGGCAGGGTTCACTCTTGGCCCTGGGAAGGGAGGGAAACGCGGAGCCGACTTAGGCACCCGCTCTGCGAAGCAGGGCCTCGAGTGCCGAGGTTCCTCTGTCTCTTCACACGACAGACGTGGCAAAGTCGTGTTTCTTGTGATGCCTCTTACCAGATGACTTAGAACAAGAGGACTTCGATTCTACAGAGAGGTGCTTGGACCTTCCTCTCGACCGGTATAGAGATCGACATGGTAACATCCGAGGCGCCGGAAGCTACGCAACGATTAGCTTTAGGGACTGATCCCTCAAGTTTTTCAGTGTCATGGCCTGGCAATTTGTGCATGACTGTGTCGTGGTCACCCTCCAGGCACCAGATGTGAGAAAGTGCCATCTTTCTTGCATGGTATACCCCCACTTTCTGCTGAATTGCTGATGTGCTTTGACTGAGTGAGCCCTGGGCACCTGCCAATCAGGAGCTCAGGGCCTGTGTTCCTTCCCTAAAACCGTGTTGAAACTAAAACCCAATTAGCCTCTCTGGCCACATGTCAGCCCCTGGTAAATGGTACCCTATGTACCCAGGGCATTGTAACCAGAGAAGACCCCTAAGGGCTGCAGCACTTATTGTGCCACCCTTAGGGGCCCTGTACCCTGACCCTCACACACTGCCTTTGTAGGCTGAGTGTCCTGGTACAGAACTAAACAGAGTCGAAATGGCACAAATCCCTGTGTGCCATGCCCACAAACCCACTGCCCTGGCATACATCAGTCACCCCTCTAGCTGGGTGCCCTATGCCAGTGGTGTGGGCACAGGTGCACGAGCCCTGTGCCCCTACAGTACCCAGGGCAAACCCTGAGCACTGGAAGTGCAGTGATGCCATTAAGTGTATATGGTGCTGGGAGGTTGTCATTAATAACTCCACAGCACCATAATGGCTACACTGAAGACTGACAAGTTTGATCTCAAACTTCTCAGCACATTAAACCCACACTGATAACAGTGTGGGATTTAATGGAACATGCACTACAGGGGGCGTCATAGAGATGACCCCTGAAACAGAACCTACAATCCACGTCTTGTCTGAGAGGCTGCCACACAGCATACATGTTGCTGGATCCCTTGGTGGAGAGCCCCAGCTCTCCTGGGCCTGCAACAATCCACATCCTGGGCGAGGTGCTAGATCTCCTTCCCCAGGATGGGCAGGGAGAAGTTTCAAAGGCATGCCGCCTTTGTGAGCTTCTCCAGGCCACTTGCTGTACTCAGCAACTGGCCCCCACTGATTCTGACCCCCACTCTGGTGGGAAGACTGGTAGGAAACCCTAAGTGAGGAAAAGGGGTGTGTCAGCCTGTGCCAACTCCATCCCTCAGGTGAAAGCGGCGAGGTGAAGCACAACTCCTGGCTCCGGCGATCATGAGGATAGGGAGCCCTGCCTGATCAGAGATAGGCTCCTGCCCCCCTCCCACAGAAGAGTAGCAGGATAGGGGGTGTACTCACCCCAGGACAGGGACCTATTGGTCGCTGCCCTTCCCCTACCTGTAACGCCCCTAAATTTAGTTTTTAGGGGCACCCTGAGCCTTCCTTCCTCAGATCCAGATTTTGAAACAAGAAAGAAGCCCAAGGAGAAGAAGACCTGCCGTGCAGCTGCTAACAAGAGGACAAGACCAACTGACTTGGCCCCAGCCCTAAAGGCCTGTTGATCCTTGAACCTGCTTCTGCTAAACCCCGGCATCTCCTGCGGACAGCAACCTTGAAAACCCCGGAGGACCTGCCTGCCTTAGAGAATGGGACTCCCATGAGAAGTGGTTCTGCTCAAACACCAATACCCCTGGTGTCAGCCAGGAATCCAGAATCCAGCTCACAGTGCCCAAGGACCCTCCTGGACGGCCCAGACGACGCCTGTAGACTCAGAGCAAGGCACCCCTCCAACCGTGACCAGTAGAGGTTAAGATTTCCCGACGTCAAAAGACACCCCTGCACCCGGCACCCAGTGCCCAACTCCGTGGTGCCTACCTATCCTCCAAGATCCCAATATACCCCTCGAAGTGTTGGTCGTTCCTGAAGAGTCTCCATCCCGGAGCCTGCAGCCTTTGTTCACCTTCTAAGATCTCCATTGAATAACATTAAGCGTCCCACGGCTCAAAAGCACCCTGCACCCTGCCGCCCGAGTGCCCCTGGTAGTGCAACTTTTGTCTTAATCTACTTCCCCATTTGCCCTGAGCAAGTGACCAGGATCCCAGCTCCCACAGCCGCCTGGCCTGCTTGCCAGCAGACACTACCGAAGGCCCCCTGCCTCTAATTGAAAAACATTGGGCCTAACTACCTCTGCACCCGGCTGCCCCTAGGCCGCTGAGGATGTACCAACTGTACCTACCTGACCCTGGGAGACCCCTGAGTCTATGTGCAGAACCTTAACTCTGCCAGTCGAATACTTACCCAAAAGCCGATAACTCACTTTCCTTCCATAGGATAACATTGACTGGTTTCACTTAAACATTCTTTTAAAAGTGTGGAGTTCTGGAACTTTAAAATATTCATCTAAGATCAGCCAAACAACACATTCCGATTTACTCACCTGTTATCAGGAGAGAACCCAGTGCTGCATCTTTTAGCCCAGCACTGACCCTGAAAAGTAATTTTAACCGTACTTACCAGTAACTTGAATTTCCTTCCATAGGAATCCATTGTCTGGTTTTCACCAAAAATGTTTGTCGTTTTTCAGAAACCACAAATATTCCTTAAAAATCGCCTGTTTAACTTAAACACATTCTTTCAACTATATACAGGAGATGCGCCAGTGCTGGATCCAGGATGCAACACCGAGTAAGAAAAAGTCATCATAACATTACTTACCAGATAAGTGAATTTTCTCTCATATGATTACATTGGTGATTCTATGTGAAAAAGTTTGTCAACTTTTAAAATACAATAATATTCCTAAAAAATCACTACTGTAACCAAAACGCTTTTACTTAACTATTTACAGGACATGTCCCAGGACTGAATCTAAAATCCAGTCCTGTGGTTAGAAAAGTAATGTACAAAGTAACTAATTGCATTTAACTAGAAATTCCCATTGAGCTCAATTTTGCATTGTGTTTGAAATTGTGTTGCCTATTGCAACAACTGTGACTATTGTAATCAAAAAGTCTATTGCCTATTTGAAAGTATTTAACTAACGCAATTCATTCTGAGCAAGTATATGTTGATACCTTGTTGATTCTAAAATAAAACTATATATTTTGATACAAAACAATTGGCCTAGAGTTCAGTTCTTGAGTGTGTGAGACCATTTGCTGACTGAGTGTGTACAACACATGCTTTACACTGTCCTCTGATACTGCCTTACTGCTCGACCAAGCTACCACTTGAGAGAGTAAGGTTATATCTAACTTTAGCCTCTGCCAAACCGCTGGGGACTGTGGACTCTGTACACACTGTACCTTACTTTGGTCCAGTTTACATAGAACCACTTTCTTACACCAGAGAAATACTTGAACTCCGAGGTCTTCTTGCTAGACATCTCTTGAACAAAAGATGTTAGCGCACCGGAGTGGCGGTTATATTCACAACGCGGACGTCACCACAATGGCAAACATGATGCCGACATCATGCGGAGCCGACCAACGCCACCTACTGGCACAAAGGAGTACTGCTAAGAAAAATCTTCAGGATCGAGCCTGACACCTGGACGTTGCAAGGTAAGTAATCGGCGGCTAGATGTCTTTATCAGATCCTCACACTAGTCCAAGGACTCATAAGGCTGGTATTCTTCTATTTTTCCCAGTCATAGCCCGTAGGAAGATATGGCTCAGGCGCCTGAGTAGGATGATGCCTCTTTGGCTCCAGTTGGCGTCGAAGTCGGGATGTAAATGGGGATGGTGCCACTGGCACCACTGGCCTCAGCACCAGTGCCAGGGAAGGTCGACATGGTACAACCTGCACTAATACAAATCCATCTTTGAATCCCTGGGGCATGATTGGGGCCGAACCTCTGGCGTTGATCCAATAGGGCCTTCTCCCATACTTGCAGGGCCTCAAAAAGCACCAGAAGGATCAAGCCTCTCAAATATGAGGTACATGGCTACACAACACTCAGAGTTGAATTAGGGTCGCCCTGGCTCCTGGAAACACAGGGAAGTGCAAAGCCAGCCCAGGTGCTGGCTCAACCACGGATCTAGACGCTCCCTCGTCGGCTGATAGACAAGGTAAAAATCGAAGTACGCTTCAATTTTTTTGTGGGAGCAGAACTTACCAGAATGGCTCAACGACATTAAGTGCAATGACAATCTCGTACTCTGCAACTGCTCCCGGGACCTTCCTCATGACCGGGACCTCAAGCATCGCACATCAAGCTATCAGGAGCTTGAAGGATCGTTCCATCAAGGCCCTTGGATGCATGGCGGACAGTCAGAATAGTCAGAATAGGCCATCGGGTCATAGTCTCGTTCGAGGCATCACAGGCAAAAAAGGTGCAGGTCCAATCACAAACATCTGTAGGTGAGAGGCATCACAGGACTTGAAGCCAGCCTTCTTCAATTACATTTCTGCCACACCAGGCAGTAGAACCTCAAAAAGACTTCGACAAAACGTCCCAAAAAAGATTTGACAAAACGGGACCATGGGGTAGCTCTTCCCGGTCCTGCGATGAACCGGTGCAGAAAGAAAAGAACTGATGTCAACGCACTTGGGTGGCGCCTATATAGGCACTTGAACGTCTTCACTGGAGAGGCAGGAGGGTATCCCTAAAGGTTCTTCGAGACTCTTCAGCTTGAGGCTATTTTAGATGAACATAGTATTGTCATTGGTAAGTAGCTGGTTTCTTTTTTGCTGTGATCCAATTTCAGACGTACATGTTACTCAACAACTGTATTTAGGTAGTCCTCCTAGAGAAGAAGAGGTCAGTCTTATTAAGCTGCAAGCCAATGTTTTAACAGTGACCTATTGGTGTCTCCAGCTGTAAATGAAAAGCAACAGAATAATACTCGGCAAAATTAGGAATTGACAACCAGGTTGTAATCTTACCAATATCAGTAACGTGCAGTGGTCCAACTTTCTTTAAAGTACTCCTACATCTAATCAGCCTTCTCACCAACAGGCATCTCCAGAGAAGCCCATGGATGGCCCCTAAGGGTACTGCTGAAGCACAATGCTGGTGCCAATAGCTCTCACCAGGCATCCAGTAGCGCCTAGCCCAGATCAGAAAATGTAGTTTGCTGCATTCTGATCGCCCTGAATAGTATGAGGAAAATTGGCCTGAAATGTCACTGTGGCTGACGGCAAGAACAGTGTTCCATAAAGCATGGATATATCTCCTGAGCGAGCAGCTGGCATTAACGACCCAAGGGCAAGGCTGGCTGAGGAAAGAATCCTCTCCTCAAAGGTTTCAAGGTGTCCTCTGTCAGGAGTTGTCATGGGGAAACAATTGGAATTCATCCTACGAGTAGATGCCTAAACCAACAAACTATGTGGCAGGGTGAGGGAGTCAACAATAATCAGGGATGCTCAGTGCTGGCCTGGGGCATCTAATAAACGACATGTTTATTAGAGGGCAAGAACACTGCTTATGCCAGATGCTTGATTGATGAATTTAGCAATTTCGAGACCACCCAGCTACCCAAGGGTGTCCAGGTACTAAAAGAACCCAAAAGAGCTGCTGAAAAAGCCAAAGAAAGGCTTAATTTACAAAAGAGCTATGTTTTCAGAAACTTCCTAAAACTAAACTGGAGCTCCCACAGTAATTGATTCGAATCAGTGGATGGCCTGTAAGAGAACAAAACTTTAGCAAAACTAGTTTTTCAGATCACTACTAGAGATTAATCAGCTGAGTTGAGGCATGTGAGAAGCTGGCCTGGTATATAATGTCCGCTAATGTAAGTGGGCGCCTTGCACCCGTCCAGACAACCCTTATGGTGATTTAAGAGGTCTCAGACCACCTTAGAAAGCTATCCAAGTGGTTGCTGTGGAGAGCAGCCTTCAAGCTTAGTCTTGAAGGAGAGTAAAGCAGCTTGTTTTACCAGAAGGCAACCATTTAATATAGTTTAATTGAATAAGAACCACACGAAGTATTTATAAAAATATGCATTTATTAGATAAGACTATCTAGTACATTAGAGGATCTCCTACACAGAGATAGACACAAAGCACACAATACTTTAGCAAAGAAATCACAGTAAATAGCACTAATACACAGTGGGCCCCAGGAGGGACCAAACCATATACTAAGAAAGTGGTATAAGAACCACGACTTGACTCCGGACAATGTCAAGAGGACGCAGAATTGCTGGGGACCCACAGAACCACTCTAGGTAAGTAGATAGGGACCCCACAAAAAAGTGTCCGGAGGAATCCAAACGTGAATTCTTGAGGAGGAGTTACTGAAAGCAGAGGGGCCAGAGTCTATGTCACTTGTGAGTGACCAGGAGCCCTGGAAGACAAATCCCTTCCGATTTCAGGTGTTTCAGGAAAGATGATGGTGATCTTGACTCTGCAGCTGCGAGAACCAGACGACGCTGAGGACGACCAGGTCCTGGATACGAGCTGTCCCACATGGGATGTAGAGTGCTGAGGGGTTGTGGCACGGCGGAAGCACCAACAAGCCTTGGCAAAAGCAACCCATGCAGGAAGTCAAGAAAGTGCACAGTTGGGACCAGCAAGACTCACCACAAGCAGGGAAGTCAGGGCAGGCCCTGAGCAATCAGGGGAGGCCAAGGAAAACAAAGGTGACCCTCAAATGGACCCACAGGCCAAAGGCGCAGGAGTGGCAAGAGGACCTCAAACAGCTCACCAAAAGATGCAGGCCACGATGCACACGATGCGGTATAGCTGAAGATTCTGGTCACTGGAGATTCTCGAGGTTGGGTCTACTTGGAATCCAAAGCTCTTCTTGCAAGGATGTTAACAAGCCTTTGCAACCGGACAGGGGGACGCAGTACCCAGGGGTTCGGTTATTGTAACCCTCACAAGGATTACTGGTCTCAAACTTGGTAAGAGGGTAGAGCAGGCCTCGGGAACTAAGGAAAACCACCACCTGTGTTGCAGAGCCCAAGGAGTCCGGAGGGGCTCAGGATCTGCAGACCAGTCAACTTAGTTGGGCCTCAAACTTGGTAAGAGTGTAGAGCAGGCCTCAGGAAACTAAGGAAAACCACCACCTGTGTTGCAGAGCCCAAGGAGTCCGGAGGGGCTCAGGATCTGCAGACCAGTCAACTTAGTTGCAGTGCCTGCGAATGCCACTCCAAGGGAGATTACTTTGGTTGTCCTTGAGGCTTCACAGGCCTTGGAAGGTTCCTGTATAATGCACAGGCACAGACGATGCAGCAGACTGAAAAGGAGCAAAGTCCTGTCCCACGAAATCCGGAGAGCCCAGACTGTAGAGGTGCAGTGGTTTCAGTCCTGAATCTTATTCCACGACGAATCTAGGGATCTACACCCAGGTAAGCCCTTAAATACCCTAAGGAAGGGGTTGGGAAGATTCAAGAGACTATCCATGGGGAGGGTCTGGACAGGGGGAGGTTACTCCCATGTCCTTTGTCCAGTCTCGCGCCAGAGCGGGAGCCAATGGCTCCCAGGACTGGTTTAACTGGACAATGCACAGGGAAACCAACTGTGCCCCTCATGCAGCCTTTCGGGAGCTGGCAAGCACACCCACCCAGCCCTAATACACTAAATCCTGTCTTGGAGGTGGTCACACCTCCCTGTGACAAGATGCCTATTGTTATGCCTTCCCCTGCTCGAGCTTGGCTCAGCAGCAGGAGGGCAGAAATGTGACTCAGGTCAGCCGCAACCATTTCGTGCTGTCCGGGACTAGAAGGCTGGTCCCGGGAATACTGACTGCCTAATGGAGGTCTCTTCCAGTGCATGGAATCATACCTCCCACAACGTTTATGGTGGGCGGGTATGATTCCAACATATTTGATACCAAACATAAGATTTGTTGCAGCAGTTTTCGAGTTTGTCATTGTGTGATTATGGGGTTGCCGCTCTATATAGTACATGGCTGCTTCACTGACCACCCGGGAGAATGGACTCCATAGGCTGCAGTGGTGCCCTGTTCATGCAGGGGCACTGGCTCACTTAGATCCAAGCACCCTGCCCTCAGAATTGTAAACGCCTGCTATAGGGGTGACTTATAGGTTTTAAGTGCAGTGACACTTGGATATAGTAAACTTTTATCTTTCGTAAGTGGTGCTGCACCAACTTAAACAGGCTGCAATGGCAGGCCTGTAGATCAATTTTGAATGGTCTCTCATGGGTGGCATAATACATGCTGCAGCCGATGGGAGACCTCTGGGGTACCTATGCCTTGGGTGCAGGAGTACCATATACTAGGGACTGACAAGGGTATCCTAGTATCCAATTTGGGATGTACCCAAGTACTGAACACAAACTTTTAGGGAGAAAGCAGGTAGACTGGGGTCCTGATTAGCAGGATCCCTGCCAGACTAGTCAAAAACACAGCCCAGTACCAGGCAAAAAGTGGGGGTAACCATCCAGAAGGATCCTACCTTCCTACAAGCTATCTTTCAGGTACATATCTGTGTATTTTACAGCTGAGATAGGAAGGCCTGATAACGTATACAAAAAGTAATGGATTGAAAGCTTGAATTAATCTCATCCACAGGTCGTTAATTGGGCAGCATCTCAATTCATCGTTATTTTGCACACCATGCCACTTCAGTTTGGTCTCCGCTTTATGCAAATCAGTTTTGGTCCTGCTCTAATTGGAACAGTCCAGCAAGAACTGCCAAGCCAGATACTACCTGAACCAAAACACACGAAACCCAGGACTGGTTTCTTCTTTGTTATGTGCTCATCAGTTGGATGCAGCTTGGTTCTAGTGATACAGTGTGCACGGGACACACGTCAAAGCATACCCGTCCCACTAAGGGCAACATAATAAAGTATACAAAAAGTGATGAATGGAATGCTTGAATTAATCTCAGCCAGTGATAAATACTCGGGCAGCATCTCAATCCACTGTTATTTTGCACATCATGCCACCTCAGTTTGGAGCCAGCTATAAGCATATCACTCTAGACTCCGCTCCAACTAAAAAAAGTCCAGCCCGTACTGCCAAACCAGGTCCCCCCCTGAACCAGAACACAAACAAACCAGTACAGGTTTCGCCCTTGTGGGTTCATCAGCAGGGTGTAGCTTGGTTCCACTGAAAGTGTACACTGGACCTATGTCTGGCTATAACCGTCCCACTTAGGGTGACATAACAAAGTATACAAGGCCCAGCGCCATATTGTGGCACAAGGCACAGAACCCTAAACCGGATCCTTTTCTCAACAGGAAGGCACTGCTGTTTCACCAGATGTGCCAAAAATGACAAACTTGAGCATTCCTAAGGTAAGTCTGGCAGCTGCATTTTTAATCATCTGGAGCATTTGTATCAAATAATGAGCCCGTCCAATGTAAAGTGTATTTCCATAGTCTGGTCTCGAGCCAATTGGGGCCAGATCAATATATTTCCTGCAGTGACCGGCATCAAAAGAAAGATTTCATATAGCATGCACAGGACGGTGACGCATATTGAGACAACCTTATTTATCTGTGTTGCAAAAGTTAGTTTCTTATCTTAAAAAAATCTCCAAAATTCTTGCGCATGTCACTGGAGTATGTGTGTTCCCTTGGCTGCTCAGGTTATCAGGAGGGGACTGTGCAGGTGACTGCTTTCCTAACAGGAGTACCTCAGTAATATCTCCATTAGGTTTTAAGCAGCTCTCCTGCATTCATTTTGTCAGTTTACTCATACAACAACAGTCCCATTTATAAAGTGCACAGCTACCTCCAAGGAGGCATCCAGGGGATAGCGGAAAAAAACACCCAAAGATGGGAGCCGAGAAGGGGGTGACCGCTACCTGAACAATAATAAAAAAGTTGAGTTTTTAAGGCCCTTCTAAAAGCAGCTTCAGATGGGTTGCGTTCCAAAGCTTGGTTGCCAAAAAGGTGAAGGATCCGACTTCTGCCTTTGTGAATAGGAGGGATTTGGAAGAATTTTAAGATTATTGAATCTCAAAAGTCTCTCCTCTGTGTATGGTTTGAAATGGATCCTATGGTATAGAGGGCCCTTTTGAAGGTAGGCCCTGAAGGATAGGATCAGAGCTTTAAATTGGATTTGCTTAATAACAGGAACGCAGTGAAGTGCAAGACGAATACCAGACAACAAAATTCATGTGGGATTTTCAAAATCAGCCAAGCAGCGGCATTGTGAATGAATTGAAGGTGCTGAATCAAAACATACATGCTGAAAAAGTTATTTGGGGCGCCTCCGCAGTCTGTGCTATAGTACCACAATTTTAATATCATCTGGTCAGGCCATACCTTTTAACAACAGAGGCTATAAGGGCCACACATGTGTTGACTAAGAGATGGCTGAGTGAAAGCCTTGTGGGACCCCCAAACCCAATAGTGTTTGGGGAAAACTCATATTGAGGACAAGATACACCTTGGGTTCGATTTTACAAAAATGAAGTAAACCACTTTGGTACCTTACCAACCATTCTGGAGTCATGCAACCTATCAAAAATGGTGGAGAGGAAGAAAGTGTCAAAGGCTGCAGAGAGATCCAAAAGGACCAAGGCAACCAATACTTCCTGGGTCCAGGTTCTCCCCGAGTTTACTGACCACTAGCGGTTTTCATGCTTACACAAGTTCTACAGCCTGACTATGTCCATAATGGTGTCAGTCAGGGCCTCATTAAATGGGAGTAAAGACTCCAATGAAGTTTGTCTAGGTTGTGAAACCTTTGTTAAAACACTGGTTTTGACGTCCTTAGGTCACAATCGGTAGTCTCAAGTCTCCGCCGTGCATCTCATCACCATGGCAATGAAGGCACTCTCTTCTGTTGATGGTCCAGGCGGAGCACACAACACAGTGTCTGGGGAACTGATCAGCTACTGGAATCTTGTAAATCTGGTTTAATTGGCATTCTAATAATGTTGGGGAAAATACTCCACTCGCATCACCATTGTCATCCTCAAAGGCTAGCTGGCTATGGTCAGTGTCCCAACCGAAAAGTTGGTGCGCTGGGTTACGAAACAGAGGTAGAGGCATAGTTCTGTTCGAGTCGAGGCCGAGATGGATCCACCTCAAAGATGGAGAGAATGATAGGAACATAGTCGTCCTCTGGTGCCGATGGGAGTCTGTGCCAACAAATATATTGAGGGACCTGCGTTAAACTTGGTGCCAGATTGCAAAACAGCTTTGCCATAGAAGCAGAACCAGAGGTGGGTTCTGAAGACACAGATGGTGCCACGGGTAAACTTGCCAACATTATCCTGACTGGTGGACCCTGCTGAGTGTTGGAGGATAAAGGCATGCCACAGGGAGCCAGAAGGGTGGCAAAAATTCACAACATGAACTCTTCATACTGCTCAATCTGTTGCGACGTCAGCGATGCACCTGAAAACTAAGGATGCATCGGGATCAGTTAAATTATTGTCTATCAGGCAGGGGACCCTGTCACTGCTCAGGATGAGAGTTGCAGGGCTGGGACAAATCTGCTTAGACTTCGACTCAAATACAGACTTTGACCTCAATGACGGCCTATTGCAGAAACAGGTCGCGCTCTCGACTTTTAGCTGGGCTTGTAAGGCTTCTTTTGGTGTTCTGCAACATACAGCCTTGCGCTTCAGCATTGACTTTTGTTCATAAGGGCGCACTCCTCAAAGGACTTGGAGTTGTGCACTGAACCCAAACACCAGAGGAAGACCGCATGGCGAACAGAATACCAGATTGGTTTATGTCCTTTGCAGCCAGAGAATATTAAACAGTTTAAGCGAGTGCATTTCTGCCGGCACCAGCAGATGTATATTAGCACATAGTACATTAAACTGTTGATGTAAAAAAATGGTATTCTGACATTTCAAGATGGCTTTTTACTTTTTTGGGTTTTTTTGCAGCACAGAGAATAGTTCAATGAAAGACTGACTGATGTATTGAAGGATTATAGCAAAAGGGGTTGAGCCTCTGCATAGTAAATTTTAATTCTGTAAAACTGAAGTAGACCTTCTAGGACATGTCATTTCAACAGAGGCATACAATCAAGAGAAGATTGATTTTGGCTGTATAGGGCACCCCCACACCTTCCAATAGAGACCAACTACTCGCTTTCCTTGTCTTTATGAATTTTATTCAAAATGTTATCTCTAACTTCACTTTCGGTGCTGACAGGGTCATTTGTTTATTGAAGAAGAGGATAACATTTTTGAAGAAAAGACCAAGTGGTTACTTTTGCTGAAATCACAAAGAAGTTTTTAGGAGGATTCATTTGAAACTGCTTGTGATAGGGGTACCTCTTTAAATAAATGGATACGACTGAACACAGTTCAGGAAGCTGTGCTGGTACGTAGAGGAGAAAAAACGAAAACACGCTGCTCTTGCATCTCGTAGAGACTGCCCACAGGAAAAGCAGTACTCCGTAATCAAGAAAGCAATTTTTGCTTTAAGTGGGCTATCCAAATATTTTGCACTGATGATTGGGTTCCAAATTCAACCTTAGAACAGATTATAAAACACACACAATATATATATATTGAAAAGCGGCGATAAAGGAAAATAAAAAAGTTTCACCACATTTGATGTCGTCTCCTCTTCGTATTCCGTGTTGAGGCTGAGTTTGGAATATATTTTATATATATATATATATATATATATATATATATATATATTCCAACAGTGTTTAAGTCCCCGAGGGAAAAAAAACAAATGGTCACACCTGAAAACTGGATTTCTGCTCCTTTAATGATGAAAGAACAGCGGCTTGTGGCATATTCCTAACATGTTTCGTTCCAACATGGAACTTCCTCAGAGGTAAGCCTAGCTCTGAGCACAACCAGCATCCGGTTTTTTAAAAGTCATTTCATTTGCCCCAATGGCATTCCTTCATGGAGTCATTTCCGTTTTTGCAATGGCTTGTGGGATTTGTGGTTGCGCTTTTTATCCGTTTATTTTGTGTCACAGTTTGATTTCTTTTGCTTGGTTTTTCTTATTGTTTCTTGTCTCTCCACTGTTCTATCCACAATGTCCTTACGTTTTGAGACCTCTTGTTCGAAACTGTGATGCAAAGGAAACAGTTTATAATTCAAACCCTCCAGTGGGTAGAGCGTTGTGCTGCTGATTCTTACAGCGCATATTTGCACTGTGTGTGTATCTCAGGCCTTTTGTGTCATCATCCGATTGATTTTCAATTGGTTTTCCGTTTGGTTCGTGTGTCCGTCCATGATGTTACTTTTTCCATGTTGATTTGAAATTGGCAGACACTGGGCTCGGATCCTTAATTCAAAAGGCTGGCGCTTTCAACATTTGGCAGAACGTTTTCACGGGTCAGTTCACGTTTGGAACTGACTCACAAACCAATACCGAGGTCCAGTCCTCGGCGGCACCAGTCCCCCTATGTTCGGTTGTACCGAGTCAAAACTGCAAGGTTCTAGGCGGGAGACATCAGGCGCTCTTCTGGTGGTGTGGAACCTTCGGCAGAACCACGCCGATACTTATTCCAACAGTGTTTAAGTCCCCGAGGGAAAAAAAACAAATGGTCACACCTGAAAACTGGATTTCTGCTCCTTTAATGATGAAAGAACAGCGGCTTGTGGCATATTCCTAACATGTTTCGTTCCAACATGGAACTTCCTCAGAGGTAAGCCTAGCTCTGAGCACAACCAGCATCCGGTTTTTTAAAAGTCATTTCATTTGCCCCAATGGCATTCCTTCATGGAGTCATTTCCGTTTTTGCAATGGCTTGTGGGATTTGTGGTTGCGCTTTTTATCCGTTTATTTTGTGTCACAGTTTGATTTCTTTTGCTTGGTTTTTCTTATTGTTTCTTGTCTCTCCACTGTTCTATCCACAATGTCCTTACGTTTTGAGACCTCTTGTTCGAAACTGTGATGCAAAGGAAACAGTTTATAATTCAAACCCTCCAGTGGGTAGAGCGTTGTGCTGCTGATTCTTACAGCGCATATTTGCACTGTGTGTGTATCTCAGGCCTTTTGTGTCATCATCCGATTGATTTTCAATTGGTTTTCCGTTTGGTTCGTGTGTCCGTCCATGATGTTACTTTTTCCATGTTGATTTGAAATTGGCAGACACTGGGCTCGGATCCTTAATTCAAAAGGCTGGCGCTTTCAACATTTGGCAGAACGTTTTCACGGGTCAGTTCACGTTTGGAACTGACTCACAAACCAATACCGAGGTCCAGTCCTCGGCGGCACCAGTCCCCCTATGTTCGGTTGTACCGAGTCAAAACTGCAAGGTTCTAGGCGGGAGACATCAGGCGCTCTTCTGGTGGTGTGGAACCTTCGGCAGAACCACGCCGATACTTATTCCAACAGTGTTTAAGTCCCCGAGGGAAAAAAAACAAATGGTCACACCTGAAAACTGGATTTCTGCTCCTTTAATGATGAAAGAACAGCGGCTTGTGGCATATTCCTAACATGTTTCGTTCCAACATGGAACTTCCTCAGAGGTAAGCCTAGCTCTGAGCACAACCAGCATCCGGTTTTTTAAAAGTCATTTCATTTGCCCCAATGGCATTCCTTCATGGAGTCATTTCCGTTTTTGCAATGGCTTGTGGGATTTGTGGTTGCGCTTTTTATCCGTTTATTTTGTGTCACAGTTTGATTTCTTTTGCTTGGTTTTTCTTATTGTTTCTTGTCTCTCCACTGTTCTATCCACAATGTCCTTACGTTTTGAGACCTCTTGTTCGAAACTGTGATGCAAAGGAAACAGTTTATAATTCAAACCCTCCAGTGGGTAGAGCGTTGTGCTGCTGATTCTTACAGCGCATATTTGCACTGTGTGTGTATCTCAGGCCTTTTGTGTCATCATCCGATTGATTTTCAATTGGTTTTCCGTTTGGTTCGTGTGTCCGTCCATGATGTTACTTTTTCCATGTTGATTTGAAATTGGCAGACACTGGGCTCGGATCCTTAATTCAAAAGGCTGGCGCTTTCAACATTTGGCAGAACGTTTTCACGGGTCAGTTCACGTTTGGAACTGACTCACAAACCAATACCGAGGTCCAGTCCTCGGCGGCACCAGTCCCCCTATGTTCGGTTGTACCGAGTCAAAACTGCAAGGTTCTAGGCGGGAGACATCAGGCGCTCTTCTGGTGGTGTGGAACCTTCGGCAGAACCACGCCGATACTTATTCCAACAGTGTTTAAGTCCCCGAGGGAAAAAAAACAAATGGTCACACCTGAAAACTGGATTTCTGCTCCTTTAATGATGAAAGAACAGCGGCTTGTGGCATATTCCTAACATGTTTCGTTCCAACATGGAACTTCCTCAGAGGTAAGCCTAGCTCTGAGCACAACCAGCATCCGGTTTTTTAAAAGTCATTTCATTTGCCCCAATGGCATTCCTTCATGGAGTCATTTCCGTTTTTGCAATGGCTTGTGGGATTTGTGGTTGCGCTTTTTATCCGTTTATTTTGTGTCACAGTTTGATTTCTTTTGCTTGGTTTTTCTTATTGTTTCTTGTCTCTCCACTGTTCTATCCACAATGTCCTTACGTTTTGAGACCTCTTGTTCGAAACTGTGATGCAAAGGAAACAGTTTATAATTCAAACCCTCCAGTGGGTAGAGCGTTGTGCTGCTGATTCTTACAGCGCATATTTGCACTGTGTGTGTATCTCAGGCCTTTTGTGTCATCATCCGATTGATTTTCAATTGGTTTTCCGTTTGGTTCGTGTGTCCGTCCATGATGTTACTTTTTCCATGTTGATTTGAAATTGGCAGACACTGGGCTCGGATCCTTAATTCAAAAGGCTGGCGCTTTCAACATTTGGCAGAACGTTTTCACGGGTCAGTTCACGTTTGGAACTGACTCACAAACCAATACCGAGGTCCAGTCCTCGGCGGCACCAGTCCCCCTATGTTCGGTTGTACCGAGTCAAAACTGCAAGGTTCTAGGCGGGAGACATCAGGCGCTCTTCTGGTGGTGTGGAACCTTCGGCAGAACCACGCCGATACTTATTCCAACAGTGTTTAAGTCCCCGAGGGAAAAAAAACAAATGGTCACACCTGAAAACTGGATTTCTGCTCCTTTAATGATGAAAGAACAGCGGCTTGTGGCATATTCCTAACATGTTTCGTTCCAACATGGAACTTCCTCAGAGGTAAGCCTAGCTCTGAGCACAACCAGCATCCGGTTTTTTAAAAGTCATTTCATTTGCCCCAATGGCATTCCTTCATGGAGTCATTTCCGTTTTTGCAATGGCTTGTGGGATTTGTGGTTGCGCTTTTTATCCGTTTATTTTGTGTCACAGTTTGATTTCTTTTGCTTGGTTTTTCTTATTGTTTCTTGTCTCTCCACTGTTCTATCCACAATGTCCTTACGTTTTGAGACCTCTTGTTCGAAACTGTGATGCAAAGGAAACAGTTTATAATTCAAACCCTCCAGTGGGTAGAGCGTTGTGCTGCTGATTCTTACAGCGCATATTTGCACTGTGTGTGTATCTCAGGCCTTTTGTGTCATCATCCGATTGATTTTCAATTGGTTTTCCGTTTGGTTCGTGTGTCCGTCCATGATGTTACTTTTATATATATACATACATACATACATACAGTGTCTCTGCTGGAGATAAGTGAAGGAAGTGGGGCGTAATACATGCACAAAACTCCAGCACATGAACATTGCAAGGCCATTTCTTGTACGAAGTATCGGGCGAGTTATCCTGCACGGCAACTTTGAAAACAAGCATTTGCAATGCAATAGGTCTCGCATTAATTAAGTTTGAGCTTTTGGCATTGCTAATTATTGCAACAAAAGTCTATAAATTGTAGGGCAAAAAAATGGGTATTTATTTTGTAGCAATGGTGGCATGCTGCGCTTTAGATGAATAGGTTTAAAAGTAAAGTGCCATACTGCAATTGCTACAATAGT
The DNA here is from genome assembly GCF_964263255.1 of Lissotriton vulgaris. Taxonomy (NCBI): domain Eukaryota; kingdom Metazoa; phylum Chordata; class Amphibia; order Caudata; family Salamandridae; genus Lissotriton; species Lissotriton vulgaris. The sequence goes on along the minus strand of NC_141695.1, from coordinate 1,253,235,484 downwards.
TAATTGTGGATGTATTAACAATTGATGTGTGCACTGAATGCTGGTGATGTGTGTGCCTGTAGAAATTGTGTACTGATGGCTGGTGGTGTGTGTGCCTGGTGGAAGTGTGCACTGACGGCTGGTGGTGTGTGCCTGGTGGAAGTCTGCACTGACGGTGTGGTTGTGTGTGTGAAGTTGTATGTAGAAAGCACGTCTATAGTGAATAAAAAAGTCCTCCAGGACTGTGCTGTTCAATTTATACTATGGGTGTGACTATTGATAGACTGAAAATCAATACATTAGACGTTAAATAGAGTAGACTCTTAATTTGATTTCATTGACCAGGCTGCAGAAAATTACTATGCTGCTCTCAAATCACGTGCTGTTTAAGTTACTTTGTGGAAAAATCCCTATGAAATAATGTCCGCTTCAAGAAAAGTGCAAAAACGATGTCTTAAGAAAACAAGTGTAACATGTGCGCAGTGATGCATTTAACAGACGCCACAGGCTGAAATATAGGTGTAGCTGCATACAGTTGTAGGGTATATTAACTCAATATGCAGACTAAACTTTATAACACCTGGACACAGTTTGTCCTGAAAATAGGCAGGTCTGTAAAGCTGAGCTTACTTTACATCAGTAAAGCAGAGTTAGGCCTGGGACTTTTTTACTCCTTCACACTACACACATTTCACCTCATTTCAGCAGTGCTGCACAAGTGCTATTCATGGTGCAACTACACTAGCGCAGTACACATACTATTTTGTCAGCAGAGCTGGGCTTCGCTTTGTACAGCATCTCACAAAAGCTGTAGCCCATTATGCAAGAGCTTTGCTGGGCTGACCTTGGACAAGATCAGTTTTGGAAAGTCACACATTGACGAGCCCAACGTTGGCCTATAATACTGGCCTTACCTTTCACATTTTTTAATGTCAGATTTATTAGAAGACAGTTTATAATAGGAACATCCGCAGCGCTAAAAATTTGCATTTATGTAGCGCTCACTTTTCATCAATTTGCCAAAAACTTTAATATATTTTAGATGCCTTTGTCACTTCATAATCTCTTTGTCGCTTCATAAATTCAGCTGACTCCTAAAACTAGATTTACTTTTTGGTTTAACTTCTATAAACTAAACAAGTGACAAATTACAAGCGGTCGCTTGGTGCACCAACAACTTTAAAAATGGGGCATTGTTAACGTGTTCTCACTTTAAAAGCATACTCCTAAGCATTGGACACGTGGAAATGCAAGCCTCAGAGGTCTGTTTTTCGAGCAGTGTGTTAAGCGGTCAAAATTCAAAAGCAAATAAGCAATGCCCAAGGCCCACGTTGCTTTGCTTAAACCCTCCTTAACAACTCATGGCGGTGCTCATGTGACCCGACCTGAGCAACATATCCTCAAAGCATCACAGCCTGGGCGGATGTACGTGGATAAGCCTGAGTCTGCCTCATCTACCGTCCTCATCCGACAAGAGAACTTCACCTACAAGCACCAGCCTCAAAACACCCCCCCTCAGGAGGCACCATGGGAACAAGTGATCCGCTGCGAACCATACGATGCATTACACAATAATAGCCGGGAGCCTCGTAAACGTTCATCTGTAATTACTATCCGGCCAGGCACTGGGCTGCAAGGACACACCATGTCATACATAATGCACCCCGTGTTCTATATTCTCTAATTTCCACCCGACTACATGTCCCAGGCTTACTTAAGCAAAGGTTTCAGCTCAAAAACTAGCCTTACTTGTCCGTAGCACCATGGGAACAAGCGATCAGCTCCGAATCACGGGATGGAGCGCTGGCGCCGAAACACACCTCTATTTTTTAAAGTAGCGAACACCGGAAGTGCGTGCTCCGCCACTACTGTCGGATAGGCCAATTCAACCAATTCATATGCCCGCCTGGCTGCAACAAACCAGCTCTCTCGTGCCCCGACAACACTCTAAGAATGAACTTCTACCGCCATTTAAAAATGCAAGAGCTCGGCTATTCCCGACACAGGTACATCTCTGGAGAACTTGAGGCATTCATTGTCCCGCATGATGCCGACCGTTCCTGACACAAATGGGGGGGCCCGTGCACCGACAGGGCAGTGGGGAACCTTCCACTCCGCTCTGTTCCCTCTGCAAACGAGCTAGGTAACAATGCTGTTGGAATTTTTCAGATAGAGCAAGCTCCATGCTCTTCTTGACATCCTCCTAATCGGGTGACTTACCAAACAAGTTGCCGCCGGGCCGCCGCGCTGCCTGCGACGACCCGGAAGCGGTTGGGCAGCCGGCCAATCGCAGCGCGGCCCCAACCGGAAGTCCCGCCCCCATCGCGGCGCGAGAGAGAAGAGACTGTCCGAGGAGCCGTTGTGTGAATGCGAATAGCAGGCAGGGCGACGCGACGTGCGCGCTCACGAGCTGCAATCTCCAGGACAGGCTCGTCACAGTCTGATGTCCACAATATTCCCAGAAAAGCGGCAACATAAGTTGTCTCGCATAGACAGCAAAAGCTTCGCTTTTGCTTTCGTCTAGGCGAGACCTAAAAATGGGGTTTACTAGGGTATTTTAAAGTATAATTTTTACAGCCATAAGCCGTTGAAAATGGACTCTCATAATAATGTGCTTTTCTGGGGTGTCAAGACAATGAAGTCTGGTGCTCTCCAGGACTCGAACCATCTTTGTTGTTCTTCAAAACGTGAAATGGGTGCCCTCCGTATGTCAATATTGCCTTCATGTGTCAGTGCCAGCATTGTCATTGGTGCCCTTTTATTCCAAGAACTATTTCTAAAACCCCAATGCCAGCAATTTGCCATGGTTGACCCTTTTGCCAGGAATTATGTCTCATATGCTAGTGTCAGCAATTTGCCATTGGCTACACCTTAAGCCAAGAATTCTCTATAATAAACCAGGGCCAGCAGCAGACTTGCAAGCAAATTAAAATCGCATATTCAACTCATGTTCACTCATATTCACTTAATCGCTCTCACTCGGACTCATTCTCACAGTTACATTATCAGTCCCTGTCACTCAGCCTCACTCACTTTCAAACAGACGTATGCTCTCAAATACACACGCATCTGCATTTGAATTGTTTCAACCTACCTTCAGCTGGACAGGCCCTTAGGGCAGCCACAAAACTCTCCTGAAACTTAAAGGTGCAGCCTGCATGGGATTCAGATTTCACCCTCTTCTTTTTTTTACTCACTTGCAACTAGCTAGTCACAGGGTGTAATAAGGGTAGTAAGGCTCCTGACCTCGACCCATCATGTGGCGAGATAGGAGTTTGAGGTGAAGCACTGCAGGGCTGAAGCCTAACTGACTGAAATTACCTACACCTTCAGCTAAAACTAAGGTACTTTTCATAGTAATGTTATGAAATTTTGTTGCAAGGACACTTATGGTTCTAAAAACAAAATGGCACAACTGTAGTAGAGACTGCCTTTGGAGGAGTTTGAAGAACTGTAGTATGATCACTAGAATGAAGATACAGAATATTTTGTACATATATTTCAGTGAGGAGTAATAAGTTACAGAGGAGAACTGGAGAATAAATGTGGCGGAAGATGCAGAAGGAGGAGGAGGCTGTTGGGTATGATTTAGAGAAAGATGACTGGAGAGTTAAATGATAACCAAATTATTACTTACCTTTGGGGATGATTTTGCAGCTTGAGGAATTTTCTAGATTCACATATTGTGCATTATTCCACTATCTAGTGAGTCCAGAATACTTCTGTAGATCTTTTTCATTGTTTTTGTTGCCTTTTTATTTTTATGCAGGACATTTTCTGTTCCCATGTGTGTCCCCCTATGACATGAGATGTGTGACCCACAAGCCCCAGTGCGTGGTCGCCTTAATTTCTTCTTCTAAAAATTTTTCAATGCAAGTTTTTAGTTTAGAACAAGCCAGTCAAGAAACAGATCACTAAAGAAATACAACATACTTAAAGAATGGTAAACATGTCCGGCTGATCATTAGTGCAAGGGCACTGCCACGGTTCGTCTGTAAACAGGGTACCACAATCAATTTCCCAGTGTCCTGTAACTCTGTGCCTGTTGCGGCGTGTCAGCTCTGATGGCAATATACAATCTAGTGATACACCCTCTACCCTGATCTGCTCCCAGTAGAAATTGCAATGCATGCAACTTTCTTGGGGTGCCCTGTGCATCCCTCTCGATTGGTCTCATCATCTGGTGTAAAGCACAGTAGTGGAGGAAGTGACCAACATCTAAATAGAAGTACTCTACTGCGCTGTCCAAGGTCTTGAAAGACTCCATTTCTAACAACGCCCATGTGCTCTCACATCCTCTTGCCCTCCATTTAGAAATATCATACAATCAGCCAAACTCAGGCTAACACCAAAGAGTCGCCGGGTCACTCACCAGTGCAGGCGCCCTATCACGCACACTCACATTGGAATATGCACTACTGGGGTTGGGTCCCGCAGCGCGCACTAGAAGTGTAGCAACACGCTTTGCTGACCTGGCTATACTCTTGGCGAAGCGGGCGATTACGATGAGGTGGAAGTCGCCCAAACCACCTGATCCTGAGCTATGGAAAGCGGAAGTGACAAGGTGGTGAAAGGCGGAAGGTGAAGCGCTGCAACGCGAGGAACGCAGGGGCCTCAGAAAAACGCCGATCTCACTGGATTGGTTTACCATATTGGGGATGTTCGAAGCGGAGGGAGATGGGGACTCTGTTGATTCGATGCCTTAGCACTGTACTGTGTCCTACGAACAGAGAAACCTATGTGACGCATCTGACTGTGGTGCACTAGATAAAGACACGGGATACTCCGTGCTGTTTATGCTGCTGCTCATGACTATCTGTATTGATCAGTACTATTGGGTGGAATGGACTCACGGGTGCAACCAAGTACGATCTGACTTACACATGCATGTGCAATGAGTGTCGAGAGGGGAGGGGTTCCTGTGGGTGGGGGGTGGGATTTTGTTCCGGTTGTTCAAGGGAATGTTACTGTTAGAACCTAGTTGGTATGTTCCGTACACCCCTTCTCCCTGACCCGTGTGGGTCCTCCCACTGTGAAGCTTACTGTGGAATGTTGAGGTGCTCTTCAGTGAGGAGAGTTGGATGGCCAATAAAGAGTATTACTTCCATCTGTGTCCTGGTTCTTCAGTAAGCTTTTACTTCCAACACTGGCGACGGAACTGCGCAGGGGGCAGTCGGTGGTCATCTCCCCTTTGCGTGCTCTCTCTACACACAAAGAAGATTAATAGGACTTTGGTGTATGGACCATTTCGAGTCTGGCGTTCAAGGCTGAGCAAGTGTAAGGATCGTTTTGGACCTGACTAAAAGTAAGCTGACCTTCACGAGCAAGTTCTGAGGGATAAGGAGAGACTAAAGAGCAGTTTGGTGTTTAACCTAAGTGTGCAGTTTAAGTGAAGGAGAGACTCTTAAGAGCGGATTGTTGTGCCTTTTAAGAAGCTTTCCCACCCTAGTGCGCACCCTTTTGCGGGTCATCCCCTGGAACTTTCACGTACCTTACTGTTGGCATACTGTCAGCGGGTAGTCTACCTGTGGTGACTGGTACGGCACTGTTGCAGGGGTTCACGCTGAGGAAATCCTTTCTTGACCTGGTCGCTTTCTAGACTTGCATCTCAGTCCGTGTTTACTCTGAGAGGAACTGTGCCAGATAGCGGAGTTTGACTGAGCAGCGCTTCGCAAGCTGGTGCCGGCATTTTCCGTGGGTTTCCCTTTGGCCGATTCCGTATTGTGTGTGAGGGATCGTGCCTGAAGAGCAGTGTCTGTGCACGGCGGTGCCTCAGTAGTTTAGCCCGCCTCCCCTGTCAGCGTCCCTGAGGCAGATTTCATCCGGTGGCCTGGCGGAGTCTCCTACCGGCGCATGCGTGTTTTCCTCAGATAGTGTTCTGAGGAGGTTGTCCGTGTGCCTGGTTCCGCCGGGGAAAACAGTGCCGGCGCACCAGGAGCAAAGGGCCGGAGACCAGCGTCTGCTACCAGATCCAGTTCCATTTTGATAATTTATGCGGAGCAGTTGGTCACTAAGAAAAAAATTCGTCAAGGATCTCCACATAGCCGGCGGTGAGAGGGGTCATCAAAAGAAAAGAACAGTAGTAAGAGCTGCGCACTGCGTGAGAGGCGTCTGACTGTTGGTGCTCCACACTACGGTGCTAATCGTCTGACTGTTTGGGTGCTATTTACAACAAAGGGGACTCTGTTCCTGTACTATATCAGTTGGTGAATCCACCCAAACATACTACCTTGCTTTTCTATTGCAGCGGTTAATTGGTGTGTGTGGCCATATTCTATGAGGGACAGTGAATTTTTAGGAAGGTGAAGTGTGCCTGTGTCAAGTTTTTGTGCATTCTGGGGTTATTCTACTTCCCTGGTACTTTTTTCCCTTTTGGTGCAGTTTGTAGATTTCCTTGAGGACAGAGAACACCCTCTTCCCTTTCCAGCGTCCTTTCCCGTTCTTTTTTCCCCCAAAAACCGTGGTGGTAAGGTTCCCTCTATCGCAATCCCCGATGGCAGCAGCAAGCATGAACCAACCCCCGCCCTTCCTAAATGACATTGGGGAACCTGAGATAACTTGGAAAGAATGGGTGAAGCTTTTTGAGTCCTATCTAATAGCGATTGGGGGACAGAGGTTTAATTCTATAAGGAAACAGCACATTTGTTACACAATTTGGGTGTGCAAGGGCGTAAAGTATATGAGAATTTACCTGTACCAGAGCGTGATGAGAATGCTGTGGGAGAGGTGGATGTGTTTGTGCAGACCATGGAAAAGTTAGAGAAGCAATTTGGGGACAGAATAAATGTGGTCCTGGAGCGTCATAAGTTCTTTAAGAGATGTCAGGGGAAGCAGGAGTCTGTACAAAATTATATTGCAGTACTGTGGGGTTTGACTCAGCTTTGCGAATTTGGGGACCTCACTGACTCCTTAATACGAGACCAATTGGTAAGATGTACAAATAATCCACGTATTCAGGAGAAACTGTTAGCCAAGAATCCAGGGCTAAAGGAAGCTGTTGAGATGGCGAAGTCAGTGGAACATACCGCAAGATGTGTCAAAGAAATGAAACCTGAGGGAGAGTTAGTAGCCTCCATAAATGATGCAGAAGAGAGAGTAGAGGTATACAAGATGAAATTTAGGGAAAATGCTAGTACCAAAGTAGAGCACAGAGAGAAAGGTCCGAAGTGCTACAGTTGTGGCAGTAACAACCATTTTGCCACCTTTTTCCAATGCCCAGCCAGATAAGTCACCTGCAAGAAATGTAATAGAAAGGGGCATTTTGCCAGGGTGTGCCGCGATGGCGAATTACATCCTAGGGAGAATGAAAGAGGATCTGAAAGAGGTGCTAATAGAGAAGTGAAATGCATTGAACAAAAAATGGAAAGGCTTATTTTACAGGTTAAAGATGTTGATGACACTGTAAATTCCATATATCCTAAATGTGAAGTACTAATTGACGATGAGCGCATTGAAATGTTTGCTGATTCTTGTTCTCCGTTCACCTTGATAAATAAAGATGATTATGAGTCCATGGGGGAAAATAAGATTAGCGATCAAAGAATCCTGATATCTCTCCTGCAGGATACAATAGGGGAAGTATACCCCTACTGGGGATAAAGGAGGTGCAGCTACAATTTAAAGATAGAGAAACGCATGGAACTATTTATGTGGTCAAGTCTGGTTCAAACCTTTTGGGATGGGTTCATCAAAAGGAGTTGGGGATTATACTGGATCCCAATAGTGCAGAACAGGTGTTGCTTACGGAAAAGTTCCTGGGGAGTAATAAAATCTGTGAGGAATTCAACCAGCTGTTCAAAGAAGAACTAGGATGCTTGCACAATTTCCAACATAGGATCAAGCTAAAACAAAATGCCAAACCAGTAGTGCACGGGCTGCGCACAGTGCCCCTCAAACTGAAGGAGCCTTTAGAAAATGAACTGCGCAAGTTGTGCGACTTGGACATTATACAACCGGTCGAATGCTCTGAGTGGGTGGCCCCAATTGTTCTCGCGGCCAAGTCCAGTGGTGATGGCATCTGCCTCTGTGTGGATTTGCGCAGTTTAAACGACTGCATCTGGGTGGAGAGACACCCTTTGCCAGTCATAAACGAGATGCTGAGCACGATGGGTCCCGCAAATTTTTTTAGCGTAATAGATCTATCCATGGCGTACCACCAGATCGAATTGCACCCAGACTCAAGGCCCCTCACTGCGTTTATTACGCCTTTTGGAGCCTTTATGTTCAGAAGAATGCCGTTTGGCCTTGCGTCTGCAGCTGCCATTTTTCAGAGAGTCATGCAGAAGATCCTCGAGGGAGTGGAATGCACCATGTGCTTCCAAGATGACATTTTGGTGTACGGAAAAGACTCAGAAGAACATGACAAGGTACTCAGGAAGGTCTTCGGAAGACTCATGGATGCAGGCCTAACTGTAAAAAAAGAAAAGTGCAGAATCAAGGTGAAGCAAGTTGAGTATTTGGGCCATTCCATCATAGAACAGGGATTCAGGCCCAAAGGGAGTTTGATCCGCGCAGTGAAGGAAGCGCCTAGTCCGCGCAACAAAGAAGAACTCAAATCCTTTTTGGGCCTCATGGAGTACATGTCAAAGTATGTGGGAAATTTTGCAACCAAGTGTGAGCCCATGAGAGAGATGTTAAAAAAGGACAAAGAATTTGTGTGGAGTGAGGAGCTGGAAGCTGTTGCTAACACTCTAAAAAAAGATCTAATCAACTCACCTGCACTGGGAACGTTTGATCCAACCAAGAGGACCATCCTGGCAACGGATGCATCGAACTACGGTTTGGGGGCCACCCTAATCCAGAAGGATGGAGGGGAAGAAAAAGTGATTGCCTATGCGTCCAGGAGCCTTACCCACCAGAGAAAAATTACTCTGTAATAGAAAGAGAGGCCCTGGCGTGTTTTTGGGCGGTCCGGCACTTCAAGTTCTTTCTATGGGGAATAAGGTTTACGATACAGACGGATCACAAGCCCCTCATGTATGTGTTCTCTGTGAAGGGTTTAGAGAATTGCACCCCACGCATTAGCAGGTGGATCTTGGGACTTGAACATTATAACTTCAGAATTGAGCATGTACCGGGCAAGGAAAACGTCATTGCCGACTTCCTGTCAAGGTCACCACTACCGGAGGAGGAAGGACCTGAGGAAGTTTTGGACAGCCCCATAATGATGATGGATTTTCCTGCCATCACGGAGAAAGAGTGGGAAGAGAATATGAAGGAAGACAGTGAACTTAAAGTTCTAGTGGAGCGGTTAAGGAAAGGATGGCCCATAAACAAGAGAGATGTTGAAGAAGAACTGGAAGGATTCTGGGAGGTACGGAATGAATTGAGCGTCATCAATGGGAAGGTTTACCGCAACAACAGGGTAATTCCGCCAAAGGGATTACGGAAAAGAGTGATAGACCTGGCGCACGAAGGTCACCTTGGGCGCAGTGCCACGAAAGGAAGATTGAGAACGAACTTTTGGTTTCCTAAAATGGACAACATGACGGAAGAAACTGTAAAAGAGTGTGGAGCATGTGCCAGAAGCGACAAGACAAAAGTAGTACACAAGTCGCCTTTGTCTCCAGTGGAGTTTCCAACCAAGCCATGGAATAAACTAGCATTAGACATCATTGGACCCATGCAAAATCTTGGGGTGCAAAAGAGATTCATGTTGGTTCTGATAGATTATACCTCCCACTGGGTGAAGCAAAAATTTGTACACACTATCAACACCAAAGCAGTGATTCAATTCCTAAAGGAAGTGTTTTGTGTAGAGGGCATCCCCTCCACTTTAGTTACTGACAATGGGGTACAATTCACTTCCGAGGAAATGCAGAAATTTCTGGAAATGTGCGGCATCAAACATGAGACCACAGCACTCTATTGCCCTAAGGCCAATGGCATGGTGGAGAGGGCAAATAGGGTTATCAAGGAAAATATCCAGCTGGCCACCATAAATGGTTGTGACGTTGAGGACTGTTTGAGGGAATGTTTGTGGGCTTACCACACCTCGCACAATAGAATAACTGGGATCTCTCCTTTTGTGTCTTTACGCGGGAGGGAGCCAAGTACCAAGTTTAACCCCTGTTGGTTAAATGGGGGGGAAATCAGAAATGTGGACAGGGAGGAAGCAGGAGAGAAGGTCAAACAACATCAATCTGAATACAAACAATGGTATGACAAGAAACATGGTGTAAAGTTGCAAAGGTGGGAAGTGGAGGACATGGCGCAGGCCAGAAAGAACACCAAGTTGGGAACTGACAACAGCAAGTTCCATGCCCCCAGCAAGATTGTCAAAGTGTTAAAAAATGTTGTTCAGTTTGAAAATGGTCAATGGTGGAGTTGTGACAATATTGTTAAAGTGCTGCCATAACCTTTTCTCTACAGGTTTCCTGTTGTTCCCCCAGGGGAGCCTACTAGTCTTTGTGAAGTTTTATCTCCTTGGCATGCATGGTGGGAACTCAATATGAGGAAGGGAGATGTGTTAGAACCTAGTTGGTATGTTCCGTACACCCCTTCTCCCTGACCCGTGTGGGTCCTCCCACTGTGAAGCTTACTGTGGAATGTTGAGGTGCTCTTCAGTGAGGAGAGTTGGATGGCCAATAAAGAGTATTACTTCCATCTGTGTCCTGGTTATTCAGTAAGCTTTTACTTCCAACAGTTACCTTATTAAGTATGCCACAAAATACAAAATATACGATGTAATTGCTGATATTATGCTTGCGAGAGCACGCCTTCTCCTAGTGCTGATGTTTACTGTTCACTCTGTACTGTTGCTCGAAACACTATGCTAATAAACAGATTTCCAAAGAGGCAAATTTTGTGTGCAGGTCATTCATTTGCTCCATCAAACACACAACTCCTTCGATAACTGCATCAT